>NC_091821.1:92568805-93272971 GCF_038994185.2 Dermacentor albipictus
CAAACTATAGAAGACATAGAGAGTAAGGCGGTTAGGGTTAATTATATGAAATAAAGACAAACTGACTGATCAACGCAGCTTCTGAGAAATGGACTTATTCCTATAGTTTGTCAAACAAAAACAGAGCGTCTAAAATTTGCGAACCAAATAATCAAAACTAGGTAAACACTGAAACATCGAAATACGCCTCTGAATCTGAGAAGGAAAATGCTTAAAACACAAACACTATCATCGGGCGTCTCTATTTCCCCTCTCCCTATTTTACATATGTGTGTATATATAACGCTACTCTATGTAACAATTGAATGTTTGTTGATTATTGTTGCAGTGTGTCTTTATATTTTAAGTTTTTCTTTTCAACATGCTGGTAATGGTCAGCGACTTCCGTGTACATCGTAGTACTGCGTTGCTTTCTACTTACTGTTGTCCTCCCCCCCCCCCCTAAGTAATGCCTGCCGGGCCTTTAGGGTATTTGAATGAATAAATAAATAAATAAATATGCTTGCATTCATAGTGAGTGTTTCGGTATTCTTTTTTTTTTACTTACCACAATTCAATCGAACAGCTTAGTCTCTTCTGTCATACTAAACGCAGGTTATAAAATAGATATTTTGTCCGCAATCCGAGTTAATGTGCGGAACTTATAGTATGCAAGTTTCTTGGTATGTTCATCCAGCTCGTACATTCGTTATTTTATATTTGAACTGCCCGTAAGCTCGATTGATGCCTTAATTCTTTATTTGCTTCTAATCGTAAATTTCATAAACTCGAAATATTCCTTTACGTTGAGCCGGTGTTGCGTTCAGCACGTTCACTATTCTGTTACATATAGTTACTGATGCATCATCTATTCACTTTGTTGGGACATTATCTGTTCCTGTATACGTCCGTGTGCCGTATACCTCCGTACAGTATTGGCAGCACGTGTACATGTTATCGGTAAATATCAGTCCATGAGAAGAAAACATCTGAGGTATTGAAAACAAACCCCCCTTTCAGCTCAGTTATACGTGGCAGTGTTTCTTAAGAACCATAGCTCTAGCACCGTCCGTAGAAGAAAGACGACGCTTAAAACCAATCGGGCTAAAGTATATGACAGCGGCTGCTGTACATCTTTGGTCTTGACTTAGCTGACATGTAACTGTAGAGAGAAGATGGTAATTTTCCCTTCTTTTTGGCTGTAAGCATATAAAATTCCGTGCAGCGCTGCAGGAATATAGTGCTCAGGGTGATAATACATCAGCGCCCCGCGAACGACACGAAGTTGTATACGATCAGCTACCATAATAGCTTGGATAATTTTTACTCTCCGATCGCGTGTAATTTCTTTTTTTATACGTAATACTGAGACTATACTTGGGTATCCAAAAGCGGCGACGACATGAGGACATCCTTACGCAATCTAGGCTGCACGTGACAGCGAGACTTATCTAAACTGGTATGTCTTCTTTTATGTTCAACGCCGTCTATAATTTATTTATTTGCGCCTTGGATTTTTCGCGACCGGGTATAGCAAAGCACGGGAGACGCAAGATTTATGACCGCTTCTATTTAAAGCGTTTAAAAACACGCAGTCTGCAAAATAAAGTGTCCTATTTCCCCGAGTGCATTTTCACCGTCGAACCGATTGCATAACTTCTGGGCTAGCAGCCGCACTGACTGCTGCCGGTTGTACGCCTTCTGCCGCCGCCGCTTCAGTTCAGGCAAATTGACTACACCATCCGGCGTGGACCTCAATCCCATGTATACTCCCGCCCCACGTTCTTTTTCAGCTCGCCGTTTGCTTCGTTTGTTCGCGTGCGTGTCCCATCCTGCGGATAGACTCTATTCTGTCCTTCTTCCCAATTTCTGCCTGACAGGGCCTCGCAGCTTCAGTTCACCGTTCTCGCTGGGCCCAGGCAAGAGATGCATAGGCGAAAGCGAAAAGTCGCCAAAGGGGTAGCTTTTCTATTTTTGTTTCTTCCACTCGAACACGAGGAGTGAACGTGACCATACGACGGAAGACTTGGAAGGCTATCGCACGGTCGCATACGGTTCAATGAACTGCAGCCATTTTTTTTATTCCTTTTGTACATTCCATGCCCGCTTCTTGAGAGTCTTGGCGGTTAAAACTTCAGGCTGGAACTGGCGCTACGCCTTCCCTCCATTCGGGAAGTTTTATCCAGTGCAACAGACCCATTACGCAAAAAGAACGAGGGGGGGGGGATGAAGAAAAAAAAAACTTTTTTGGCTGTGAGCTTACTGGCTGTGACAGAAGCATGCTCTCGCAGCAGACATTGCCATCGTCTCACGAAGAATCTTGGGATGCACACAGCGTCGTCCTTACCGGCGGCATTATTGTGTATTCTGGCCTTCGAAGAACACGCATAGAGGCCACAAGTCTCAGAATCTGCATGGGGCACAAAGTCTCGCAAGAGAGAAGAGAGAAAGAATGAAGAGGAAAGGCAGGGAGGTTAACCAGATATGAGTCTCCGGTTTGCTACCCTACACTGGGGATGGGGGATAGGGGTTAGAAAGATGACAGAGATGAAAACGCTAAAAAAAAGGAAAAAAACACGCACACATGGAAGCACACACACAAAAGGCGTTCCAGTTAAAGTCGTTCACACAGGCCGGTAGATCGCAAAAAGCGCAATAGCGCTTGCACGGCCTTCTTCTGTGACGGTAGGTCCTTTCGATGTTGTAGAATTCTTTTTTCGGATAGCGCTTGGTCGTCCAGTTGGTCAAGTTCATGGCGAAGGCATGCCCTCTATGTACTGTACTGCGGGCAGGCACACAAAATATGGCCAATTGATTCTTCATGGCCGCAGTGGTCACAGGTGGGGCAGTCGGTCATCCCTATGCGGAATGCATAGGCTTTAGTAAAGGCAACGCCCAACCAAAGGCGATATAAAAGTGTGGCGTCGCTACGGCGAAGCTGTGATGGCGCTCGAAGACTTAGTGTTGGATCAAGTGAGTACAGTCGCGTGTTTCTTAAATGTGGCTCATTCCATTGCGACGCGGTGCACTGCCGAGCAAGTAGGCGGAGCTTCCGTGCTGCGTCAGTTCTAGAACTCTTCTAAAACTATTAAACTCCTAGGAGCTGTCCGGTAGCGCAGTCATTCGCGCGTACAGCTCCCAACTGCACAGGAGCATGACTTGCAATCTCAGTGGCGGTAGTAGCAGCCTATGCCGTTGGTGAGGCTGAGGTTGTAGAGGTGACCTCATGACAACGCCGTCGTGATCTGTGAAACTAAAAGTACGGACACAACAAATGCAATTTCGAGCCGCTAACTGCTACTGCAGTAAAACTGAGCAACGATTCAACAGCTCTACTGTAAAGGTCCATTTTTCACACCTCAATTCGGCTTCTTGGCATACCTTTGGCTCTGCCTGAGGACTACGAGCACCCGACTTTTTATTGATTATGTGCCACTAATATACTGAAGAAAGCGTGCCATATTCGGAACGTATTGGACATCAAGCGTCAGCATTTGCCTCGTAATAAGCCATTAGCGAGAAACTCAACGTTGCAGAGAGAAGAGACGGGCGTCTCTCGGATGCCGTTTATTCCTTGGCCTGATGGCGACTGATGTGGCGCTGGAAGGAGTCCTGGCATTGCGCGTCCTCAACCTCTTCCTTCGCTACATTTTCAACGATGTATATACCTGTAGTAGTTTACAAGTTCAAATGTAACGAGTATACATTGAACGAAACAAAAAAATACAATGAAACATACATAGCATTAACCTAATGAATTAAATTCAGAAGATCACAACGTCCCCAGAACGTGCCATGAACTGAAAACAACTTGATAAAACGCACACTCGCACGCGCCCACATGCACACAAATATTGCGATGAAGATCCTCTCTTGGACTTATCCGTCATTTATCAAGAAGCTGTAGCTCCGCGCAGCGATGTGGGCCGACTGTTCTTTTATTCTACCGCACGAGCTACAGGTCGGTAGGAGACATTCATAAAGGTGCAATCAGCAAAACGAATGACCCGTAGTGTGATTAACTTGAGTAATTGCGCCGAGTAGAACCGAGCACTATGCCATAGAAAGTTGGATGACATTTGTGTTTTCACAAAGACGTCGCTAGAATATCAGGGGCGTGTATGCGCTGGTTCTTGTGCCACCATTCACCGTGTCATGTCGTTATGTGTGGCACAGTTGTGTAAAACACCACCCACATGAAAACACCACACGTTTAGAAGAAAGAAAATAAAGGCTGCAAGAAAATCTTAGGAAAATAAAGACTCAAGAAATTAATGTTGCACTGATGAACCAATACACCGTGATAATTCTAACGGGCTGGCTAGTATCTTAATACATGTAAAGCCGACTTAACCTTAACATAAAATTATGACCAATCAAAATGATACTAAACGAAACTGGCAGCTGATGACGTAATTCCTAAACGTGAAAAGTAATTAATCGCACTTAATGAGAACAGCATCTGGAACAGACACTTATACTATTGCTGAATATATGTTTACAGCAATCGTACTAGTGTTTCCGGTAGTTTGCATGAGAGTCTTCGCTTTATCAGTTCACTTTGCTGTTTTCACCCCTTTTATATTCACGAACCAAATACGCTCAAGTTATTTGTGTTATTTCATCGCTTAAAAGAACAGCCGCTGGTATTCATGTCTCAGAAGTTCATCTGGTTGCTCGTAAATCGTGATATCTCGCAGGCCTAGGTAATCTCATTGCTAAGATATTTCAAAGTGGAGTATTTCAATGAAGTTCTAAGACTGGTAAAATAGTTCCCGTATAGTATAGGAAAGCTGACCGCGAAACGGTCTACTATCGCCATGTTTCCAACTACTCTTTTTAAGTAGTTGACAAAATTTTCTGTATTCGTCTCACCTATTAGTTTCCGAAAGTTAAAATGAGTTCAGGTTTCGGCATGATTACTAAATTGAACTTGCAATCATTCATTTCACAGCACAAATTTAAAAAATCTGGTAATGCAGGCTTGATACAGGAACCATTTTTATATACCTAACCGAAACATTCGACACAATCAATTAGAATATTCTCCTGCATAAACAAAGCTTTTGGCATACGCTGGTCCGCCTTTATAGTTCATTCGTAGTTATCTATATAACTAACTACATACTGTTGAACTAAATAGTAAATACTCGTCATCTCAAACCATAAACCAAGGTGTCCCCCAAGCCTCTGTCTTGAGACTTTATTGTTTTTACTTTTTACCAATGACCTTTCTAGATCCCCAAATCATACCAGATGTCTTTTGTACGCTAACGATATGACCATCTATGTCTCTCACGAAAGCATAAATATACTTCTGCCACGAATTAGCTCGGTGACTTAAATAATGCCCTGTAGTGACAAGTACGGGCGCCAGCAGAAGCCGAAGAAGAAGACGGTGGTTGCTGATGCTCGCGCTGGCTCCGCTGGGCCGTTGCCTGTTTCTGCGTATTCATATAAAACGCCAAGCGCATCTAACCTTAGACGCGTACTGTCAATTGGTGGAAGTGCTGCTTGGAGCTCCTGGAACTCTTGGAGCTCCTCGGCCGATTTCGGATGTCGTTCGATCATAAGCAATCTTTCTTGGGCCGCACATCCGCCATCGTTCACCACATTGATACCGGCACCCATGCACCCCTACGCCAGCATCCACACTGAGTTTATTACGCTGAACGCCGTGTCATTGGCGAACGAATCAACGACGTGATCCATCGTGGCGTTATTCAGTCCTCACACAGCCCTTTGTCCTCCCCACTTATGCTGGTGAAGAAAAAAGGCGGTAGCATCTGATTTCGCTTTGATTATAGGCGCCTTAACAAGATCATACGAAAAGATGTTTATCCGCTGCCCAGAATCGACGATGCTCTCGAGTGCTTGCAAGAAGCAGTGTAATTTTTCTCTTTGGGCCTTCAATCTGGGTACTGGCACGTCCCTATAAATAAGACTGACTGCCCCAACACTGCGTTTGTAACGCCAGACGGTCTATGTGACTTTAACGTGATGCCGTTCAGCCTGTGTAATGCACCTGCCACCTTCGAACGTCTCATGGACGATATTCTTAGAAGCTCAAATGGCACATGCGTCTTTGCTACCTGGACGGCGTCGTAGTCTTTTCGAAGGACTTTTCCAACCATCTGACCCGCCTCGCAAGCGTCCTAACTTGCCTTTCAGACGCTGGACTGCTGCTTAATTTGGAAAAGTTCCATTTTGCCGGCCGCCAGCTTACCATCTTAGGACATGTTATCATCAAGGACGGTGCTCTTCCCGACCCATCAAGCTTCGCGTAGTCGCCGAGTTCCCCAGGCCGTCTACGCTGAAAGCACTCCGTAGCTTTGTAGGCCTGTGTTCGTACTTTAGCCGATTCGCGCGTAAATTTGTGTCCATAATCGCCCCCTTAACGCAGCTGCTTGCCAACAGCCAAGCCATTTCGGCATGGTCTACGGCTTGCGAAGACGCGTTAGCCACATTACGCCATCTTTTGATATCCTCACCTATCCTACGCCACTTTGACCCGGACGCTCCTACAGAAATCCACACGGACGCTAGTGGAGTAGGCCTTGGCGTTATTTTTGCCCAGCTTAAGTCTGGCTTCAAAGAGTACCTTCGAAGGTTTGCGCCTATCATCCGCAAACCAATGGTATGACTGAACGCTTTAATCGTACTCTCGGCGACATGCTCACTGTGCACGTTTCCGTTGACCACACTAACTGGGACCGCACCCTTCCATTTGTTACGTATGCTTACTATAGCTCCACTCAGTCTACCACGGGATTCTCTCCCTTCTATCTTCCTTGTGGTCGCGAACTTTCCTCGTTTATGGACACGATTCTTTTGTATTGCCCCGACGCCTCCGAATATACGACTCTATCCGAAGCCGCCACTTATGCCGAAGAATGTCGTCAGATCGCACGCTTATTTACCGCGCAAGACCAAGCCAGCCAGAAACATGGTCGTGACACTAGCTTGTCTCTTCCATCATATTCACCTGGAACGTTGGTATGGCTCCGCGTTCCGTCCTCTACTCCCGGCCTTCCTACAAAGTTCAGCTCAAAGTATGACGGCCCTTACCGGGTTCTACGATAGACGTGCCCGGTCAACTGCGTCATTGAGCCAATTCAGCCATCTACGGACCAACGGCGTCGCGGACGCGAAACTCTTCATGTCAACCGACTGAAGCCGCACCACGACCCATCATGGCTCCCTGTTCTACAGGTCGCCAGGATGGCTCCTTTTTCGCCGGGGAGTGATTGTAGTGACAAATACGGGCGCCAGCAGAAAACGAAGAAGACGGTGATCCTTGTTGGTACTCGCGCTCGCTCCGCTCGGCCGTTGCCTGTTTCTGTGCATTCGTATAAAACGCCGAGCCCATCTAACAATAAACGCATCCTATATCAACTCATTCTTGTGCTTAAGTAAAATATTGCATATGAAGCGTCAAAAAAACTCACTTCATGGTGTTTTGCTCTGGGAAATGTCATATAAGGATTACTGTCTCATCAAAGTTTGGTAAATATACTATACCAGCTTCAGACAGTGCCAAATGTTTGCGTGTTGGACTAGATAAGCCCCCTAATTTACTTCATTATGATCGGTCTCTATTTCAGAAAATTGCGTACGTTATCCATGTTATCCTTAGAGCTTTGAACTACACATTCGATCTCGTTTCGTAGTATTATGCATATACGCATATTCGCCTTTCTTACTGCGTGTCCGTCTGGGGGAACTGATCATTTTCCTGTGGAGCACCTTCAACGACTCCATAGCCAGTCAATGCGTCTCATGACGTTTAGCCGACTTCTTTGCCAAATGTCCCCCTTCATGAAGGACTTAGCGTACTCCCTCTGGGTCAGTTATTATTTATAAAATCATCATTCATTATGTCGAAAATATATCGCCGAAAGTTATTCATTATTAGACTATAAGTGTGACTTATGTCATCAATAACAACAGCACAATATTCGCAGTGAATCGAAACCTCCTCCTTCCTAGAGCTGTGCCCCCTCCGGTGGCAGTTGCCAGCCTGCTCCTCGCTTTCCCTTTCCTGTTACCTGTGTATATGTGTTCAAAACAAATAATAATAATAATAATAAAGTGAGCACTAATTATGGAAAATTCAGTACCATGTTCGCGGGTATATCATTCTGGGAAGCAAACACACGCAGAAATAAAAATATCTGAATTATCTTTTACATCTACGAGAATGGCTGACAATCATCCGTAGTTAATGTGGATTTATATTCTAGAACTGTATGTTTTTTTTTCAGGCGTTGTAAGTGCACTGTGCCTAGTATAAGCATTTTCTCTTGCTGCAGTTTAGCTATTGTATAACTCGTTTAAAGTTTATTTGACCCTTGTGTTTTTGTCACATATGTATTTACTATATAGCTATCTCGTCACTGACTACACTACACTGCGCTCGATTTAGGTTGGGAAATCCTTCTGGCGGTTATTTTTATCCTCGGACCTCCTATAACACTCAAAATTATGTATTTGTAAAGGTTGTCCTTTGGATGTAAACTTCGCTCAACTTCACAAAAGACGTTCAGGATTCCGCACGTAAGCCTTGTTTACAATCTTTGATGCGGAATCTTTGATGAGCTGAAAATGCAAAGGGGGCAAACACTCCTATTACTAATTACAGTCGGTACTGTCTCGTGCAAGCATTCTACGCGTTCAGTTTTATCGCGCTGTCATAAAATGAACCAAAATCCCGTTCTTATATCTCTTAAATATATAGCATGTCACTGTGATTGACTTGGCGTATATGAACTCGATCTGGGGGAACTGTTAGTAAAGAAACAGCCAAAGGTGCTCAGTTGCCCTAAGACAAATATTTCTGACCGGATATGTAAACCACTTTGAATTTTCCATACGGATCCGCTATATCGTTTGGGAGTCGCGGCAGCCGCGGAATCAGACAGCCTCCGTTTATGGGCTCATTCATATGAACCATTATGACGGTAACTTTTTTTTTAGCATGATTGCTTCGACCAGCTTGGTCCGCTTTCGACTTGATGGGGAATCGTTTCTGAAATTTTCCTCAGGACCTGCCTACTTATTTTTTTTAGCTGCCTGCTAAACAATACGCGGCAATCATCTCCTGGGGCCATATTTTATAATTATCATTTTCTTTCATTTATTTTTTTCCTTCGTAATTGGCTCGCACGATTGGAACGGCTATTCGGCGGTGCAGATGACGAAAGAAAATAGAAACGGAGAAGAAGAATACTAACAAAATAGATCTGCCGATTCAGTGCGCAGTTTCCGCGCACGATTTTGCCGATGAACCGCCTGTGAACACACCCATAATAGGCAACAGCTTTAGAAGACGCAGAGCATTGTTGCTCGCTTTCTTAACCTGCAGCTGCAAACACTACTGTTATTGAAGCGTCGACCATGACGTATATGTCGCCTCATTAATCTGGCAACACACATCAGTCACAAACGTCACTGTCGCTGACTGATTCTGTCTCTCTGGAAAAGACAGTGTCCGACTCGGCTTCTCATGATCCTACGAACACAATAAAGAAATATAATATGGAGCGAGAAAAAATCCTTTAAGCATACATTCTGCACAACGATAGAGAAAGTGCTCTTCTGAAAAGCTGCTTACTGCTAAATACAGCGCGATACGCTGTCATAACCAAGCAAAACCAACCATTCCTTGCTACAAAAAGTGCAGAAAATAAAGTAGAAAGCTGAACTAGGTGGATGCCGGCTGCGGCATATTTGCAGGCAGTGCCAAAGATGGAACACGCTATGAAAGAGTCAGGAAGGGTGCAGGACATCAACTGGTTTACCAAACTAGAATCAAGCAACAGAGAGCGAGCAAAAGCAGTGATGCGAGTGATAATTAACAGATATATGTTCACTCGTCCTGCATGCGCACCTCCGCACAGCCCATGCCAAATTACTTTTTTTTTTTCAGCGAGAGCGATAGAAGAGCCGCTCACACAGTTTCCTCGTTCCTTTTGAATGCAGCTGACGCATCCACTATTGTTGTTTTCGGTATAGTAAATGTCAGTCACACTTGTGCTCTCAAAAACTAGTGTGCTATCGCATCTTCCACAGTTAATTATGCGATCGCCTGGCACTACCAAAGGGTACATCTGCACTACTAGCATTTCCTCTGACCATATATGAGGGAATGCCGCGCGTGCTTGACGACGTAACATTTTCACGTCAGAGAAGTATGCAGCATGCCACTCCTGTTATCGCGCACGTCAAAGTGCGTTAGATGCTTTCTGGCACATGTGCGAAAGACCTGGTCAAAGGCGCAGAACTTCGCCGTGAAATCTTAATCGGGTGTATTCCAATTGATAGTAACATTCTCGAAAATAAAGTCGATGATAACCTCGCGAGCATGGTACGTGGCATAGCCGGGGCCCTGCCTTGTTCCTCGCCTTTCAGGAGATGTATGTCAGAGGTTGCGCAAGATATACGCCCGGATCTCGAGAAATGCTATATCTTGAGTAGAATGGTAAGAGTTCGATCGTACTTCATGTACAGATCTGAGAAGGCAGCGTGACGACCCGTTATCGGTCAACTGCTCCGTCAAAACGGTGATGCGTAGGTAGCTGCGAAGCACGAGGTCACGGGATCGAATCCCGGCCACGGAGGCCGCATTTCGATGAGGACGAAATGTAAACACCCGTGTACCTAGATTTATATGCACATCAAAGAACCCCAATGGGCCCAATTTCCGGAGTCCTCCACTACGGCGTGCCTCATTATCAGATCGTGGTATCCGCACGTAAAACCCCGTAATTTTTTTAACGTCAAGCCATGGTGGAACGTCAACAGGAGTGGAAGGGAACAGTCAGTCCTTGCTTGTTTTCGCCAGCCGATTGCAGGAGCGCAGTTGTCATCAGCTTCGCCAAGATTGCAAAAGATATTTCACACGCAGTAAAATACGTCACAATAGGGGCTTGGTGTTATGTAAATATTCATG
Source organism: Dermacentor albipictus (assembly GCF_038994185.2). Lineage (NCBI taxonomy): Eukaryota > Metazoa > Arthropoda > Arachnida > Ixodida > Ixodidae > Dermacentor > Dermacentor albipictus. The sequence continues at coordinate 92,579,736 of NC_091821.1, forward strand.
CTCCTGAATCATCCCTCCAGACTATCATCACACACTCGCCCTACGTAATAGTGCGGCCCGCTCAAGAGAACCCTAATGAGTGCTCTCTAAAATCCTACATGAATGGCTCAGACACAGTCGGTGTCAACGTTGAGTACGCATGCCTAGTGCTGCAAGTTTTCGGCATATATTTGTACTGAACGAGAGTGTTTATCCTTCATTAGGTCATTACTTATTAACTACACGTATTGATCCCAAGTTCAGTTGTTGGTGCCGTTGAAAAGTCCCGTATTAGGCAAATAGTCACAATAAGCAAACTTAAGTGACGATGATTCCGGGGGCTCCTGCATTGCTCTTTCTACCAAAACCCCTACCAGCAGACATCAGTAGCGTGTTGAAATGGGCTAATTTTTACATTACTAAACATGAAGGAAACAGCATTGAATACAGGACGGTGACGAGAGGAGACAAACACGGCGTAGCAGACAGATTCGCGAGGGTTTTCATTCGAAAAGACTGATAATTATCGGCTAGCCACCTTCGCTACTATTCAGTTCACTACCATGATTGGTCAGCGTCATTTCTGATGAATTGGTTAATGCTCCGAAATCTTTGTGAATCAAGACCCATCTTTTTTTTCATCAGCCGCAGCCTTTTAGCAGAATTTGTTTCCATAGCATATCTTTGTCACCGGCCAGTGCTTTAGTTATCACATTGTCTTACGCCATAGTTGGCCCGTACAGTTCTTGCAAATCATTCGCGGGTAAGAGCGTCTTTGTTGTGTAAGACCTCGTCCCATGGTTGCAAAGCCGTTCGTACGCTTGAGCGTCTCGTGAGGAGAAACGCTAACCAATTGTTGTAGCGAACGTTTGGTAACAAAAGGTTATCGGCCATTGACCAACAACTTTTACGAACGAAAAGCTCTTTTTTTTAAGACGTTGTTTACAGGCAGGCGTGATTTGTACTGCTGAGGCTTTTAGAGTTACTCTTTATGATCATATTTTATTTTCCTTTGTATGTGCAGCGACAATGTTGGGAGAGAAGATCAAGTCTCTGTAATGGTAAGTAAAACAATTTAACCAACGCAGTAAAGTAAGAACACTTCACGAATTCGTGCGAACGGCGGGAAATAAACGTATGAGCGCAGAGATGCTGATCGATGTCGTCGTATGATTTGCTGGTGGTAAAATCCTCGCAGTTCTAGTCAGAAGACTGTATTAATAAAGAGAACAACAAAATCTAAAACAGTACGAATATGATACCCTTGTTCAAAATTTTGTAAACCGCATTCCAACTGGGAACACGATTCACGAAATTCAAGGCGAGGCATCCAAGGTATCTGGCCTTTTTCATTGCAGGAATAGCCACTGAATTTATAAGAGATAATACCACTATGCAGAAAATGCCGCTCGTTACGCTAAATCAGCTGTTTGAATGCTTTATTCGCACTTAAATAAAAAATGCATATATAATCGCTTCTATATTTTTTTTCTCGACTACGCTCGATAACGAAATCAGAACTTCCATGTAGGTTTGCTTGCGCAGCCATGGGACAGTAAGCTTCAGATACCTCAAACGCTAATAACGGGGTTATTCTCTTTTTTCTTCCCAGGCTACCGTGGGTAACGTCTCACAAGGTCGTGTGTACTGTACCCTAAATACATATAAACAGCTGCCGAGCAATCCCAATGTAATAGGGCGAATACAGCTGCGCAAGTATAGCTGGCCGAAGCAGGGTCTTTTCCTTAAACACCAATTTTCACTTGCTCTCGGCACTCGTTCCTGTTACCATTAACTCTAAAAGGTTGCGTAGTATGTACACCTTTACTTTTCCTCTGTGTGTGCCCAACATTTTTCTCCGGGGCACTTGTAATAGGCCGAGGCAAAGCAGAAAAGAAATTCAAGATTGCTGATTCTCCTCTACAACTCCGCTTCCAACGGTCGTTGCTCTATGTAAATCTCGCTCGCACGCTTAAGTCTCAGCAGTGACCATACTTGGCGAAGAGGCTTTTTTCACCCGCGCCATTAGCATCTGCGTGCTCTCAACAGTTGAATAAAAAAGGGATACATGGGGGAAGAGAGAGAAATAGATAGCACACACAGCACCATCATTGAGAAGACTGCGAAGAGAAAGAACTACGACCTTTCTTGGCTGAAGCGGATTTTCTATATTGGAACAGACACAAGGTCCTCCAATTCTGCTGTCATGCTTCATTGTACCAAGAAACTTGCGGCCTCTTCCTGTCCGAAAAGAAAATTTTGCCACTGTGATGAACGGTTCTCCTTGCCCCCGGAATCAGTGCAGTGCTGCGAGTGGAAGCGACCGTCGTTCTTTCGGCGCATTCCCTTCCACGGAAGAACAAGTTCTTTTTTCTTTTCTTAACTTTTCTATCTTGCTATTTTCCTTCGTCCCAGTGGCACTCTACGTAAGCTGTTCTTTTTGTGTGTGTGTGTGTGTTATCGCTATTGCGTCATATTACTTTCGTACTCCCACAATGTCTCCGTAAGTGCAAATAGTCTCTCCATATCACCTGAGTGTGACAATACAGCGATACTCGCAAGCAGAAAGCAGCTGGTCTTATACGACGGCGTTCGTGAGTCTTATAGTATTGTTCAGGCCGCAGTTAGAGTAAACTTCGACACCTTTACCAAAATACTTCGCGCTGTGACACTTTATACAATGCCTCAATAAATGCTGACGCACCAGTCTTAGTCGCAGCGACACCCTGTGGATGTTACGCTCGCCACCACCTAAAGAAGATTGTCGCCGAACAAAGGCCGTGGAATCCGCGCACGCGTGTACCGTCGACCTGTGGCTGCCGAAGCGACAGCCTTCACTGTTGACGAAGCAACAGTGTTCCGTCGAACGTAAAGACCAAAAAGAGTGGGATCGATAGTTCAAGGTGCTAACCAAAGCGCCCTTCTTTTCATGTAGACTGCACAAAGGAAGCGGGCCTCGTAAGGGCACCGAAGAACTTCTTTGCCCTACGGCTGCGCGAGGCCCACAGCAGAGATAAACTACGTGCCACCGAGGTTCCCGCCGTAGGAGCACGGGGGAAAGCGGGAAGAGGGTGGCACAAGAATGTGGAAGCTCTTCTAGAGAACACACCTCCAGGTGCACGCAGCAGGAGACATACACATATACAAGAGCCGCCGTTAGAGCTCCGACGAAGGCAAAAATATTGGCGCTGCTGCGCGTGACAAAAAACAAGGGACGCGAAGATCTGAGCGCCTTACAAAACTCCCAGATGGCGCCTTAGCCCCCTAGCCGCGCTCAGAATGCACACGTCCAGCCTCTTTGCTAAGTCACGGTAGCGAGGGAGGGCACGAAGCACAAACTAGATTTCGCTACCGCCCATCTCCTCCATGTTTAGAGCGGCGACGGCAACAGGCAGCTGCGCACAATATGTTTTGCAGGAAAGACAAACCCGGGTGCTTGTGCAGCCTCGCGTGCCGGAAGCCATCTTTATGCCATATATATATATATATATATATATATATATATATATATATATATATATATATATATATATATATATATATATATATATATATATATATATATATAGTGTGTGTGTGTGTGTTGGTCGGCCGCCCGCCGTCTCCCGCAGTGTCAGATCGTCTCTTTTCGCATTCACACCGAGCCAGTTCGTGCAAAGAATAAACAAAAGAGTACCTCACACCTCTATCGCAGTACCATTTGTACGCTCTGAAATGTTTGAGGCTCAGTCACTAGAGTTGCACTCCTCCGGCAACGGTTCTGCCGTGAACTTCAATATGCTGAGGAAGGCGTCGCGCGTGTAGAACTTGTGCGTGACAATAGAAAGCGGGAGGTAAGCGAGATATGGACTCACCGAAACGCACAGCGAAACGTCGCGACGTATAAGTTGAAAATTGTGCCGCTTTCGTGCCACATCAGTTCCATAAGTGAGAGTGGAAATACCTATGTGTTTTTTCTTCGGTCGCCCTCAAAGCTCGATCATTTGAGCCCCGCCGTACTACAATAAATTTCGCCAAATTATTAAAAATTTGATTTGTCATCGCTACAAAACTTTCCTGGTTAAAGGTTAAATATAAGGAAAAGATACTTGCGAAATATACGAGAGCGCGTGCTGAACCATGAATGATGCACTAAAGTGCTCCGTGGAAAAAGGGAGAAATGGTGTTTTAGACCGCAGCTCTTAAGGGCCCGCCCACACGGGGCACGGGATACGTGTCTCGCTAAGTGTGTACGTGAGAGTACGCGTCTCCGAGTCCGTACGCGTGTGATGAAGGCAAGGGTGAGCAGCCACACGATACGTGAACAACTGGGCGCGTTGAGCGTACGAAACTGCTGCTAGATCACCTTCGGCGGAAACGGCTGAGATTGAGGAAAATTTATTCTTAACTTGTGCAAAAAATTCAGAGCCAATCTACTCTGTGAAGCTGGGTGGCCAGCAGGGCTGTATATGTGGTGATACATGTGTTGATTGAAAATGAAAGACACATACTACAATAAATTTCGTTTTTTTTCACAATTTTTTGTTGCTTTATTAATATTGCATACTCAATGCTTTTGTCTGAATTTTAACGTTTTTTTGTTTGCTTTTTTGGATTTATTATTTGGCCACAAAGGTGACCATCGCTTTATGGACGCTGTGATATGCGGCCAGTGGCTTTGTGGCAACATTGCGAATGTTCTTGGCCAATCTGAGGTCTATACACAACCGATGACGCATCGTGGGCACACTGATGTTTGTGTAACATTGAATGCCGAATCTTTCCAAAAGAAACGCCACGAACCACTTTCCGTCTGGCCGAGACACGTCTGTGTTGAAATCACCCGCAATTATATACGATGGCAGTGGAGTCGCTAGGGGTGATCCAACCAAAGGTGCTTGGCGTTTGCGGCACGATCTTCGTTCGTATTACGTGCCGCCCGCCGTCGCCGCGCACATTCCCGCATCTGTTCACGGCGGTGTTCTTCGTAGGCGCGCTGTTATTCCGCAGACGTCACTGCAGGCGGGTTACCCATTGCACGAGCGGAAGGGAACTGAGGTAAGGTTACGTGGTTTGCTCATAGACCGTTTTTTCATGGGCGCCCCCATATTGCGCACGCAGTGGCGCCATCTATGGGCAGTCGGCATGTAGCTTGGCCGAGCGCTCTGTCTTGTATGTAAGGTACACGTTCGGCGCTGGTTTTTGTGTTTGTTTTCGCGCTCGCACGGTCTATTTAGTGTGAAGTGGCGTCTTCTACGTGGAAAACGGTTCTGTAAGGTGTACTGAAGTGGTTTAAGTCAAAATGGCCGGACTTTCGGCGGGCGTTGAGGCGGACGGAGCACGCAGCGCGATGTGTGCGCGTGTGTTTGAGCCTACAATCATCCTCGGCGATCAAATGTGTATTTCTGAAAATTCCATTCACTAATGTGACCTTATAGCAGTATTCTTCTTTAGTTCTAAACTGCGGTTTAGGAGCAATGAAACATACGCCACGATCGTAACAGTGTGGGTACCGTTCTGCTACGGTAGAAGTTGTGCCGTTATAATTTGAGAAGCGTTCAAACTGTTAGCTGTAGATTGCACTGCCTGCCTACTTGGTTTGGTGGACGTGGTTTCTACCAATGAATAAAATAGTTTCGGTTAGTAATAACAGCATACATTACAGTTTGAATTACACTTGTCCAACAAAGCGACCGTTTACGAACTTCGCGAGCGTCCGAAGCAGCGGTAGATGCTTGATTGCAGATATCTTTGCTCGATATAGCGCTTTGTCCAAGCATAGGACATCAACGTTTATAGATCTATAAACGTTGTGTGGTATGACCATGCGAGGTCTTATTGCGGCGTTAGCCCGTCTTCTCTTTCTTTCTTTTTTTTTCGAGAAAGAGGACGACAACCGATTTCTCTTTCTTTTTTTCGGTTTTGTTTCTCCTTTTCTCTACAACGCACTCACCCGTATAACGGAAATTTTGTTCTCACAAATAGACATCGCATTTTTATATACGATGACTCTCGGACATTACGGCTTTACATGGCAAGAAAGGCAATGCCGAAGCACATAGCTTATTTATGTATCGTGCTGGTTCACTAACTGCACTGATCGCTGTGTTGAGCAGCGCCAACGGCCTCATACAGGTGGGTAGCGTAGACCTACCGCAGTAATTTGAAGTCTACTAAACGTGTAATCTGCGAGAACGATGCGAGTGTATCAGAAACATTTGATAGCGCCTGACGCATAGATGTTTCGGGGTTGCCTTAGGTTGGCCATACACGAGCATGCGGTCAGATATAGTGCAGATTCTCCATTTCCTGGCAATACACAGACGCCAGTTCCCTTGGTTGAATTAAAACCGATATACGCAAAATAGTTCACAACACATACACACACCGCAGCTGATAATGCGCGTCACATGTTTGCGCCCCCAAGAGATATTTCTGCATATTGTAGTTACCGATGCACCGTAAGGGTACACAGTGCTTCTCTGACAACATTGTATGAACAGACATTGCGTTAATTTCACAAAGTATGGGCTAAAACATCTCTAAATCGTTCCACAGCACGTGACAGCAATACTTTCAACCAGCGTTCCCGCCGCATCGCAGAAGCCAGAGAGGAGGAAAGGCACGTCAAACCGCAATCCATACTAAACAGTGTCTATTCCGTTTTACTTTTTTTTATTACAATATTTTTTATCACAATACGTTTTGACACTTCTCGCAATTAAACGCAGCTGGACGATAAGGTTTTGTTTTATGCTTTAGCTATATCAGCTCTGGGGTGGCCGCCATCGTTTTTGCCTACGTACACAAACCGCGAGAACCTAGCGTATAACAGCTCCGCTGTAAAAAAAGTAATCGCGATCGAGAAATCTGAGCCCGATTGTGCTCGATCGCAATTGAAAGTGCCCCATCTATGACGGCCGTATAAAATTTTAAGCACTTGCTTGTTATGGCAGCGTTAGGCATCGTATTTATCTCCACCTCTACCCACAAGCACTTCCTGACGTGGTCATTCTTCGGTGCTTGTGCTTCGCCAGCCAAAGTGCAGGCCGAGCCCCAACTCACGCGACCAGCGGCTCATTAGTGATAGCGTCCATCGTGCTTGCGCGACACGGAACTAGCGGTGACTCCCGGCATGTAAGCACTATTCCAAAACCACCACTACCTGTTTCCAAACCCATGAAGTTTATATGACGCCCACGTAAAAAGACGGCGCACAGGTTGGTATTTCCGTCGCGTACGCTCAGAATGGCGCTCAAAATCAGGCACTGCCTGATGCGCGCACGGCCTGCGCGTCTCCCCTCTGTATACGTGTAGGACGAGCACGCACAGCGTTGCAGACGCGTGACGCGAAGCCAGGCGCGTCCGCTTAGCCGCGTATGGTTGGGCTTAGACGCCCGTTGCTGCGTTGGCGTCGGCACGGAGTGCAGAACGAACACAGAGAGGCAACAATAACTCCCTTCACATCATAACCTGGAACTGCCGCGGCTTCCGGGGCAAGCGCGCGCCTCTGCAGCTTCTACTTCCTACACTTTCCCCAACACCCCAAGTCTTTCTTCTCGAAGATACCGCCAATCCGGCCACACTCCCCAGTTACAACTCCACACACTCTGACACCACAAACAGACCCAGGGCGTCCACACTTGTGCACCGCACTTTAACACACAAGACACATTACATCACATCAGAGACGCCCTGCGTGATCACCGAAATTATCCATCATATACATACACTCCCATCCATCTTTATATACCACCCCCCCATCCCAACCAATGGTCTCGTTGGACTCCCTCCTCCGAGAGTTGTACCGCCTAGCAGGGAAGCACCCCGTACTAATCGGTGGGAATTTCAACAGCCAGCACACTGACTGGGGTTATAAAACAACGACACACAGAGGTCGCAGGCTCTGGCTGCTCATGCAGAACCTCCAACTTTCCGTCCACAACAACTTTCATATGCCTACGCGAATCGGCAACAGTGTCAGCATGGACAGTACTCCGGATCTGGTGATCAGCCGCTTCCTCCGTGATGTGACCTGGACGAGAACACAACACACACTGGGCAGTGATCATTACATGATACAAGTCACTGTCCCATTCAAACCACCCCACCACGCCTACATGACACACAAACCCATTAACTGGGACGCTCTCCGCACCGCGCGGACTGCCCTCCCTGACAACCCCATCACCGACATCACCGACTGTTTAGACTCTCTTCAGACTGACATCCAACACCATACGCAGCTGATTGAAACCACCACAGACACCCCGACACTAGACATCCAACTCGCCCATCTCTGGGAGGCCTATCAATGCCTCCTAGAAAGGTGGAAACAGGGTAAACATAACAGAACACTAAAGAAACGCTTAACCGCTTTACAATCCCAAATTCAACTACATTCGGAGGAGCTCTGCCGCTCAAATTGGGGGCAAGTATGCGACGGCATCGCCGGCAAACTGACAACCAAAAGGGCGTGGCACCTCCTCCGACTCCTCATCGATCCATCGAAAACAAAAAACACCACCCAGCACCACGTCACCCGGCTCATACACACACACATGGACCACCCCGATGCTCTCTTGGGTACACTCCGCGACACATACACTTCACCTGGCATACCATCGCCTCTCCCCTCATACACAGGACAGCCGAACCCCGAACTCGACACCGACATAACAGAGGCAGAGGTCAGAGCAGCCCTCATGACTCTCCGCACCAATTCCGCGCCTGGCCCCGACCAGATCACCAACACAACGCTTCGTAATCTGGACAATCAATCGATTACTCGCATCACGGACTACTTCAACCAGTGCTGGAAAGAGGGCACCCTCCCCCAGTTTTGGCGACACGCAAAGGTAATCTTCATTCCGAAGCCCAACAAACCACTTACACTCCAAAACCTTCGCCCAATCTCGCTAACCTCGTGTCTCGGAAAGCTTTTCGAGCATGTGCTGACAGACCATGACTTATACCCTCACAGCATGGTGCCATGTTGCAAATCACCCATGACATCTTCGATCCGCTCATTCCAAGCCACACCAAGGCAGTCCTGGCTTTGGATTTATCCAAAGCCTTTGATCGCGTCGAACATCACGTGATCATGACTGCACTCTCCCTACTGAATGCGGGCGCACGTACGTACACCTACATTCAGGCATTCCTCACAGCACGCACGGCCGAGCTTCACTTCGGCCCGCTCACCTACCCCATGATACTCACTAAAAAGCGTAGGCATCCCGCAAGGCTCCGTCCTCTCACCTTTCTTATTTAATATCACACTCATCCCCCTAGCACGACAATTGGCAACCGTTCCTCACCTGAAACATACTCTCTATGCAGACGACATTACACTATGGACTACCCATGGCAGTGATGGCGCCATACAGGACACCATCCAAGCAGCTACCAATCTGACCCAAAACTATGCAGTTAGCGTAGGACTTTTTTGTTACCCAGAGAAGTCCTAGCTGCTGTGCATTCGCCCCAAGAACCGCAACTTGCCCTGCTTCCCCATCATCATCGAGCTGGACGGTAGACCGATACCAGAGGTCGAAACCCTCAGGATACTTGGTATGCATATCCAGAGTGAAGGGAAGCACACGACTACACTCCGGAGACTCAGGCAGGTAGTAGGGGCGATCTCGCACCTTATCCGGCGGGTCTCGGGCCACCACAGAGGCATGAGGGAGCGTGATTTATGCCGACTTGTTCACGCCTTTGTACTCAGCCGTGTACTCTACTCCACCCCCTATCTCAAGCTCTCTCGCCGTGAAACTGACGCCATGGACGCTCTTATTCGCCGAGCATACAAAGTCGCCCTCCACCTTCCCATAAATACACCTACCGACCGACTCTTCCAATTAGGCCTCCACAACACAATCGGGGAACTTGTAGACGCGCACCGCCAAGCGCAATACCTTCGTCTCACACAAACCAACACTGGCCGGTACATACTGCACTCCCTTGGAATCCGGATACCAGCCAACGATCCGACATTACGCCCCATATCAAAACCTTACACCGCGAACTGCTCATTAAGCCACTCCCCCGTAACATACACCCCGACCACCACGATAAACGCCGCAGAGCTCGAGCTACAGTGCTGCACCGTTACTACGGCTCGGAACCGGACGCCGCATGGGTAGACGCAGCCTGCAAGGGTGATGAAGCGGTCGCTGTCGTGGTGGATCACACTCTCTCTCCGATTGGAACGCACACACTCCCCCCAGACACCTCTCCCGAAGCTGCAGAGGAAGCCGCCATTGCCTTAGCTATCATCAACACAGAAGCACGGTATGTTTTATCAGACTCCAAAACTGCAATCCTAAATTTCGCACGAGGCCGAGTCCACGTCCCTGCTTTTTGCATACTGGACTCGCCCGTTGCACCCCCGCCCCGTCATGTGGAGCTGATTTGGGTGCCCGCGCACTGCGGGAATCCTGGAAACAAGGCCGCCAACCTCTTAGCCCGAGGTTCTTTAAACTGGGCTCTTGCGGCCTCCGATCAGGGATTCACGAAGGAGCGCGCGCACACTTTCAACGAGCTGACGAATGCCTCCAAGGCGGCGCGTCAGCTGTACCCCGCACCGCACAAATCCCTTAGCAGTCGAAAAGCAACCCTTTGGCGCCGATTACAAACTCACACTCTCCCATCACCGCTGACTCTCTCACTATCACCCACTTTTCCTCACATCAGCCTGTAATCTCTGTCCCGAACCTCGCGCTTCTGCTCTCCACCTCCTTTCCCATTGCCCGGCGGATCCTCCCCCGCGGGGCCTCGAGCACCGGAAGACCTGGGAGGACTGGGAGACCCTGCTGCGCTCTGGAGACCCGGTCGTGCAGACCATGGCTACTGATCGGGCTGCCGGCGTTATGGAGCGAAGCAACATAAACGCTTGAGTGCAGTGGGGTCGTGTGGGGACCCGGGAGCCTGCGTGCTCCAAACTCCTCAGTCTTGCAATAAAGTTTTTATGATGATGATGGAGTGCAGCGGGGGAGGAAATGCGGTGATAACAAAGAGAGAGCGAGCAGAAAGCGGAGGAAAAGGGTTCAGCGGAAACATGAGGAGCAAAGAAGAGAAGGGCATGGCGAAAGGGTGTAGATGAAAGTGGAGTGCCGCACGAGATGTGTGCTCCAAGGCGGCGACCTGCTACGAGATGGCGTCATAGTGGCGTGCGCCGTCGCCTGGTCACCGATGACCTCTTTACTAAAGCATGCGCCGAGCGCATCCACTGATACCATATATGGAAACAAAGCGCTGGCGTGGAAACACCTGGCGCACTATCGCGGCAGCAGCAGGTGTTCCGTTTCGCTCGCTCTGCTCCGTCGAGGTTTGCATGGGCGGGCCGAGTTCTTCATCAGGCGCCGCATTCAGCCTTAGCAGAACGTGTGCATGCGCACTGCCCCTGTGTTGGAGTTCGATGCGCCTAAAGTACTCGACCACTTAGTACGGCGCGAACGTAGAATATGTAAAAAAAATAATAACCCAATCCAATTTATTCACAAAACTTGAAACATATCCCGCAACAGAACTCCTGAACATTACTTGCAGCGCAAAACTCGAAGGACCACTGAGTGACGTTCAATTGGACATTAATGCTTTCTCATTCACAACTCCTAAGTGCTTAGGTGTCCAGGGATTTTTTTTTCGCTATATGATACCGCGATATTTGTTTCTCAATTATTAATCAGATTGAATTCTGTTTCAGTAGAAAAAAGAACTTGTTCACATTAGTAAACCTGATGTCCATCATGTATTAAGAGGTGCATGCCATGGTGACGTTTTTCCGTATTGAAACGAGGAACATCGTACATTCTGTAGCGCAGCACTGGAACTAGAGCATTTAATCGACGCGGACACTGGAACACAGACGGGGACGGTGCGCTACCTATGACTGGAATCTTATTCTAAAAAGTGACGTATTCGTAAATGAGTTCACCAACAGAAACAATTCAAGGGAACAAGAGAACGCAGAGTCAGCGGTCCTATAAATTCCCTTTTTGCTCAGCGACACAAAATGGAGTTATGACAGAGCTAGCATCCGCTTTTTGGTGCGAAAGCGTCAAATGGCCCATTGAGCTAAACAGCCGGCGTCTGTCGTCAGGACAAACGAAAAACGGCACCTAGATTCCCATTAGCTGCGAAGTCACGTCACGAGCGCGCCTTGACGGATCATAGCGGGCGAAGAGAAACACCTGCTGCCGCCATAGCGCGCCAGGTGTTGCGTGAGGGGAGAGGGCATCGCCGCGACGCCCATCACTCTTGCTCTCGATTTCGGAAGCCTGTGTTATCCGCGCGTTCCTTGTACGCTCAAGCTCTCTCCTGCGTTCCAACTGCGCCTCGGTAAGGCCAAATAAAACGCGCAAATTCAGCGCCTCCTGGATAGCAGGCCTGTACGCTCTTCTTTATGACGTTACGCTACGTGGGCTGAAATTTCCAGTGCCAAGCCCGACGGGACGAAAGTGGTGACGTCAAAAATCATTCGGAAAAGTATCCATTAGACTCTATGGCAGTCGGGCCAGGTAGCATGACGTCACAGATCGATGTGCAGCGGCCTTGTGCTATCTAGGAGACGATGGCCCAGCGTCTAAGCACGCTCGTTTGCTCACGAAGAGTTCACAACTTAAAGAACCGCTCAGCGGCGTTCAATTGGCCATTAATGCTTTCGCATTCACAACTCATCACGAACTGCTTAGGTGTCGTCGGTTTTTTCTTTCCATCAAGATTGCTTCCACTATTCCCCGCGTGTCACCATCTCCGCACTTGTACAGCACGCAACAGTCATTAAACATCGGTTCACAGACTATCAGACGACAGACGATCATCCCGTCCGTTCATTTTTTTTATCCCCCCTCAACCTATCAGTGCAAACTGTCAGAATCTGTTTGGTCGGTTAGTGCGGAATGTCATGTGCACATCACTTCTCACGGGATTATGGGGGTCTCGACTACCATGATGCATGTGCGAGCCAGGCAAACCTGCAAGTTTTCGTTGAAAAGCCCCTCTTTCTCCCCCTATGGCCGCCAACTCATCAGGTCAATCGGTGTGAACATTGATTTCAACTTGGAAATAGAATTTATCTTCCTCGAACTGCCTCGCTTTGTTTTATAACCATTTTCACGTGTTCGTTTATCATATCGAAGCTCTATATAACCCCCATTACTAACGATATGCAACTTGGACCTCCCTTAATTGAACAAAATACATCGCTCGTGTCATCAGTGTTTCTTTCGTCTCCACCACTGCCGCATATTTATGTATTCAGAGGTAAACGCTCAAACTGAGCACTGAAGGGAACGTGACGTATGATGTAACTGCCCCTATACAGCAGAAAAACGTGGTCTTGCTTCAACGGAAGCGCTCAGTTGTGGCGAACACAAGAGAGTCGATACCAAGCTTGTCGTAAACGGGGGAAATGCCAGCGTGAGGCTATTTTGACTCGCACTCCTAAATTTTTTAATGACCACAACAACGTAGGCGAAACAGGAGAAATCCCGCGCAGAATACCACGCAGTTTATTGAGCTTTACAAACCACGCACGTTGCTTCCGTTGTTCACCGTGTTCTATCATTTCTTCGCAAAAAGTAACAAAAATAAAATATACAACGACGGAACCAAAGCGTAAACAGTGCGCCTATATATATATATATTACTTTTGAGCCAAGTCGTATATCGTTATTGCCGTGCTTTGGACAAGTGGAACTGGCTCTTTATTTTTCTTTCTTTCTTTCTTTCTCAAAGCTACAGAACAGCCAATACTATTTTAGGCTCCGCGATATTGGCTTTTAGGTGGGGTATAATGCCGGAATACAGAGCCTTCGTATTTCGCACGGGAAAACAAAGGGCCGGTGTCACACTTCCCAATTTTATGTACGCCCTTTCGGCACGCTCGAATGAAGGTCTTGCGAAAAATGCGTGTGGGATTCAGATTTTGTGAAACGACGGAAGCACGCTCGAGAAGCCGCTGTGCTACGCTCGGGTTCCGTTTGCTCGCAAGTGCTGTACGCAAAGCCTTTTTCCGGATTCTGGGATTCAGTGGGCGCGCAATGCATGGGGACCCATTTTTCATGGATGTCCATTCCCGCGCGGGCCTCGAAAACAAGAAAAGCCCCTCCGGCTGCGAAGGCGCTGGACACTGCACGGTGCGTCGTGCGTCAACTCTCCATAACCTAGCCTGGGCTCCCCTCGTTACGCTTGGCACAGTAATTCCAGCAATGCGCCTCCGCCTCGGTGTTGAGGTGTGAAACGCGCCACGCATGTGCGCTGATACGGAGATCAATAAAGGTGCTAATGATTATCTAAATCTCAAGTAAAGCCGATACGGAAGTAACAAGGCTGGATTATATTATCGATTTTGCCGGAAAATTGAACCAACAACGTGTGGCTTGTATTGCATACCTATATACAATACAAGCCACACGTTCTTTAGATATTTATGTATTCAGAGGTAAACGCTCAAACTGAGCACTGAAGGGAACGTGACGTATGATGTAACTGCCCCTATACAGCAGAAAAACGTGGTCTTGCTTCAACGGAAGCGCTCAGTTGTGGCTTTAGATTAGATTTAGATTGCATACCTATATACAGGAGAGGAAGAAGACGACGAGTCTGCTGCTAGCCTGTCTGAGTAGCTCTGCCTACATTTATCGTTATTTTCGTTATTTTCTGCTAGTGTTACTGGTCAGAACGGTTCAAGACGTCGGTCGACTCGAAAAGGTACCTTCCGTATCGGAGACCGACGGGTGCTGCGCCACCCGCCGCCTCACAAGGTGCTAGAAGGAACCAAGCTGGCACCGACGAGCACCCCGCCATGACCTCCCAAGGGCTGACACCGGGTCAGAAACGCCAGCTGGTTTGTACAAGCCAGCCTGACAGCAAACGACAAGACACTGGTGAATCTGACGACGAGTCAACTATCATCGAGGGCGACAACGTGGCAAACCCTTCAGACCTGGACATGGCCGAGGGTGGTTTCCGAATTGTGCGCCATCGTAAAGACAGGGCGGAGGGCATTCCAGTGTTAATCACTGCAACATCCGAAAGAGCTGATCTAAGGCAAGTAAACCCTATTGCCCTGTATTCTGAGCTTGAAACGATCCTCGGTGGAGCACCAGTGAAGAGCCACTTCACAGCACAGGGAGCATTGCTATTAGACGTAGAGACAGAAGGACAAGCCAGCGTCCTTCTAGAGACCAAGAATATCGGCGGCATAGACATATCTGCCCGTGTCCCGCACAGTTATATGAAAAACACGTGCATTGTTAGAGGAGTCCCTAAATGGTACTCGGATGAAGAGCTGCTCACCTACCTGAGACCTCAGGGAGTATTCCATGCAAGAAGAATCACCCGTCGGGTCCAAACCTCGTCATCTGAATGGGAGTCAAGGCGCACTAACTCGGTGATTCTCACATTTGCTCCAAATTCTGAACGCCCGGAGAAGATCGACCTTGGTTTTACCAGACACGAGCTTATCGACTACGTGGAGACACCACCACGCTGTTTTAAGTGCCAGCGCTTCGGACATATCGCTAAGTACTGTCGTGGAGAACAGAGGTGCAAGCGCTGTGGGGGACCTCATGACTTTAAGACTTGTGCAACTAAAGACAACTTTCTGTGTGCAAATTGCGGCGGTGACCATCCTGCTAGCTACGGTCGATGTCCTGCGCGGACAACTGCTCAGCGGAGAAATAAGTTGTTTGTTCTGGGTCCAAAGAGTGCAAGCGCACCATCGACCACGAAGAAGACGTCCAGAGCGCCACAACTAACTGGTTTGGAAACAGAGTACGCATCTCATTTCCCGCGCCTCACACCGATAAACGAAGTTATTGAGCCAACGCAAACGGTCACAGCGGCTGAGAAACCTGTTCGAAAAGAGTCCGAAAAACGCACCTATGCGGCCGCAGTAAACCGACCTCAAGTACCACTTGGCAACAGTCAGCAGGAGAACTGCCAGCATGTGATACGCGCCTTGTTCACGGCACTACGTTCCCACGTCGCGAAGATGCCTGCTAGTTCAACGAAGGATATGTTGGAAGCAGTGCTGGCTCTTGAGTCAGTAATACTCTGCTCTACTTCCCCGTACCATCAGTAACATAATGGCAGCTTTTCGCCCACTTGGTCCATTCCGTCGTCCAAAAGTGCCCTTAATAATGCAATGGAACTGCGCCGGCATTCTACAGCGTCTTTCTGAACTCAGCCTTTTCCTTCGAGACATACCTATACCAATTCTAGCCCTCTCGGAGGCCGGTCTCCCAAATGGAAGGACGATCCCAGGGTACATCAGACATGGAAATCCGAGTATACCATCATTTGCAAACGGAAGTGCGATGATATACATCAGGCGAGAAATACCTCACGTCACCTTACCAGTGCAAGACCTTTGTTCTACCTTATTGGAAGTCGCCGCTGTGCAAGTGTGCCTAGGAAAACGAAAACTCAGTGTGGTGTCGGTGTATATAAGCCCGCGCAGGAAGGTCTCCATGGAGGCGTTCATAAAGGACCTTTGCATTCGTTGCCCCTCTCCTATAATAATATGTGGCGACTTTAACGCACATCATTCGCTTTGGGGAGATAAGACTGCAGATTACCGAGGCAAGGAACTTGTCGCAGCCATGGATGCTGCTGACTTATGTATCGCGAACGATGGCAAACCAACTTTCTTCAGACCACCAGATTCATGGAGTGCCATAGACCTCGTGATCCATTCTACAGACCTTGTCGTATCGTCAACAACGGCCCCAGACAGGATGGGCAGTGACCACTTTCCGATCTTCACCACCATCACCGGATTTCACACTGCTGGGCGGCAATTCTGTGCTGTGACCCGCTGGGACACATACAGAGAAGCGTTGGATGAATCCCCTGGTGAGCTGTTCGCAGATATGCTGCGGAGCAAAAGAGTGGCTACCTCAATGTTGAAACTGCCAGACCATTTCCCTACTCCTGATTTGAAACTAAAGAACCTCTGCGCAGCGCGTAGGAGAGCGGAACGAAAACTAATGAGAAAAACGGGAAATCCATCTGCGAAAACTGAATACAACAGGATAAACGCTGTCATCCGTCGTCACACAAAAAGATTAAGACGAGTTCAATGGGCTGCTTTCTGTGAGAGTTTATGAGCGTTTACTCCCATGACAAGAATATGGGGAGTAATGAATAGCCTATCTGGAAAGATTCGCCTACACAGGCCATTTGAAGCACTTGCTTTAAAGCAAGGAAAAGATTTGCAAACCCTTGCAGAAGATTTTGCAGACGTATACACATATGGCAGATCAGCAGGAGTATCGAACCCTCTGTTGTCTGAAGCATCACATACCATGGATACGCCGTTCACCTTTCGTGAGTTGGATTTGGCGCTTAGCAAATTAAGAAGACGCTGTGCTGTGGGTCCCGATTCGATCAGCAATCAGATGCTGACAAATCTGCCATATGAACGAAAACGAGCCCTTCTGGACATATTTAATCACGTCTGGAGCACAGGAGAGATCCCAGAAGCGTGGAAGACAGCATGGGTGGTTCCAGTGCTCAAGTCCGGAAAGGATCCTGCAAACTTCACCTCATATCGGCCAGTATCGCTCACATCATGCGTATCAAAGTTGATGGAAAGACTAATATCTACGAGGTTAACTTGGTATCTTGAGCAAGGAAATAGACTGCCATCATGTATGACCGGATTTCGTCCACGGTTGAGTGCCCAGGACAGTGTCTTGGATCTACTAAGCCATATCGAGCACCATCGCGTACACGGCCTTTCCACACTCGCCATATTTATGGACGTTGCCAAGGCATACGACTGTGTGCTTCACACAGGCATCATCAACGGACTCCGAGCCGTGGGCGTCTCTGGAAATGCTCTTCGATTCGTCCATGAATTTCTCAGTGACCGATGTGTCCAAGTTAAGCTCGGAAGTGTAATGAGTGACAAACGACGAATTTCCCTCGGCGTCCCACAAGGAAGTGTCCTGTCTCCCTTGCTTTTTAACGTTGCCATGGCCAGCCTCCCAGATGCCCTGAAAGTAGGTCGGACGGCAGTTAAAATGTCCATCTACGCAGATGACATCTGCATTTGGATCTCGGGGTACCAACACAAACGTTTGGCCCGGATAGCCCAGGCCGCAATCTCCACTATCGATCGCCACTTATCGACGCTTGGCCTGTCTTTATCAGCAGAAAAATCTGCCTTCATGCTTTTCCCGGGAGTGAGACGCAAGTCAACACGTCTGACGCTGAATATCAGAGGGCATTCAATTCTTTGTGCAACTCATGTTCGATTCCTGGGCGTCACCATCGACAACAAGCTACTTTGGCGTGGTGCGGTCGAAAGTGTTGTGGCTGCATCAGTGCAAAGAATCAACGCACTTCGTCGATTGGCAGGTGTACGTTGGGGAAACAATCCTATGGGGAACCAGCGCTGGAGTTTTCACGGCGCCTGCAGCGCCGCCCTGGCGGTCAGAACGTGCACAATGCAGCCTCCTCCGCGGACGAAAATTGCGTTGCGTGCCCTTAAAGTCGAAGGAAAACAAAAGGGCGCCGACGATACTGTTGCGTATACAAGTGCCACAACTAAGTCGGGATGAGGGAGCATGTATCCTTCTGCGTCTTTCCATCTAAACCCTACGAACAAGAATGGAGGCGGCATTGGATCCAAGCAGTCAGGCGAGCGGAGTAAGCTCCCGTCTTGTCGCCCTGTCAAGCGGTGTCGGGCTGGTTTCTAAATCAAATTTCGCGTGTATCCTTGGTTTATTCGATAGTGAAGATGGTCAGCCATGGCAGACAGTACCAAACAGCAGAATCTGCAGTCGGTATTTCGTCGGAAACAAAATAAGCAATAGCATGCACCATCCGGCATATGTACCATTTTTCCTTCGCAATGCCACCGCCAAGCCCCTTCCAAAGCCACCGCACCAAGTGAACGATACGAAAGGTAAAAATTATCCATTCATTGCCAAGAATTATGTGGGAGGGAAACTGCCTTGTAATACGAGTTGTATGCGCATAGTGCCGGCGCACGCGCGACTAAGCCACCTATGTGTTAATAGAAATGCGGATGAGGACTCGGCGCTGAGATGCATCCGGCAAATTTATGTAATTAGTGCTAAATGTAGCCAGGATTGTTAGGATCAAGCAGCGGAGCACTCAAACCTTTGCTTGCGCGAGTCAGCTGATGCGATAAAGCTTTCTTCTCCATTGACTGCTGTGGCGAAGTAACATCAGAATTTTTATGTCTAGCCAGAGAAATATGGAATATCTTCAGGCTAACTAATACTTACGAAACCATAGCGCAGCACGACCGGAGCCATAACTGCTAGATTTGCGAGGCAGGCAGCCACGCAAGCATGGCATCGATACACGACGCAACCGTTAAAGAAACACACGTGCTCGCCACGACGCACTGTGAAAAATATTTAAAGCTTAAAAAGCTTCCTTCGTCATTTCTTCACTTGATGGCGCTAGCTTCTTTACAAAAACTCCACTTCAAGCGGCGCTAAAACGGAAACATACGAACTATAATACGGCTGCGTATGTGTGTGTCGTCTGGTTGTGTGGCTGAAATATGCCGCGTTTCGTCGCCAGGGCGGCGTGCAACGCACTCTTTTCGACGCGCCGCCTATCCAGCGCTGGTTCCCCATATCCATGCTTAAACTGAACGCTGCACTGATAACAAGCCGCATTCTCTATCAGCTCCCTCTGATATCACCGTCAGCGACTCAATTCGAGCGCTTGGAGGCAGTGCACAGAAAGGGACTTCGCTTGGCGATGGGAGTTCCAACGGCGGCTTCAAACAAGAAAGTCACTAATGAGGCAGAGTCTCTCCCACTCCGCCTCTTGGCATCTCAGGCCTTACTGATGCAGCTCTTAAGGCTGGGCGAGTCACGCGCTGGCACGGCGCTTCTCCGACGGCTAAGAGCAAGAACTCGCTCACATTTTCATGCGGCGCTGAACACCTTCCGATTTTTAGGACTGCAATGGCCTAAGCAAAGCCGCCTTGACTCGCCATGGTCTTTTCCGGACGTTACCTGCAGCCTTAATGTAGCCCACCTACCGACGAAACGCACCATTTCAACTGCCGAAGCCAAGTTTCTTGTGCTGAACCACTTGAGCACTGTGTTTCAAAGCCACCTACAAGTATACACAGACGGTTCGGTGTGCGCACAAACAGATAGCTGTGCAGCGGCATTCTGCATACCATCCCTTGATGTGTCATGGTCTGGCCGACTGGATCGCGTGGTTTCCTCTACAACAGTAGAAAGCGCCGCAATCACCGCGGCTTTGCGGAAACTACGGGCCTTCTCTGCACGTGATGTCGTGGTGCTGACGGATTCCAAGTCAGCATTACAGAGATTACATCGGGGCCTACCTCTAGAGAAATTTACAAGGCAGTCTCTGGCACTGATTGACGACCTAACGAGCAAAGGATTTAGCATAAGGTTTCAGTGGATTCCATCACACGTAGGAATTGATGGAAACGAGGAAGCTGACGCCCTTGCACGCCTAGCGCTTACATGTGTCCCAAAAGTGAAAGCTCCAAAACCTTTTCAAAACTCTAAGGGTGCAATCCGCCTTCACTTTAGAGAGATGCACAAGAACCCACACGAACCCTGTGTGACTCATGGATTTACACGCGAACAAGCGACGCTTTTATACCGCATCAGGACCGACTCCGCGTACACCCCAGCTTGGTTATTCAAGACTGGGCTTCGCGCTTCCCCACTCTGTGCTTTCTGTGGTGACATTGGCGACATCGAACATTTCATTTGGCTATGCCCGCAGTTTGACACAGAAAGAAAAGCGATGGTCGACAAGCTACAAAAAAGCGGTCTCACGCACAGGACCTTTGAGGACGTTGTTTTCCCCGGAGGGTCCGCGGCGTTCAGGAAGAGAGCGCAACGGCTGCTGATAGCCTTCCTGCGAGACACGGGGCTCATCGACAGCTGGTGACACACCCCTGATCTCAACTCGAAGGAGGATCAGGCGGAACAATTGCCCGCTATGTATGCCAGGCTAACCCCGCCTGCTTCAACATCACCACCACCACCACCACCACCTACCTATATACACGGGAAGATTTTTGTTTCTTTTTTTTTCTTTCGCCTATTACTGAACAGACAAAAACATGATAAGAAATAAAGCTTGCGTGTTGTAGGTGCTGCAGTTTCGCACATTGAGTCGGGTAATATGGGTACAGAGGACATAACTTCCACGGCAAAGCACCACGACCAGTTAGCGAATAAAACACGAAATCCGCAATAAACTTTCTTGAGCGCGCATTTATGCCGCTCTCTAGCTTCCGTCAAGTTGTGTGTAACGAGATGCGCAGCTAAAACTTGCGACTCAAATTGTCGTTTGGCGCAAATTTAGAACAACGCGCGTGCCTCCACGGGCCTCGTCGGCCTAATTGACGCTGCAAAAGATTTCCCGCAGAATCGTTCGGCAAGGTGACCTGCAGCTCTGACGGCATCAGTCGATGATAAATTTAATGACTGCAAACTATAACTTTTCTTGAGTATATACATGACCGGCAAGACGTAATTCCCCGGACGGTATATAAGGCCATGACACAAAGGTTTCTGCCGTGTCCATTCGGTCAAAAAAATAAAATTGCGTAAACTATCTACATTAGTCATGATACGGTACCTTCGGGACGCGTATCTCAAAGAGATAATCAAATCAATCGTAAAGACAAAAACTGCTGCAGGTACAGATTTCATTACATATGGCATGTTGCAAAACATGGGACCTAATGGTCGATTAGCACTTTTGTAATTAATCAATGACTCGGGGAAATAGGAGGCTGTCCCTGACTATTCGAAAACGGCACGTGCGATACCTATATTGAAGCCTGGTGAAACACCTCTTTCTTTTGAGCCTTTTCGTCCTGTGAATTTGACGAGCTGCTTATGCAAGGTCATGGAGAAAATGATTGACACTAGGCTGCAATGGTGGTGCGAACAAATAGAAGCACTTCCCGATCACATGACAGGATTTCGAAGGCGGTGATGCACAATGGATGCAATTTTGGATATCATTACGTACGTTGAACACGAACGAGCTAGAGGAAATGTCACAATACCGTTTTTTTTTTAAATAATAAACGAGCCTTCCACACAGTCAGCCATGCTCATGTACCGTGTGGCCTGCTAAAACTGGGACTTCTCGATGGGCGCTACAGTGGATATACAACTTCTTGAATGGCAGATCAATATTTATTGAACCAAGCAAAGGAAAAATTTCCTCTGATAATGTACGCGGACGACATAACGATCTGGACTACTCAAGGCTCACTAGGGGATAAACAAGAGGCACTACAAGAAGCTGCCACCTGCATCGAAGAATACACAAAGCAAAGAGGCCTCAGATGCTCCACGGAGAAATCTGAACTCCTCAGGGTGGGCAGACACCCCACTGATGCCCCGCTCGAAGTAAGGCTAGAAGGACAGAACATCCCGGAACAAAAGATGATTAGAATCCTCGGCATGTGGTTGCAAGGAAGCCGGAAATGCAGCCACACAATTTGCCTGCTAAACAAAGCAGCAGGACAGGTGGGCCGAATGATTAGCAGAGTGGCACACAAGCGATATGGCATGAAAGAGGAGGACACACTCAGGTTGGTCAACAGCCTGATAGTCAGCCGGGTCACATACTCACTGCCGTACCATGCAATCACCAAAACCAAAAAAGAGCAAGTGGAGACCATCCTCCGGAAAGCGTATAAAACAGCTCTCCACCTCCCAAGGAACACATCCAACGACAAACTCATGCAACTTGGAATTAGCAACACTTTTGAAGAACTAAGGGAATGCCAGCTCAACGCACAAGTACGAAGACTCAGCAATACAACGACGGGAAGGGCGCTCCTGACAAAGCTAGGTCGGGAAGTAGAAAAATCACAAAGTAGCAGGGCCACAATACCAGACCCACTAAGAAAGAAACTACGCATACAACCTATCCCTCGCAACATGGACCCAAACCTCCATGCGAGTAGGAGACAGGCTAGGGCAGAATTTTACGAAAAGACGATGGGACATCGGGACAATACAGTCTATACCGATGCGTCCCTATACTCACACGCACACAAAAACAACGCGGCAGCCGTAGTAGTAAATGATCAAGGAGAATTAATCACAGGACTCACGGCCGAGGTGGCAAACATAACCGAGGCAGAGGAAATTGCTGTCGCACTGGCAGCGGAAGAAGGTTATAGAACAGGAATATCGCTCAATATTCTAACAGATTCACAAGAGGCGTGCCGGAGCTATATAAGAGACAGAATAAGTAACACGGCGCTCAAGATCCTCAGCAGAGTTCCAATCGCTGAGGGACAACCCACACATAACATTATCTGGATACCAAGCCACGCAGGGATCAGGGGCAACGAAGGGACGGACTGCCTAGCTCGAGGGATGACCAGCCGAGCAGGAACGTCAACCGCCCCAGAGGGGCCACAGATCAACTGCGGGAACAGCTATTCAGAGCTATTAAACCTCTATAAGGGTCTAAGATATCAATATCCGCCACCACATAAAGCATTAACAAAGGAGGAGGCCGCAGGATGGCGGAGACTCCAAACGGGCACCTTTCCAAACTTACACCTACTAAGTAGGATGTTCCCCACGCAGTATAGCGCAACCTGTCCGTGGTGTGGAGCTAAGCCAACATTATACCACATTACATGGGAGTGTACAAGAAACCAGGCATTCCACAAACACAAAACACCAAGTGCGGAGCAATGGGAGAGCTGGCTCACCAGCCGCGCGCTAGAGACTCAAAGAGCTCTAATAGCGCACGCGTGCGAGGCGGCCCGGCTCAGTGGAGCCCTGGACTAGGGGCCCATCCATGGCTGAAGAGGACTCAAGCTTCAAGAATGAAGACTTCGGCCTCGACCTGCTAAAACCTTTAAAGAGCGAATAAAGTTTTCCATTCCATTCCTCTGATAATATTATTCGAGGAGTCCCACAAGGTGTCCTAAGTCCGTTTCTCTTTAATTGTGTGATGGCAGATCTACGGCGGAGATTCCCAGCGGCGCTAAACTATACTCTATATATATGCGGATGATGTTTGTATTTAGGCCTCCGGTTCAAGTACTAGCCTTGTTCAATCAACTTTGCAGGAAGTCCTAAACATTGTGGACAAATTCTTAAAAGAAAGAGGAATGGAACTGCCTTACTGTAAGACGGCTGTGTTGCCTTTCGCCAGAGGATATCTAAGGGATTTACAGCTGGGGCTTGAGGGTCAAATTTTAGGAGTAGTGAAACAACACAAATTTCTAGGGGTTATACTGGACAAGCAACTTTCTTAGAATTTTCACATTAAAGCCCTCGAAAAACAAATAAACTCAATAATAAATGTTCTTCACCGCGTAGCAGGGACGACAGGGGGGGGGTGTTGGTTTCACCTTCACTAAAAGAACATAACGCACTTATAAAGCAAAAGAGCATATTCACCACTTCTGCATGGGATCTCCCGTTCATCTGAAGAGAGACTCGAACGATTAATAGCTAAGAGCCTTGGAGTATAGTTAGGCGTTCCTCGAGCAACCTCAAGTTCCTTAGTAGTTGCAGAGGCACGTCATCCTCTATTTCATATTATGGGGACGGTTTAAACCTGTCGACACTACTTTCGCGTTTCAGTGGAGCACAAAAAGCACCCACTAGCAAGTGCACTTATTGAGGTGCAAAAAAATCCAGTACCGCATCACGAAATTTATTTCTCAGATTTCTCCTATCCTCCGTGGCGACTCGTCGCTTCGAAAATTGAACTTTCGTTTGGAGGAATTATTCGCAAACGAGATACGCTTATGCTAACAGCACAACAACTAGCGTTATACCAGATATACTTTCGATACCTTGGCTCTATCCAGGCGTATACGGATGGTTCGTGCCAAACAAATTCTTCCACAGCTGCCTTTGTCATTCCACAATGGAACAAAATACAGACGTTTAAACTATCTCAGTCGACGTCATCAACAACAGCAGAGCTTTTCACAATATTGTCTTTGTTACGCTACATAAATTCAATGCAAGAAGAGGAACAATGGGTCATCCTTTATGACTCGCAGGTCGCTTTGTCCTCATAGTGACATCAGCCATTCGCAAAACATGGCGTTAGTTTACGAGACACTAAAGGAACGCGCAAAAGCAAGTGAAAGAAATTGCACAGTAATGTTCCAATGGATACCTGGCCACTGCAATATCCCTGGGAATGTTTCAGCAGACAAGGCAGTTGCAAAAGCGCATGTTAATAATGCCATATACGGTCTCCCTTTAACGCAAGACAAACTGCAGCACATGCTAAGACAGATCTCAGCCCGTGGTTGCAAAGCGACATGGTTTCATCAGAACTCGAAATTTTCAGATTTATTTCACATTGACCTATCACTTCAATTTCAAATCCCGTCCACATTAAATACAACCAGAGCCTTTGAAACGCTGATTCACCGTCTGCGGCTCGGTACTGCGTACACAAAGCACTTTATACATAAAATTTCAAGAGCTCATAGTGCGAAATGCCCTGGTGGCCACGCGGATGTTGATGTATAGCATCATCTGGTAGAATTTCCGGAACACGACAAACGCAGACAACGCTTACCACTTGATTTTGTGACGTTATACCGCAGGCCCTTCAGCATCAGGAAGTTCTTAGGTCTTTGGCCAACATACTCATTGCAAAGACGAGCGTTACTGGCGCTTCAAAGCTTTGCAGAAGCGAGCAATATTCTCGGAAAGTATTGAGTAGAGTGTTTAAATGGGATAAGCGCATTCCGTGTTTTTCATTTACCCCGCTTTGGCCAATCCAATACCTGGTTTTTTGTACCTTCATATGAATTTAATCCGTGATTTCTTATGTGCGCTGATTTTAGTTTAGCTAAGTGACCCGACTTTGTCTTTACCTTAGTGCACATATGTGTCTGAACTTTGTGTTGCTATGTGCCTTAGTTGATTTTAAGTTTTAGTATGGCATTAGTGTACTTACTTGACTGGTCTTTCTGTTTTTATGATTTGGAGTTGATTTTCAGTTATAGTGTGGCATTAGGGTACTTATGTGGCTGGGATTTGTCTTATTATGATTTCATTCTCTTTTTATTATGATTTATTCTGTTTTTTAATCCCTAAGTGAAAAGGAGTAGCCGGCGCCAATTAAAGGCGACAACATCTCCTAAGTACCATGTAATATTAAAAAAAATCTTATTAGGTTTGGATGTGCCGCTATGGTGTCGTTTGTGTGCGTCACATCGTGCGTTACTACTTTCGCCTCCAAGGTATGGCACGCTACCTCGACGTGCTTCGGCGACCGCGATAGCCAGCTGTTATCGTCGAGCTAGAAGGTTACGACGCGGTCAGCAGGCCTTCGGCGTCCGTATTCAATCTTGCTCTGTGTTTGTTGATTACAATGTTGAAGGCAATTGTCGTGAAACTCGTGCCTATTTCGTATTTTATTTGCGAGCACTTGAGCTGCGTGACGCAGTACGCTGTTGCTCGAAGCAATGCGGTCAGCGATGCAGAACTGCATCTCGCAGTGTGCACGAGCCCGTACAGAGTTATTAGCGGAATCGCTCAAAGATGGCAGAAGGTCACAGCCGAAGTAAATCAGATCAATCAGAGTTGGAGGCCTCGCGCCAGGTACCAGCGTTCAGCCGCACAATGTGTTTATACTTGGGCGTTAAGGTTCTGATTGGGTGCATAAGGTTTTGAAGCACACATTATAGCAACTATACAATATGTATATATCCTGAATAATGGGCACAATCAACGCTTGTGAATGACATATCTACTCTGTCTGTTACTGTAAATTAATAATTAATTGTACTGTGTAAACTTATACTTGACATATATGAGTCTATAAATGGAGAAATATTACGGTTAAAAAGTGCATTTCGTGCAGCTGCTGAATTTAAAGTCTATATTCGTTTTTTTTTTTGTTTTTTTGTAGAGCCTAAATTTAAATCGCTTGTACAGTGCTCCTGCGACTTCGCTTAACATGGCCAGTTGCAATGATTTGGGGAGCGGGGGGGGGGGAGGAGGGGAGGGGCGTTATAAGTAATACTGTCAGTGAGTGACAACCAACATTTGATGGGTGATTACACACAAGCAGAAAACAGGAACGGGAAATGAGATAGACCAGTAATTGTGTGTGGGGCTGGTGGTTCAGAAGCAAAAGAAAATGTAGAATTTTCAGAAGAAATGGGAAAATTGTCATCAACTCGACTGTATAGCACGAAGCTTCCAAAAAAAATCAATACGGGTGTCTACGGCCAGCTAGGGTGCAAAAACACCTGGTTCCTGCTTAAACAGCTACTTGACCCCAGTCAGACTAAAACAGCATCACAAAAGAACCTTCAGAGGATAATAAACTCTTTCCCGGGAGATAATGATGCCCTTTTTGAAGCTCTCAAAATCTGCTGCTTTAATACAAGCACCAATCTTCCTCTACTCGTAGCTTATACCGGAAAGGAAAACAGGGAACTAAACAGGGACATTATGGAATCTGAAGTACATGCTGTCCTAAACAACCTCAAAACTACAGCGGCGGCTGGCGGGGACCGCATCAACAATAAAATGCTGCGGAACCTAGACGATCAGTCGGTTACTGAAATCACCAATCTTTTCAACATGTACTAGAAAGAGGGAACTATACCCACCAGCTGGAAACATGCAAACGTAATCTTCATACCCAAGCTAGGCAAGAAGCTGGAGCTAGAGAATCTCCGCCCTATCTCCTTAACCTCTTGCCTGGGTATGGTTATGGAACACGTAATTCTTAACAGGCTAAACGAGTACACCGAAAGCAATGGACTGCTGCCGTATACGTTGATAGGCTTCAGATCAAATCTGTCAACTCAAGACATTACGTGGCAAATTCAGCAAGATATCCTATAGGCGGGCCCTATAAGAGCCATCCGTACAATTCTAGGGCTGGACGTGAGTAAAGCGTTTGACAATGTGTTACATGCTTCAATACTCACAAATCTAGCCCAAATGAATGTCGGGAAACGCACTCATAGCTATATTACATGCTTTATCAAGGATCGCACTGCAGAAATACATTTTGGGGATATTAAAAGCGGACAATTTCGATTAGGTACAAGGGGCAGCCCGCAGGGTGTGGTCCTCTCCCCCTTCCTTTTCAATGTTACCATGCGAAACCTGCCTCCATTGCTGGAAAGTATCCCGCATATCAAACACTCCATCTATGCCGATGATATCACAATCTGAAGCAATAACGGTTCCGATGGAGAAATCACGGAAGCATTACAAGCGGCCGCGGATACCGCACAAAATTTTGTGCGACGGAATGGTCTAGCGTGCTCGCCGAAAAAATCGGAGCTTCTCGTCATACGAGATAAATCAACCAAACACGCCACCGAAAGGGACGCCACCTCACCTATACGAGTCAGTATGGAAGACGGCCCAGTTCCGCCCGTACTGACTATGAGAGTCCTGGGCATGCTAATTCAACATAACACCCATAATTCTGAGGCGATTGTCCGATTACAGACGACAGCCCGCCAAATATGTGGCCTAATCAGACGAGTAGCCAAACGACACCACGGTATGAAGGAGGCTGATATCTGCCATCTGACGCAGGCTTTCCTGATCAGTCGCATTGTGTATTCCTTCCCCTACTACCACCTACGCTTTTCTGACAAGGAAAAGGTTAACAGCGTCATTCGCACAGCTTATAAAGCTGCCCTTGGTCTCCCGAGGTATGCGAACGCTGAACGATTACTTGAGCTAGGTATATACAATACCCTAGACGAACTCGTGGAGGCCCATAAAACAGCTCAACGTGAACGACTCTCCAGCACCGCAACTGGCAGGGTCATTCTAAGTAAACTTGGGCTGAATCCCGCTATGAATTCAGCAGGACGAACAACATTACTCGGTGCGGTCAAACGCCGTTTGGCTATAAAACCATTACCCAAGAACATGCTCCCTGGGAGACACGACAAGAGGCGGTCTGCCAGAGCCAAGGCCTTTCAAAAAAGGTACAAAAGCAACCAGCACACCGCTTATGTCGATGCAGCAAGGCAAAATCACCAAACTTACGTAGTGAGCGTCGTGACCGGAGAGGGAGGTATCCTCAATGCCGCGACCATAAAAACAGCGTCCACCGTGGAAGCGGAAGAGACTGCCATTGCTCTAGTCATCAGTAATCATTCCGTGCAAACTATCATAGGCGACTCCAAAAGGGCAATCATCACCTTTTCGAGAGGCAGCATAGGCGTTTGTGCAGAGCGAGTCCTACGGGACTTTACAAATGAAAATACTGTTGAACTCGTATGGGTTCCTGCCCATTCGGGGAATCAAGGGAATGAGGAGGCGCGCTGGGTAGCCCGAGGTCTAATCAACCGGGAGGTGTGCACCTCAGACTCGGATCCCATGGATGAGGCACCGATGACATACCACGAGATAACAAACTACTACAAGCAAAAAAGGTGAATCTACCCGCCTTCAAACGCAAGCCTCACGCGAGCGCAAGCCTTGATCCTGCGTCGAATCCAAACTAAGTCGTTCCCCAGCCCACATTGGCTAGCCATAATTACCAACGGGCAATGGAACCCAATATGTAAAAACTGCACAAATCAGACATTGGCTACCCGAAATCACATTCTTTGGGGGTGCGAGGGCTTACCCCCTCCCAGGTCGCTCCTGCCAGCTCCCTCAAAACAGACGTGGGAGGAGCTGCTGAGGACGCCGGATGAAAAA
Source organism: Dermacentor albipictus (assembly GCF_038994185.2). Classification (NCBI taxonomy): domain Eukaryota; kingdom Metazoa; phylum Arthropoda; class Arachnida; order Ixodida; family Ixodidae; genus Dermacentor; species Dermacentor albipictus. Next base: position 92,609,399 of record NC_091821.1, read on the forward strand.
GTACAAAAAGCCCTCGTTGCCTGGGCCGATAGGGTCGCTCCTCGTGAGGGGCTATCCTAGGAGTCGGACCTGCCACTGAGCAGAATCTCAATAAAGTTGTTACCACCACCTCAGGTAGAAAGCTTCGCAGTGGCAAAGGTTTATGTTATGCTTATATTAAAGCGAAGAGTTCTTTGCCTACCTTGCCGGTTTTGGTGTAGCGGCTGCTGCTCCTGCTGCTGGGTTGGTCGGTATGTCGGCTGATATGTTTGTCGATATATGTACGAAGGTTATGTATGCGCCGAATGCAAGTACCAGTGAACGGGCTTATATAAATAACCCTTGTATGCTGACTGACAATGCAGTGTAAATAAGCGCATGACTATTTGGCATAACAAAATATATATTGCAATATCTGCCCGGAACACATAATGTCGGCTCACAGGTATCTCTAAAGCACGGTGACCTGTTCATAGAATGGTGAATTACGTTTAAAACATTATTTTATTTGCTTGCCCTTCGTCTACTTATAGCCATTCGGTACGTGGCTATGTGCCCGTTCCTGCCCAATCCTCCAGGGAAGACCTGTACCATTGTGACATCAGAGGCGACACAAGAAAACAAAAATTGCGCGACAAAAACTTTGTGACTGTTGTGTTGGATAAAATAAACATTGAATGAGGTTACGCATTGCATAGGAGGAAATTAAGCGAAATTGTACGCATCGGCGTTAGTTGTCACACGTCTAATTAAACGCCTCACTAAAGCTTCCCTTCACGCAGATCACGCAGATTACAACGTCTGCGGCTCATATATTTATTAATATCTATTTATTCCTTAATACTTCTGCAGGAATAAATGCTCTGCTGAAATGTGCACTCTTTGATTAGTTTCTGCCGCTCTTTTTTTGTAATTTATTCTACGCCTAAATATTCCTGGGCTATTGGCTAAAATGGGCAGGCGCGGTTCTAGGCTTCGGGTTCACAGTGCGTCAGCATCTTTGATAATGGCGCGCGGAAAGGAAGCGTCGTCGTCCCTGATAAGAGATAGGTTCGAACTACGGTCCAGAGCGCTGCAATACGACAGCGCATGAGCACATTGACGTGGTTTTAGTTCATATTTCGCGGGCTTTCTTTAAACGCCGAAGAAGTCATGTACGTTGCCACGAAAACTTGGATCGGTTGTTCCGTACATACAATGCACCTGGCACTAAAGTGCCTATTAATAATTTTAAATAATTGATCTCAGTTAATTAACTATTAAAGCGGAATATAACAATTATGTTGAGGAGCGCCACCACATCGCAAAGCTTATGTCGTTGGTTTCACCCAGCTGCGGTTAACCACTTTTTAAAGATCGTCGGTTCAAGTTATGTGAAGCACCTTATATTATGTATGTATATATATATATATATATATATATATATATATATATATATATATATATATATGTGTGTGTGTGTGTGTGTGTTTGTGTGTGTGTGTGTGTGTTTGGCAGGCACGTACCCAGGATTTTTTTTTTCGTGGAGGGCCCACCACCTCTATCATCATCATCATCATCATCATCATCATGTTTTATGTCCACTGCAGGACGAAGGCCTCTCCCTGCGATCTCCATTTACCCCTGTCCTGCGCCAACCGATTCCAACTAGCGCCCGCGAATTTCCTAATTTCATCGCACCACTTAGTGTTTTGTCGTCCTCGATTGCGTTTTCCTTCTCTTGATACCCATTCTGTAACCCTAATGGTCCAACGGTTATCTAACCGGCGCATTACATGACCTGCCCAGCTACATTTTGTCCTCTTGATGTCAATTAGAATATCGTCTATACCCGTTCGCTCTCTGATCCAAACCGCCCTCTTTCTCTCTCTTAACGTTATGCCCAGCAGTCTTCGTTCGACCGCTCTTTGCGCGGTCCTTAACTCATTCTCAAGTCTCTGCCCCATATGTGAGCACTGGCAAAATGCACTGATTGCACACCTTACTTTTCAATAATAATGATAAGCTTCCAGTCAGGAGCTGGCAGCGTCTGCCGTATGCGATCCAACCTATTTTTATTCTTCTGTGAATTTCCTTCTCATGATCAGAGTTCCCCGTGATTAATTGACCTAGGTAAACGTACTCCTTCACAGTCTCTAGTGGCCGACTGGCGATCCTGATCTCTTGTTCCTTTGACCAGCTATTTATCATTATCGTCATCTTCTGCATATTATTATTCAACCCCACTCTTACACTCTCTCTGTTAGGGTCTCCAATCATTTCTTGTAACTCGTCTGCATTGTTGTTGAATAGAACAATGTCATCGGCAAACCGAAGGTTGCTGAGATATTTGCCGTCGATCTTTACTCTTCCCAGTTTAATAGCTTGACTTCTTCTAAGCACGCAGTGAATAGCTTAGGAGAAATTGTGTCTCCCTGTCTGACCCATTTCCCTATAGGTATCTCCCTGCTTTTCTTGTGTAGAATTATGGTTGCTGTGGAACCTCTGCATATATTCTTACGCGAAGGACGAGCCAGTAAGATGAGAAACTATTTACATATTATATTTACAACAACGGTTGCAGCGCTGACTGCTTAGATTCACAGCGCGAGCCCAATTCGTTCTTCCTCCTCTTTTCTGGAGTGATGGCGCCCACGCACCTCGTTCAAACAAACAAATACCACACGCATGTAGCAATATTTTTCAAGCTTTTTACGTAAGCGTTCTGTAGTCCTTGATTACGTAGTGCATCTAGACTGCTGGTATCTCTACTGAATCAAGTGCATTTTCGTAATCTATATAAGCCACATATAGAGGCTTATTGTACTCTGCAGATTTCGCGATAACCTGATTGATGACATGGATGTGATCTATTGTAAGGTATCTCTTCCTGAAGCCAGCCTGTTCCCTTGGTTGACAAAATCCAGTGTTGCCCTTATTCTATGGGAGATTATTTTGGTAAATATCTTATATAATACTGGGAGCAAGCTAATGGTCCTATAATTTTTCAATTCTTTAATGTCTCCTTTTTTGTGAATTAGTATAATGTCTGCATTCTTCCAGTTTTCTGGGACCCTTGCAGTCGATAGACACTTCGTATAAATAGCCGCCAGTTTTCCAAGCATTATGTCTCCTCCATCTTTGATTAAAGTGACTGTTATTCCACCTTATCCTCCCGCTCTTCATCGTTTCATGTCTTGCTGGGCCCTTCTGACCTCATCGCTAGTTATAGGAGAGTTTCTGTATCCTGTTCACTACTGTTTCTAAGTGAGGTATCGTGACTCCTCTGGGTACTGTATACAGGTCAGCTGAGAATTTTTCCGCTGCTTTTACTGTATCTTCGAGATTGCTTATGATATTATCCTTCTTATCTTTTTGTGCATACATCATGGTTTGTCCTATGCCAGGTTTCTTTTTTACTGATTTCAGGCTGCGTTCATTTTTTTATGGCTCCTTCAGTCTTTCACATGTTATAGTTTCGAATATCAGTTATTTTCGCCTTGTGGATGAGTTTTGACTGTTCCGCGAATTGCGTAACGCTGTGCGGCCGCCAGTCCCATACAACCACATAGAGCGCAGGACTCTGCGATTCTAGACGTACTGCGCTCACCGAGAAAGGTTAGAAAAACACCCACATAAGCACAGCAGAGAAGTGGCTACGTGATGCGGTTCGACCGATAACTGTAGAAGCGTCATTCAAAGCAGGTAAGTATTCCGCTTCCGGCGGCGTTGTCTCTACTTCCTTTTTAAATAAAAAGATGTTGATCCATAAATATTCTCATAAACAACGGTTAACCTGTTTATTATTCGCTTTTGCTTGCAGTTTGGTTGTTGCATTGGCTCACTCCCTTAGTATATCGCTTAATTTCTCAAGTCCTTGCGATTTTTGTTTCCGGTTTCCAATTTTGCACGAAAAGTGCTATACAATTAAGGAAAAACAGACGAGGTAACTGGCGACAGTCATCTTGCTTATGGGTTTAAGGGTTATTGCAGGGTTTCATGATGGACGCTCTTTCAAATCATTTTAGTTCCCACCTTATCTAACCCATATCACGTGTATATGGTTCCGGGCATCTGCCAGCGTCGCGGCGAGCCGTAACTCAAGGAAATAATGAAGCAAAGGGAAAAGTTAAACGCAATTGGTGTTTTCTCCGGCCGCAACTCGTTCCATGAGAGTTCAGACCAGCTGAGTAACAGCCGCATCCCTCTCCTGGTCCCAGGATCAGCCTAAACAAAAAAGGTTGAACTAACAAAAGCAACAGCTATGCGCATGACGGTTGAATAGATGGTGACGACTGAGCGCATCTCGAGTTAATCACGCGGGTGCGGAATCTATGAGAAAACTGTCCTTCACATTACAAGAAATGCCGATAACTACCGCCATCTAAACGGAGTGAAAAAGGCAGCATAAGGCTGACCGATGAACAGGTGCCAAGTCTCAACATTAATCTGGCGGCGCTTTAGGAATGTGTGAGGAGTGGTGGCGTAGGTGGGGAGGGGGGGGGTGTATGCCACTTGATTTCGGGGGGGGGGGGCCGGGACCCCCCCGGGCCCCCCCCTGGGTACGTGCCTGGTGTGTGGAAAACAGCTTGGCTTGGTCGGTGTAGCACCAATAAAGAAAAACAACCCGGCCGGGACAGTTGATTTGTTAAATATGCGATTGAATTGTTTCTATTCCCATGGAGAATATCAAGGAGTCATTTCAGGTCAACGTTTCACCGGTCTGCTTTAAACGAATACCCCGGCGCCACTCAGGCGACAGTTGGAGAGGACAGGCTTTAGACGCGGTCTACCGGTTTCTTCCTTGAATGGCTCGCCTAGAACACTAAAAAAAAAAGCCGCACAACTTTCTAACTGGGATCGGGTGCCGCCGCAGCTAGGGAGAAATACTTCAAATGAAGATGAAGTCAACGGGGCAGCGGGCACCTGCCACGGAGATCCGATTCCGCTTGACACAGTAATGCTTCCTCGGAACTGCGCGCTGTGGTAAATGGGGTAGATTTCGCAAAATCCTTCAGGGATGGGCCGGCAACGGCAACGCTGACCCACCACATCCCTCAGTTTGGCCCTCGGGAGAGTTGCCGAGGGCAAAAGGTCAAGTGAGCGAGTTTCCCTGTTGGCAGGGTACACGTCGGACAACTGTGAGCCTGCGGGTAACGCAGGCCTAACAGAAGCGAGGAAACATACGTTGATCCGTAAGCAAGGAAGCGGTCGAATGTATTTCGTTGCACTTCACTGCCGCTACAGGCCGACAAGAGGGAGAGAAGGGCAATGAAAAAAAACGCAGCAACAAAAAAACAGTTTCAACGGCCAGCCAAATACCATGCAACGGCAACGCATTATCAGTACGACGAAGTTAAGCTATGGTGAACGCGAGGGAACGTATTTCGTAAGGTTTCTACTCCTGTTGATTTTACAAATTTCTTATCGCTCACTGGGACGAATGGCCGACCGAGAGGTAGCGGATGCTAATGGTAAAGGCCAAAAAGAATGCGAAATAAAATGCCATATATAATCTCAAGACCTCATGTCTACGCATATATTATTAGTGATGTGAAATTTCCGCAAATTTTGAAGCCGTGACAAAGAAAACCATGAAAAAGGCAGCTTCTCTTCCCTGAAATTTTGGGAACATTGGAAAAATATTCTCACCTTTCTTATCACAGGGAAGAAAAAAAAAAGAGACGAGGGTACATAGAAACACATGTTTCTAAAGGTTTTGGCTAGATGTGGTCATTTTAAAACTAATAACGCATTTTTCTAAAATAACCCACGTTAGGAGATTGTTACTTTTCTGAATATTTGTCAACCAACCATGAAAGCTGCGCTCTTTTATTCTGTTAGTGAGAGAAGGTTGATGTACTGTCTGAACACTTCCGGAACTTTAGGTATTTTTCTTTTTTTTAGATTGTGGATGGAGTAGAGAGAGAGAGAGAGGATGAAGAGGAAAGGCAGGGAGGTTAACCAGATATGAGTCTCCGGTTTGCTACCCTACACTGGGGATGGGGGATAGGGGTTAGAAAGATGACAGAGAGGAAAACGCAAAAAAAAAGGAACGTGCACACATGGAGACACACACACAAAAGGCGTTCTAGTTAAAGTCGTTCACACAGGCCGGTAGATCGCAAGAAGCGCAAAAGCGCTTGCACGGCCTTCTTCTGTGACGGTAGGTCCTTTCGATGTTGTAGAATTCTTTTTTCGGATAGCGGTTGGTCGTCCAGTTGGTCAAGTTCGTGGCTAAGGCATGCCCTCTGTTGACTGTACTGCGGGCAGGCGCACAAAATATGACCAATTGATTCTTCATGGCCGCAGTGGTCACAGGTTGGGGTGTCGGTCATCCCTATGCGGAAGGCATAGGCTTTAGTAAAGGCAACGCCCAACCAAAGTCGATATAAAAGCATGGCGTCTTTACGGCGAAGCTGTGATGGCGCTCGAAGACTTAATGTTGGATCAAGTGAGTACAGTCGCGTATTTCTTAAGTGTGGCTCACTCCATTGCGACGCGATGCACTGCCGAGCAAGTAGGCGGAGCTTCCGTGCCGCGTCAGCTCTAGAAACAGGAATTGGGACGTGGCGCTCCTCAGTATGGGCTGAGCGGGCAGCGTGATCCGCACGTTCATTGCCGATAATCCCGCAGTGACTTGGAAGCCACTGGAAGGTTATTTCATGGCCTGCATCACTTATATGGTGTAACGTCTCTGTAATATGGAATATTAGTTGTTCGTGCGGTCCGCGTCGTAAAGGTGACAGTAGAGACTGCAGTGCCGCCTTCGAATCGCAGAATATTGTCAATTTGTGTGGCGGTTGATCACCAATGTGATGAAGGGCAGTAAAGAGCGCTGCGAGCTCTGCTGCCGTCTATGTTGTCGCGTGGGTCGTCTTCAATTTGATTGTTGTAGCTTTCGCTGGTATGACGATTGATAGAGTATGTTTGCCATGTGGTCAATATACACGTCGTGGGTTCGCCATGTTAAAAACTAGGCCACACAGGTGGGTACCTATAGACGTGCGGAATAGATGCAAAAGAGCAGTCATAAGTGTGCATAAATTCTCTACTCCAACCTTCCGTAAACCGGTTAACGATGGTGAACTATTCTTTCAACATGCTGGTGATGAAGAAATAAACCCAATATATTTTATGTCTAATTTTTTCGTCACAACCCGACTTGCCGCCACATATATGTGATGTTATGAATGACTTTTTTTGTATTTGAGACATTTCAGAACCAGATAAATACGCATAACTTGCCATGTTGAGCCTTTAGTTCATTGAGAGCACGGTGTAGTGCTTTATTTACGAAAAAATGTCATATATAGGACCATGCAAATACTGTGAAAATCTATGACGTGTTGACGAGCCGGCAAAGGAAACTTCTTCGCAGGGGCACCATCCGCATTTCCTTCTTGCGTGTTTTCTGCGTCACCAAGCGTCCTCTTCACGGTGTAGGGAGTTTTTTGCCACTTGTGAAGAGTAATATGTTAATAAGGCTTAATTTAAAATTTTATTTTTTTAGTGTTCTTTTCAAAGTAAGAATTAGCCGCTTGACAACAAATCTAGTGAATGAAATAATTTGTCACAAATAACACCTTCGAAATACTGCACTAGAAGCGCGTCAGTTCAAGTTGAGCAGCCAGCAAAGCACGCCACTTTGGCGGCTTGTGTTGCATCGAGATTGAGAACCAATGAAAAGAAGGAACGGTCGTAGACTTTCCGTGTTCGAGCGAGACAGAAAGCCAAACCAATCCGTTCCTTTGCAGAGAACATGTACTAGCGGAATAAGTTCTAAACGTATAACGGGGGCAGAGTGGCACTTTATTTGTGCTGTTACTGTGTAAACTCAGATGGAAGTACTACAGCATGGCGCCCTTACTTTGATGCCAGGACGTGCAAGCTAAAAAAAATGCAGCACAGAACTGTCAACCTCTCCGCCCGCGAAATAATCTTCGGCAGTTCAGTGCTGGCAAGAGTACTCAGCGGAATCCCAAATAACCTTTGTGCTACCATACTGAATAGAACATTCCCTGAAAGCTTTTCCTCTAGTACAACAGTTGATCTTCTAGATATGCCGCATCACAGATTTTCCACTATGTCACCAATAACTATTGATGCTCCTGGCATTGCTAAATTAATCGAGTCTTTGAAGCGCGATTCATCTCCGGGGTGTGATGAAATTAGTTGTAAATTCCTAAAAAGTACCTGCGCCTATAGTTCAATTATACTAACAAAACTGTTCCAGCAGTCGCTCGATTCATCAAGCCTCCCTAACGACTGGAAAATCGGGAAGGCGGTCCCACTTCACAAATCCGGTAAGAAGCACTTGCCTCAAAATTATCGTCCCATTTCACTCACTAGCACATGCTGCAAATTACTAGAACATATAATTTTTAAACACGTCGCCACCTTTCTTGATGATAACTGGTTTTTTTCTTCTGCGCAACATGGTTTCCGTCAAACATACTCCTGCGAAACGCAGTTACTCTCATTCACTGATAAATTGCATTGCATTCTTGACCAGTCATCTTGCGCCGATTGCATCTTTTTAGATTTCGCGAAAGCTTTTGACAAAGTATGCCATCAATTGTTGCTTTATAAATTAAGTCATCTTAATCTTGATCCACATGTCTTTAGATGGATTCAATCTTTCCTTCTAAACCGCTGGCAGTTTGTTTTCACTAATGGCACAACCTCACCGCTTACTAACGTACTATCTGGTGTACCACAAGGATCCGTCCTCGGACCCCTTCTATTCTTAATTTATATTAATGACCTTCCGTCCACCCTATCTTCTGCCAGCCACGTTTTTGCTGACGACTGTGTAATTTTCTGTGAAATACGTAACCTCAACGACATTTATACTCTCCAGGCCGATCTTAACTTGGTCTCTAACTGGTGTAAAACTTGGAAAATGGAATTAAATAATAACAAATGTAAGTTCATGCATGTTTCTCGCTGCTCCAACACTCCCCCTTTTTCTTATTGCCTTAATGGCATTCCTCTTGATTCCGTCGCACCATATAAATATCTAGGCGTACATATATCACGAAACTTAACATGAAATGCCCATACTGAATACGTTACCAATAACGCTAATCGCATGTTCGGGTATTTAGGTCGCAACTTCTCTGCTGCTCCTTCGTCCTTAAAACTCCTACTTTATAAATCACTAATACGACCTAAACTTCAATACGCGTCATCTATATGGGACCCTTGGCATCAAAATGTTATATATTCTCTTGAATTTATACAAAATAACTCCGTTCGCTTCATTTTTTCAAATTAGAACCGTACTGCAAGTATCACAGCCATGAAAACTAACCTTTCTCTCCCATCTTTAAAATCTCGTCGGAAAATCAGTCGCCTCACTCTATTCCACAAGGTATATCATCACGACACGCTACATGACGATCTAATTTCACCACCGGAATACATCTCCCATCGCACTGATCATCAGCACAAGGTTGGCATCCAAAAGTGCAAAACTAAAGCTTGTTTTCAGTCATACCTTCCCAAGACATCAGTCGAATGGAACCGCCTCCCTCCCAATATTGCAGCCATTGAGGATAATCAACGATTTCGTGATGTACTAACAACCCGTTGTTTGTTTTGGGCAATGTTGAAATTATGTTCTAACAAAATTCACTGTATTGTATTTATTGTCTTTGTAACCTATATTACCCACTCCCCTCTGTAATGCCTTTGGCCCTGAGGGTATAATAAATAAATAAATAAATAAATAAATAAATAAATTAATCAAAATGTTGTTACCAATGAAGACTCAGCGATGACGCCTTTCCTGTTCTTTGTTGTTGTTTTTTTCTGACGCGAGAGAATAAACTTTGACTACTTATTCATTAGCTTGTCTTCGAGCTGGTATGCGTGACTAAGGGCGCTTATTCTATACTTGGAGAAAAAAGCTGACTTTTTCGAAACATTAAAATTCAGTCCTACGATAAGCGTGCCGCGTTGGATGTTACTAATGAGGCAAAAAATAATTAGTAATACACAAAAATAGGTACAATTTTAGAGAAGACATTGCTGATAACATCGCGAAAATAAAGAATTAATGAAAATTAAAGGAAACTGCAAAAATGGCAGCTACTTTTGCGGATGAATCCTTCCTTGAAATTTTTTTCTTGCCTTTTTTTTTCTTTTGTTGTCTAAAACGGCCGAACGGAGTAGCCGAGATTTTTGCCACCTTAACATGCCACAGCACACGACAGAAGAGAAATACAAAAAAATGGGAGCACGAAGCTTGAAAAAAATGTAACGGAGTTTTAATCATGAACCAACGCAGCTCTCAATAATAGAAAAGAATGCACAAATTCTAACGCGAACCTAAAAAGGCGATAACGCATTACATATTTTAACTACAGGGCTTGGCACGCGGAGTAAATTGCCAGCAGAAATTACCTTCATAAAGGGGTACATTTGAGCATAGCAAAAAAGGAGGAAAGAAAGACGAACCCGTCCTGAGCATTTAAAATTCTGAAACCTCATCCTACGAAGTAAAACATAATCATATCTGGGCGTCAAAACACACGCGATAATTATACCGAAATGGTGAGTGGGTGTGGAAGTCTTAGATAAACTGTTCCGCTGCACGGACTCGCACAAAGACAATACGATTCATAGAATAACTAGGCGGCGTGTACAAGCTGCGATGATGGCGCACCATGCCCACAACCTGAACTCTTGTGTTGTATTTGACATAGAGGAGTAGCCGGACAAAAGCGTGCTATGGTAACGGTGGTTTGTGGCGCGACAGCTGCACAAGAGAGAAATGCGGGCCAGTTAACGCTGTCCTTCTCGCTGCTGTTGCCGCATCCACCGCATGGCGCGTGTGTAACCACGGGATTGGCCAAAGTTCGCAGTGTAAACATCGTGGGTGCCACGTACGCTGTTCGCGGTGGCTCACATTGACCGCGAAAGGCGTGATGTGAAGGAAGAGAACGAGGAGTGAGACGCTAACCCTGCCCCAGCTCACGAAACACGCAATAAATCTCAATCCACCACTTGGCGACTACTTCAGACGCGAGCATTCCCAAACCCGGTGCAATACAACCGCATTTACCCCGATGCACACTCCCCACTCTGCGAAGCGTGCGTGGCCCGCGCTCACCTCGATCACATTATCGGGGCATGCCCGAAAGCTTCACCCACCAACACCCACCCCACGCATCATAACTATGGCCGAGCAGTGGGAGACTTTGCTGCTCAGCTTGCACCCAGGAGAGCAGTAGCTCTGGGCCGTCCGGATGGCCGAAGACGCCGCCAGAAAGCAAGCACTGGCCGCCGTCTGAGGAAGGGGAGGACTGTTAGTCTCCCGACCCCCACCACTGGACCCCATCAAGGACACAATAAAGTTTTATCTCTCTCTCTCTCTGTAACGCCGAAGAAAGCTCCCCTTTACTCTGATCAAAGCATACTTGGTCAAGCCTTTCGCCTACTGCATCCACCGTTGCCGTCGCCAACGCATCGCCATGGCCACCCAGCCTCGCCGAGGTTTTCTTGATCAACTGCATGCACATATACATTTTACTCGTGTAGGAAATTGAATTAACTACCTGTGATCTGTAACGTTCATTGGGCTTCGCATGCACTGTTTTTTTACGTCTCTTGGTGATTTTTTTTAATAATGCTCGTTCTTCTGGACAAACCGTGCTTGTTTATATGCACTGACACTCCGACATAACTGCCAGAAATAATTGTACGTCCACAAACCTTGCACGACAGAAGCACAAACTGCCAACTGAAGCGCTACACAACAAACGTAGAATCAAGTAGACAATGCAAACCTGCAGGAACACAAACATTGAAGCCACAAAAAGATTTTGAAATATACTGCTAAAAGTTAATGCTCATGAGCATATACTTCTTATAGTGACTGCGCATGTTAGAAAGAAATTCATTTTCCCCTTTCCAAAATATATTTTATTTTTAGATAAGGTAACGGACAGAGTACTAATACAGAAACCAAATCTGCCCGATGGCTCGCGGAAGACTTCTATAATTTTTGCATTGATTTGCAATAGTGGATTGTCTCTCGTTTCAGATTTTTCAAATAGTGGAGTGCAACAAATGAGTTTACAGTGGTGAGCAAGATGGCCAGAAACTTCCTGCTTCTTGCATGCATACTCCGCGTATGTTTGCTCCGATAAAACGTGATTACGCGTTATCACATTTAGGTCGTCGCGTGAGGTGCACTCGCGATATTTGAGTGTTGTAGCCATGCCTAGAAAAATAAGCCCGTCCTATCAGAATGGGCACATCAAAACCGATTACTGTAGCACGTTCTCGAACCTGTGCGGTTATCAAAAGGTAAAATATACGACTAGAATGCAACGCATTAGTCAAAATGGATTAATCCAGCGCTATTCATTGCTTCCCTTCGAGATTGCCTGCACAAAGTACGCGTGCCTCATTCTAACGTATTCATACGCTCACAATCATCCTTACATGAACCATATGATAATTGGAACAGTGTCGGCACAGTAGTTAGTCTAAGCAAAATTGAAACATACGAGGGACGCCGTAGTGGAAAGGTTCGGTTTAATTTTGGTCACTGGGTTCTCTTAATGGGGACCTCAAGCACGGCACATGAGCGTTGTTGAATTCCGCCCCCATTGGAACGCGGCCTCCGCGGCTTGGATTTGAAACCAAGACCTCGTGCTCGGGCATTGTAACGCCGTAGCCATTGAGGCACCGCGGTGGGTTGTTAGGATAAATAATGTCGCTCTGCTTAAAGTTAGCTACGCGTAATATTAGAACCATGTTGTTGAACAAAACACTTCAGTTTTTTTATTACTGTGCGCAGGATGCTTGCAAATTATATAAATATTAAGCTACCATTCTTCTACTTAAGCATTCTAAATGTGTTGATGAAGAAATGTGATTAGTCAACTACCATTGGGCTTTAACTGCTACTTATACTCTGTTTTTGTCTATAATTGTGAGTACAACTGTGGCCTCTGTCTATGTAATCCGTCCCCACGATGGTTCTTGTACCGGGAGGTAACCCGTCACGGTGGCCTATAGCGGCTATGGTGTGGCGCTGCTGTTATGACTGCAGTAGAGAACATGCTGTTTGTCACGCGCAAGAGTAGCGTGCGAGGGCCACGCTGGGAAGATACTCGGAGCACAGTTTCCTCGAGAGGCTGGGTGCTGCTAATTTTCCCGTAACGAGCTCCCCTTGACAGAGAAGAAGCGCGACGAAAGTAAAAAATAGTTGCCACTCCAAGGGAGGCCGGGACTACGCGAACGAGTCTTGGACATTTCCCGGAAGAAAGCCGCCACGAACTTAAAACCCCTTAATCTCCAAAAGTAGCACCAACCACTTCCCTCCTCCTCCACCCCATACCCGCGCTCGGCGCTGCCTCGACAGTGGTGCCGCCTATGCTGGCCCTGCCGTAGAAGACGACGGCTAACGCGCTACCGGAGGAAATCCGCGGAAAAGTTCGCTCGAGCACTAAGGAACAGTTTTTAAGGAGTGATTTTGCTTCCTCTGACGGTAACTGGCCTTAATAATGTCGTGTTGGAATTGCGCATAAAAGTAGGGGAAAAAACATTATTTAAGGCGTAAAGCGCCCGCACGTTGAGAGCTCGTGTTGCTGTAACACGACGCATGCACACTGCGTGCACAAACACGCGTGTAATTACCTCAGTTTCAGGTTTTGACGGCGTGAAAGAATGTGTACGTGGTTTCATAGGTTCATTTACGCACCTGCAAGATACTTTTGTTCGGCTGGCGTGTGAGAGATTCCAACAGCCTGTTATACTTAGTGGTACAGGCCGGAGCACATTTCTTTTATATTTTTCTTCTAGCTCCCAAATAATATATGTCTCGGGTCAGCAATGCCTAGCAACAGGGTCGCTTCTGCTCGGCGCCTTTTACAGATGTGTGTACCTCATGCACGGGTTGTGGCAGCCATGAGCAACGTTTTCACACGTAGACAGTATTGATAATTTGAGCAACGTGCCAGCACATGACATAGCTTTTTATTTATTTATTACAGTGATTGGAATCTGATAGCAAGAACGAATTTGATGAGACAACTGGAAAGAGGTTCCGAAAATAATTATTCCCCCCCCCCTCATTAGCACCAGTAACACTTTTGTTGAAGTGCAAATTTTATATCTGTATACTGCGTGCGTCTGTATTATGTTGTGTTGTAAGTTTTCGCAGGGAAGCAGTGTTGCTTTAACTGGAACACTCACGGCAGAGAAAAAAATTTATTCTTGGGTTTTACGTGCCAAAACCATCAAAACCATGATCTGATTATAAAGCACGCCATAATGGGGGACTCCGTAATAATTATGACCAGTTGGGGTTCTTTAACGTGCCCCCAATGCACGGGAAATCGGCGTCTTTGCATATCGCCCCCATCGAAATGCGGCCGACGCGGCCGCGATTTCATCCTGCGAACTCAATCCGTCTGCGCGTAGTTTTGTCGCACTAGGCCGGCAATGGCGGTTGGAGAGCGCTGGAAAAAAATATATATATACAAAAGCGGGTCGCGTGCTTCCACGGGACACAAATTGGCCAATGAAGGCGTGGAGGAGGAAACGCCGGGGAGAGCCGGGTGGCGGAGAGATCTAAGAATGGCGCTACTTTTGGAAAATTGAGGGGTTTTACACGAACTGCTTGCTGCCTGCCCTCTACTGAGAAGCAGCGGAAAAGACCAGTAGGGAGTAAAAGATCTCTCCCATTCCTACAGCCAGACCCTCTCTCCCCCTTTGCGCCCGCTGAAACTTTTGGAGGGCGGGGGGGGGGGGGGGGGGGCGGCCCGATATTCTGTCTGCAACAGTGTTGAATGAGCTTCTTCATTGGCTGTCGCCCTGGTGGGTGGTGAGTTGTGTGCGACTGGCTAGCGCCAGGAGGGAGTGTTGGAACAGAGGTGTTCAATGAGTGTGAGTAGAGAAAACGAGGGATCTGGGCCATGGAAAAAAGGCTCACCCAGACGCTCGTTGCCAAACACTTTATTTTTTGTTTGTTTTTTCTATTCAAGGATGTAAATAAATTTGTCAAGTGCCAGTAAACCTGTCGGTTATCGTTTTCCCTACTTCCGAGCTTCTGATTTTTTTTCAACCCGAAGCCTCCACCGCGTTACCAGCTTCGAGACATAACCTAACGTCGCAACACTGACAAGCACGTGGTCGCGTGATCAAATGCCAGCCGTGGCGGCCACATCTAGATGGGGGCGAAATGCGAAAAACGTCCGTGTCCCGTGCTTTGGGGGCACGTTAAAGATCCCTTCGTGATAAAATTGTTCCGAAGTCCACCATTACGGCGAGCCTCATAATCAAATCGTGGTTCTTGCACGTAAAGCCCAGGATTCAATTACCTGAGCGTACTGTAAATAAATAAATAAATAAGCTAGAATGCACCATATGACGCCTCAATACATAGGGGAGAGTATCCACGCGTACGTATTAGCCCTGCCATTCAATACGATGACCACCAAACACGCCTATTGCTATCGTCACAGCCGATTTACATATACCTTGATTCGGAGGACACTACTACGCTCGCCCAAGAAAGATTTTTTTTCCAAGTTGGGGTTGATTGCTTGCCTGCCTGCCGAGCATCAGTCTTCACTACCGCGTGACAATACAGATGCCCCCCAGTAATGTTAGACTTTGACATCTTCCTTTTCAGCCGATGTAATTGCTTCCGCGGCATTCCGTTAGCGGATTCGCATCCGCTCATAAACTTATTCATAGGTTTAACGTCACGCGAGTTCTTGTCTTTGTATTTTTCCTTTCACCTATACTCAGCGCCCTTCCTGTCTTTTTCATATTGTGCACTTTCATTTTTTCAGCACTGTAAATGTTTCAGAACACTCGAACCAATTAGCCCCGCCTTTCTGCCTAAGTACTCGTCTTTTTCATTATACTGCTACAGCTGTTAAAAAGCTCGAAACTGGGTTTGCCGTGTCCGTCCGTCCATAATTTCCGGCCCGACGTCGGCGGCCGTAATAGTTGGCATCATCAAGTTGTGGTCGTTGCTGTGTCGTCCTCAGGCAGCCTTCTCATCCTCAACTTCACCCTCGCCATAGGGCGAAGAAAAACTTTTGCGTATCATCGCCACGGCTCTTCTCGCAATGCATACAAGGACCGAGTTCCCAAGGCAAGCCGACTTTGCCTTGGCAACGCGGCAGCGTGGTTTGGCAAAGTAGTCTGGCAAACAATATTAAATTATGGGGTTTTACGTGTCAAAACCACTTTCTGATTATGAGGCACGCCATATACAGCGAGGGACTCCGGAAATTTTGACCACCTGGGGTTCTTTAACGTGCACCTAAATCTAAGTACACCGGTATTTTCGCATTTCGCCCCCATCGAAATGCGGCCGCCGTGGCCGGGATTCGATCCCGCGACCTCGTGGTGGTGGTGGTGGTGGTGGTGGTGAATAGTAGCAACAGGCGGGTTTAGCCTGGCGATCAAGGCCGGCAATTGCTCCGCCCGAGCGTCTCTGACAATACCGCTGCAGGGTTTTACCATATGTACATCAAACCAGTCTCTCTTAAGAATTAGATAAGGAGACGGGAAGTTTCTTTGTGGGCTATAACTGATCCCTCGGGAAATCTAAGGTGTTGCAGGCACGCATGCGGAAGGTCCTTTTTTTTGCAGATTCTTCAAGAGAGCGTCCCTTTCATCTTGGGATTTCTGGCAGGACCACAAAAAATGCTCAATGTCTCCTGTTTCGTTGCATGCCATACAGTTCGGAGAATCGATTCGCCCCATCTTAAATAACCAGGCCGGTGTATTAGCAGATCCTGTTCTTATTCGATATAGAAGTGAGGCTTCCTTTTGGTGCAATCTCTTGGTGAAGCAAGGCATATGCGGTGGAACCCAAAGCGACCCAAAGCGATTTCGAACGTCAGATTTTCGCACTTGATTACTCTTTGGAGCCTTGACTTTGGGAGGATGATAGAGCGCTTCGCATGCAAGCGCATCATCAGGTTTTTCGTTGCCAGGAATACCAACGTGGGAGGGAATCCACTGAAACTTTACTGTGAAGCCTTTGTTGTTGAGTTCTGTCACGATGGCTAGCGATTTGCGTGGGAACTTGAGGGATGGCAGACCACGGTATAGTTGTAACGCGGCCTTTGAGTCCGTAAGGGCAACCACATTCTGCGGAGGCAAAGTCTTTAGTTTGTGCAGACAGAAGCTATTGCTACGCCTTCCACAACTGTCGACGAGGCTATACAGTGCAGACGGCTACACCACGTATATCCAACAGGGAATATAGAATGCAGCTGCGCCGCGGTCTTCGTCTGCTTTGACAGAACCATTTGTCTATATCTGTAGGTGATTCGGGAAAGTCGTGTTCAAATGTTCCAGGACTAATGACTTGGCTTCTGCAGATGGAATGCAGCTCTTTGACTGCAGTCGTGGTACACTTAAGTTGAATATGATGTCCTCGAATGTCTAGGGTGGTTCTATCCTTTCCCTCGTGCTCAGTAGCCCAACACCATAGCCACAAAGCAACCACGGCGGGTTGCAAACAATATTTGAGCAAACAATTGAGGATATTACTGCTTCTCCATTACAATCGGAAAGCGCAATGAAACGACAAGGAAAACGCATAAAGGAGCAATAAAGCTCTTGTTTGGGCTAGTTGGTGCATTCTTGAACATATAACAGGCTAGCGCGAAAAAACAAGGACGGAGAAAAGTAGGTACAAAGGGCGGGCGCAAACTTCCAACTACGAGTATATTTCAGAACATGAAAGCGAGCCTATATAAATACACATCAGGTCAACACGTGCCACACAACTTTGACAAAGCCTTAAAGCGCTTCCATGTTATCCCTATCTGAGACACAACCCCTATAGTAAGCTTGTATATCGGCTGAATCGCGTCACTGCATTGCATGCGTAGATACGTGGATCAATCCATCGTGTGACTTGACAGAACAAGATGCTATAGGAGAACTGAAAACTGTGTGTCAAATAAATAAAACCATATAGAAATGCAGCTCCTTAGCAAGCAAATTCACAGAAAGCGTGCTTACGCAATTGTCAGTATTCCTAGCGATAAAATCTGCTTCTATGACTTCCTTTTGCAGCTTCTCCTTTGATCTGGAAAGGAGGGCTGTTTCCAAAGTTCGGCATGCACCCACAACGCCTGCAATGAATATCAAGCTGGCTCTGAGTTTTACGGCGTAAAGCCAAGCTATGGTCTAGGGCCAAAGCTTTCATTAAAACAGCGCCCCGTCGGCCCTATGTATACTCTTCGACAGGACAAGGGCATATTGTATACGACACCCGAAGAATTCTCTGTGAAGCGTTTAGCGTGCCGTTTCCCACACACAATGCGCCTTTATTTATGCATCATTGCGCACACGTTTGCCAACTTGCATGGAGCGGTAAAAACCGTTCTTGCCTCAAACCGATTGGCAACTTTCTTCACGCTGTGTGACACACGGTGTATGTACAGGGCATTACATGAAGTTGCCTTTTTCAGCACTGAGCTTCTTTTTCTTTCTGTTCGTTTTCAAGTTCTACAAAACACGTTCGCAGGAATTTGAGTTTAGATGTGATGAGTAGCCAGCATTGCTCAGGCGCTCAGCCTGGTGAACGAAGCTTTCATCAACCCTATGTTAGCACCATTTATCAAGTGCCAAACGACAACAAAGCATCATAATGGCTCTTTTTGTTACCTTGGAATGTGCGCTTTTATACGGCAACAGAGCCTTCCTTGTTCTTGAACTGTTTACAGCTCATCGGGATGTCCAACACTTCAGACGTTGCAAGAATTTTTGGTACTATATACATTGACAAAATGTGATACATTCTCAGAGCCATTTATAAGCCGCCAAGCTCCTCCGTCTCAGTCCTGGAAAATATTGATAATTACGTGCACTCTCATATAAAACCAGAAGCTAGGTTAATTTTAGTCAGTGATTCTAATTTTCTGAATATAAACTGGAACACTTTCTCCGCCCAGTCTTCAGATTTGAATGACATTAAAATGCTAGACATTGTTTTTAATATCGATTTGTTACATGTTGTATCTGAACCCACCGGAAGTCAGAACGCCATTTCAATCTTAGATCTTTTCTTGTGGGCGGTACTGGGAAAAATAATGCCTTGTGGGACGTCACAGCTGGTATGTCTGATCACGAAGCAGTGGAGTTAACCTTAATTGATGTTTCTTGTGATCAGTGCATTGAAAATCGCCAGTTCCGGAATTTTAATCATGTCGATGATGAATCAATCATTGACTTGCTGGACTTTTATTATATAGAAAGCACGTGTAGTAAAAGGATCTATGGTTAACTTTCAAAAACATTATTCAAGAACGCTTTGTGCCAATAATAACCACAAAATCTACAGGTACCAAATGCTTGGGTTACTCCACAAACACTAGAGCTACAACGAAAACTTAGGAGACTAAAAAATTAAAAAAATAAACATGCGGGTTGTCCTTTGCTGCAATAATCCATTTGTGAAATATCAACACAATTGAAACAACAAACTGAGAATGATGAGGCAAAATACTACAATGTATCACATCTTTCATTAAGACGGTCATCGAAAAATTCTTGAGGTCTATTAAGCTGAGTTCACGCCCTAACACTTCGTTTTCATTTAATGGCAATTTTATGGGTGATGATTCTGCTGTTTGTAGAGATTTCAATGACCATTTCAAATGTGTTTTTATGGAAAATAATAATTGTCTTCCAAAGTTCAATATATCTGGATGTCAAAGTTTCTGAGCACAATATTTTCAACCTTTTGCGGGAACTAGATGTGAAAAATTTCTTGGCCTGGATGATATGCTTTTTTTAAAAAGGTATGCATCATGGTGTGCGAAGTACTTGTTTGTATTGTTTATTAGGTCTCTTAAAGCCGGTGTATTGCCTGACGACTGGAGGAGAGCCAGAATCAAATCATTGGACAAATCCGGTGACAAATCTAATATAAAAAAATTATCGACCCATTTCATTAACATCTACATGTAAAATTTTCGAGCTCATAGTTTATAAACATATAGTTGATTTTTCTTGAACAAAACAAAGTGCTAACAAACGCTCAGCACAGCTTTAGACGCAGTTGCTCAACTAACACACAACTAGTTGGAAATATTATTTCGCAGCAGCAATAAATAAAGGAAAACAAACAGACATAACCACATGTCGCCTTTCACAAAGTCGCTTACAATAACCTACTGCATAAATTACGTTTTGTAATAACAAATCACAAACTGCTAGCATGAATTATAGCATACTTTTCGAAATGCTATCAGTATGTTTCCCTAAACGGCTGTTCCTCAAATCGCGTTGGCATTGATTTTAATATTCCCCAGGGTCCGTGCTTGGGCCCCTATTGTTTATGATTTTTATAAATGACATCATTACTGATAATAATGTGAATATTAACCTATATGCGGATGATTGCATGATTTATGAAACAGTTGGTTCAATTGCAGAGCAAGTCTAGTCAAACAAGAGCCTCCTAAAAATTGTATCATGCTGTGAGAAGTGGCAGATGACGATTAGCTTTGGAAAAACCGTCTTTATGCAAGTAACTCGTAAAAAGAAGTCATTCGTTTTTTAATTACGGAGCAAACGGCATTTACTCTCTCAGAGGTAACAGAATATAAATATTCGGGCTTATGGATCACAAGTAATCTGTATTGGACAAAGCACATAGAAGTGGTTACAAGTAAAGAGCTATGCAAATTATATTTCTTGAGACGCTCTTCAAAATTATCTACGCCTGCTGTAAATTTCCTTGCATATCAGCCTGTCATATGTCCTATGCTTGAGCATGCGTACCCATTTGGAACCCTCGCACAAAGAGAAACGTCAACTAACTGGAAGGAATTCACAAAAAGTAGTGATGTATATTTATAAATATTACGGGCGTACGTGACTTACTGAGCTCATCAAACGCAGTGGAATACCTTCAATTATTTATAGAAATCGAATTTGTCGACTGATGTTCTTCTACTAGCTAGTAAAATGGTATTATAACACAGATACATCACATGTTATCACTTACTCCGAAGGCTAGGCTACCAAACAACAACATTCTTTTACGATAACACCTTTAGTTCCACGAAATAACAGTGTTAAGTACTCTTTGCTTCCAAGAACCATTGTTAAATGGAATAGCCTTGCCGATGATGTTGTGACCCAAGATTCAGTGTCTTCATTTGAGAAATACAATACTTTTTCTAGCGGTCTTACTTTTGTTTGCGTATGACTTTTATAGTGCTATTTTGGATTTGTTACGTGTGCAGTGTTATATGTTCTTATTCTGCCTTTTTGGTCTTATTTCGGGTTCGTGGTTTTGTACTTAAATAATTTGTGTTATTCATCAATTTTATGCTTCTGAAATTTAACAAATTCTTGTATTCATCCACTATTATATACTGTTTTTATTTACGCGTGCTTGTGCATTTTTATCTAAGCAATTTTCATGTGTCACACCTGCTATGATCTCTCGTCGAGATCGCAGTATTAATAAATAAATAAATAAATATATCAATAAAAAATAGGGTGATTGAAGATCGCTGGGAAAGACCTTCGTTCTGCAGAGGAGATAAAATAGGATGCTGGCAGATGATGAAGCGATTCTTTAGTTGAACGCTGGCACTGTTGTCTTTGCATTTTCGTTTTGTTTCTTTACAAACTCTGGGTGCTGCCGATTCCTCGTTGCAACAGTGGACGAAGATACTTCGGAGGACCTTCCTGGCGCGCAGCCGTCCGGTCGGCCTACGTCCAGGAAACGTGGGAGTGAGTCAAGCGACACAGACAGCGAAGACTCGGACAGCTGCGACTCCTCGGACGACGACTTTAAGGTTTTCGTGAGCCGAATGGCAAAAAATAAGACTGCCGCGGGCATCATCACCGGCAAGTGTCTCAACCGTGAAGGATATACTACAGCGCCGGCCGCACACTGCTCTCTTCTTGCCCGTGGACCCTATAAAGAATATGCGGCTCCCGAACATGCAGGTTCTTTTTTTGTTAATCAAGGGTATCGCACCGAATGAGATTAAAGACGTGAGAATGAACTCACGGAAGAATTTCCTGGCTGTAAACGTTTTACAACGGAGCGCACTATACAGAGTATTCGAAATCTCACGAAATTCGACGAAGTTAAAGTGCGATCAGTGATCCCTAAAGGCGTTAACAGCACTGTTGGCGTCATTTATGACGTCGACGTTTCCATTTCGACCAACGACTTGCCAATACTAATAAAGTCAACAACAGAAGACACTTTCATAATGCATCTCACCAGACTCAGAAACACATGCTGCGTGAAGTTTGTGTTTGAGGTATAATGCTTTCCCTCTCACGTCAAAGTTGGCCATGTCCGCCATCGAGTTCGACTTTACGTAGCGAAGCCCTTGCAATGTCACAAGTTCTTCAAGATTGGCCGTGTAAAAACCGTCTGTGTGAACAATGCTGTGAGCCCGCGATGCGCCGAATCCCATTCAGAAGACGCCTGCCGCGTGGCTGTTCTGAAGTGCCCTAATTGACGTGGTTCCCACGAAGCCTCATCAAAGGACTGCCTGCGGGTCCAGAAAGAATTCGGGGTTTCAGGCGCATGGTTAGAGATCATTCAATACACAGCGAGGCTGCCACTACACTTTGGCGGCGACGGTATGGCTACCGAAGAGCGCAACGAAAAGCCGCACCAAGCAACACACCGTCTTCCGCCAAAGTGGCTGCTGCATCGATGCGGAGCGCCACCATGAAAGATACCGCGAACACAAAGAAAGTGGCAAGGCTTCCTGCAGAGTGACCTGCACTTCCAAGCGCACAACCAGCCATGGAGACATGTGGAATACCGCCGCAATCGACAGCCTCACAAACCGCTGATGCAACAACGCCTGATAATCGCCAGATTATGATAATGCTGCGGTCACTGATGCGTGTTCCACTCAGCAACATGAAAACCCTGTCGACGCAGAGCGCGCTGCAAGTGCTTGACACCCTGGGTGCAGTGGTTGCGGCTAGCTATATAGGGTAAAGCAATGGCCCACCAGATGCCATCGTTTCGAGAAAAGGTGAAGAATGTATCTGTCTTTCAATGGCACGCCAGAGGAATTAAGTCGCTTATGTCGAACTTTCGACAATCTGTATTCGTGAATCAGTTTCCCATTTTTGTCATTTGTGAGCCAAACCTGTCATCTCCCATCAGACTGCACGAGTATGAGTGCATTATGTCATCCACCCACAGGCAATGCAGCAAGATTATTGTTGTCCTACGTCGTGACTTGACATATGTTCATCACCCAGTGTCGCATGACAATGAAAACCAGCATGTGTGTTTGTCTGTGAAGAAGTTCAAGGTCACTTTCCCAATACTGAAAGCATACTTATCACCATCAAGTCGTCTAAACTGCGAGCCCTTACGGGAAGTTTTGGCAACGGCTCCACAGCCGTGGGTGATCAGTGGAGATTTCAATGCCCACCACTATCTCTGGGCAAGCTCCAAGATTAACTCGAGGGAATGAAGATTGGTGTACACTGCCTCCGAACGAGAACTTTGTTAAATGATTGAAGCCCGACCTATCTGCGAGGAACAGCGTAAGGTAGCTGCCTCGATGTTAGCTTTATTTTGCGCTCCTTTAACAGAAGGATTGAATGGTTCTCTGACTTGGAAACGCGGGAAAATGATGACATCCCAGCTTATCTCAGTATTGAGAGGCTAACTACCTCCCAGTTCTCCGGAGCCGTCCCATGCATCGATTGGCCAAAATTTAAACCACACCTGGAAGACTGCTGTCGAGAAGACGTATCATCCATCCTAGGGGACGCAATAAAAGGTGCCGTACAGGTTGCCACACATTCGATTTTGAAAAGCTCCGCAGGCTCCGATTTCGCCCTTGAGCTCACGAAATTTCGGGCACTTCGCCCCGTGCGGAACGAAGATATAGGCACACAAAGCTTATTCATGGTTTGAGATTGGCCAGACGCAAACATAAGAAAATGCAGCGTCGTGTGAAAAAGCTGGCTTCAGAACGATTGATGTGTTTCTGCAAGTCTCTAGATCCCCGAGAACCTTTGACTCCTTATGGAGAATTGTTCGTGGCCTCGGTGCAATCCTCGGACAGCGCCACGCATTTTATTCCCTGGCTCTTTACCTACAATGCAGGGAGATTGAAGACACGGAGTCCTACTGTAGGAGGAAGCAAGTTCCACTGGAACGCAGACTCCCGACCACTCAGCATTCTCTCGTGATCAACCGTATGGAGTACCCCTTTTCTCTGGAGGAACTAGAGGCTGCGCTTTCTTTATTCAGGTGTTCCTCAGCGCCAGGACTGGATGGCATCACATACCGCTCTCTGATTAACCTTGATGAACGAGCTCGAAAGGTACTGCTACTCCTGTACAACGGGCCGTGGCAGACCAGCACGATTCCCCAAGAATGGAAGTCAAGTCGCCTGATTCCGCTCCTTAAAGCTGGCAAGTCGCCTTTGGACATTGCGTCATACCGTCCGATCGCGCTTGCTAGTTCTCTAGGAAACGTAATGGAACGAATGGTCCTAATGCATCTGGAGTGGTAGCTAGGGTAGTATGGAATTTATCCAGACACGTTTACGGGATTCAGGCGTGGCCATTCATCTATAGACAACGTTCTCAACTTGGTAACGTACGTTGAATTCCAGAACGTCTGTAAACGCTTGCCTGCTGCCTTGTTTCTAGACGTTAAAGGGGCTTACGATAATGTCACCAATGAAGCCATCCTCCAGGCATTAGAAGCAAGAGGACTTCGTGGCAAGATATATCCATAGAGAAAGAAATTCAACAAGAGGGGACGCTCTTCAAGAACTGGAAACAGGAGACACGTCACGCCTAGTTTCAACACCATCCGTTTGTTGACGCGAGCATCAGAAAAAAAAATAATGTGAAGTAAACTTCCAGACAATGTTTTATTTTTTTTATTCCTTCCCACTAAAAGTGAAAACGTTTTGCGTGTAAATGAACTTTTACTTTGCAACTTTTTCTTGCGCTGCCTAGCAACAAGCTAGCGGCACGCCAGACGCTATTGCCAAGACTGAAACTATTGCCATTGCTCAAGATTATTCATTCATGACACATATCATCGTCGAGACAAAGCGTGCACATGTCAGGCACATTGCCAGGACTCCTTTCACCACTTTGCCGCACTCACCTTGGAAAGACTCTGCACGTTATTTAGCTCAACTGTCAGCGAAGATCGTGCCTCGCTTACATCGGGGTACACACCTGCGGCCAGGCCGGTGTCTCTTCCGTAGTGCTTGTTCCATCCTGAAGTAAACCTAAGAATTCCAGGACTTCAGAAAAAGTCAGATCCACCACCGTCCGCACTAAACAATTGAGCTTGCTCCTATTGTACTTGATATTAGCTACGTACACATATATACGGACGGATCGACTACATCGACTAGTTCTGGCTGTGCTGGGCTTATACCGACGACAGGAATAACACTGCGATTCAAGACGTCATATGTGACGACGTCCACGGCTGCAGAACTGAGGGCTCTGCGCAGTGCGCTTCTATTTATTGACACAGAGAGTCTTGGTACATGGGCTGTGTTACACAGCATGCAGTCGTGGAGCTCACGAACAGTTAATGTACGAAATCGTCAAGCTTTATCACGACGTCAAACAGAAAGGCCATGAAATTATTTTCCAGTGGCTACCTGGCCATTGCGGGATCAGTGTAAATGATCAAGCAGACAAAGCAGACAACGCAGCGTTCCCATTCCTCTTTCCAGGACAGACGTTGCGAGGCAGCTTCGTCACCTGGCACGCTAGCTCTCTTTAACAGAGTGAAACACCCCAAATATAAGACGTACCAGGTTGCAGGAACACCCACTCCAACTCCCACCTTCACCCGGGCTTCATCGACATGAGGCATCGCTTTTATACCGGCTGTGGTTGGGAGTGGCTTTCACGAAGGCGTACACTGCTTCGATTGGAAGGATCGACAGTGCTGCGTGCGTCGTCTGCAGTGGTAAAGAGAACATCGAACATTTATTGGGCCATTGTCATCGGTGTCAGTCAGAAAGACAAACATTATCTATCGCATTGCGACGACTGGATGATCGGCCGCTGTCCGTGCAGATGAGACTTGAAGACCATCCCCATCATTCGTCGGCCCACAAACCTGTTAAGGCACTTTCATCTTCCTTGAGGGCGACTGGCCCATGTGAACGCCTTTGATTTGCTCAGGCACTCCGCATGCGTGTGCGAGCTCACCGTGTCTTCCCCCCCCTCCCTCTCTCTACCTCATCTTTCTATTCCCTCTTTCACGTCTCTCAGAGTAGGGCCGCTAACCAGACGCATTTATGGTTAAAATCCCCGCTTTCTCTCGTTATTTCCTCCTCCTCCTCCTCCTCCTCCTCCTCTTACGAGTGGAACCCTTGGCTGTGTGTAGCAAACATCTCTGCATCTCGCCCTGTATGCATGTACGTGCTCGCGCGCCTTCGTGTTTCTTTATAGAATAATGAGCGTAGTGTAAACAGCGATAAACCTACTCACTGCATCCTCGTAACTCGTGCTCGTTAATTTTGGAGTGGAAATCACCGTCTCGCTCGCGAGAATAAGTCGGCTACATTGCTTTCTCGTTGTCTGCCGGTATGGATTTGCGCGAAATACGACTGCGTGTCTAAGGTGAAGAAGGACGATTCGCGATCTATTTATATTGCTTCCTTTTCGATTGTTTGTGAATATATTTTTTGCTAGGTTCCTAATTTGCACTCTCCGTGGTGGCGTATAGTGGCTTTGGAGTTGCGTTGCTAAACCGGAGGCTGCGGGATCAAATACCGGCCTCGACGGCCACATTTCGGTGAGGGCGAAATGCAAGAACACCCGTGTACCGTGCATTGGGTGCAAGTTAAGGAAACCCCCGGTGGTCAATACCGATCCCCCACTACGGCGTGCCTCACAATCAGGTCGTAGTTCTGGCATGTAAAACCCCAGAATTAACTTTTAATTTATTAATGTTGCCGTTTTCCCCTTTCCTCTACGAAGTTAGCGTTGACTTGAGCAGCGATTATCTGCTGCTGCTGCTGCTGTTGCTGCAGACAACAAAGGAAAAGCGTGTTTGAATATCTAAAACCAAACGCGCACCTTGCGTTCTTCCAAGCAACGGTGGCGCCTCCTGCGACGAGCGCGCGCATGAAGAGTGGATCCATCTGCCGACGAGATGGGACTTTTGAGAAAAGCGAGAGCGGTGCGATCGCTGAACGGTGCGCTGTCAAATACAACAAACTGGTGCCGCTGAGCCGACGACATGACCGGTGCACGAGTGCTGTTGGGCCGTCCATTGCTTTCTCACCTTTAGACCTGTCCACGATGTTTCTGGTTTCCTAAGCTCTCAGAACTCTCAACGAGGTAGATATAAATGACGGCCGCTTTTATCCACCAACAGGCAGTCAAGGAGGGCGCACTTCATAATGGGTTGCGTGATGCATACAGAAGGTATAATGTCGGGCGTTGTACGTTGCGTTGCTGGTTTTACATTGTTCGAAAAATTCAAGGATGGAAATCGCTCACTCTCAACCTAAGACGAAAGAGAAGAAAAAAAAACGAAACGCGAGCAAAGACGGTAGCGAAGTGAAAGAAAAAAAGAAGGGGGGAGGGGGGAGGCAAACCTTGAACGAAACTTCAAGGCTTGCCAGACCGGTATCGTATAAGATAAGAGAGTTTCCAGTCGAGTTCTCAGGCCGCTATGATTGATGGTCGGCGCCTCTCGTGTGACAGTGAGCAACACCCTGTCCGTTCTGTCGCTCTTCTTTCCGCTCATCTCACGGTTCTTCTATTCATCTCTACGGCGTAAAAAGTTGCGCCAGCTTGAGAATCATGCTGTATCACGACATTTTATTTTTTCATTCAGTAGGAATGACGTGTTTTTATTATTGTCTTTACTTTTATTTATTTTTTATTTATTTATTGACTACTCTTCGGCCCTTCTACAAGCTTTCCCCGCAAACCCTGCTTGAAAGAGAGCTGCTATTTTGTTTCAACCGCTCGGCTTTGGAGCAGTGCACACTAGAAACGCATGCGTGAATTTACCTCGAACATTTGTCATGAAGCTTAGAAATGCGGCAGCCTGCCATGGCTACAAAGTTCTGAAATCAAGTGAAAAAAGAACGCTCACTGCGCCACCTGGCCTTCAGTTTTCCTCTCTCTGTTGCTGGTACAACGGGCTTCGCTGTTCTCCACTGCCTTCACGTCGCTCGGCGCTGAAATCCTGTACACGTGCAGGTTTCGTAATCCAACTTAAAGGGCACGGGCGAAAGAACAGGGAGCCAGACAGAACTCGTGCAGCAACGTCGAAAGCGACCGAGTGACTGCCAAGAAAAGCTTCTGGAAGGCAGTGGCGACTTCTTCTCGAAAAGTACGCGTTGCCGGAGGATCGCCCTTCCGTCGAGTGCGGCTGCGTTACAGAATGAGACGTCGGCACCGACGTGTACTTTGTCATTGCGGTCGCCTTTGCACATACGTAAATACAGCGGCGACCATCGAGATAGCGAGTGATGCGAAGCTGCTAAAGAACGGCGGATAAATGAGGGATAGTGGGCTTTCCCGGCGTGTCGCTTTCGGCTTACCAGTGAAAGACGTTCTAGCTTTCCTGTGTATTCACGCTACACGAGAACGGTAAAAGTTCGCTTTTCCTCCTTTTCTCTTCTTCTGGCGCTGTACTCGACGCATGAGATCAAAAGCTATTTCCAGCACTTTAAAACAGAAACTTTCTTTTTTCCGCAATCGTTGCTTTCTACGGTTTACCTTTATTGCTATTTTTTTTCTTAAGAAGCTTTCCAGACACGAAGGCGGAGCGCATCTGCCTGGCTCTGAGAACTTCGCTTTCAAAGGGCATATGTGACGTTGCCGTTATTCTATACCTTGGCCCGCACGTACCGTGCGTATAGGGAGACATGTGGTTCTTCGTTAGGCTCAAACTATCAGAAGACGGGGCTCCGTCTGAGGAAGATTATGCAACACCAAACTCGCTTGTCATAGCATCGAAAAGGCAGGCACGTATTATTGTTGTGTCTTGGGCCAACCGGTACGTGGGAGCACCCACGTAAGTTCCTGTTCATTCGATTTGATTTCTTCCACGCACGTGTGTTTCACTCGCCTTTTCTGTTGCTTGATATCCTTCTATATCCTGCTGTTTTATTTCCCGCGTGTATAGCAGCCGATTGAATACTAAAACTCGGTTAACGCCCCCGCACGTCGTTTCATTTTTTGTAACTCTTCCGTGTCTTTAGAGCTCCTCTAACTCGTCGACGTTGCCACAGAGTTGGTCGGAATGATCTATGTCGCACCACGGTCATAATGCTAGCTTGATGTTAGGATGGCGTGTACAGGGAGGAGCTTGATGTTACGTTGTCCTTAAATGTAACTTATGAAGTCGTGGAATTGATTTGCTACGTGGTTCTTTGTAGTTGTCATCTAGATATGAAGGCGTGAAGTTAAAAGATGGAGGGAAGGCTCGAGAAATTGTAAGCGACCGGAAAGCGTTAAGGCTAAACTACACGTACGCTTGCCGGCTCGCCGCGCCTCACGAGGAATGGCGCTTTTGAACTTACAAGACGCGCGCCAGCACGCACCCACCTGGCTCACTATTTTCGCCTTGGTGTGTTTTTGTGAGGTAGCCAGGGCACCGATATTTGTCCGGAGAAAATATATGCGCTCGTGCGGCGCGCTTCGACGTGTACGATCTGTCCAGCATGATCTGCGCATGCGTGGGCGCGCAGGCGCGAGCTTTCGCGAGCCGGCAAGCGCGCGTGTCGTTTCGCCTTTAGGTGCATTAAAATGAAGATATTCATCAGGGAATGATAGTGATAAGACGTTCTGTCTCGGGTATGATTGTCGTTTTTTTTTTTTTTTGACCAGCGCCGTATGCATAACTCGTTGTACGCGTCTGTTGGTTTGGTGATACACAACGACTGTTGGTAGTCCTAAGGCCGCGACACTACATGCTGCGGGGTAGCGGAATGAACGTTTCCTGCTTGTACTGCAGTGTACTCCTCGCATGCCAATAACAGGTGGAGTACGGTAGCTAGCTGGGCGAGTCGGTAAACATCTGCATAATTATTACACACAGCACGCAGAAAAAACACGGACGAAGAAACGAGACGAAACACGAGCGCTCGTGTTTTGTCACTATTCTTCGTCCGCGTGTTTTAGTGCACGCTCTGCGTAATAATTATGCAAATAACAGGTGACGCACTTCAGTAGATACTGAAGCGGTGCCACCCATAACGTTAGCAGATCAGTAAATTTGTCAAGCTTAGTGCATCGATCAAGCCGTGTTGCGTAATCTCTGCTAAGCAATTACCGAGTCGCTCATGTGAGCACATCTAATAGCCGCCAAACTACTTCGAGTATCTACCACAACAATAACTTCTTGGTCAGAATATTGCTGTGTTCGACAGATAAAATACGTTTAAACATCAGGGCCACTTCAGAACGTAACTGGTGTTGGTACTGTCAATGTGGCTGAAATATACTTGCAGTTGAAGTTGCAGTTTAGTTTCGTTTAAGAAAATATTAGAATATGATTTCTTCATTGCGGTATGACAAAATACCGTTCTTACAAACTTCACCAACGACTAATAGCTGCACGGAGATGCATACACCAGCACCACGGCGCAAGTTGACAACAAATAAGAAAACCCTAAAAATCATTAAGTGGTGCATGCCTCCTGCTCGCCTAAACTCAAAACACTGAAACTACATTCGAAAAGTAACACCAAGCATAGCGCACAAGCCCTTTGCCAACGATAGCGAGATCCCAACACTCCGTTTTTTTTTTTTTTTCATATATGGCGCGCTGGTTTTCGGGGTATTGGTTGGGGTGCCAGAACCAACACACCTTTTAGGGAACTTCCGGTTAGCGGAATCTTTAGCCTGTACGGGGAAAGAACGAAAGGAGAACGTGTTTATCAACGACGCGTGCAGCAAGCAAATGATATTGACACTAGTGCGGAAGAAGTCGAAAGTCATTACGCAGCGAACCTGGTCACTGTGGTAATCCTCTACAGTCTTCCAACATAGAGAGCCTCAGCTTATTACTTTGCGATTGTCGTGACATAGAACATCTCTTCTGACATTTCTGCGTCTACCGCACAATTTGTTGGCATTTTACTTGCAGGTGGTGCCGCAAATGAAGCTGTAATAAATTAGCCTGAACGACACATGCTTAAATCAGAACACAAGTGCCAAACAAACGAGAAATGCTTAACGTAGAACATAATCCCAACAGATATACTATACATCTGGTCGTGTTTTATGCATTACCTTTCCTCTCACTTCATTCTTCTCTGTCTCAATCCTTGCTTACTATAACAATACACGGATTTGGTGAAGAGCAACATATTCCAATCCCGTGTTACACACTTAGGTGTCAATGAATATCCTTCAAAGACACACTCCGAGTGCCGAGACGCTAATATGGTCAAGAGAATAAGCAAAACGATGAGAAAAAAATCAGGACAGACACAAAGAAAATATATTATAGTTGATAGAAGGCATAGTGGTGGAGCAAATTCATAAGCATGCTACCCTTCTTGACGGACGGTAGCAGCTACTTATGTATCCTCACAGCAGCCCAATAAAAAAAGCGACAAAAAAGCTACTTTTAATCGGATCTGGCACAGAGCTGAGGGACGGAATTTTGGGGCACTTGATCGAGCACTTTCAAAGCATCAATACTGTTTCGTTCTCGCACATTAACGCTATCAACGGATAACTTCTCTTCAAATACAGGAATACCTTACTTTAAACATTTTAGCTGCGGTCCTACTTACCTCAGTTTAAGATGTAAAAGGATCAGCCACTCTAGTAAAGTGGGCTAGTAGCGCAAAGCACGTTGCAATAGTAGTTACGTAGTCGGTGTTGTAGAAAAATCAAGGTGTACAAATGAGAGCTCTCAAGTACTTATGGCGTCGCAGGTAGGAGTATAACGTGTGCTGCTTTCCAGCTGACTCAAAAAGGAACGCACAGCAGTGCATCAACCTGCGATTAATCGCTCGCTCGAAATCAGTGATGACCAACTCAAGAGTTCGCACTTCATCAGTGCGCATGACCCGCTTCGGGCGCTTACAGTGAATCGATATCCAGGTATTATTTGGCACTCCGTATTTACGAGCGTATGTTCAAGTGAAATACGTGCGATACCCTGCTCGACCACTTGCCGAGGCCTCTGCAGTAGCGAAAGTGCCTCAGTATTAGCCACATAAGTGAAATGTGCAGAAATCCTGTGACCTGTGCGCGTAGCGGCAAAAAGCGTAAGCTCGCTCAATTTGATGTAGCATCTTTCTAAGGTACTAACTGTTGTGGCTCGCACGAGGCGACGTCAAAGTATTGCCTGAAGTTGCTTAACCCTTTAAGTGGTAGCTCAACAATATTACTGACCTAACAAAAGCATCTGCAAATTCGAGACAAACCTAAATATTAGTCTGCGCCTCTCAATTTACATCTGTTTATGTTCCTGCTCAACAGTGACATTCACAAAAATGTCAGTCGTAATAATAATAATATTTGGGGTTTTACGTGCCAAAACCACTTTCTGATTATGAGGCACGCCGTAGTGGAGGACTCCGGAAATTTTGACCACCTGGGGTTCTTTAACGTGCACCTAAATCTAAGCACACGGGTGTTTTCGCATTTCGCCCCCATCGAAATGCGGCCGCCGTGGCCGGGATTCGATCCCGCGACCTCGTGCTCAGCAGCCCAACACCATAGCCACTGAGCAACCACGGCGGGTAAAAATGTCAGTCGTGAGCAGCAGCAGATGTTTTGACCACAACACTGGAGGACTTGGTAATTCTCTTCTTAGCGCGCATGGTGGTCGTATTCTCGCCAATGAGATTTTTTTTCTTTTGTTTAAGCAAGCTGTTAGTTTTTTATCCCCATAGAGGTACATTTCAAGAACACGCATTGACCTTGCCAAAGAAAGTATCAAACATCAGTTTTTGACCATGCATTGGTCTTCAACCAGCTGGTCAACAATATTTTTGACCTACTGTTACTCACTTAGTCTTTAGACAAACTCTTCAATATTTCAGCTGGTGTGTATTTGAGTAATATAATGGAGAAATAAAGCAATACAAATGTTCTAGGCCAAGCCTTTCCTATCTTGCCAGTTAAAAGGTTAAATAAGTTTCTGGCCTTCGAGGAATAGCAAGAGACAATCCTTCCCGCAGAGAGGCTGCTCACTCTGTTCGGTCAAGTAATGTCACTCCCGACGGAAACGCCAATGAGCCACTGCAGAATCTTTGCTTAGCGATACAAAGCCCATACGACGTCAGTACTACAGCGAATACGAGCTTCAACGGCACAAACGGCCTCTCCTGCGAATTTCTTTAAGAGCGACGGCAGCGGCAGGGCGAATATTCATCAGCCCCGGGTGCTTCGGACGCGGAATGCCCTTCGCGGCCGTCGAGATCCACGGGCGTGACACCGTGTCTAGTTGCTCGTTACATCAAAAGGCAAATGACTGGGCGGATAAAACCGGTCGCGCTGTTGCCAAAAAAACAGGAATGAAAGCGCTGACAAGAATAGGGTTGAGAACGTCAGCTGTGCATTGGAATTGTTCGCAGCCCTCTGACGCTCACCGCGAAGACAGCAGCGTTGGCGGTGGCCATACTGTAACCGCTTATGACAACTCTTCATTAACAGACAGCGAAATCTTACCTTATTGACGGACCTGCGCACTTAACGATAGCCAGGCACTGTCAACCTCGTCTCATACTTTCATTTGAACAGGTTCCATCAGCCGAAATATGCGACTCTGGACGTAACAGACTCTTCGGATAATCTGCCCAATATTGCACTCACCTGCATACACACTTAGGCATTCTTATTTTTTTTTTTCATGTCATCGTTACCTACCCAATCTTTCCCCACTCCCCTAATGCAGACTTACAGACAAGCATGCGCCAGCTTATGCCGACTTCCCTGCCTTCACTCCAATTTTCTCTCTCACTCCGTCGAACGATACACGCTTGCTGCAAAAACGCAATTTGCAGAAACGCGAAGCAGGACGTGTCTGGCATCCTTGCATCCGCTGCTATACAGCCGCCTTAGAATACTGGTGAAGGCGCAGTTTGACTATGAATCGGGTATTAGAAGCATCTTGCAACAAGAATGCATCGAGAATACCGGTGAAGGCGCAGTTTGACTGTGAATCGGGTATCGGAAGTACCATGCAACAAGAATGCATCGAGAATACTGGTGAAGGCGCAGTTTGACTATGAATCGGGTATTAGAAGCATCTTGCAACAAGAATGCATCGAGAATACCGGTGAAGGCGCAGTTTGACTGTGAATCGGGTATCGGAAGTACCATGCAACAAGAATGCATCGAGAATACTGGTGAAGGCGCAGTTTGACTATGAATCGGGTATTAGAAGCATCTTGCAACAAGAATGCATCGAGAATACCGGTGAAGGCGCAGTTTGACTGTGAATCGGGTATCGGAAGTACCATGCAACAAGAATGCATCGAGAATACTGGTGAAGGCGCAGTTTGACTATGAATCGGGTATGGGAAGTATCTTGCAACAAGAATGCATTGTGCATGCTCGCGAATGGTGCATGAATCGAACTGCGTGAGCTGCCCACCATCTCGCAGAAGTTTTCGGAACGCGCCACCTGCAATAAAGCACAAAAACATCTGTCTATGCACTTAGCCTGCAGCTCAAGGGTTAACTCTGCACTTGAGTGTGAAGTGCACGGAATGAACCTCTTAGCTGCATATAGGTAGCATGCTAAGCTGCAAAGTATTGGGAACCTTAGTAGAATATTCAGGCTTTTTGTTATTGAATCATTTATAGAGGGTGTCTCACGTAACCTGAAACAAACATTTTTTTTTTTTTAAAGTGGTAAACAGCAGCTAAATGAAACCAGCGACATATGGTTTGCCGTCTTATGGCGTTCCTTAGAGTATTTTTTTTATATTCCACTTAATTAGTGCATTAACTAAGATCAATTTCGTAAAATTTTCAATATTCATTTTTAGGGCCATGCGCGTTTCAATACGTTGCACGGGGGTTCCGAACCGACCGATCCAATTTTTCGTGGCAACGTACATGCTGCGCGGTGATTTTTTTTTCGGTGTTTAAAGAAAGCTCGCAAAATACGAAATAAAACCACGTGACTGCGCTCATGCGCTATTGCATCGCAGCGCTCTCAACCGTGCTACGAGCGAAAGAACTGCGCGCCTTGACCGTTCGCTTATCAGAGGCGGCGACGCGTCTTTTCCGCGTGCCGCCGTGAAAGGTGCTGACGCACTGTGAAGCCAATGCCTATAGCCGGGGCCGCTTACTTCGCCACGATCAGCGTAGCGAATTTAGACCACAGCTGGCACCATGTCTCCTCTGTCTCCCTTCCCATATATATTTAGTAAGAGTGTTTATTATGTAGATGTATTAGAATGACATAATTGCTTCTTTGTAAATTCGTGTCACGCCTTATGATGTTCGCCTTGTCTGTGGTATTGGTTTCAATGATTATGTGCAGTGAAGCACTTAATATACTGTCACGTGGTAGTGACGGTGAAGAAAGAAGCAGTACGGTGGAATACAAAACTACCTTTTATTGGGCGAACCTGTGCCCACAAAACAGGCTACACTTATAGCACAACGAAAGCGGCGAACACGCTCAGCGATCGTCGAAAATCTGATCAGCGGGTCAAGCGCGTCGGCTTTTATACAGCAATCATCGAATGTTCCAGATTAAACGTTGGGACCCGCATGCCTTCTAAAATGTTCTACACCATTCGTGTCAAGCGATGAAATCAGATAACACAACGTTCGGCGACAACAGACAGCGGATAGAAGCATCAATAACTTTCCAGAAACTTCGGATACATGCAGGCGCGTCCCGCGCTGTGCGATAACATTTGTTAGGCGACAAAACTTGTCGCCCGATAAGACAAGTACACGTGTCAATACGCTGATAAGGAATGTGCATCCTTCTAAATATTGCGTCGGCTAGTTACTTTACTTGTTGCTGTGAGTGGCTTTATCAATTTCAAGGACAATGTAGTGAAAATTGCTTCCTCAGTAGACCATAAATATGATCGCTTTGATGCAATTAAGGAAGGGTGGAAGGGAACAACAGGAGCACCAACTTTCGACTGCTTATTCTCTATTCTATCACATGCAATATATACATGCAGGCAAATGCGCAACATACAAAACAACTTCAACCGCACAACACCCTAATAAGAGGCACTACTCCACGCAGAAACACTACAGCACGTGAATTCTTAGAGGCGTTTCATATTAAAGAGCGAGGTTCGTCTTGTATTAGCGGCACATCAGTTTTACTTTTGCATGCGGAAAGAAGGTTTTTTGATAGCCGGCTGTGATTAGGGTGTTGCGCGGCTGAAGCTGTTTTGTATGTTGTCCGTTCTCCTGCGTGTATACATTGCATGGGATACAGTATAGAATAAACAGTCGAAAGTTGGCGCTCCCACTGTTCCTTTCCGCCCTTCCTTGTTTGCGCCAAAGCGATCATACTTATGGTCTACTCAGCAATATCAACCGACCAGCCCAGCAACATGTACTTCTGCTTCCATACAGCTTTGACCAGTCCGAACCGCATAATACACAAAAAATCAAGACCCCCTGTTATTTCCATTTATAACGTAGGTTATTCTACTTCAGAAGTCGGCGCCAGTAGTACAGAATACACCCTCCTGACTACGTCACATTCCACGAATAAGTGATTTTCTCTCTTTCCTTCTTTCTCTCTGTCTTTCTTACTTTCTTTCTTTCTCTCTCTCTCTCTATCTCTTTCTCTTTTCTTTTCTTCGAGGCTGCCCGTTCTAATCTGCTACGTGTTGCCGCGTGGAATTGAATTTCGACCATTGTACTTTTCTTCTTCAGGAGCCGGCTCTAGTAATACTGAATAACCGATATATTTCTGAGAATAGCACACCTTACCCCACACGTTGCGTTCTGCGAATGTAAGATTTATTTTCTTTCTCTCTCTCTCTCTTTCTTACCCCTTAATTTTTGCCGGTTGCTAAGCTACATACGTTCTGCGGTGTCGAATTGCATTTCGACATCAATTATAAAACATAAAACGGAAGAATAAACAATGTACATCTACCGCAGTAAAAGACACATAGCCGTGATCCCTCGTTGTTGAAAAGAAAAAGTTTCGAAAAATAAGGAAATCGGTACAAGCACCACGAGAAGCCATGCATTCCTCGTAGAGCTTAATTCGGCAGTGCGGGAAAATAAGGTTTCTTTGCTGTTAGTGTGCAGCATACCGAGTTGCCGCCTTGAAACCTGATAAGAACGACAACCAGGACAACGCCTTCCTCTGTCGCATGTAGTTCTCAGACTGAAGTGCTGCAGCCCCGTAGAAAATACAGACCTGGTGTCGTCCAATCAGTAAGCCAATCGCTGGAAAATTGCGAGCCCTTCTTGCAAGATGAGAACTTTGTAAATTCGCCTCATTACGGGGTTGCCACAGGATCGATACCTTCCACAAAATTGCACAGAGAGCGCGAGAAAACCGGCGCTTTCCAAACCTATTTGCTTTCCCCAACAGCTTTTTCTTTTTCTCTCTTTATCTGGCACTCTTTAAGTCGCAAGCGGGAACAGCTATATTTATGCTGATAGCGTCTCGGAAGCACCGTTTGGTATATACGTGTATAAGCAAGGTAGCGCTCCATGTGCCTTGATCTTGGCATCATACTTCCGCAACCAGAACAGCTCAAATTTCGAGCGGCGCGACGCAGGCAAGGCGGCCGCAACTGCGATGTTTCTAACCGTGGCACCCAAGTAATCTGCCAACGTTTCGTAGAGCAGCATTCTTTTTTTTTTTTACCTCGCTTGTAAACGACCCTCGTAAGATGAGCGGCCCGGAAGTTAAGCGCAGCGCTTGCTTGGCAACGCTATTACTATGTCGAGGCTGGGTCGGCGCGTTTCGAGAGCTATTACTTGAAATGGCGCAATCGCGATGAAAGGGTGCTTTTTTTTAATTTTAGAGCGCAGCTCTTTGGCGTCCGTTCCTGGGTTTCGCGTCGTCGTCGTCGTCGGCGTTGTCGTCGGCGTTGTCGGCGTTGTCGTCGGCCTCGTAACCAGCTCGCCGACGAATCTGCTGCTCCGCCGCCGCGCATGCGCGCTGTCGGCTCTCCGGGCGAGGGAGGATGATGGAAGGGAGGAGGAGAGACTGTGGAGGAGGGCTGGCTACACAAATGGCTCTTTGGCGTCCGTTCCTGGGTTTCGCGTCGTAGCTCGCCGACGAATCTGCTCCGCCGCCGCGCATGCGCGCTGTCGGCTCTCCGGGCGAGGGAGGATGATGGAAGGGAGGAGGAGAGACTGTGGAGGAGGGCTGGCTACACAAATAGCTCTTTGGCGTCCGTTCCTGGGTTTCGCGTCGTCGTCGGCGTTATCGTCGGCCTCGTAACCAGCTCCGCCCCCCTTTCATCCCCCCAGCGCTAGCAGCGACCGACTGATACCGCTTTCGTGTGTCGGCTACCGCACTCACGAAAGACGTCGTGCACTTCCTGCAACTCGCATTAACCGTCCATCGATCCACACCGATGTTAGTAGTGGGGGACTTTAATGTTGACATAAAGACAAACAGCAATTTCCTAACACTTATGCGGGAGAACATCCCGTTCCTCTCGCTCGTAACGCGTCCCACGGCTGTGACAACCTCGCGAGGCACTTGTATAGATCTCGTCTTTGAGAATCAAGCATTGGTGTACCAAGTCAAACATATATCAGTCTATTTCTCCGACCACAAAGCTTCCTTCATGACTGTCAAGAACTGTTAGTGGAGTCTTTGTTAAAGGAATACGTGTGAAAAATAAAAAAAAATGCTGTGATAGCGCATACATGTGTTGCTCGATTTCTTTGCCTCAATCTATCGAAAAGGTGAAACAGCTTATTTGCTGCGCTCAAATTTCGCATTAGGAAGTAACGTAATCGTCGGTAATTTTTTTCATACGTCATTGGTAGCAACGGTATCTGTCGGAACACCATTGGTATTGTACCAGATGGGTAGGCGCACTCGTACAAACGTACAGCCAACTCTCACTCAACGCCGTACTATATATATATATATAGCGCTCGCTGGTCAAAATATTCACCGACGATTACGACACTCCCAAATGCGCAATTTGAGCGCAGCTCTTTACGTGCTTTCATTTGGCGATATATTGGCTGGCGCGTACAATCTGTCTCGTGCGACACGTTGTAAACGGAGCAAAGTAAGCGAACTAAGGACGATATGCCTCGCTAAGCGGGAGGTCGCGAGAAGCAGCGCGTGAGGGATGCGTGGGCGGGATTCGCAGCAGCCGCCGTAGGCAGACCTCCCTGACGACGCGCGCTACTAACAGCGTGCGCCTCTTGCGCGGCACTACGCTTTTCTTCGCATGCTTCCGCCATACCCTCCTCCGCTTTTCTCCGTGCGTTCTCCGCTCTCGCAGCATTTTTTTCTCTCCCGCGGCGCTCCGCGTTCGCTCTTTTAACCACTCACAATGCCTTCGTTCGCTCGGTTACGCCGACGATCTCCGCTGGAACGGGCACCTAAGAGCGGCGCTCGAAAACATAAAAATGAAGATGGCACTGTACGCCCGGTCTGGACCACATAAGAGCCTGCCAACAAACGTTGACTTTTATCTAGGAAAGGAAATGACAGTAGTTATGACAACTATAACAATTATTAGAAAATATTGAGCAATTATGTTATTTGGTGAAACGTGGACACGCGGTGTTTACCTAATCAGTGTTGTATGGTTGGTTTTATTTATTTATTTATTTATTTATTTATTTATTTATTTATTTATTTATTTATTATTTATTTATTTATTTAGCATTGGTTCAGACACAGTGAAGGTCTTGGATGGCAAGGCTAAAGGCAGAACATTGTCTGCCTAACTAAGGCCTTGACTAAGGCTTTCATCCCACTGAATCGTCGTTATATCCAACTTTGGGCTCGACAGTGCAATCAACATCTGGAATAACCTGTGAAAGCTTGGCGGGATTGTGTTTCGTGTGCTTTTTATACACTCAGCGTTAGTGCTACATCACGTAAAGTTTCCGTTCTGATTATTCGAAATACGTCGATGCCACCGCGTGCCGTTGGCGTATTTAGACAACCATAGTCTGTATAAGTTTTACAGTAGGGAAGATTTAAAACAGGTATCGTGTGGGCAGGTTGGAAGTACTTGCTTCTGAGTGCTCAGGAATTTGAGTTGTAAGAGAGAGAGAAGGGGGATAGGAGATTAAAGATAGGGAAGTTGGCCAGAACAAGCGCAGGAACTTTAACCTGTATTGGAAGAAGAGGGAAGGGCAGCGAATACGATGAGAGTTGAAAGAAACGGGTAAAAAAGGAAAACGACAAAACAAAGGAACTGTCCTCACGCACTGAGGCGCTTGGTAATGCCCACATTGTGTCACGCGGACCTGATACCTGTAAAAAGCACGAGAGCGTTTCAAAAGCCAGTCGACACGGAGCCAGATGAGACCAGGATCCAAGCATTCTGCTTTCATTGAGGGCATGGGTGTCAAGTGTGTCAAGCTTGCGATGGACAGCGTTGTTTTTTTGCACCCAAAGTTGTGCTAGGTGTGTAATTTGGACATCTATTCTTAGAATGTTCGAGGTCTTCGTACCACGGCGCCTGATTCTAACACTGTTTCCTCTTATTTCCCCATTCTTGCACTTATCGAAACTTCGTTGCGCGACATCTTGTCTTCTGACCCGTTACCGCCGAACTACGATGTTTTTCGCGTGTTACCGTCTTATTTAGAATCCAAACTAAAAGGTGGCGTGTCCTAATTGCTCTTGACATCTCCCTTAAATTTTTAGATACCTTGGCGTAGAAACTGTACAGGTATCAGTTTGGTTAGAAATAAATCTAGTATGTTTGTATAAAACTATTTATTGGAACATTTTATGCGCCACCTAGCTTCGCTCCTGTCACATTTGATGAGGTCAACACATCTGTTGAGCATATTGTGACAATACATTTGGAGCACCAACTACATATTCTTGGTGACGCATGATATACAGTGAAGCAGCTACACATATCCCCACTACAATAATTTCATACTGAAGAAATGCTCCTCGTTAGGTTCCCTAACTTTTAACTCCCTTCAGAAACATTGTTTAGCTGTTAACTGTCACGTAATACGTTAGCCTTGTTCTTGTCAAATGTAACAGTGTCGCACTCTGACAGTTCCCTTGTTCCTCCTGATAAATCATAAATCGACCCCTTCCCTCCCCCCTCCCCTACGCTTAAGATATCCGTGTACTTGTCGGCCTTACGCGATAGCACTTAGGTGGTGTCAGTAAATTCTCCCACTTTGCTTTCAAATCTGTTGACTATGTTGGCCTTTTCAAGATTTTCTCTACAGCTGATTGGTCGCTCGCTACTATAGTATATGCGACGTCGACGAACAAGTCCATCAGTTTACCGAGATTGTTCTGGATGATGTGCATCACTAGACGTACCCCAGTACAAGCCCAAACGTTGTAAACTTCCCCGTTGGTTCTCTGTCGAACTTAGAACTGCACTAAAGTGTAAAGAGAGTACCCACAGAAAAGCCAACAGACCTGAACCTAAGAAATAGATAGAAGAATTCCACCTCTCGCAGTCCCTTTATAAAGAGCTGTACAATCGGGATCACAATTATCCCAATGACTCATTGGAGAACAGCGCCTGTAATTGGCCGGCGGACTTTTGGAGCCATTTTAGTACGTGCTCCAGCAAACGTGGAGATCGTATCCATCTGCTCGACTCATGAAGTGAAGTGCAAGCAGTCGCTAATGCTTTCGCTGTTCATTTTTCCTCTATATATTAACCGTAACCTCACAGCACTGTACATCAGCCGCGCTCTTCTGCTGGAACTTACAGCTCCGTACTCTTTGACGAGAATATAATCAGCGAATGCCTCAGGCTTCCCAGGCTATCTTTGTCCTGCAGCCCAGATGACGACGGCCGTATCTTTGTACGAGTTCTGACATCAGTTTTTAGTAACTCTTTGAATAATTCCATTTTCCCACGTGCTTGTAAAACCACTCGCGATTTTCCTGTCTTAAAGCTCGCCCCAAAACGGATGTCACATACTCCCGGTCTGTTTCTCTTCTATCTGCCATTTCAAAGCTTTTTGAATTAACTATTCACAGTGTATTGTTGTTTTGTGTGAAAAAATGTTCCGAATCAACATGGATTTCTTTCTGGCTGCTCAACAATCACCAACCTTCTCGGCTTTAAGATGCAGGTTCCATGCCATAACGCAAAGGCGGCAAGTTGATGCTGTGTACTGCGACCTCAGCAAAGCCATTGACGTAGTCAATCATCCCCTACTGCTCGAGAAGATTGCGCATTACGCTGCTGAAGCTGGTATTCTATCTCTACTACGCAGCCATCTCCTCAATTGGTACTGCTTCGTGAGCGTCAATGATTACTCTTCTTTTGTCTATACGGTATCTAGTGAGGTGCCCCAAGGTTCCGTGTTAGGTCGCCTCTCTTCTTAATTTTCCTCGATGACGTTTCCTCAGCAATCTAGAAGTCTTCATTTCTTCTATATGCTGACGACAACAACATATTTAAGGATATACACAATAGTGAGGACTGCCACACTCTGCAGTTCAACCTATCCTAATTCTCTGAATGGCGCCAATTAAACGGGCTTGCTTTAAAATAATATAAAACCTGAATTTTCGTATTCGCGGAAAAACCCATAGTATCGTCTTCGCTTATTCTGTGGATCGTGCAGTGTAGACCAGGCGGGCTATTGAAGTAAGCAATTTGGGTATGCTTTTTGATAGTACATTAAGTTTCTCCGCCCACTCTGAGCACGTAGCATCACAGAGCCT
This sequence comes from Dermacentor albipictus, assembly GCF_038994185.2. Lineage (NCBI taxonomy): Eukaryota > Metazoa > Arthropoda > Arachnida > Ixodida > Ixodidae > Dermacentor > Dermacentor albipictus. The sequence continues at coordinate 92,652,165 of NC_091821.1, forward strand.
GCTCTCGCTTGGTTCCATCTGAAGGCCTACAAGAGAATTTTACGTTCTTACTTGCCTTCCTCAAATTGTTCTTATCCATCTGCCTCCCATTACTCGAATACGCCTTAGTGGCGTGGAATGGCACAATCGATTCGAATAGCCCGTTAATTGAGCGTGTACAGACTACCTTCATCAGTATATACAAATAATGTTTTCAGACCTCAAGCACCAACAACTCTGTAGACAGATTTGTCCGCGTCAGTCCCGCTTTCATTGGATAACCGGCCGTGCTGAAAGCCCGCCGTAGCTTCCACAGAAACATTTTTCGTGACTTCGAGATCCTACACTTTTAAAACAGCTGCTCACTTAGGGGTGTATATTTGCCACACAACGATATAATCGTCATCTGTCTTGCTTGCGTTTCCTTTCTTGAAAGCGCTGCGCTCGCTACCTTCATGTCGAGAATGCTCTGTTGTGCTGATAACGCGCATGCCGTTCATGACTTGGAAGTACCGGGCTCGTAGCGTTGCAGCACAGTGTACACTCTAAAACAGTTGCACCCCAAAGGGTGCAACTGTTTTAGAGTGTACACTGTGAGCAATATATGCCATTAAAATTGTGTGATTATACGCTCACATGTTAGACATTACACAGATGTTTCATCACATACTTCGATTCCCAGCACCGTAGCTTGTTTTCGCACAATCGTCTGCAGCTATACAACGAATAAAACTGCTCCTACTATGGCATATCCCTCTGAAGTATACTTGGTGACGTTGAGCAATATACTTTGAACGGTTATTGTTCCCTTAGGCGCACGCTAAGTTGTTTCTATTGTATGACCCATGCACACAAGTCTCCTGAAGCTGTGCGTGTACTTATCGCAAATTTCTCGTAGAACGGCAGCAAATGAAATATCTTTACATTTCCTTGTGCGCAGACCCCGTGCACAGATACTACGCTATAACACAGGAATCGCAATCGGCGCGAAATGCGAAAACATCGGTGGCGCTTAGATTTAGGTGCAAGTTAAAGAACCCCAAATGTTCCAAACTTCCGGAGTCCCTTACTACGGCGTGCCTCATAATCAGATTGTTGTTTTGGCACGTAAAACCCCATAATTTAATTTGTTTAATTGTTAATACAGGAATCGCGTAAAATATTGTATGACTCATGGTTGGGGCATCATTCGCGAGTAAGGTCACTATTAAGAATCAAAGCACCTGGAATACGTCTTTCTTAGAAACATCCGCATGTATTAACATACGTTGCCATTTCAAAATTCGCAATATTTAAATAGGCACTAAAGGGGTAGTGATTTAAGTGATAAGGGCAAGGCAAAGAGGTTGAAAATGCTGGATCCTCTTGGCTGCCCTGCGCTGGGGAAGGACACAAAGGGACAGAGGGAAAGAAAGTTCAAAGAGACACGCTCACGCGATACACTAAATCATTCTATATTGGCTAATTACTCTTTCGAAGTTATTTCTGCATTTCTTCAACGAGAATGAAGAATGGCAAAGACTATAATTCCCTTCATGAATTCCGTATAATTCCGCGATCTTTTTGCATATGTAGGTATTACTTGCGCGGAAGAAACGTGAAATATTTGCTAGATTTAGTTTCTATTTACCACAGGTGTCCCAAACTTCCGCAGTCCCTCACTACGGCGTGCCTCATAATCAGATCGTAATTTTGGCAAGTAAAACTCCATAATTTAATTTAATTTTTCTCACGCATCAGTAAACATACAACTAACCTCGATTAGAAGTTTAGACTGAGGTTTCTAAACCTCACGGGAAGCTTCTGGGAGAACGACACTTTGCCGCCGCCTTTCTAACACTACAAATCGTGCATGTAAAAAAAATGCGCGTGCGTGCGTGCGTGCGTGTGTGTGTGTGCGCGCGCGCGCGTGTATGTGTGCGTGTACATGTAATGCTGCGTGTGCGTGCGTGTGTATACATGTATGTGCATGCGTGAGTATGCGTGTTTTTGCGTGTCTGCATGCGTGCGCGTGTGTGCGTACGTGTGTATATGTTTGTGTGTGTGCACGTAACTGTGTGCGCGCGCGTGTGTTCATGTGTGGATGCTTGCGTGTGCGTATGTGTCTGTGTGCGTGCATGTAAGTACGTGCGCGCGTGTGCGTGCGTGTGCACACGCGTGTGTGTGTACGCGTATGTGGGGAAAAAAAAGAAAAGCCCAGCCGCACTGCTCCCTCTTATAATAATTATCCAGTGCGATATTTATGGCCACTGCCATTCTTTGGTACGGTAATCTCTGAAGTGCCCAGGCTTAAAGCGCGTTGTGCTAAGCCTCATTGGTGAGCCATGGCTTAAAGGCTTACGCTTGCCGTGCAATCGGCAACCCCGCCTGGGGATAAACGGCAAGCATGATGCGACTCCTGTTCCTGCACAGCGTGCGAAGCGTATCGGGTCCAGGTAACGTTGCACATCCCCATTTTGAGCCACGTAACGAGGGATGCGCGGAATTAAGATTCCTAGGTGACCGGTGGCAGTGTGAACGCTCATGGAATGTGGCGTTCCGATGCTAAGCACGAAGCCACGCAGTGTATTTCCAGCCGGAGCAATCGCATTTGGGTGAGAGCCAAATGCAGCGGCGACCACGTGAAACTCACGCTTGGGGAAAACAGGCGGTCAGAATAATCCCGCAGCCTTGTACTTGGCCGCTGCTTACTGACCACGCTTTTGAACGGAAATTCACTCACTAATTTAATAACTCAACAAAGGCGTCTCCTCCAAATTGTAAGACTGTGCGCATGCTTTCAATGTTCGCTATGCCAAAGCTGAAGGTACACCGAACTGCAATGCGAAATGAAAACGTACTATTATGTTTAATATTGGTGAAGTAAGAGCTAATCAGCGGTTGAGAACATCGCCAGCGAGCAGACAAATATGAAATAACTATATATATATATATATATATATATATATATATATATATATATATATATATATACACATATATACACATATATAGTCATATTATAAGAAGCCAACAAACACTGACACCAAGGACAACATAGGGGTAATTACTTGTGCCTAATAAATGAAATAAAGAAACGATAAATTAATGGAAATTAAAGTGGAGGAAAAAACAACTTGCCGCAGGTGGGAACCGAACCCACAACCTTCGCATTTCGCGTGCGATGCTCTACCAATTGAGCTACCGCGGCGCTGTTTCCCCATCCACTTTCTTGGGTATTCATGTGTCTTTCTAGTAGAACCCCGGGAGTGTTAGCCAGCGCCACCACTCACAGACCTTGGCGGCGGATGTGGAACGTCCTTTTTTGCCGCAGGCGTCGCGAGAACGTGATGAACGGGCCCCTCGGTTAACCCCCTTTCTTCTCGTCTATATATATATATATATGTATATATATATATATATATATATATATATATATATATATATATATATATATATATATATATATATATATATCTATATATATATATATATATGTGTGTGTGTGTGTGTGTGTGTGTGTGTGCATATATATATATTATATAGCTTTTCAGTTGTCGTGAGCATTAATTGACTGCCCGCCGCTGCCGCGACATGGTTGCAAATAAACACGGTGTTATTGCCATCGCGGAATCGTATATCTGCTTTCAGCGTTCTCTCTCACATTCTGTACAGGTTCTCGTCACGAATTTGGGTATTTTCTTTACCCAACCCATTCAACATTTATTTTTTTCGCGCTCTTGGTCAGTCGCTAACCAATCTATAACACTTCCCAACTCTGTGAGAAAATAAAATGAAAAATAAAAACGTCAGTCGAGAAGAGAAAGCGATGAGCGACATCAGAAAGGTTTTTTTTTGCTAATGGCTGAACAAGACGCTATTAAAAGGGGTTCATCCAAAACTACACCTTTCTTTTGATTACTTTTCTTTCACAGCCAGTATTATTTATCAATTCACACTAAAACCTTTCCTGCCGCCATGTCTAACCTCCCGGCTCTGCATGGTATCGTCGTTTTCGTTTTCACGGAGCCATCTTCTTTCCTGCTAAAGGCTTACTCCGCTTTAAAAAAAGAAAAGAAAAAAAAAGAAGCTCAAGGAAAAAAATGGATATATAATTTGTGGACGGAGTGATGTGCTAGAACGTGGTTGTTCACGTGAGAAGGAACAAGCAAGAAAACGGAAGCTCATAAATGCTCAGAGTAATCCGCCAACGCGCGCGTCCCATCCACTTCTCAAATTTATTATTTCCGCTCTTTAAGAAGTCCTCAACAAAGGCCGTCAAGTGTCGCTAACAATGTCGGCCCTCTTTCAACGCGTAGCGAAGGAGTCATTAGCGACGCCAGTGGCGCTCAAGCGGTCGTGACAGCAGCCCTTAAGAGGAAGCTTTAGCTCGGGCCAAACTCCGACGTGGCCTATTCAAATACATGTAAAAGGCTACAACGCTTTCCTGAGATAACCCCTGCACAGATTTTAATGAAATGTGTTGAACTTGAGAGAGAAAGGCAAATTCTAGTGACTGTTGGAAGCGGAATTTCGATTTAGGGTACGCATCTCGTGGAAAAGGATTTTCGAAAAATTCGAAAGTTCGAAAAATATAGAGGCACGAAGTTTATAAAGTAATAGCTCTGCATCAAAAACAGATATCGTGGTTCTGTAAACGGCATCCATTAGATCATTCAAAGCGGACAAATTCTGTATGTCAATTTAAAGCTTACATGAATTTGTTACGTTGTGTACAAGGGTTCTGCAAAAGCTGTATTTTCATATTATTGAATTTTTTAGATCCATGTGTAACATTAATTTTGTCCGCTTTAAATATACTATCAGATGCAGTTCACAATATTGTGTTATCATTTTTCCTTGCTCAGTTAAAGAGTTGTACACTTGATAGTTTCGTTTTGTGAATATTGTCGATTGTTGCCAATATTTAATGAAAAATTGACAATCTAAATCAAGAATTGAAAAGAAACGGTCCCTAGATTTTCGTTTTTTTTAAAGTGCAACGAACCTCGTCAAATTTGGTGCAGTGGTTGCCGAGTAAAACGAATTCTTTTCCATGTATTTAGATAGGAGCACCCGAGCTAACGAAAGCTTCCTCTTAAAGATTGCGATAACAAAAACAAAAATGAAGAAAAAAAAAACGAACAAAAAGGAGCAGGGGAAAAAACGCACAAAAGAGCAAACAACCCCAGTCAAGTCAACGCTTGTAAGCAATTAAGGCTTGCTTGCTTAGGTCGAGCTAAGGGCTCATATTTCTGTGTGCACGCTTACTCTTTTTTTTTTTTGTCAAGTAAAACCCAACCCCAGATGCGTAAGCTTTCTGCCCCACATTTTCATGCAAATGTATCGGTCGTGCTTTCGCGTATTCCTCGTTTTATTTTGTTCCTACATATTGACATATCAGAAGTCTAGTTGTGTCAGTCCGATTTCTGACGTGTTCCGTCAGACCCGTGCAGGTGCGCTGAACGAACTTACTGAATATAAAAGTGCACATTTATAAAAATTCTTGCTGTCTTGCATTCATCTAGCAAACCATTCATCGTTGGCTAGCACAAATCAAAGCGCCCGTTACTCGTTATCGCCGGGAGTGGCCACTCGGTGGGGAGGGTGGCAGGATCAGGTGAAAACAATCCTTACAGAATACGAACACAGAGAGGTTCGTTTACGCCAACGAACCGAGTCACAAGTTTGGTTGACACCGGCTCAACAGTTCGCATATTCAGGCGCACTCGTTTCTGTCGGAAACTGTGGCGGCACATATTTTGGGCTCGAAGCGACTTCGCTTCCCCTTTTCGCGGACTGCATATATAAGGGTTCTATGTGTTGCCACATTCACACTCGCTTTGCTTTGCGTTTAGCTTTGATGTCCGGTTAAATCGACCTACTCTGTTCAACGTATTGACTCAATGCAGTCTCTTTGCTTTCCGCGAGCAGGACAGTAATATTCTATAGGCCCGCAAACCGACTCGACTCGCCTTTGTCAGTTTCACCTAAAAAAGTCGCAGGCCTGGGCGAAACAACCAGCACAGTCGCAGCGTAAACTGGAGGGGCGGCTCCATAGGGGCTCAGTTTGCGGCAGGACGCACTAGAGGGTCTTCGCGGCGAAGTCACTTTGCGTCGTTTTCACGAGAACTAACTCAACTGTCCGCCCGCCGTTTACGGCGAGCTGCTGCTTGTGTTTCTTTCTGCATAGCAGTCTGCTGAACCCGACGTTGCCTGGTTGCTGCCACGCGCGTAGATCTACGATTCGCTTCTTGAGCAGCGGTTAGTACTTTGCGGCGAGGCGCCATAATGTGTACCGTAGAGTAAACACAGGAATAGAGACTACGCGGCGCACATGTCACAGCCCTTGACACGTGGCACGATGCGATTCAACTGCTACATGTTGCGACACCTGGTGGGATACAACGCAACTGCAATGCGACTTTTGCACGTACTGACGCTAGGCGGCGCGCATTTCACATCGCGTGACAAGTGGCACGGTACGCTTCTGCTGCTGATGATGATGGTAGTGGTGATGATGATGATTTATTAGTATCCGCTTTGGAACGGGGACATGACAAATAGTCGCCTAACGTCCTTGATTTAATCAGGTATGCTATACGTGTTTTTCATTCTAGCATTTTTGTATGCATCTCCTTATTCTTCTTCCTAGAAACTTCTCTATCTACCTTGTACCGCTACCAAAGCAACTGCTAGATGGCGCGCCGCTTGATGCAATAATATGTAACTGCAATCCAAAATATGCACGTATCAACGCTACGCGGCGCCCATCTCACACTACGTGACTCCTCGCGCGCTAGGACGCGTGTATACGGCATGCTTGCGCAGCAGCTAGCAAGCACATCGTGTGTTTGCTACATATGTATGGAGCTCATATGTTGAGGTCTTGCGGCGTAATAACCTATTCTTTCTTCTTCAGAGTGCGAGTCTTGGCCTAGTTCACCTTTCTGTAAGGCGCAACTTGTTTCCCGGTTGCTCTTCTTTTATGATTTAAACAGTCCATTTCTAAGAGAGATGTTACAACTTCGATTAATTAATTTTCATCCAGAAATAGTTGTGTCGCCATCTCTCAGAGATACACCAACGGCTCCAGCGGTGGTGAGCTCTATGCTTGGCCTTCTTGAAGGAGGTCGTTGCAGGCATTCACTTTCTAAAGGCTCGCTTTCGTAAGGATTATGTTTTCACTGCCTCCCGCAAAGAAATTTCCTCCACTTCCCCATTACCATGCGCCTTATTTGTGATGTGACAAGCGTACTCGTAACGTAATGAGTCCTCGTAACAGGTAGATGTACTTAAGTGTGTCTGTCGAATGATCATTTCTCCAGGCATCAAAACTTTTTTCTTCAAGTTACGTTCACAAACTCTTGCTGTCAAAACACGGTTGAAAAAAAGAGGCTGTTTCATGCCGTGGTCAACAAACTCGCTCTTGTGTCCCCATGCTGAAACGATTGATCACTGTTTTGTAGACTGTAGGGATGCCGTGTTCTTCTGGGACACTCTGCAAAGAACACTAAAAAGAGGACTTAGATATCACCCCATACAAAATTTGTTTCCTACCTTTTAAAGATTCCTGTGACCCACGATATCACATGTTCATGGTACTTAGCCTGCGCAGCCTTTGGCGCAGTAGAATGTGCGACAGGCACGTTCAACCATCGCGAAACACTCGGTTGTTTTTTCGGGAATCTGCTGCCTACGTTCGTAGTGTGTACTCGGCGCAACAAACAGCACCGGGCTGCATGCCTTTATTGGACGCTTGAACGTGCTTGCCTGACTTTTGAATGTGTTTTCAGTCACCTTAAATTTCTGTAGCGCTTCGTTTTTTTTGTTTTGCGAAAATTCTTCTCACACGTAATAAAGAAAAAAAACATGCTGATCTGGTGGAGCGGTAGAGTAGTTGACTCCCCCGCAGATTGCCCGGGTTCAATCCCGGTGGTAAATGGTTTTTTTTTGTTTTTTTTACAGCAAAGCTGTCTGTGGTTGGATCACGGAAAAAAACATGTCCCGAGATGTTGACAAAATAAATCATAATGTGGGCCTATCCTGGTAATAGTGCAGAAAGGGTCCAAGCTCAATGACACTTACCCCTGTGGGCTCGGGGCCTGTAACACGCCCTTGAACTGCTTTGTATCCGCCGTGGCTGCTCAGTGGCTATGGTGTTGGGTTGCGGAGCACGAGGTCGCGGGATCTAATCTCGGCCACGCTGCCGCATTTCAATGCAGGTGAAATGCGAAAACACCCGTGTACGTAGATTTAGGTGCATGTTAAAGAACCCCAGGTGGTCGAAATTTCCCGAATCCTCCACTATACTCTTAGGCAAAGTTACACCATTTGACTTGCCCCTTCTGCCACACAACAATAATCGTTATCTGCCTTGATGTGTTTCCTTCCTTTAACGCTGCGAGTCCGGTAGTTTCCAGCAACGAACGGCACGCGCGTTGTCAGCGTAGAACAGTTCACACCTTTTGGAGTGCCCCTTCTGATAACGCGCGTGCCGTTCGTTACTGGAAAGTTCCGGGCTCGCAGCGTTAAAGAAAGGAAACGCATCAAGGCAGATAACGATTATTGTTGTGTGGCAGAAGGGGCAAGCCAAAGGGTGTAACTTTGCCTAAGAGTGTACGGCATGCCTCATAATCAGAAAGTCGTTTTGGCACGTAAAACCCCATAAGAAAACGGCTTTGTCACACGTGGGACCCAAAGAGGTCCTAGGCACTAGGGTGAGAGCAGATGTTTCTGAAAAAATGTTTTGTACAACTGTCTTAAAAAGGACTGTTAAAAAAGCATCGGTGCCAACCGCGCAACAGCGCTAGTGCCACTGCTCATGCGTTCGATCGTCGTCGTTGTCTTCGACAGCTGGCTCCGTTGACGCTTATCATTCCAGCGTTCAATTTCACTTCTGTCATCGTAATGGAAAGGCCGCATTTACGGGGGTGTGAGCCATTGCTTAAGGGGGTATGAGTCATTCATTGTCTTACGTGACGGACACATTTAACAAGAGAGGAGATACGCGAATGTGTGTGTACCTATATCGCCGCGATTATCACAGATTAGGACAATAAATATGTTCGCACATTTGTTCAATATTCTGGGTCACCTCTGTGTCGCGAGTTAAACAGCTTCGCTGATCAACCACCTTCACAGAGTGGAATGGCACTGAATTTTTTTTCTCTCTCATTTCTACGCTACCGCCTTGAGCGGTAGCGTGGGAATTCTGCCATTCTGTAATCATTTTCTGTTTCTCTATTTTTCCTTTGTATTCTCACATTTTATGCTCTGTTACAGTCTGTGTTCGCGAAATTATCAATTTTTCGGTGTGCGCGCGTGTGTATGTGTATGGACGTGCGCTGTTCTTCCTGTGCATTGTCTTGCCGAGTGTGCCAGCACTAAGACCTTCGAGGTTGTTCCTGGGCACTTTAATAAACACCTTTGATTGGTTGATTATGAAAACATGCATACACACTCATAGAAGGACATAAAGAAAGAGCAGGCTGGCAACTGCCACAAATGAATTGAATTATAGGGTTTTACGTGCCTAAACCACTTTCTGATTATGAGGCACGCCGTAGTGGAGGACTCCGGAAATTTCGACCACCTGGGGTTCTTTAACGTGCACCTAAATCTAAGTACACGGGCGTTTTCGCATTTCGCCCCCATAGAATGCGGCCGCCGTGGCCGGGATTCGATTCCGCGACCTCGTGCTCAGCAGCCCAACACCATAGCCACTGAGCAATCACGGCGGGTTGGCAACTGCCACAGAAAGGGGCACAAAGCCTGCCTACTCTTTAAGAAGGAGAGGATAGAAAAAGGAAGATATAAACACACAATACGGGTAAACACACATACGCTTGCACGTACAGGATACAACCGGGGCCACAACCTTTGTTATACATACAGGTGAATATTGTGACCTAAGTAAGTACTATACAGTAAGACAATTTGTGTAAAAAGAAAGATACAGAAGCATGGCAATTCGTGACGTACTTGGTTTTATTCTGTTCCCGCTTTTGCAGCAGCATCGCAAAAATAATTTATTTATTATTTTTTCTTGTTTCTTAAATAAATTATTGCAACTAGTTATTGCTTTTCGTTTCGACTGTTCCTGATGAATGAGAAAAACGACAAAATGAGGAATGAAAGCGTTTCTGCAGTTTGACGTTGCATTCTCTGATGCTGACATGTTTGAAAAGAAAGTTAGACGCACATATCGTCACCAAATAATATTAGACAGTTTTAGTTCTGCGCCATAACGATACAAACGCAGCACGCAAGCGCTCAGCGTAACGTAGCCGGGCTTTTAGACAGCAGACAGTTTTAGTTACACGTACGTAGAGGCTTTGCGTACGTAGAGCTTCTACGTGTCAGCAGTGCGCATGCGTAAAACGTAGCGGCCGCGCGCTGGTCTCACGGACGTACGTGAGATTCATTTCTTTGCGTGCGTTTCTTGCGCACGTAGAGAGCTTCGCGCGGGAGTTCCGCAAGATCACGAACAAGCGATAGCGGGCTGCGCGTGCGCAGACGGCTCGTATCGAAACACGGCGACAGGATTGAATTGGCTACCGCCGTGTTCACATTTCCCGATAGATGGGGCTACGGGGTCCCTCTTGGCGTGCGTCGCGTACGTGTAGCTAAAAGCGTTTCAGATGGCGTGCACGTAAGGTACGTAGGCTTTTCACGTTTGCGTACGTGAAGCCTCTACGTACGTGTAACTAAATCTGTCTAGCTTTAGTTACACGTACGTAGAGGCTTTGCGTACGTAGGGCTTCTACGTGTGAGCAGTGCGCATGCGTAGAACGTAGCGGGTGCGCGCGCGTCTCACGGACGTACATGAGATTAAATTCTTTGCGTGCGTTTCTTGCGCACGTAGACAGCTTCGCGCGGGAGTTCCGCAAGATCACGAACAAGCGATAGCGGGCCGCGCGGGCGCAGACGGCTGGCATCGACACACGGCGACAGGATTGAATTGGCTACCGCCGTGTTCACATTTCCCGATAGATGGAGCTACGGGGTCCCTCTTGGCGTGCGTCGCGTACGTGTAGCTAAAAGCGTCTCAGATGGGGTGCACGTAAGGTACGTAGGGCTTTTCACGTTTGCGTACGTGAAGCCTCTATGTACGTGTAACTAAAACTGTCTTTTGACACTGGGAAATGCGTACGTACGTAAGCGGGCGAGCGTCGTTAGACGCCGGGCGTGTCGGAGCGCGTTCGCCGGGTCCGCCAGTGCGTCTAACCATCAGTCAAATTATAGACGCTGTTGTTCTCGCCAACGTGACGTAACGTGTGCGCACGTTCACGCGACGTCAGACTGCATTTAAGCCTTTAAAAGGCGCTACATTTCATACGGATGCAATATACGAGTCATATAGAGAAAAATAAAAACTGAGTACTCACTTTCCGACGCTGGCACGGTCATTTGCGACGAACTGCGCCAACAGGAGGTCAAGCCTTTCACGCAAACAGCGCACACTGAACACTTTCCCAAAAACAAGGTTCATATTTTTTGCTATGGGTTCCCACCGCGCACGAACCTGAAATGCATTTAGCGCGCTCACTTCCCGCAGCATAGGACAAACCGTAGGCCAATGAGAAGTACAGCCTTGTGCTATTCGCCTTTGACGCCGCCATCTTGGGAAACTCTGGTCTCGCGCTCTCCCGAACAAACGAGAACCACGAGAGCAGCACGCGAGCCTCCCCACGTGCGCGCGCAAGAATTGGATGCGTGCGTACGCGGCGGCCGCGTACGCATCACGTACCGCTCGTGTTGCGTTCAGCACATGCGCACTTTGCAGAACGTAGCGATCTTACGCACGCAACGTACGCAGTACTAAAACTGTCTATTAACAAGACAGCTCACAAGGTTCCCTTGAAACGAAAATGTCGTTTGGAAAAACAAAATCACCACCCAAGCACTGTACAGATGGTTAACCAGCGAAGCTGAAACGTGCGGCCCCGGTGTTTATCACTGGTTTTAATCGCGACGGTTCATTCAACGACGGCTTGGTAGGCTACCGGATCCTCGGTACGCAGTTGCTGCGTGCTCTCGGCTGCACGAGGCTGTTCTTATTTCGGAGGGCAGCGACGTCTCTACTGGCACAGCTAATCCGTCACCACCTAGATAGCACAAGGCCTTTCCACGCCCATTCATGACGCCATGTTACATGGCCCGACTGCCATATATTCTAATGAGGATGCTCCCGAGTAGGCAGCGGTGATTTTGACGTCACCGCTTTTATCTCGCCAGCCTTGCCAATGGAAATTCCGTACCAGGTAGCTTGACATCATAGATCGGAGTAAACAGACCTTGTTCTATCAAGATGGTGTTGGTTAATCACGGGCCTCTCTTTCTCCTTGATGTTTTGAGGATATACGCATGGGGTTGCGCCGGAGGAGTTTTCCGCGTACAGACGACCGACAGACGGACGGACGGACGAATCGGCTAGCCATATACAGCTTCGCTGCAAAACTTGTCCTATAGACCCGGGATTAAATCCTGCACCATCGGCTTTCTGAGACGTGCCAAGCTGTCCAAAAGGACACACGTCGGTGGTGTAAACGTGGCTAGAACTATTCGCATGTTTATGTTGTCCTCATTTGAACGGCCATCCTTCCTCTCATAAACTCATCTCCTGTTTGCGGGTTTCTAGAAACTCCCTTGGTTCACTATATACGTATACCCTATTCACATCGTATGTTGATAATGTTTCACTTGACACAGTTTAGAGCTTAGTTAAAATCAAGAAACCAGTTTTTCAAAATAAAGAGAAAAAAAAGAACTTTTAAACGCTATCTGTAGCTGCCGTTCAAGGGACCTTTCTGCTGTGAAAATAGAAACAATCTGTTCTTTCTTGCATATTTCACAATTCTTATTTACTGTTCTCTTAATAACCGCTCAAGAATTTTGCTCGTTTTTCGGGATTGCAGGTGATAAAAATTGTTACGACGTTCTTCACTGCGGCGTCATTCATATATTCAGGAGAGTTCGCTGTTGGTCTAGTTGTTGCATGATGTTAAGAAAAAAAAACAGTTCAAGAAAAGTCATTATTAATCCCCGCGCAATCAAAAAACCCTAGCCGGGCTAAAGAAACGCAAACAAAGAAAAGGGAGAGTGAGAGAGAACTGGTCTCTCTCCAGGCTATATATAACATTTGATGGACAAATGGCCTACAGCGCTTACAGTCCGTTTACCTTGAAAAAAAAAATTATAGGCAGCAATTTTCTTTCTGTAATAGCAAATTATAATAACAAACAAATCCATGAGTGCCTCCTGGCTATTCTTCTCAGTAGAGTTATAAAGAAGTCAATGGCAAACACTCGGGTCACCATCTTGCGTCGAAACGGCGGTCACTTCAGCCGAGCAACCCCTATTGCTTTTACAAGAGACAAAGCTGCGCGGAGAATTCGGCGAAAAGGTGGGGGACAGACCGCAGCGAAGCCTCAGGTGCTGAAGACCAAATCCTCTTTCGAGACCAACTTAGGAAGTTTTTCTCAAAACCGCACCAAGAAAGGAAGAAAAAATTAAAAAAAAAGCGGCGACGATAAGAAAACAAGCGAACAGCAGCCACCGGGACACACGCGGCATATTTGCGCGGACGGAAGTCGCCTCCATCAGCGACGAAGGTTTCTTTGACGGTGGACGTAGTCTGAGCCGAGCCGGGCTGTTATTTCCGGTCAGCGATTGCGGTGTCCCACTGGCAGCTGTCGTGCCGCACTTCCGGCGGTGCGGGCCTCAACCGAACGCTACGCGCCTGGACGTCTTTTTGTTGCACCACCACAATTCCTCTCACGAAGGCCGTCAGACAACGTGCATCAAGAGGAACATCGCGGGAAGAAGTTCGCAAAACGAGATAGGCGGAAATAAGGAGACAAAACGACTAACCAGTCGGTACCACCACCATTTTTTTTTTGTTCTTGTACGAGGCCGCTCACAACGGATTGATGAGTAGCGTGCCGCCGTATACATCCTCATATACACTGTCACAAAAGAACCTGAGATAATTATGCACGTTCTTTTAAATTTCTGGCGCAGTATAAAAGGACGTGCGAAGGAAACAAAAATAGCCGCTTGTGCAAATATCGGAGCCCATGTTCCCATTCCATCGTGGTCTGAGACTTAAAAGAGCCGTCAGGGCCAGTCTCGGTGCGCTGTAATAAAGCACGGCCTATCTAAGCTCCAGAAGTGCGGAGCTCGTGGCTGCCAAAAACATCTTACAAACATTGTTTCAATTTCTTTACAATATTGCCGTTGTTGTAGGATTATTATTATCTATAATCACTTTTTCAGAGTGATCAGAGCAGCGATAAAACTTTATTGTGTCCTTGATGGGGTCCAGGGGTGGCGGGGGTCGGGAGGCTAACCACCAGTCCCCCCCCTCCCCCCCCCCTTCCTCAGACGGCAGCCAGTCCTGGCTTTCTGGCGGCGTCTTCGCCCATCAGGACGGCCCGGAGCTGCTCTTCTGGGTCCAAGATGAGCAACAAAGGCTCCCACTGCTCGGCCGTAGTTATGATACGTGTGGTGTTCGTGCAGTGGGTGTTGGTGGGTGAGGCTTCGGGGCATTGCCAGATAATGTGATTGAGGTCAGCGCGGGCCTCGCACGCTTTGCAGAGTGGGGAGTATAGATCGGTGTAAATGCGATTGCATAGAACGGGGTTTGGGAAAGTACGCGTCTGAAGTAGTCGCCAAGTGGTGTATTGAGATTTGTTCAGTGTTTTGTGTGCTGGGGGCTAGTGTAAGTGCTCTCCAGTGTAGTGCAGAAGGATTTCTCTGAACGTGACCTTTCAGTCCCGCGCCTGACCGCGATGCAGAACAGAGGGCTGGCCAGGATCGGAAGACGCAGGAGAAGGATGATGATGCGCCCGGTGTTCGAGAGCTCGGGTGGCATCGTGGGGGGCTTCGTTTTACAGCCAGACCTGAGTGACCGGGGGCCCAGATGATCTGGACGTGGCGTTGCCTTGAGGGAGGAGTGCTTCTGCGCTTGGGGCGCTATCAGTCCTCTTGTGTAGTTACGAATGACCGTTTTTGAATCGCTGATGATACAATGTCCATTGGTAGAGACGCAGGCCAAAGCGATGGCCGTTTCTTCTCCTTCTTCGTGTTGATTAGTGAGCATTGATGCGGTCGCGGCGAGGCGGTACTGCGAGCCCGCGACTACGACGACCGCCATGGCATTTTGGTTGGGGTATTCCACGGTGTCCACGTAGGCTACGCTAGCGGCTTGGTCGTAGCACTTTTGTAGTCGTTTAGCTCTGTCTTCACGTCGCTCCTGATTGTGTTCAGGGTGCACATTGCGAGGTATGGGCGGGATAATTAGCTGAGTGCGAATGTTCGTAAGGAAGGGGAATTTTGGTCCGAATTGGGTGGTGTAGGTTATGCCTAGGGTGCCTAGAATGTGCCTGCCCGTGGTGGAATCGGCGAGTCATTCGTGTTGGCTAATACACTGAGCTTCGGTAAGCTCGTCTGAGTTCCATGCTAGTGTGATGTGGCATGGCCAGATCTCTCAGCCTTCCTTGAAAGACGTCTCTCTCAAGCCACACTTTTGTGAACTGGACATCATTAACAAGTTCTTTTTGAAATTTTCTTTGCAGGGGGATCTGTTTCTTTGTACCCGCCGTGTTTACTTAGTGGCTATGGTGTTGGGCAGCTGAGCACAAGGTTGCGGGATCGAATCCCGGCCATGGCGGCCGCATTTCAATGGGGCTAAATGCGAAAACACCCGTGTATTTAGATTTAGGTCCACGTTAAAGAATCCAAGGTGGTCCAGATTTATGGACTTCCCCACTACCGCGTGCCTCATAATCAGATCGTGGTTTTGTCACGCGAAACCCTATAATATAAAGAGACGTTTCTTTGCGCGCGTCGACGAAGTTTCAAGCAAATATTGCGTTTTCGGACAGACTAGAAAAAACAAAAATGAAAAATTCGTGTGGCTATTATATCAGCGGGCTTCGCATCATGCTACTCTGGCAGCTGCAATTTTACTAAGGCTCTCGCAAAGTAAAGGAGGAATAAACTTTCTTTGTAAAAATGAGCTGACGGTGGAGTTGTCCGAAGTGGGCGGCGTCCCTAATCCAGGATGCCGTAGGCCTGAGCCGATAGCTTGGCCCTGCTCACCAGACAATGCTGGTCCTCAGGCCTTGGGCTTGTCACCTGGGCCTCCCACTGTTCGATTGTTGGTCCGGTTATGTGTGGTATCACTCGGTGATGCCCACACTCCTATACCATGTGGTAGAGGGCATTGGGCGCAGAGTAGAAGGCGCAGTTGTAAGTGTAGTTCGCAGGACACATGGCGCGCAGCAGGGTACCGTACGAGAATGTGCTGGTCTGTAGTTTGCGGAAGACCACTGCAACTTCTCTAGTCAGCTTGGGATGCGGGGGTGGATAGAGTCCTCCTACGCAGTCGGTGGTGGCTCAAAATGCTGCTGTATGTTTTCGGTACGCCATCGTGCAGGTCTACCGGGGCTCGAGAACCCGATGAGATAGCCCGGAGAATGTGATCTCGAGCAGCGGCATGAGCTGCTAGATTACCCGCAAGGAACTCGTGCCCCGGTGATAAGACAATGTATATGAGTTGAAAATGGTCCAGTTTCTTGAAGATGCTCAGAGCTCGTTTGGAAATGCGGCCGTTTTGGTGATTTGTGCACGCTGTTTGTGAGTCCATGATTACTGAGATGTGGTGTTCATCTCGCTTACCGGTCGTCGCCGCCAGAGCTATCGCCATTTCTTCCGCGGAGTTGATGTCTGGAGTGTTCACCAAGGTCGCTGCAACCTCTTCTCCCTGGCCGCTGATCACGCTGACAGCGTGGGCATGCTCTGCTCTTGTACTTCGCCGCGTCGGTGTATCTGACTTCTTTATTTCTTGGTCCTTCGTAGGCCTTGCGTAGAGACTGTACTCGCAAAGTAAAGATAACAAAAATGCGTCCTTGTTCCCGTTTGATCAATCGTGGTTACACACTTATTTTTCGATTACCGTAGCGTTTGCAATTTTCAGGTATAGTGCGCGTGAAACTTAAGCCAAAAAAGGCGTTTGTAAGATATTGATGTTGTGCTGAACTTTTGCTCTTCTTTTGAGTGCCATCTGTTCCGGATCCGTCTGGCAGCCTTTATATAACACGTCTAGGTAGCTAGCCTTCTACCGCTGAAATGACAACTGTCACACTCTTCTTTCGAGCTCAATACTCTTCCATTTCTTCCTTTGATTTCTTCCCTAAGTGCAAGAATTCTGTCTTTCCAGAAATAAAGAATTGAAATAACGTGAGCACTAGGAACAGACAGAGGACATTGGCTGTTCGTTTTATAGAAAATCGATGTCAGCTGGCGTCATAGCGTTCCTCCTCACAAGCCTTGGCCATCGAATACTTATCACAGATATCACAAGGCGTTGCCGTCAACTACTGACAGCGACTGGCGCGCCGTAAAAATGTTTCTTTTTTGTTTCTTGGTTCTATTGTTGTTTTTGTTCGTGGCCAGCGGTTTGTGCGCTCTCTGAATGCAATACGTCGCGATTGTAGAGTTCGTGGCTGTGGCGTTTCTAGGTGGTCGATAAGTAAGCACTCGGGAAGGGCAGACGCGATCTTTCAACTCGCTCTTTGAGCGCGGTGTCCCGAAGTTTTCGCAACTTCTTCCGCCTTGACATTTCTGCAGTGAAATTATATAGCCCGGCTCATGAAAGGCAGCCATTCTTTGTCTGATTTGAGCTTAGTAGCAGCTACAATAGTTAGTTCGTTGGCTTCGCAGTAAAGAATAAGAGCGAAAAAGTGCTTAAGATACTGGCGCCAAAAGACCGTGGAAATGCTACCCGTGTTTGCTCAGATACGACGAAATTCGCAAATAAAGTGTGCCTTCCTTTGCTTCAGCTGTGTGAATACAAGTGTACATTCCTGTAAGTGATTTTGCGAAAGTTTGCGTGCTTCGTTACAATATCAGATGAACTATAATCTGAATTTAAATCACTAAATATTGCGTCGAATAAACCTAACAAACCGGACTTCTTATCAGAGGAGCAAAAAAAAGAAGAAGAAAAATTTAGGAGCCATCCCACTCTTTCAAGATGGATGACCAGCAAAGCTGTAGCGAATCACACAGGATTAGACAAGGCACATGTATTACTTTGACGATTTGGCAATGATAGTGACGATAGCTTTGTGATTACTGTGACATACACTTATTGGTTCGGTTACAACCATAGATTCTTGGCCAACGTTATTCTATACATGACCGTCGTTGTTGAGTAGTTCAGTGACTTGGATTGCTGTGGCACTTCAAACCAAGCTCTTCTAGCACAAATTCAGTGAACCATGTCTTGTCTAGTTTTGAAATGTGCACGTTGAAGTCTCCAACGATGACCACAGGGATAGTGTCATCACGTCTAATCCATGCAAAGTCTGTGGTAATGAACTTCTTGATATCACACTCGGGTGTGCCTGGAGATATATGCACAGTGGATATCATAACTCCGTCTTTCGTATGTACGGCACACACAACCCCACAGTCGGTGTCCCTGTCCTCTTACGAGTCAAGGTTGTATGGTTGTACATACATTTCGTCATTTGCGTATATAGCAACGCCTCCTGCTCGTGAGTCCATATGCTGTTCACAAACAAATCCAGTGCACCCATCGACTTGAAACAATGCATCTTGATTTATTTATTATTATTATTATTATTATTATTATTATTATTATTATTATTATTATTATTATTATTATTATAATTATTATTATTATTATTATTATTATTATTATTATTCGGTCGGAGTGCTTCAAGCGTGCTTCACCTCCGCCGCGGGTCGGCCCGGTATCGCACTATCTCTGGGATCGGTCCACGATCACCTTTTTTATCGTTAACGCAAAAACACGAAAAATACATGGAAGCCTAGCCATTGTTGCACCTCAGGGCGATCCCTCCGTTAGCAACCAGTTTGTTGCATTGGTAGGCGATCTCACTGCTAGCGACCTGTCTCTTGCGTACTCCAGGGTAGCGTACCGTACTGCTACCGAGGAGTAGCGGCGCCTGCCTTTCGAAGCTCGACCGACCTTTCCTTATTGGGTAGCGTGGCATTGTCGGTGAGCTGCAGGCATCCGGTAGACCATGGCGACCGAGCAAGGGCGAGACGACGATTTGCTAGTGCGAAACTTGCACTGTTTATTGAAAGGTAGTTGAAAGAAAATAAGAAAAGCATGATGTATCAAGTATGAAGTATATCACTAGTACATTTCGCAGCCCCTAAAATAGGCTCTCTACAATCGTGTGGGCGGGATCTTGCTTCCGTCGATGACACGTGACAGGCACAGAGAGAAGGCCCTCCTCCTGCAATACCGAGCACGGGAAGAAGTCGATCCTCTTTTCGACGAATCCGGGGAGAGGGTCGGGTGAGTGACCTCTCCGGTAGCGTGGGGTCCGGCCATGAGAGGGGAAGGGGATGACGTCTCACCAACGGTACCCGACCAAGTTTAGAGGGGAAGGGGATGACGTACCACCCACTGTGCCCGACCAAGTTGAGAGGGGAAGGGGATGACGTCTCACCCAAGGTGCCCGTCCAAGTTGAGAGGGGAAGGGAATGACGTATGGCCCTTGACGTCCGGCCATATCTAACACCATACACAGTTTCGCTGTAAATTTTCTCCGAATCGCTCGGCGGAATTCGTGGTTAATCACCGCACCCGTAAGTGTGCAGAAAGCGCACAACCACAACGGGTCAGCTTTGACACAACGCTGAGCGCTAGCGCGGTCTTTTCTCTATTGCACGCAGAAAGGCAAATAATTGAACGAGTACAGAGCGCGATCGAAACGAGCGCGCAGTCTCTTGGTTTCCGGGAACAAAATTGGGAGACCTTTCGTACATGCAGGGGTGCAGGTGCCACTATACCACTGTACGTCTTCAACCCATTCTGGCATCGCTTCAAACAGTTCAGTGCCGCAGCCGCAGATGTTAAATATGAGGCCGCCGAGTTGGCTTAAAGGCACACAGGCCAACGGGATCCACGTTTGCCTTTTTCCTACGTGTACAGGGTAATTTAAGCATGCCGTTCCCTGCGCCTCCACGTTCTTTGCGACTTTAGCGAGAGCCAACGCAGCCTCACCAGAGCGCCTTACGCACCAACGCGCTGGCATCGAGCGAGCGTCCAGGAAAACGCGACCGAAAGACGGCGCCCAACGATCGCGTGCGCATCTAGGCCTCGTCCTAGAAAGCTATCGTGGTGCTTGCGCCACCGTTTCAGCGAGAACTGGGTCTCGCTGCTCAAGTACTTTCCAAGCCATTTCTTAAACAAGCTTCAGCTCACGATGAAATGGAAAAATTTGATGCCTTCAGTGAAACTTCTCTGCACTCGCTCGATCAGCTTATAACCGCACTCGGCAAAGTACGGTAGTCTAGTTTCACTACCCAGTGCCTACTTTTTGCCGGAAACATGCTGAAACAATCGAAGTTTCTATAAATTAACCTGTATATGAAAAACTGGATCCTTGTTAACCTCATCGCCTTTACTTCCCTGACTTTCTATGTATGTCTCGCTAAGCTCTACATCTACGCACACTTCAACAAGTCCAACCTCGACCGGCATCGCAAAGCGTGGAAGCCAGAAATACTGTTTGAATGCCACAGAAACATTGAATAACAACAGCCTCGCAGACCGTGGTAGAAAACTAGGCCAGTTGGTACTTGTGGTTTTAAGCGCAATCAGAACAGACAAGAAAAACCCGCAACAAGAGATTTGGTTGGCCAGTCCCGATTTCTTGTCTGTTCTTGTCTGCGCCTTGTGTTTCATTGTCTGAAAGCGCCCAAGAGGTAGAAGTTGTCTCAGACATGCGCCAACCTTTTTTTTTTTTAAGCAATAGCTTTTCAATGCCTGTCGATCACCACGACGGGAAGGTACATAGATTATGGACACGCTCGGCGTAACGTACCGCAACCAGCACGGCCAGAAAATGCAAATACCCAACAAAATCAGAGACACCATTACGGTGGCAAACATCCCAAGAAACGTGCACCCCGATTACAACAGAGGTAGAAGAAAGGCAAGAGCCGAGTCTCTGCTCCGTTCATTCGGCAGGGAGAGAAACGTGCGCTTTTTCAACGCAGCCGAATATCCGAACGGCCAAAAATACACCGCCGTAGTCATAGACACAAACTCCAAAATCAGAACCACATGCAGTGTATACACCAAACACTCGGAAATATCGGAAGTAGCGATCGCGCTGGCCCTCACAGAACAGGAATGCGAAGTCATATTAAGCGACTCGCAAACGGCAGTAAATAATTACGCCAAAGGTAGAATTTCTAAGGAAGCCCTGTCCATTCTGGCCAAAGCGGGCAGGTCCAAAACCGCGAGCTCGAAGATCATATGGTTCCCCGCGCACGTCACCACGGAAGACGACGCGCTTACGAACCTTAACGAGACGGCGCACCGGACGGCGCTAGACATGACCCGCCGCGCCGAACAGGGCAACGCCTCTCGCACGATAGCGAACACTTCTCGCACAGAACGGGACAGGCTCACCAGGTACAACGGCATAACCAGTGCATATCTAAACGCCAGAAGGATATACCCATCACCGAGTCCCAAATTGAACACGAAGCAGGCCGTCGCCTGGAGACAACTCCAAACGAACACCTCCCCTAATCCATTCCGTCTGAAACGTATCTTCTCAGATAAGCATCAGGACGACACGTGCAAATTGTGCCGGTAAAGACCAGCAACACTCAAACACATGCTGTGGTAGTGCAATGTAGTTATAGGAAGGATGGCAGTTGCTCCGGAGACCCTGTCGTCGAGGTGAACCACCGCTCTGCGCAGCTCAGACCTCGGAATCCAGACGTGGGCAGTCCAGCAAGCCCGTGAGGCGGCGTTGAGGCAGGGCCTTGACGTTCCCCCGTGGGAGACCTGAGCCCAGGTCGCGTTAAACCTTGCCGGACGTACAAGAAAGTTGTATCCATCCATCCATCCATCCATCCATCCATCCATCCATCCATCCATCCATCCATCCATCCATCCATCCATCCATCCATCCATCCATCCATCCATCCATCCCTTCATCCATGCATAGCTTTTTTTTTCTACTTGCCCCACTTCTCGTGTTGCGGATATTTGGCCTCGGACGGCCGCGCGAGCGCATCGATGGCGAGAGGAGTGACCGAAACAGCACGAGAACGGAGGCGTGAACAAATGATAAAAGCCAAAGAACAACGCACACCGTCTCCGTCGTCGCCATCAATTTGTCGTCGTCCTGCCATCGTCACCACCACCGCGTTCTCGTTGCCGCGATACACACACGCTCAGGAACCTGTAGTTTGAATTAGACAATCATCCTACGATGGTTTCTGACAACAGTTTTTAAAGCAAAACGCCCTACGCGGATGACATTCGACGTATGTTTTTATCAGCCACCCGAAAGAGCCTCGAATACCTTCTCTTTTTCAGAGATATTTATTTTATAGTTGTTATTTACATACTGCTTCGAGCAGTAGTTACAGACTGCTTCAGTCTACGGCCAATATTTGAAATAATTAGCGCACATATGAAAATATGAGTTTCAATTGTTACCACACACTGTCTTTTAGCATAGCTTGCTTTTCCGCTTTTCGAAGAAATGGCACAATATTTAAAAAAACTTTGACGTGGCCTCAAACATGCGTGCCACAGCAGTGCTGCTTTAAGCACGCTGCGAATGAACTAAACGTGCTTTATGCTTAACCCCGTGGTTGCATAGATTGGCCGAGGCGTTTAACTCGGTGTGGCCGAGCGTCTAGCCGCAGTCAAGCCAGGTCGTGGGACAGAGTGTGGCAGAGGTCAGCAATCTTCGAAAGGCGAGTAATCAGGAACGGTGTTACGGGCTGTCTATGGTTTGGCCGAATTAGTATTAGTAGTAGTAGTAGAATTAGTGCCGAACACAAATATAGCAGCTACCTCGATGAAGGCGACAAGTTTAATTTATGAGCGAGACTAGCCATCACAGGATCGAGATTAGTTTGTTCGCAGTGTATTTCAATTGATTATAGTAGCGAACTTGGCGAGTTTATATTGGTTCATCTTTCTGTTTCCCTTTATCATATTGTCTTTCATAAGTTAGTAGTTAGCTAGCTAGTTAGTTAAAATTATAAAGATAATATAATAATAACTGAAAGCTTCTTCAGGTGGCCACTTAGAACATATTTTGTTCAATTTGTTTCGCCCGTACAGAAGGCTTTGCTTTTCTTATTTTACATTGGAGAAGTTAGCTTAGACACTCTGTGTAAGCGATCTCAATTTGGCATACTGGATGCAGAAGAAATGTTATCTTTCATGCGGTTCGCTAAGTCATTTTGTGCCGTCCAGTTATCATTTGGTCTGCTGATCGAAGTTTACTGTTTACAGAGTCATCGCTAACTCGCCTTAGAGATCGAAATGTAAGCTGTGTGCAGCAGTAAAAAGGCGAATGTCTGCCTGCTGCCATCTTATAGCAGGCCGGAAGCCTTTTCAGGAGCGCAGAACATTTAAAGAAAAAAGGGAACGACAGATGTGTCTGGCATCCTCACATAACTACTATGCTTGTGGCACAGTATCCTTAACGGGAAGAGTGAGTGAGTGAGTGAGTGAGTGAGTGAGTGAGTGAGTGAGTGAGTGAGTGAGTGAGTGAGTGAGTGAGTGAGTGAGTGAGTGAGTGAGTGAGTGAGTGAGTGAGTGAGTGAGTGAGTGAGTGAGTGAGTGAGTGAGTGAGTGAGTGAGTGAGTGAGTGAGTGAGTGAGTGAGTGAGCGAGCGAGCGAGCGAGCGAGTGAGTGAGTGAGTGAGTGAGTGAGTGAGTGAGTGAGTGAGTGAGTGAGTGAGTGAGTGAGTGAGTGAGTGAGTGAGTGAGTGAGTGAGTGAGACAGGATGAATTAAACCCTCACTCATATGAATTTTATGTGAAGAAGCAACAACGTCGAAGATACTCTACAAGGCAGCTCAATTCCCAGTTCTTAACACAAAGTCCACTTACATATTAGATGTTCAGTGAATTTATTATTACTTTATATATGACCAAGAAAGGCTTTGGATAAATACTGAGGGAATATTTTTGGCTTGACAAACTTGATAAATTAAATACAATATCTGTTTCTCTGCACAAGAACAATACTGAGTGATGATCAAATCGAGCTACAGTTCGCAAATCAGTTCGAAAAAGATGGTTGTTTTATTGTTGTTATTGTTTTTAGCCTGGGTAGCAGATGGTTATTTAGTAGGCCAGCAATCGTGCCGGTACATTGGCATAAATGGCGTAAGATTCAAAATGCGCAATTTGTTGCCACTTGGGATAACATAGAAGCTACCTCTACAAGTTTAACAAATCGCAGGAAGTTATTGCGCAGAACTATACTAGAGCGTGTTACCATTCAGACAAGATATGTAGTTATTTTCGTTGCAAACCAGGGCATGAGCCACTTATTACTGATGGTGCATTCAAGGCTGCAAT
Source organism: Dermacentor albipictus (assembly GCF_038994185.2). Lineage (NCBI taxonomy): Eukaryota > Metazoa > Arthropoda > Arachnida > Ixodida > Ixodidae > Dermacentor > Dermacentor albipictus. Next base: position 92,676,543 of record NC_091821.1, read on the forward strand.
AACTCGGGCCTAAGCTAGAAAACATGTCACATTCAAAGTCTCGGGAATACTTTTGACCACTTGAAGCCTATTAAATCGCGTTGAAATGATAGTGCATAGGCATTTTTACGTTCCATTGCGTAAGAACACAGTCGCCGGGGCAAGGGATCGATCTTCAAATACCTTTGGGCTTTTCACCAGAATGCCTTTGACTTATAGCGACCTGTAAGACCTCTTTGTGCATTCCAGTATTCATGTGTTTGCGAACAAACTTGATTCCGGATTGTACTTCCTTTTTTTGCATGATTTCTTTTTGCGTGAATTGACTGGACGGTGTTCTGCATAGTTCGACTGGGAAGTCACCCACACGAACGGTTGGAGCTCTGATTGGACGTATCTTAAAACATCATTCATTCATTCATATACATTACCGTCAGGGCCCAGAGAGCGATAAACTCAATATATAATCAGTTATAGCAGTCTTGGAAGATGATGCATCCTCGATGCAGCCGAAAGAGGGGGAAGGTGGTTCCGCTCGGCACTGGTTTCTGGCAAAAAATAATCTGCGAAAACATTTGTATGACAGGAGTGAATGAAAACTTTAAACCAATTATCAAGACGTGACGACAGGTATGAAGGTTCTGAAATAAATTCTTGTTTAAGTGAGTTATTTTGGCAAAGGATGTTTTGGACAAGGCAGAGATGAGGAATCTTTCTTAGAAGCCGAAAATTAATAAGTCCAAGTTCTGATTTTATAAAATAAACGTTAGCTGTGCGGAAATAAATTGAAATGTTGAAACGTGCTGACCTGTTCTGAACTGACTCAATGGTATCTGCTAATGTTTTTTACCAGGGTCACAAACAGCTGACGCATGTTCTAGCTTGGGTCCAATTGGTCTTTTGTAGGGCACTAACTTAAAATGGGGTGGGGCTTAAGAAAAATTCCTGCATATGTACCGGAGGGATCTGTTTGCATTGTTAGCGATGAGTTAAATGTGCGCATGCCACGAAAGATTAGTGCTTAGTTAGATTGCGACATATCTTTAGAAAGTTGCATACTCAACGTTTGTTTCATTGATAATATAATCGGAATGAGTGGGTGAGTTTGAGCTACGCGAGACAGACACAATTTTGCGTTTAGCGGGATTTAAAATCATCAGCAACAGTGAGCACCACCTTGAGATGTTACCTAAATCTGACTAAAGAATAAAGTTATCATGCTGATTAGTTATCCCACGGTATAAAACGCAATCCCCGGCAAACAGTTTATAGAACTATTAATCATGATAGGTAAGTCGCTAATATAAATTAGGAATAGTAACGGGCCCAAGGCAGTGCTTTGAGGAATACCCGACTTTACGGCACAGTACGGGGATGCAGTATCATTAATTGTTACAAATTTGGTACGGTTGGTTGGGAAACATTCTATCCATTTCAGAATATTAGGGTCATTATTAAGAGTACTAAGTTGAAGGAAGCAGTAAGGGATAAGGCACCTTGTCAAATGCTTTTGCAACATCTAGAAAAATACAGTCAATGGCTTGGCCTATGTCTAAAGAGGAAGAAATGTAGTGTATAAACGATATGAGTTGCGTTTTGCAGGAGTAGTTTGCCATTGCCATGCTAAACACTGTTCAAATAGAGCAGGCCTCCTGGAGAGATAAAGCTTTCGTTATTTCTAAACAAACTGCCTTCCTGCAAACTGCAAACAATTAAAGTCGAACCGTCCTTCAATTTTGCTATCTAACGTGGTTAAAGAAAGGCTGCTCACGCAGTTGCGAGTGGAAGCCTGTACTGGGCTGCGGCTCTAATCACCGGCTTCAGTCGTCGGCCGAGCACACTCGGTTCTCTTTTGGACCCGGTCCTTCATGAGAACCGTGACAAAGATAAAAAACTGTAGGCAGGGTAATAATCGTGGTTCATGTTCCCAGCGAGCACGTAATTTGATGCTCGCATACGGTCATGGGCAGGTTTTCAGATTGCCACTGCAGTTATGGCTTTGTGAGACTCGGACCACGTGGCACCGACGAAGCCACCGTGAGGAAGGGCCGTCGGATACAAAAATAGCATGTTTCAAGCTGAACACGACGATGGCAACGGCGCCAGTTTCACAGGGGAGGTGACAGCTCGAGCTCCTGTCGGAATCAATAAGAGCGAACGCGTCTCGCACCGGACGTGGCGCGACCCTGCGCGCGAACTTTCTCGTATTAGATGTCCAAAAGATAAGCTCCGTTTGCAAATATTATCCCCAACGGCGGCGCAGCAGCAGTCCTGAGCTGTTGCTCAAGTCGATCTAGCCAGTGGCGAGACTAGTGGCGAGCCGCAAAAGCAATTCCAAAGCACTTAGATTGGGAAGGCGTGACGTCAATCGTTTTAATAAGTTCAACGTTGCATAACGGTCCACCTTCCTTGAAATTCGGCCTGTGGTACCTTATCTCAGCAAAAGAAATGTGTGCGTATATTTCAGAGAAGTTGGGGTCGACTCACAGTGTAAGCAGTGTAAGTTTGAAGAGCGCTATCAACGATCTAACGACAAGCTAGTAGATCGCGAACTTCAAGAAAGGACACAAAAGCATTTGTGAGAGAGGAACGAGGCGACTATCTTCGATCAACGTTAAAACAGTGCAAGTCGGTTCAAGGCACAGCCAGTCTGGACAGATGGTTTAGCATAGGGTTGCTTTCCGTGGTTTTTCGTGGACGACTATAGTTCATTCGCGCCTATAGAAACGTTCTCATTATTAGGTTTCATAATAACGCGCCACTATAATTCAGGTTGCTGAGCAAGCGCTGGCGCTGGACACTGAATTAGTGACAGCGCTGGAGACCGAGCAGATGACACACTGACACTATGGTTTTAACATAAAGAACAGTGCACACCATGTTTCCCTGAAAAAAAGACATGACAGGTTCATCTGCAGTTGTAATAATTCCTCGTAGAATACTGTTCACTATAAAGCAAGACACTGGCAGCAGCGCTCCATACGTATGTACACGGTGCTCTCTGTAGTCCAGTCCATTGTAACCCTTGTTTTACACGCAAGTATACTGTAAGCGCGGTGAAGTTTCTCCCAAAATCGACCAGCCCCGTTGTTTGTGGCGTTTTTTACTTGCCATTCGACATAGAAAGCGTCGTTGGACAAAATTTTGCCTCATTTTGTTATATTAATGGCTGAAAGCAAGAGTCGGTTACAGTATACGCGAGTATTAGAAAATATGGATTACATTACAAGTAATTTCTCATTACTTTCTACACTCCTTCACCGTGTACTTGATGACTAACCCTAACACGTAGCTATTGTCCACGCCGTCAATGTGCGCTTAGAGTGCCATGCTGTCGTTCTGCTTTGAAGGAACTTGTAATCACGTTTCGAGCGCCTCCATCAGCGAGAAAACACCGCCAGAATTAACGCACAGTTGCGAAAATACTGCAATTTATTTGAAATATCATTTGATTCGATAGCAGACAATGCACACGCGGGGTGTAATTCTTGTTCTTCGCTATCTTGTTCTTAACCTAAAAGTCCAAACACCTTTAGACATCAAGAAAAAATAAAACACCTTGATCACCTGTATTTTTCACCATTGAGAGTTCAGAGTACGAAAAAGAAGAAACCGCTGAAACATCGCTTGAGTGGAAAATTAATTAGTATCGTAAGTTACTGTTTAGTGATTGGCTTTCTTAGCTATCCACAACAGAAACTTGGCTCCCCAGGGAGTCAAGAACGCTACTGTACGTTTTGCGTAGGTTTCCCCGCTTAAATCAGCATTCCGAGGTGCCATATTTGGCGTGTATATAAATTGATGCTTTGGACTTCGTGGGATTAAAATAAAACATGAGGTAGTTTTCGAGATGTGTTGACAAGTGTGACCTGTGGGGATAATTTTTAGCGTTAACTTTCTCCAGCGTGGCTGGGTTTCGTGATTTCGCGATATTTTCATTGCAAGTTTTCAAATCTCGCCGCGAAGCGCAAACCAGGGCACTATATCTGTATACGTATATAACAAGCACTCCTGTGGTAACAACACATAAGTATGGCCAACTCCCATTTTGTAAACAAAGCTCTGCCGCAGGAGTTTCCGACGCTGGCTAACACGTCATCAAAACATCAAAGCTTAAGCTATTCAGGTGCATAGCATTTATCATATGCCCCTCCAGTACACTACTTGAAGTGCACCCGCTTAAGAGACCGCTTATAGTGTCCCTGTGCATCTTCCCATGTGCCCTCAGTGCTCCCTCTCTCCTTCTTTTCCTCTTTCTATTCCCCTTTCCCTTATGGCCAGTGTAGGGTAGCAAACCTGGCGCTAGTCTGGTTGACCTCCCTGTTTTCCTGTCGTTGCTCTCTCTCTCTCTCTCTCTCTCTCTCTCTCCAGTACGAATGGATTTGCGAGCTTTCTTAAGGTGCGAAAAGTCGGGCTTTGCTAGTCAAGGGAGACATGCGATATTTTTAAGTAAGGATACAAATACCTTTCTTTTCTCTTTTAGTTCAGGCTTTCTTATTTTTCATAACACGTTCACGGAACAAAAAAAAACAAAAGGAGAGGCGAGCAGATTAACTAAAAAGCTAATCAGTGCCCATGTTCACAAAGCTTATTTTATGTGTTGTGCTTGTTCATGTTTATGTGTATATGTATGTATCGTCCGTGATTGGCCATAGCCACGAAAGTCATCTTCTTAATCACTCCAATGGACGCCACAGTTGTCGGGTGCCCAAGCGGCGGGCAATGAGAACGCATATGGAAATGACGTTTTGCGAATTGGCCTCGAGCTCCACCACTGGAAAAGCTGGCGCCACCGTCGGCGTGACGTGCTATTAGGGATCACGTGGACATAGCGGCCGCGTCGGCTGCTTCGGGAGCGCCGAAGCGAGCTGAAAACGAGAGTTTAAATTCCCTCGTACGCTGCGGTCCTCATTTAGTGGCGAGATTTTCCCGCTTCGAGTGTCTCCTTTAGAACGCTTGAAAGCACTCCAATAATAGGTAGTGGCTGCCTTTGGAGGTGTGCAGCATGGTAGGCTACTGCTCGGTGCCGCAGTGCCGGACGTATGCAACGGAGCCCGGTGTCAGCCTTATTCACACGTAGCCGCAGGACAAGAAGCTGCGTGAAGCTTGGCTCGCGAAACATAAAACCGGCAAACAGTCACCGGCTACAACTCGGGTATGCAGCAAGCACAGACGCGAGGAAGATTTCTGCTACGGCGCCGGGTCTGCGATGTTCGGGAAACGCGCACTGAGGCGCTCGCCCGAGTCAGCTGCCCGACTAATGTCATGACGGTTTGGTCTATGAACTTAACGATGCTACAGATACTGGCAAGTTCACTGGAGTGGAAAGGGAGTGGTAAGAAGCACATTAAAAAAAAGCATTCATATGGTCATGTTTGTGTTATGGATTAATGCACAGGATTACCAAAAAAGAAGCAGCGTGAAATCGCATGATGAGAACACCGATAAACATACAGTGCGGCGCAACTCGAGAAATAATATTGAAACGTCCAAGAATTTAAAAGAAAAAAACATTGAATCGTCGCGACGGCACATCACAATCCCCGTAGGCGTCGAAGCCTCTACAATGAAATCATTTTTGAATAGCTCTGATAGCGCCCACGCAACAATGGTTGCTTGTATACTGTCAAATGCTCATATTCTGCGGCCTAAAGCTCATGGCACGGCGCGAAAACGCGCACGCGGGGAAAGCGAAACAGTACGCGGACCTGGGTACAGTGGCGTTCACTGTACGTATTCGGTAAAGAGACATAGCGTCTGTAAACGATTCTGTGCTTTCACTTTGCCCAAGATTACTATTTAGACAGTAAGAAACTTCTCTCGTTTCGAAAGTACTTACAGAAATATCCGGGAGAGCTCGCGCGTAGTGTTTTCAGTGAGCCCTGACAGCAAAACCTATGAGGAGCGCGTCACGTGATCCCTCATACTACGCCAGCGAGGCGCTTCCGATAGATGGCGACTCCGTAACTCCTCCCCGCCAATACGGGCTGTCGAATGCGGTCACTTGACATGGAACACTGGAACGGTAAATGGTATGAAAACGTCACCAGACATTTTTCGCTACACATACAGTGCAACTGTATAAGTACAGTTCACGTATTTCCTTTCACGCAAGAAAATAATAGTAATAGCTTTCTGCTCATAAGAAGTTTTAATATATTGTTCTCAAAAAGTCTGTGCTCGTGCGGCATTTGGTAGTAATCGAAAATTTGGCTTGCAGTGATTGCATCCTAAAGTAAATAAAGAAAGGCAGCTTCCACGATAAAATTAAATCTTCCAGAAGCAGTAAAGAAAACAGTAGCCGTACTTTGTCAAAGTATTAAAAAATAAAAAAAACATTCTAGATACTAACAGTTGCGAAGAGCGCAGAATATAATTTACTGATCAGAAATACTTTAAAAGCTCTTTGAAGTAATTGCCAAGATAGGGTATAGGTAACGAGCTGGGATAGTTACTTTGAGCTCAATGGATGAATTTTTTCGGCGCAACGTATTAACTCGAAGACGGAGATAGAATTGATTGTACTAGTGGTTGTTCTATCATCTATGTCTCTATGCACGTGTTAAAACGTTCCGCCGAAAAACTAATCCGTTGATACGAGATATATTACAAGGCGAAAAAAATAACACAGCATACTAAACAAGAGGCGCTACCTAAAATGTCATCGAGCGCGCCGTCTTGTTTTTTGCGTATAGCAGTGGCGATGCCATGCAAAACGAATGCAACATTTAACAGAGCGATGAAGTGGGCTAGTTGGCGTACGTTCGTTTTTTGCTTGCCCTGTGTGCGTCACGCACTAACGGCCATAAATATTAACACTGATTGGGAATGAAAACACAAAATGGCGCGTAAATGTTTTTGCGCTTCTTCGTGTCAGGTTGTGTCTTCGTTCCCAATCAGTGTTCGTCTTGTCGCCGTTAGTGTGTGCCGCACACAGGACAAGACAAGAAAAAACGAAAAAATAACAAGAAAAAAATGAATGGCAACTGCTATATATATATATATATATATATATATATATATATATATATATATATATATATATATATATACTGCGACATCGATCTGCAAGACCACGTCCAGGGGATAGTGAAGCGCCAACGAGAAACTGATGAAAAGTTCACCTAGAGAAAGTGGAGATCGAACAATCAAGTGGTTAGACGCGAATTTTATTTGGTACCTTCTTCTTCTCCAAAAGGGATACGTTTCAGAAGATACCTTTCAGTGAACAAAGCATGAAATGGGCAACGAAAGATCACAGCAGTTTTTCTCTGAAGAAAGTGAAATATACAATGCCGCCACGACCAGGGAAATTTCCGATCGTAAGTTCCGTTTGACACTGGCCGGCATTTTCGCTCTAACGATCAACCGGCGCCCTTCCTTATGAAGTCTGTTTCTGTGTACTAAAAGCTCTTTGATTCCTTGCATGCGGTTTTTGCGCATCGCACACGCCTAGTTTCTTCAAATAAATGTGCGTTATTATCCATCAACGCGTCTTTAACTCATGTTACAGTGATAGCTTCTTATAGGCATTCTTTCTAGACGCATTCGCCGGCGTTAAAAGCCCTGAGAGAAGGGTTGCCACACGAGGCTGTCATTATGGCGCACTCCGCAGTAGACGAGCTAGCACCGAAGGCCAAGAATTTCAACGAAGATGGAAAGACGAAATGTTTTAGAACCACCACTTTGGTGCACTCGACTGAATTTTTTCATCCCTTTTTTTCTCTTCGGGAGCCTCCTCTCTTGGAACATGTCGCAAGAACAATAATGACATCGTTAGGTATATTGGCCGAGCACCTTCAACAGCATGACCAGAGCATCAACAGCGGCAGCGGTCGACAAGACGGGTCTTCACCGTTTTAGCTTCTTTGTTTCTCTCTCTCTTCCTCATGTGCTCGCACGTATATACCATTTTGAATAATGTTTTATCGAAGCCAACTCATGTGCGCTTTGTGACACGCCTCCTAGAAGTTGTGCGGTACTGTTTAGCTACGGGCGTATACAATGATTTCTGCCCGTGCTATTTTTCTTGCGGTCGTCTCCATTTGCACGCGATAGGGTTTGTTAATATGTGACCGGCCGCGGCCCACCCGATTTCTTTTGTCCCACACTCTGGACGGACCGGGAACAAAGCGCCACCGCTATCCGAAGTGCCGACTACATAAAAAGCCGGTCTCAGGAGGAGAGCGATGCGCACATTGCGTGCATGCTACCATGAATGCGAATGCGAGTAATACAACTTACGCTGCGTGAAGCAGCCCATGTAGTGGCTATGGGGTTGCGCTGCTAAGTTCGAGGTCGGGGGTTCGATCCTGGCCACGGGGGTCGCATTTCGGTAGAAGCGAAATGCAAAAAAAAACGTTCCAGTGCATTTTGCGGTGCCGTGAAGCGCCAGAGCACCTGGAGGCGGTGAAATACAAATAAGCTAGTCATAATTGAACAGATTCGAGCCCAAAGGCGCATAAAGGTGAGTTCTCAAGTTATCAAGCTTCATTCGTTGAAGATCGTACTTAGGGAGAGGATGCTCGATAGCTGTCGTGTATTTGTCCTTTCTGTTGAGCTACCGAGCACTTGTTTTGGCTAAATGTTTAGTTTTCTTGTGCGGAACTCTGGAATCTTCATTCTTGTTCCTTAGTTTCTGTTCTCTGGAGATACTGGACCCACCTTATGGACAAACACCTGCTTGTAATTGTGGATTTTTTACCGTTTTGTATATTCAGTCATGTGTGTGCCCTGTGCATCATTCCACGTGCACTCAGTGCTGATTCTTTTCCTCTTTCTATCAGCCCGTTCCCTTACCCCCGTGTAGGGTAGCAAACCAGGCGCTCGTCTCGATGACCTCCCTGCCTTTGATGTCCTTGCTCTCTCTCTCTCTCTCTTTCTCTCTCTCTCGCTCTCCCTCTCTCTCGATTACCATTGTTGACACCCTTGTTTCCTGGAAGGAGACAAGGGTGTCACTTACCACTTCCTGTTCCCTCGCCATAACAAAAAACGCTCCACCAGCACCACCTGCTCCCTTTTTTTTTTCTGAACACCACTTCCCTCAGCGGCTTATTCTCCTCCTCCATTGAGGACGAGTGAGAGTGAGCTACGCGTACATACATGTTGCTGAGGAAAGCAGCTGTTGCGTTTAGTCCCCTCATCGAAAAGTTGGCTTCAGCGACATTGTTCAACCACTGTCAATCACTTCAAGCCTCCAACTTGCCGTGAACTTCTATTTTGCTTGAATTCGTTGCAGTTTGCATCACACGTGTCAACCGGACCGTGGTGTTTGAGGTGAATTGACGTGATTCTTGGTGAAGTGCATGATCCACAATGCAGGAGACACGGCTGCAGGGAAAGCAGTCGTTGCCTAGTTTCCTTCGGAGGAAACAGTTTGCACTGAACAAGAGGAACCGCACATGTTGATGAACCACACTAGATGTGCAACTAGCTTGAACAAGCTGCATGATTTCGCCGTATGAAAACACTATTTCTTTATCGAAGACAACCTTGCCAAATCTCATATGCCACCGAGGTGTAAGAGTGCCAGAACCCAAAGTCCTTGCCTGTGGCGAACAACCTAACGCAAGCTTATGAAAATGAAGGCAAGGGTCAATGGTGCGCACGTTGAATACCAGGACATCTTTTGAAACACTAGTTTACCACTCCACACTTGGTACCGCGTTTACAAAACATTTTATACATGGTCGTGCTGATATTCCACAGTGCATTTGTGGCCACATCGATGAAGACATATATCATCTATTGCTGGAATGTCCGCGATATGATACTGAAAGACGCCATCTGGTACGCACCTTAATGTTAATATACCACAGGCCCATAACCATTATATATTTATAGGCCATTTGGCAACAGATGCATTGACCCATTGCCAACAGTGGCCCTCTAATAAGTTCTGGAAGAGAGCAGTATTGTTGGAAATTATTGATTGCAGTTTCTATTTCTCTCTGTGCCCATAACCATTTGAAATATTTTCTGTATTTAGTGTATGACAGCTGGCTTCACGTTCTAGGGTACCTTATGACTTCGGTTGTTATTCACATTTATTGTACGTGAGCTGACTTTCCGTTCTAATGTGTTGTGAGTTGTCTCTTCTACATCTATGGGAAATTACTTTATGTTCAAATTTGTGTTTGATGTGATTTGTCTAGTCAACTGTTTCAGTGCATTTTCTTCACCTGGCTGACTGACTTCTTCATTGTTACCTTTCTTTTGTTATATGCCGGCTTGTTATGTCATGTCATATTTAGTATGAAATTATTCTATGAGAAAAAGGGTAGCCGGTGTCGTCTAAAGGCACGAACATCTGCTAAAAATCATACATGAAAAAAAAAGCTAGAATATGACTTGTATAAGATTGCTCGCAGCAGCGGATCACTTGTACAGTGCTGTCTCCCTCCTGTTCAAGAAAAATAAGCATTGCAAAGCAGACGTGGACGGAGTAACGCATACAACAGGACTTATTGAAGTATGACACACCAGCTAGCTCAAACCAAGATTCTACTCTCTCCTCTCTACTTCGTTTTGCAGTTAGTACTCATCTTCCCCATCCACCTGAGTCCTGATTGCTATCATAAGCATGTCTATCATGGTCACCACTGGACGAAGTCATCTATCAGTTTCCCTCAACGTTACCTGCCATAAACTGCCTAACTCTAAAAAAAGACTGAAATGTCAACGCCAATGGTTCTTGCAGTCAGCCAGGATTAAAACGCGGCAACCACGCCCAGGACTCCGGCCGGTGAATTCAAAACTAGCACCCTGCCGCCTAATCCTGCTTCAGGTTAGAAAGGCACACCTTTATCGAAATCAAATGTTTGAGGACGTCATTGTTGCCCGATGTGTGACACTTGATCGACCTCATGAAAGATCTACTTCGCTACTCGTGAGCCGTAACTCAAGCAATTTTGCTCTAAGCCCACTTCACCTATAGGATTGAAATCCACGGGCCTGCTGCGTCGTTGCTGTCCCTGCGCCAACGCCTCATGCCAATCTTTCTGCGCAGCGCCTCCCCGTTAACGCGCAAACAGTGCGTCGCAGTCAACGTCCTTGGCGTGGACGTTTTCAAGGTCCTTTGAATATCGAACGTGGCGAGGTTGCGGCCTTCAAAATCTGCACTAAAGAGGATCGGCGTTTTTCACTCGGCTTACGAGTATCGTCCTCCTGTGGCTTAGGCGCTGCTCGCGCGCTTCGACGAAAGCCAGTGCGGTACTCAACGAAATTAGATCTGCGAGGATATTTTCAAATGTTTTATTGTGCGCTAGAACCCCGCAGGATTCGTACCACTGGGCAATTTGAGCGATCTCAGCTTTAATTAAATCTGTCGCACTCGAGACCGTGTCAAAGTGTCCGCTTCCCGCGCTGTGCGCCGCCTAACTTATATATAGCGATGGGTGCGACGTGAAGGGAGGGGCATGAGCACACGAAATGAGTTTGCGCGTTATTAAAAACAATAACCTGGCAGGGGTGAGCGAGATGCATGAGAGAGGACTGCGTCGGGTATATACGAGCACCGAGCTTGCTGTCGAGAAGGTGGGTCAGTCACATCGGCGCTGTCAGGATTGGGGGCTCAATCCCATGGTCCGTGGTCCTTTGCCAAGATTGGAGTACGGCATGAATTCGGAGGTAGCTGGCCCATGCCGTCGTCCAACTTATTTACGCTGAGATCGTTGATGAAGTGAAGAACTGCTTCTCATCGAGAACGAGGAAAAAGGGTTTATTTACAGAAATTAACTCAGTCTAACATGACTGCTTGAGAAAAAGAGTAACAGTCCAACATGACTGCATGAGAGAAGTGACTCAGTCTAACATGACTGCTCAAGAGAAGTGTTCTCAGCATTCGCACAACCACAGTTTTTATACACTCGATCCGCCGGTCCTACGACGCGGCGACTGTTCGTTTACTCATCACCAACGCGCCGCTGCTCTGCAGACCAGTTTACGTACACAAAGGCAACCGCGCTCTGATGTCCGACGACGACGTTGTCAGGGTGCCGTTCCGGGAACTATCGACGCCGATCGAGGGTCGCTCGTTGTTCCGTGCCACGCCAAAACGTGAGACGCACCAAAATACGTCGTCCCCACGGCAGTTTGTCCCTGCGTGTCAAATCAGCTCCGCGTTGGGGAACTCCGGAATCATTGTTCACGCACCGAACCAGTTCCGTCACAATGTCGAAGGGGCTGGAGGAAGGCGGCGGATTCCAGCGCAAAGGTCGCTTCTTTGAACGCCTCGCAGCTGCAGCGACGGAGAGGGAGAGGTGCGCGTCTTGCACCCCTTGTCGTAATCGGGTGGCAAGGTGGCAATCCTGCTCAGCGGCTCGCCATTCTTGACAGCGCCTCCATGGCCCGAAAAATCTCGACTGTCTAGCGCTGACAACCGCTAGGCAGGAAGAGAACGGCTGCTAGTCAGGGGGGGATTGATGTCTTGGCTCGCAGCGACCACTTGTGCATTGATGTCACCGCCCCAAAACATCCAACAAGGGCAGGCAACTGCAAAATGAACCCCACAACACGGCTCTGCGCCGAGATGGCGTGCATTGGCTATCACTTTAGACTCGCTAGGCTTCAAAAAAAACAACAACATAAGTGCAGAAACAAAAAAAAATGCTACATTTCACTATGCCAATTTCTGAAGCAAATTCCTGCTGACAAATTCAGCAATTAATGGAGGGAATTCTGCTGAATGAGAGGGGATTTTCTTCGCCTAAAGAAAAGCTAACACTAGTAACCCCAAAATTTAGGCGGGACCCTCAAACGCAGAATTCAAATTAGCCTGCTCAAACCATCCGCATTGCTATGCAACTTTCCCTTCTTATATCTAACGGAGAAGTTGTACTCTTGGAGAGTGAGGCTCCATCGGAGCAAGCGGCCGTTTTTGTGTGACATTTGATTGAGCCACGTCAGAGGACAGTGGTCGGTCTCGAAGATGAACTTCGCTCCGTACAAGTAACACGACAACTTCTGGGCGGCCCAAACCAAACAAGCGCATTCCTTCTCTGAAGCGCTGTAGGCTTCCTCTCTTACATTTAGTTTACGGCTGGCGTAGAGGATAGGATGCTCCTCGTTATCGTCGCCGACTTGACTAAGTACCACGCCCATACCTCTGTCGCTTGCGTCGCATTGAACTATGAATTCCTTTGTGTAGTCTGGCGCGCGAAGCACAGGGCGAGAAACCAATAGCGTTTTCAAACTTTGGAAAGCGTTCTCTTTGTCCTTATCCCAGTGTACGTTACTCGGTGCTCCCTTTCGGAGGGCGTCTGTTAATGGACTTGCAAATTGCGAGTAATTCGGAATGTACCGTTGATAGTACCCCACAAGTCCCAAAAATGAACGAAGGTCCGTTTTCGGGCGCGGCTGAGAAAATTCTCCAATCGTAGCTATTTTCAGCTCAGCCGGCCGTCTCATGTCCTGACCGACAACATGGCCCAGATAAGTAACCTGCGAACAACCAAACCTACACTTTTCCGCTTTCATCGTTAAGTCGACTTTAAACGTACGAAGCCTCGCATTCTTGTCGTAATAGAATTTGGCGTTCCTTTGAGCTATTTCCATGTTCTTTCCGACTAGTTCTCGGGTTGCGCTTAGCCGTTCCAGTAAATTTAGCACGTATTCAACCACGGTTGGACTCTCCCCTCTTTCCTCCCACATCTCTCTTAACATTCTCAGTGGAGACCGGAGTGTCCTCCCATACACTAGTTCTGCTGGTGAGAACCCTGTCGCCTCATGTGGAACCGTTCGCAACGCAAACAAAGTTGCCGGCAGACAGTTCTCCCAGTCCTCCTTGTGCTCGTAACAGAGCGCACGCAAAACTCGCTTAAGCACCGAATGCCACCTCTCTACACTGTTTGACTGAGGGTGATAGACAGAACTGTGTATTAACTTTACCCCGCACTTTTGCAAGAATGTGGAAGTCAGTGCGCTCGTGAATACTGACCCTTGATCTGCCTGAATTTCGGCTGGAAACCCAACTCGTGCAAACACTGTCAAAAGCGCGTCTACTACTTCGGTGGAGCTGAGCTCTTTCAAAGGGATTGCTTCTGGAAACTTGGTAGCCGGACACAGCATGGTAAACAAGTACCTGTAGCCTGATTTTGTTTTTGGAAGAGGCCCTACCGTGTCTATTACAAGTCGTCTGAAAGGCTCTGTTATTAAGGGGACTACGTTCAGTGGAGCTTTCCATGTCTCTCCTGGTTTACCAGAACGCTGGCAGGCGTCGCATGATCTTACAAAGTTTTCTACATCTTTGAAACAGCCAGGCCAGTAGTATTCCATAAGCAATCTTTCCTTTGATTTGTTTATGCCTAGGTGGCCGGACCACCCATTTCCATGACAAAGACTCAAAAGGTCCTCCCTATACTTAGTAGGTATGACTAACTGATCTAAAATCCTACCCTTTCGATCTCTGTAATGCCGATACAACAATCCTCCTCTCTCATGTATCGTTACGTTGCGCCTAGCAATGCCTTCTTTAGCTGTGTCACGTAATTTAGCTAAGCTCTCATCATTCTTTTGCTCAGCTGCCAGTGACTCTCTATCCACGCGTAAGAGTTGATCAAAGTTCTTTGAGGCCGGTGATAATAACGACCCTGTCTCGCTTGTGAGCGCGTCTGCTTGCTCTTCCTGCAGGCTAGAACTCTGACACTCTAGTGCTACGCTCTCATTGAGCTGGTCAACTGGCAGGCTCTCCTCAACTGTTCTTTTGTCCCTCGGGCCTAGCTCGGATTCGGGTATCGAAGCTATCCCCTTTTCTGCTTCAGCTGGAGGAGCTTGAGCATTTTCAGCCGAAAGCGCCGCGATCTTACGAGCTTGGCCTCGGGTCAATGCCTGTACTATGCACTCTCCCAGTTTGAGTCCTCTGTCACGCAGTAACTGATTCGAACGATTCGAAAAGATGTAAGGATACTGCAGTGACAAAAATTTGGAAACTGCAGCCTCAGTCTCTAGCTCCCCGAATGGTCCACTGATTTTGACTTTGGCCATGGGCAGACACACGCTGTGTTCTTCTACAACCTGTTTTATCCATGCTACTTCTCCGGTGAAGTCATCTACCATCACGTAAGACGGATGGACAATGTCCAGCGTGGCGGCACTGTCTCTTAGCACTCGGCATGGTTTTCCATTAACTTGCAGGTCGTGGAGATATGGACTTAAAAGTTCCATATTCTCATCTTTTTCCTCTACGTAGGAAAAAACTACGCTAGACTTCTCGCAGTTTACAGCTATATGTCCCAGTTTGTGGCATTTGTAACAGCGAATTGGTCTAACAGATTCGAATTTTCTTTTCTGTTCTTTTTGTGCGGTTTCTCCGTTAAGTTTCTCCTCGCTCTTTTCTGCGGGCTTTTCCGCCATGTCTACAGGCTCGGATCGTCTAGTTTGCGCACCCTTTTTGAACGGAAATGGTTTCCGCGGTCCATTTCGACCGTCCCAGTTTCCCTCCTCGGCGTTCAACTTTCTACGGGTTGCGTACTCTTCGGCTAATTCAGCCGCCCTTTCCACAGTGTTTACATTACCTCTGTCTAGCACCCACAGTTTCACAGCTTGGGGGATGGTTTTGTAAAACTGCTCTAGACACATGCATTCAATGATCATGTCTCTGCTGTCGTACGCTTCCGCGCTTTTAAGCCACTCGACTAGGTTGGCCTTTAAGCTATATGCAAACTCCGGATAGCCCTCGCTATCTTTCTTGCCTGTGCTCCTAAACCTTTGCCGAAAAGCTTCGGCTGAAAGGCGGTATTTCTTCAGGAGACTAGCCTTAACTTTTGCATAATCATATGCATCCTGCACACTCAGTCTGGCGATTACTTCCGCTGCCTCACACGGCAACATAGACAGCAACCGCTGTGGCCATGTACTCGGGCCGAAGTTCATCTTTTCGCAAGTCCTTTCAAAATTGCATAGGAACAAGCCTATGTCGGTCCCGACCTCAAATGGCTTTAATAGCCTGTCCATGCGGTATGATTCTGCCTCACTTGATCGTCCCAGAGCGCCTTCACTTCCTTGAGAGAACTCCAAACGTTTGCTTTCAAGTTCAAGTTGCATTTTTCTTAACTCGCGATCTTTATCGCGTTCCTCCCTTTCTTTTCTCTCTCGTTCTTCTCTCTTTTTCAGAAGTTCAAACCCCAGTTCAACTTCTTCCTCACTGGCCTGTTCGGAAATGATATGCAATAATTCTCATTTTAGCATTTCTTTACGTACATCTAGGCCCAGTTCCTCACCAACAATCAACAACTCGTCTCTCAGCAGTGTCCTTAACTCCATGACTGCTGCTTTACTGCCTTGATTCTGCTCTCTAAATCTAGCTAGGAAAACACAACCTAGCTAACACACAACAATCTAGCTTCCCTACTGTTCTAAACAGAACAACCCCAAAATGAAGCCTAGAGAGTCAAATCAAAAACCAACCACTCACCGCAGATACAGCACCATGTCGCAAAGTCCATCTCACCGCTGTCAGCCAGTTGTCAGGATTGGGGGCTCAATCCCATGGTCCGTGGTCCTTTGCCAAGATTGGAGTACGGCATGAATTCGGAGGTAGCTGGCCCATGCCGTCGTCCAACTTATTTACGCTGAGATCGTTGATGAAGTGAAGAACTGCTTCTCATCGAGAACGAGGAAAAAGGGTTTATTTACAGAAATTAACTCAGTCTAACATGACTGCTTGAGAAAAAGAGTAACAGTCCAACATGACTGCATGAGAGAAGTGACTCAGTCTAACATGACTGCTCAAGAGAAGTGTTCTCAGTATTCGCACAACCACAGTTTTTATACACTCGATCCGCCGGTCCTACGACGCGGCGACTGTTCGTTTACTCATCACCAACGCGCCGCTGCTCTGCAGACCAGTTTACGTACACAAAGGCAACCGCGCTCTGATGTCCGACGACGACGTTGTCAGGGTGCCGTTCCGGGAACTATCGACGCCGATCGAGGGTCGCTCGTTGTTCCGTGCCACGCCAAAACGTGAGACGCACCAAAATACGTCGTCCCCACGGCAGTTTGTCCCTGCGTGTCAAATCAGCTCCGCGTTGGGGAACTCCGGAATCATTGTTCACGCACCGAACCAGTTCCGTCACAATGTCGAAGGGGCTGGAGGAAGGCGGCGGATTCCAGCGCAAAGGTCGCTTCTTTGAACGCCTCGCAGCTGCAGCGACGGAGAGGGAGAGGTGCGCGTCTTGCACCCCTTGTCGTAATCGGGTGGCAAGGTGGCAATCCTGCTCAGCGGCTCGCCATTCTTGACAGCGCGTAATCCAGAATAGGAAATACGAATGCAGCCAAGCGCCTTAGGAAAAACTGACGACGCGTAATAATTCATTCTGGTGGGTTGGTGCGGTGCGTTTCTTGACAATATCTGGGAGTTGCTTTGTATCGCAATAAATGAATACTTCGAATTCATTCTTCCAGCATTTTAATCTCTAATTGCGGACATTCATTTGAGCTTAGTAATGTCAATTAAATTTGTCGAACAGCGCCTTAGCGCTTACGAGCTGAGAGAGTGACCGAAATATCTGCTTTCGAAGTGTTCTGCAGATTGGAAGAGGCAATTTCGAGCTTCATTAGTCACTGCCGTCGCGTCAGTGCCATGACAGAAACAATTCGTCGTCACGCCAAGCAAATAGACAGAACTGTCTTCCAATTTTCTTGAAAAGATGAGTCAACAGTAGGTCGAACGCATACGGCATAAGTGAATGTAAAAGTGTATTGTGACACGTACAGCCCATGTCTTTTCTTTTTTCTCTCTTCTCTCGTTTTCCTTCTTCCCTTTTTTTAAAGGTTTCTAAGCTTCAGGCGTCAGGCGAAACTCCTAATGTCAATGAGCCTACATTATCACTTTTTCCCCGTTACTTCAGCCGTGAACGACATCTTCGTTGTCGCGAGGCTTTTATTCAATTATTGTTTTCTTTCCCATACAATTCATGCAACCCTCCTTCTCTCTCCATCTCTTTCTGTCTTTATCCTGATATCAGCATTAATGTAGATCCTTGAACAGACTACCAGCGCTGGGATCATCTCCACCTACTTGGTTTCACGGTTAAAAACATTTTGATGGGCTCGAACAACGCGCTTCGCACTGACTGTGTTGGCGGTGTGGTCGGCATGGAAAGTGATCGCTATGTGACAGGTGTCCGGAAACGACGGTTATACAACTGTGCACTGCATTTTGTAGCTTCAGAATTTGCGGCGACTGCGGTTGATCCGTCGTGGTGGTGGGATACCAAGGACAGAATGACCTCCTACAACGAAATTGTGAAGTGGTACTGACTAGAGAAAAGGGGTGCTATAATGTAAAACTATTCCAAACTTTTCTGTTCCAATTCTGTCATCAACCCACCGCAATTGGTCAAAAACTTTTTTTGGACAACCCCCACTTCACCTGTCTGTCACGCGACGTCACGAAAACCGTGATAGCTCCCTATCTGATATGACGTGTACACACTGATTATGCATAATTTGACCGAATAAAGCAAAGATAGTTATTTCAGATTCGACGCCTTTTTGCCATTAGCCCTCGGCTATTGGTCAAAAGTTTTCGGGCTGCACCCTCTTCACCTGCCTCTCACGCGACGTCACGAAATCGCAAAAGCTTACCGCGTCAAAGTGACGCGTACGCGTTAAAGATTCGTTAATGTGCCGAACAAAACTAATTTTTTCTTATCAATAGCCGCAGGCTGCCCCGTTCCGAAAGGCATTAGAGATGGCTGCCGCCGATCGCTCCGGCACTGGCTACTCGCCCTTGCCGGACAGCATGGGTTTATTTGCGTGTAATAAAACTTTTTGCGTGGGCATGTAACGTTTTCGAGAACTTTCGGCATGTTTACGATCTCGTTCTGCCAACTCTTCTTTGCTGAGGATCCGTTTTAGCGTCATTCTTAAGCTTCCATTGCATGTCGCAGCAATTGTCGACGAGCCACCGCAAACTAAGTAAGAGAAAGCGGACCATCGCAGATGCCGGCACCACCCTCTCCATCCGATTAGCGATTTTCAGTGCAGTGGCTCGGCCCCATCGAATCCCTTTCCACTTGAGCATGCTCCTCGCCTCTTGTGAGCCAATTAGATAAGACAAGCTGCTCAGTGTAGGCCATTTTATTCGTTTGGAAAGCAAACAAAAGTGACGTCCTATAAACGAGAAGAGCATTCAATTGATTGGGCTGTTCAGACAACGCAGCGGGTCACTGCCCGATGCTTGCGTTGGCGGTTACGCAAATTTGACGTCAGGAGATTGGAATAAAAACGTATTGGAATTGTTATATGTTATACGGCCCAAGGACTATGCCGTCACCTCATCCGGTCTGGACCCGTAAGGAAGCGGCGTTATACCGAGAACTTCAGACGGGGTCGTTATTCACCCCGGTGCTGATGAGGCACATGTGTCTGAGTGTTTATGTGACGGACCTGTGTTGTGAGTGCCGAAAATAAAGAGCCACTGCAGCTCACATCCTTTAGGACTGTGCCAAGAATCCGCACGAAACTACAACGATGACAACGATACATCCACGGCTCGAGGCCGCAACGAGGTGCAACGATCAAGAGGTCCAAGCCAAGGTCGTCCAGCAGATCTCGGCGGCCCTCGAAAGGCAACGACCGAGCGAAACCGGAGGCAGGCTGCCACCCCAAAAGAGGGGCAGGCACGGTCGACCAAAGGGAGTAGTGCGGCCACGGCCGGAGAGGCGCCACACGCCGGCAAGACGTCATGGCCGCGTCACGGTGACGCCTCCCTTACAGGGGAAGGCTAATCGTTCTGCAGGCATTCCTAATAAAGTTGCTTCGCTCACTACCGCGAACATGCGGCAGTTATCAGCTTTATGATTATTCTCTGAGTTCGTCGCAATAGCTCAGTGACTATGGCATTGCACTGTTGAGAATAACGTGCTGCGTGTTCTATTCCCGACGGCGGCAGCCACATTCCGACGGAAGCTAAGAATGCTCGATCGTGTACCGCACTCTGATAAGAGGGCAGGTTCAAGAACCCTAGGTGGTAAAAATTTATCCCGAGTCCTTCACTATGGCGGTGCTTGTAGGCCACTGTTCCGTGTCACGACTTTCAACTGCACAATATAATTTTTTTTATCGCCTGGCGTTCGCAGCGCTCCATCTTCAGTGATAGGAGGCACCTATGCAGACAGTTACCTTTAATTTAACCCAACTGCGACTTTCGCATGCTCCATGTCGTGAGCAGGCAATATCAAGCGTGCTGCCATCGGCGTGCATGTTTGAGCACGCGCGCCATACGGCCGCTATAAGATAAGAAGTATAAGGCCGTACCGGTGTAGTAGCGTGCATTTTTACAACGATGGATTTCGGCCTGTCGTCGGAGGATCCACCAACGCCTAGGGCGGGGCGGTTGCTCCCGTGGTCGACGCGAAAAGGCAGACCGCAGCAATGAAAGGCGGGCGAAAAGAGCAAATTACAAAAAAGGGGGTCGACGCCTTCTTTGTTCAATTACATTTCCAACAAAAAACGAATTGTCGACGCGCTTCGAACTCCTAACGCGCTTCACCTGGTTTCACAATCCAGTATGTTTTCTGAGAGCGAATAATCGCATGATTAAGCGAAGTACTACCATTGGCTTGAAAACAATGTTGCCAGTAGCGACGTAAAATATTACCAAATGCAAGCCGAAGAAGCATTTACATTTGATGAAAAGCTTGTACTTTATAACTGGCCGTGCTCTCGCACAGGCTCCCCAATTATAAAATGTCTCATTCAGATGCCAGTGACTGTGACGCACCGCTTCTTCATGCCCCCCCCCCCCCCCCCCCCCAATAGTGGGGTCGTTTATCGAACAGAAGCAAAACGCCTCTGCTTGCAATGCTCCTTTTAAAGATAGCACTGACTTCTCACTCCACTGTGATGGCGTGAGCGCATGCGAGCAACCCTTAAGATCAAACGACAGAGTTTTCTAAAATTATTACTAGAGGGAACTCTGGCGCTGCAATCGTTGAGCCACCAAGGTAATGATGGGAAGTACGTGGATTTTTCTGATTTTCGTGCTTGTGATTTCGGCCGTTCTTGCGACTTCGTTCATTACGCTTTATCTGCCTTCATTGTCCTAAATTTCAGAGCAATCAATATTTTCCTGAGTGCAGAACGCTCCGCAAACACACATAATCACTACTACTTGCAGCGGTTTAGCCTGTCGAGGTGGCCAAATCGAAACGCCCGCGAGAAATTCACAAAGGCGTCCTATGGCTCTTAAAGGTACATGCATCCGTGGCGCAATGGTTCCAATAGTGGGCCTCAATATCGGGATTCTATGCTAGAGGTCTTGTACTCGAATCATGCTGTCGGGAGATTTTAACAATGTTTATTTCTTGATTACACAGTACGTTGTTGAACATTATGAGTTTAATAATGTCTCGAAGCCGTTTGGAGCCAGAAGGAAGAAGTTTAGGCAGATCCGTGTACTTCGCACAATTCCTATGCTGGCTCAACCATTCCCATTGCAGCTGCGATAGACAGAGTTCCCTCTAGAAATTATTGCGTGAAGCTCTGTGGGCCAAACCACACGTATACGCTTGCAGTCGTGCTTACGGATGCGCAGATAATTCGGGACAGATCGTACGCGTCCAATCACGGCACGAGCACTGATATCGGTTCCATACAGATAGATATATGCAGATATCGGCGCTCTGGCTGCGTCGCGTTTGCACGCGCCTAGCTACGCAGCTACGGCGTGGTGTAATCAACACTCAGTGAGGCAGATATAACCCACGCGAGAATGCGCTCTTTATTTACCTTTTGCGCTGACCTAACGACTCTAAAAATAACACAGTTATCTTTATGAATATTTCAGCATTTTGAAGCACTGTCAATAACAAAGTACGAGACGACGTCTGTTAAAGCGTCTATCAGTGAGCCACGTGAGCACGCGCTGGCGCGTGTTTCTTGTAAATGCGAACCCCGGTTTCTCACGAGGCACGGTGTAGTTTTCGGGGCTCGCAGTCTGGCCAGTCTGGCGTCACACTGAGCGTCGCTCTAGCCTACGCCACCGGTACGTCTTGAAGTTGGTAGCTGGCTTACGCTACTGGGGCGTCACACGCAGGGTCAAGCGTGCCCACGCCGTCATCCGAGCCTTCTTGACAACGAGGGTTGCTTCTGTCGTGATGAGTGCGAGGCCTAGAGGATGGATAAACCTATTTGGAGAGACAGAGAGATAAGTCATATGGAGTCAAACCTATGGAGAGACAGAGGCAGAAGTCATAAGGGAAAGATAAGGAGGTTAACCAGGCTGATCCCGGCAGGCTACCCTGCACTGGAGAAGCGGGAAAAGGGATTGAAAGAGAAGAAGAAAGAAGGTCACAGTATCCGCTGTTACGCACACAAGCGTGCACCACTGAGTCTGTCACAGGCGGTCATACAGGCTGGCGCATTTCAAGAAACGCACCAGCGCCTTTGTGACATTGCACATAGCCGACGCACGAGGCCATAGGCCCAAGATCTTCTCCTCTGTGAAAGGACAGTCGTCTAAGTACTCCAAAGCTGTACGAAGGGCACTCCTCTCGTCTTCGTATGTAGGGCAGTCACACAGGATATGTTTGGTCGTTTCTTCGACACTACATCTGCTGCAATTGGGATTGCCCGCCATTCCAGTTAGGAATGAGTACGCGTTTGTGAAAGAAACTCCTACTCGCAAGCGGCACAGTAGCGTTTCTTCTTGTCGGTTATAACCAGGTAAATGTTGCAATGTCATATGCGCGTCCATGGCATATATGCGCCGGTTGGTGAACTCCGGTGAATTCCACTTTCTTACAGTAATAATATGGGCAAGACCGCTGAGGTGCCGCGCTGCTTCCGTTCCCGATAATGGCATCGAGGTGCTTTCCCACACATCATGTGCTTCATGGGCAGCTTTGTCGGCACCTTCATTGCCAGCAATGTTACAGTGCCCGGGGTTAGCCACTGAAGTACAATGTCGTGGCCTCCGTCCACCGCTTGATGGTAGCGTAATCGTATCTCTGCTACCAATTGTTCATGTGGGCTGCGGCGCAGAGATGATAAGGGTGTTGCCTTTGAATCACAGAATATCACCCAGTGATTTGGTGATTGTTGCTGCACATATAGCACTACGCTACGGAGAGCGGAAAGTTCGGATCCTGTCGATGTTGTGACGTGGCTGGTCATCAAATTCTTGCAGATTGACATCGACGGAATGACTACAGCACCAGTAGAGCTGCGTAAAGTCGAGGAGCCATCTGTATACACGTGAAGCCAAATGGAGTATGAATCATGCCGTAGATGTAGAACGGCTTGATTCACGGCACAAGTTGGCAAGTCGGACTTCTTTTCAACTCCTGGAATGGAAAGCCGCACTTGTCGCTGCCGGAAACACCTCAAAGGACAAGATGATCTTGCTGCCGGCGTGAAATCGGACGAAAGAGCGGACTGCTACGAGGCTACGAGGGCCGAAAAAGTTGCATCTGGTCTACTTTCCGAGAGAAAAGCAACGCGTTCAGACTGCAGTAGGGAAAGGTGACTAAGATGAAGTCTAGATTAGATTATGAGGTTTCACGTGCCAAAACCACGATTTGATTATGAGGCACGTATTTCCGTTGCGCGCAGAATTTAATTGCATGATGTTACCGTCGATAAAATTCGAGAAACTTCCGATACACAAAGGCATGTCTTGCGCTGAGCGATTAGCTTTAACATTTGTTAGCCGGTGAAATGTGGTCACCGAATAAAGATATCGATATCGTGTCAATCAATATCGATATACTAATGTTAACCGCATGCTAGGGTATTTGAGGTGAAACTTTATTAAAGCTCCCTCCGGTGTCACTAAAGCGTGCTTCTCTACAAAACCCTCGTTCGTTATAAACTAGAATATGCTATACCTTCATTTGAGACCCTAACCATTCTAACCTACAACGCCTTCGTGAACTGTAGTTCAGAATAACAGCGTGCGTTACTCTAACATAATCGCACGGCAAGTACTACATCTATGAAGGCTAGTATGTCGTTACCTTACCTATGACTCCGGAGATACGTCCATGTTTATTTCGCAAAATTTTTTTTATTAGTCTTTACGTAACCAACTCATTCCTAACGTAACTAATTCCTAATTTCACATATACCCAAAACCTCGACATGATTATGAGGCACGCCTTAATTGGGGACTGCGGATTAATTTTGACCACCTGGGGTTCTTTAACGCGCACCCAATGCATGGTGCAGGAGCGTCCTTGCATTTCGCTCCAACAGAAATACAGCCGCCCAGCCGGCATTCAAGCCCGCGCCCTCTGGCTTAGCAGAGCAACGCCAAAGCCACTACGCCACCACGGCGGGTTAAACAAAAACAGTAAACTGAATGCAAAGGATGGCAACAAAAAATAACCATGGAAATTTACAAGAATGGCAAGAAAGAATTTTTAAAGGAAAATATGTACGATAACACAAAGAAAGACTCGCGCTTTGATATTTTTGAGGCCCAAGCTGGTTGACTAACGACCAAAAACATACAGGAGCAAATATATGCAACAGGATCAGCCATCTGTCTGCTGAAGCAAAAATCCGGAGTGAACTCAGCATATTCTAATGGAATTTAGTAAAGCAATGAACGGGGCTAGTTGTTGGACGTTCATGACTGCATTGCTCTTAGTGTTACACTGATGAACATTTGAGACAACTTATGTTCGTCAGTGTAACACTAAGCGCAATATAGTCATCAATATTCTAATGGAGTGCGAAGGTATTCATCCAGCGAGACCGGTAGGCAACGTCCACCTTTCAGGAGCACTGGGATTTAAAGCGGGTGGAAGCATTAACCGGTCAGCAGACGAGATAAGCAAGATACGTTCGGAGCATTGGTGAGAAAAAAAGTGGAAGATATTGATGGGAGCGGATCAGTCACAGGCGTAGGTAATTATACAAAATATATGTAGATATATATGTTTTTAAGGACGACAGAAATAGTTAAGGAGATATTGGCGAAATGCTAGATTGATAAGCGTGTATAGATTACCTGATTAGCTCAAGCAGGCTAGGTTACTATTTGTCACTCCCCCCCCCCCCTCCCCCGTTTGGAAGGAGACACCAATAAATAATTATTATGATAATTTGTACTATATCTGTGGACGCCAGCCGCTTGGACAGTTTGGGCTACGATAGAGAAGCGAGAAGCTATTCTGAACAGCAACGGATGCGCTTCTGTTTCATGGCTTGCTTGTACTTAACAAGCGAAGCATCGCCCGATCCATGGCATCGTTCCAACGCATATGGCATGCACGGTTGTACTATATATAGTAATATATAGGCAGAACATGGATTTGCTTGCCTCGAGGTTAACGATGGCTAGAGAGCATCGTGAACGCGCAATAAAACTTACAACATATGATCATATGATTCCTCCACTTGCTAGGCTATGTGATCTGGCACTGCCGTCAGTATGGAAGTCTTTAACACCCAGTGCCGATAGAACCAATCTGCAGACACTGAGTAAGCACCTCAGTGCACACACGTCGCCTACCTTCCTGGACTTGTGCTCGGCTAGGGAGGATGCGATGGCTTCAACGGCAAAAGGCACGTGGTTAACGGTATAATTATTTTGTCGCAAGTACTCTTGGTTGCATTTTTCGACCTTTTACAATCAGTCCTAATGCCACATCCTTGCATTCTACTAGTTGTGACAGGGTCTATGCTATTGCATAGGTAATGGGCATGGCGAAGGCGAAAATTAATAACTTCGTGTATAATTTGCTTCCTCTGCTTTGCCTGCAAGTCTAAATAAACAGTGAAAGACACTTGAAGTACGATTACTTATACCGCTTCATAAACTCATTAGGCTTATTTGTACGTATGGCTACACGCTAGGAGGCGGAGATGATGACGAAGACAACGAAGACAAAGCCAGCAATTAAATAAAGGCTTATGGTAAATAGTAATCAGTGGACGCGTATTTCATGACCGACTTTCGTTGTGATTTTGACGACAGTGTCTTGAACACACCGAACACGCATCTAACTCTGTCCGGTGTTCGGGTTTCATTCAGCAAGTTGACGTGCCTACCTTGCACGTTTAAAGTCTCGCCTGGAAGAGTGCAGCGCGTTGTAAGCAGTGACAGCAGCGCCTTTGTGTAAGCAGCCCCAACACTGTTTGGTACGCGTCAAGTGGCAATGACTTTTCGTTTCACTTTAGAACATGCCTGCCGCTTGAAAGCTCTTAATGCTTCAGACTTACCTTTCTGCATAAGATCAGTCAGCAGATTTTTTCTTTTCATTTTACCATATTTATTTGAAGTTTTTTTTTTTAATACAGGAAATGTATCATTTCCCTGCTTTCAAAGTACTGAGATATCGAGAACAGTAAGCTAACCCTCATTCAAATAAACGACAGCTATGACGCTGGTTATGTTCACAGAACTGCAAAGAAAAAAAGAAGAAAACAAGCAAACCGATAGGCTCCGAAATCGGGACGTGGCGCCGCCAGCTTCTCTCTGTTTCTCTTTTTTTTATTATCTCGGAAGAACGCAGAACCTACGCGCTGCTGCACTTGTTCTTCGTTCATCGAATCTAAGAGCGGCGCCGCCGACGCCTGTTCGCTTCCCTTCCATCGAGAAGTGACACCCTCCGGCACACAACTCGCTCCCTTCACTTCCGATCACACACGCACGCACGCGTTGCCGTACACAAGCACATAAACACACACACATGAACGCACAACCCAACCTCTTCTTGTTCAGCAGCAGGGAGCTGCATCTTTTGCTTTCACTCAAGGGAACTGTGAGCATGTTTATGGCGAGCAGACACTGCACTTTTCAAAGGGCAGCCTGTCCCTGGCAGCCTTTCAACCTTTTCGGTACGCCGAGGCTTTTCCGTTGTCCTTAAGAGTCCCAGCGCGCCGTCCTTCACGTCTCCTTCCTACGCTTAAACAAAAAAAAGAAAATAAACCGATTGGTTCCCATGTGATGTACTCGCACATTTTTCTTTTTCTACTTGTCCTTTTATTTCTTCTTTTTTGTCGTTATATCTTCGCTCGCGCTCCTTTCACCCCTAAACAGAGCTCCTACTTCTGGCTTGATTCCTCGCGGCTACATCATTCCCGGCCTTTCGTGTTGGGTAGTGAAATAGGTGAAGATGCGCTGCATGCTGCGAACCACTTTACGCATTTGAACTGGCAGGAGTCGACGTGCTGGCCAGCGTGAGTGCACCTTTCTCTTGCATTCACGGCGCTACGTACGCCTCCAGCGCCCATCGGCAGTGCAGTAAGGAACGAAAGAGGCGAACTTGGTCGGCATTAGATCAACTTCAAGTGTGCAAGGATTGACTGACGGGCTAGTTGGTTCATTATCACAGAAAGAACAGCGCTTCAAGGCGGAACACAAGGGAAGAACCACACAGACACACAGCGCTGACTAATAGCTGCTTGTTTATTATCTTCCTGAACCTTATATACAGAGAACTAAGGCAGTACCAACAAGACCATCAAAAGAAGACTCACAAGAGACGCAAGGGTAAGAAAAAGGAAAGAACTTTGTGCCCAACGCATCCTTGTTACAATGCGGTAGTTAGGTAATCGATTTCTTTCTTGGACATCTTTAGAGACGGGATGCTGAAGCATAACACCACTCTTAAGTGACCTGTACATAGCTTTCTATGACAGGATGCTGCTCGCCACTCTGGGGGTTCATCCGTTGTCAAGACCATTCGTTACGTAGATGATTATTTGGCGCTCTTAAATTGTAAACGTGTTGACTATTATTCGAATGTGTGGATGACTCTTGCTGTTTTCCGTGAGTGCTTAAAGCCCTTGATTGTAACCCATAAAACACTGGAAAATGAATCAATCAGATTTCTTAACTTCAAACTTATTTTTGGCCAAAGGATGTCTGCTGGCCATACGAGCCAAGAGGCAACAAGCCGCTGCTCGCGTTTACATCGGTGCACACTACACTTGTAAAATGAAGTAATGCGTCGCATTGTTTTCGGAATGCAATCGACAATCCTGTGAACACAAGGCACCAGACAGCTTCCCCAGGGAAGTCAATCGCCTGTTGTCTGCAGGATGTCTTGACCACGTGCTAATTTATGCGACACGGTGTTTATTAAGGAAGCGCAATGGTGCCGGCCAAAACGTGAGAACACAAGATGGCAGGCAAAGAAAAATGATTGCGCTGCCTTACCTGGTATCACACAATATTAAATGTATTGGTCAGGCTGTAGGCCTTAGCGTGGTTTTTTAGAGCGCAGCTCTCAGTCCGGCCTCGGAAACTCCGCCGCTTCGGTGGAAGAGGTAATTGGCGCCATCCATCAGGAGGGCATGAAAGCAATTCCGCTTCCCTAGCACGTCCTCCTCGATCGGCGCACGCGGGCACGCACCTATCCAGGAGGCCGTGCCCTTTCGTCCCTGCTCTCAACTCCTCTCCCCTTGCCTTCCCTCACAACTCCCTCACTTTCGACTGTCCCCGCGCGCGCTCCCCGGCCTGGCGCCAGGTTAGCCCGCTGCATCAAGTTTCATGTTTATAGTTATCTCCTGTTATCGGGGAGCGTGCGCTGCTACGCATTGACCGGCGTGGGCAGTTTCGTTAGTTTCGGGGTCCTCCAAAGCTGTGTGCTTGTGCTCCGCGATGTTTCACCCGTTTCACTGCTCGCACCGCTCGTGCATCGTGCAGTGGTGCACGAATACCTCAAAAACAAGTCCTGCAAGGTTCTTGCCCGCGCCTAAACACAACAGGTGAGCGCACAGACCCAAGGACATAAGAAGACGCATGTACACGAACACGGTCCTGTGCATGTGTGTGCTACATGAGTCTCCGGACGTCGTTGCGCCTTGATTGTGCTGCACTTCCCTCTTACCGGTAGAGAAAGCTGACAAATGGATGTTCCTCCTCATTGTCACCTGGTCTCTGACTTGTTTTTCTGTGCCAAGTCTCATGCTGCAACTTCAGTGGCTCGCCCAGTTTTCCATGCCGTCCTCGGTGCTTTTTCTGTGTGTCAGCGTCCTACAAACGTACTAACAGCTGAAGAATTACTGTTCGTGCTTACGTATTAACTCAGTAATTGCCGATGAGAAACCCGCTCGAATGATCTTCATGTGTAAGCATGATACGATTTTTTTTTTCTGGAAAGCATGAGCATTGCAAGTGTCCTGTACGCAGATATTTGCAGTTCGTGTTTATTAAACAAAGGAGTGCCCGGTAGGTATGACTTAGTGGCTTACTGACGAAATGTTTCTGCTAAGCATTGCATTCGGGGTGAAAGAAAAGTCGTGTTGGTTGGCTTATTTCACCTGGTCTTTGATTGAAGAATAGGACTTTTTACGAAAGCTGTCTATGTGCTGCTGCTAAAGCTGACTGCCTTCTGCTGCCCCTTGCCACTGTTACTCAAGTTGTGGCCAAGTACAAAATAATGTGATAATATGTATTTCAGTTTTTAGTAGAATGTTATTTTTGCTCTGCCATGTCTTTTTCATTTTGTTCAGTAGTAATGAACATGTCACGCATTTCATGTAAATTTTTGCAGGTTTATAAGTAAGCTCTTGTTTTTTTTTGTCTGTCATTAAAACAATCTTATCATTTTATTCTATTTTTTAAGTATTTAGCGTGCCATTGCTTTTGCCATTGCCAGAGAATTTTCCCTTTCTTGAGTTTTCATGACTATTTCATACACGTCGTCCAGTTTTGTGCAATCTCACTTAGCATATCATAAGCTTTCAGTGCGCATATCGGAAGCTGTTCTACACTTTCTACACTACACTACACTGTTCCACACTTGGTCTTTATGGCGTTATATAAAAATATTTTATATGTGTGTACATGAAACGGCCTCAACGTTTTCTTGAGTTTTTTTTTTTATTGTCTGTGAACTCTTGTGCTGTTTAGTAGTCATGTACATGTCATGCATTTTTCGCTTTTGTTTATTTTCCGAGCGTGTATCATACCAAGATATGCGAAAATACTTGTTTTCGGAAACGGAATAAAACGAGGCCAAACATATGTTGCGTTCGAAGTGGAATTTATATATGTACTGGGATATGCTGACATACTCAAAGTACGGACAAGACTGCGTGTTTGCTAACGCATGTGAATCGCGCCCTCGCGTCATCGACGCACTGCTTCTCGCGGTTTCCCGATTAGGGAGGCAGTCGCGCCACACTTATTTATTTCATGCTGCACACCAAGAATCGGTCCAAGCTGGGCAGGTACAAGAGGCAAGAAAAAAAGCAGAAACACAAAAGATAACATAGGAAAACATTATGCAAAATGTAAACATAACACGAATTAACAGTAATTAACAGTGCTTAACATGGGGCAATATTATGCAAAAGAGAAACACCAATTAACAGTACATACCAAGGCTCTAAGTCACAGAAAATTGGCTAAGATCACTTAGAAAGGTTCCATTTTCATATATTACGCGAGAAAAAGTAAAACTGAAAAACATTAGTTTTAGTGAAATGCGGGGTTAAAGAATGGGCTTGATGATGTCGTGCATATCTAGTGGACAAAGGTGTTAACTATGCATGCTGGTCAAGAGCTGCCTTGTGATTAAGAAGTAGGGAAAGAAAGTTGAGGCGATTCTTTTTTCGTTGTAGTTCAAGTTTGTTAATGTTCTTAGCAGCGATGAGTTCAGACGGTGAGTCTGCAATTTCAAATTTAGAATAAACGAACCTAACAGCGTTTCTTTGTACAGCTTGAAGTTTTGTTTATGTTAGCTTTGGGGGGGAGGGGGGGTGAAGGTGTTTGCAACGTGCCGCACGAGACAGGTTGTCCGCACCAGCCAATATATCCCGAAATGAAAACGCATATAGGTGCGCTCAAAGTTCGCATTAGACCCGCCGTGGTTGCTCAGTGGCTATGGTGTTAGGCTGCTGAGCACAAGGTTGCGGGATCGAATCCCTACCACGGCGGCCGCATTTTGATGGGGGTGAAATGCGAAAACACCCATGTACTTAGATTTAGGTGCACGTTAAAGAACCTCAGGTGGTCGAAATTTCCGGAGTCCTCCACTACGGCGTGCCTCATAATCAGAAAGTGGTTTTGGCTCGTAAAACCCCACAATTTAAAAAAAAGTTCGCATTAGGGAGTATCGCAACCGTCGGTGAATTGCGTGTGTGTGTGTGCTGCTTAAGTTAATCTGCTTATGCGCTAAGGGCAATTCCGACACGGGCACGCAACGAACGTGCATGACCAAGCACAAAAATCATCTGTTGATTGTGTGCAAGTGTTACTGTATTCAGTGCCGCTGACATATGGAAAACGATATGTCGGCCATTCGCGCAGATGTATCAACGATAGGCGAAGACAGCATAACAACAATGTAAAAAAAAATTGCTATGTGTGTAAATGTTGCCTTGCATTGTCGGTAGTGTGTATGTGCACCTATGTTATCGCAATATGAAGCTCTGGACACCCTGATAAGTGCACCAAGGAAATTTTAGACGCTTTAAGAATAACAGCTTAAGTTTTGAGTGCGCAGGATCCCGTCTCTAAAGCTGCCCAAAAAGAAATTTATTTTCTAGCTACCACATCGTAACAAGAATGCGTTGGGCGCGAAGTTTCTTCCTCCTTTTCCTTCCGTCCCTTGCGCGTTTTCTTTTAATGGTCTCGTTGGTACTGCCTCCTCAGTTCTCTGTATATAAGGCTCACCAAAATAATAAACACCCAGTTGTTAGTCAGTGGCGAGTGTCTGTGGTTCTTCACTTGTTTCCCGCCTTGAAGCGATGTTTTTGTTGTGTCGGAGTAAAAGTCTAGCGACACTCTCTGGCGATGTTGAACATCTACATATGTACTCCCAGGTACCGCCGCAAGAACGGTATCCACATTATTGTTTATGCTGGACGCCATTTCGAATGCTGCACTGCACGATCTTCTACTATCGGTTCTCAAACCTGGTCCTCGCGGTATTTTGCACAGAGGAGTATACATGGCGCAACTTGTCCTGAGGGTTGCAGTCGTTGAACGTCCCCACCCTTTCGTATGTGTCCAACCAGCTTTCAGGTTCTTCAGCCGATGACCTGCGCAAGGTCGGTGGCTCTCTGGGTTGTTGCAGGACAATCTGAGGCGCAAATGCTGTCATTTTGGCTGTTCGCTTGGCATTGATCTTCCTGGAAGTGTCCTGTAGAAGTCCTTGCTCCGGCAGGAGGTTTCCGTTACACAACGAATCACTTCCACCAGATGTTGTGTTGTAGTTACTCTGAAATAACACGGAAAGACGACGACGAAGTGTCCTGTGTGGAACGCTGCCTTTTCGTCTCTGTGAATTTGAAGCTACTTAGTGGGAGACGCCACTCCCTTAACTACGGCGATGGACGAGGAGTCGCCTGGAGAGGTTCCTGGTCCTTCTACGTCAACAGCGACCGCACCGAGAAAGCGGTCTAGTCGCCCGAGTGACACCTACAGCGAGGACACTGTGATCTACTCAGGGACCAGTGATGAAACCTCGGATGACAGCGACTTCGTGCCCGTAGCGAAGCACAAAGCAAAGAGAAGACTCGTCAGGACGTCTCCTTCCACAAGTAAGGCAACTGTGATCCCGACGCGAAAGCCATCAGACCTCACCATTTTATATGTGCCTGTGGCTGCTAGCGACAATCTAAACCGGATCAACCGCCAAGCCACATCTGTATCGCTCGAGGCACTCGTTCCGGGTCAGATCAAAGATATAAGGATCAACGCCCGTAAGAACATCCTCGCTATAGATGTCACAAACCGCAGCGCGCTAGACATTCTAAGCAACGTTAAGGTGCTGGATAGCATCAACGTACGCTGCTATAAACAAGACCATCATGACTCTACGGCCGGCGTTGTGTATGACGTAGATAATTCCATAAGCGATGCTGACCTGCATATACTCATCAAGCCGGCGACAGAGGGAATTGCCATATTGCAAGCCCGTCGCCTGGGAAACTCGCAGTGTGTCAAGTTAACTTTCAAAGGAGACAGCCTACCATCCCACGTCAAGGTCGGTCACTTCCGACACATTGTACGGCCTTTTGTGCCAAAGCCGCTTCAGTTCAGGAAATGTCAAAGGATAGGGCACGTTAGTGCGGTTTGCACAAACGCTGCCGTGTGCTCCCGGTGCTCTGGGTCGCACAGCTCCGACGCCTGTCGTGCAGAAAACCAAAAGTGCGCCAATTGTCAGGGCTCTCACGATGCAACTTCGAAGAATTGCCCACATGTGAAAAATGAGGCGAAAGTCTTGAGGCAAATGGTCAGGGATGGTTCCTCGCACAGGGAGGCTGCCGCTAAGGTGCGACGTCGACGTTCACGTCGCCGGAGTTCTAGGAAACCCACTGCTATTGCTAAGGATGCACCGCGTCCACTGACAGTCCAGACACTTCCGCATACAACTAGCAATAGCAGCAACGACGTTCCTCAGCAGAAAGTCTCCAATCTCATTGCCTCAAGCGAGGAGTGGCCGCCATTGCCACGGCTAGATCCACCAGCGGAGCGACAAGATGTAGCACGCTCGCCGAATCATGCTTCACCTTCTGGCAGCAACCAAGACAACGACAAACAAGTTGTCACCATGATAAGGGCCCTTATGAACACGCTACGAGCACTACTGACCGCCATACACACTCCGGCGGCTCGAGGCGCACTTCAAATACTGGATGCCCTGTATCCGGTACTTTCCGGTCTTGAGAAGTACCATGGCTGCTCCTCTACATTCGTTCCTTAAAGAGGTCAAGGAAGCGTCTATCTTCCAATGGAATGTCAGAGGCATTAAATCGCGCATTTCGGACCTTCGTCCGTTTGTTTTTAAGAACAAATTTCCAATAATTGTCATTTGTGAACCAAACGTTGAGAGCGCCATCCGCCTATCAGGATATGAAGCTTTCATGTCTGCCACCTGTACCGACCGCAGCAAAGTCATCGTTTATATCAGATGCGATTTCACATATGTTTTACACCCAGTGGCACCTGATGACAACAATCAGTATGTGTGTTTGACTATAAAATGCAAGAACGTCGCACTCACGCTCATAGGTGCCTACATCTCACCTTCGAGTCGATTTGACAGCGCAAGACTAGGTGGAATTTTAACAGCGACACCTGGACCATGGGTTATTACCGGCGACTTCAATGCGCATCATCCGCTATGGGGAAGCTTAAAGATGGACTGTCGAGGAAGACGTGTACTATCCTTCGCGTCGGACCATGAGCTCTGCTGCCTAAATGATGGCAGTCCCACCTTTCTGCGGGGATTGACGTACAGCAGCTGCCTGGACTTGACTTTTGTTTCAAGATGCCTCAGTGCCAGTGTGAAATGGTTCACGGACAACGAAACGCGTGGTAGTGACCACGTTCCAACGTATGTTAAAATCGACGGCATACGCAAGTCACACTCTACTACAGTTCTTCATCACATCGACTGGCCTAAATACACGTTGCTCATGGAGAAGAATTGCCAAGAGATCCGGGACTGTCTGCCTGGCAACATCGAGAAGCTAATTAACGCCGCTGCTCAAGAAGCCACAAGATCTTTTAGGCCTATTCCTAAATTCTCTGAATTCGAAGCAAAATTGGAGCGGCTTCGAGCAATCCGCCGTCGCGCGGAAAGAAGGTACAGGCGCACCAAGTCCATCTACGACCTAAGGGAGGCGAGACGCATACAGAAGAAGATCCAGCGTCGGATCAACGCCCTGCAGTCTCTAAGATGGAAAACCTTCTGTGATACCGTTGATCCGCATAAACCCCTGTCACATATATGGAGAACAGTGCGTGGTCTTCGAACATCACCGCAACAACGCCACCCCTTCAAATGCCTGGCTCTCTACCAAGGTCGCAGAGAGCTCGACGTAGCGGACGACTTCTGTGTCAAGGTCGCTGGTCTACCGTCATCGTTCGCTACACGTGATCCCCGTGATGTTCCAATCTCGCGGGATTCTCGTATGGACAATCTGTTTTCCATCGAGGAGTTGCAGGCGGCGTTGGCAGCGTGCAGACGTTCCTCATCGCCTGGGCCTGACGGGGTGACATACGCAGCTCTTGGAAACCTCGGTCACACAGCCCAGCATGCACTTCTAGACGTGTACAATAATTCATGGCGTGAAGGAGAAGTTCCAGCTGCATGGAAGTCCAGCCGCCTTGTGCCTTTGCTCAAGCCAGGTAAATCACCCCTAGACGTGGCGTCTTATCGTCCCATTGCTCTGGCCAGTTGTCTAGGAAAGGTGATGGAGAGGATGGTGCTGACGCGTCTAGAGTGGTATCTAGAACATTACAAGTTATATCCTGACGCTATGGCAGGCTTTCGACGCGGACGCTCTTCTATAGACAACGTCATAGATCTTGTCTCGTCTGTTCAGCACGAGAAAAGCCTCAGGAAGCTGTCAGCGGCGATGTTCCTGGATGTTAAAGGCGCATATGACAACGTAACCCATCAAGCCATCCTGGACGCCTTGGGTGATGTCGGCCTAGGCGGCCTTGTTTTTCGGTGGATATCCAGCTTTTTGAAGGACAGGTCATTCTTTGTGCAAACAGAGGACGGTGCGTCATCACAACGCAAAACCTACCGAGGCGTACCACAAGGCGGAGTCTTGAGCCCCACTCTATTTAACCTGGTGCTCATCGACATGGTTCATACCCTTCCGGAATCCGTCCATGTGTCGATCTATGCAGACGATATATGCATTTGGTCATCAGGAGCGACGCGTCCTCAGGTGCGCGCCAGACTTCAAAAAGCGGCCACACTAATATCAGGTTATCTTCGAGCACGAGGTCTGGAGCTGTCCTGCGAGAAGTGCTCTATAGTCGCTTTCACGCGTAAAGCAATGAAACCATACGTTATCAGAATTAATGGACAGCCAATTGCCTACGAGAAGACGCACCGCTTTCTAGGAGTGATAATAGACCGAGACCTTTCCTGGAGTCCTCATATCTCCTACCTAAAAAGGAAATTAGTCATGATAACCCACGTGCTCAGATTTCTTGCGGGAAAGTCATGGGGTGCGTCTGTGAGTGCGATGCTCCAACTCTATAACGCACTGTTCCTCGGTCTCCTGCGCTATAGCTTACCTGTACTGGGTGGGACCGGCAAGACCAACCTCCGTGCCCTCCAATCTGTACAAGCTCAAGCTCTGCGAATTTGCCTTGGTCTTCCTAGATGTGCGTCCACGGCAGCAACAATAGCCATCGCGCATGACCACCCTATCAACACGTATCTTCAAGTCGACACTTTGAGGATGCATATCAGGCACTTCGCCCGACTTCCATCGCATCATCTCGCCTCCCTTCCTGCCGCTCGACCTCGTTCAGCGTTTAGCAAGATTATTGCCGCCAACAATGGAACTTTACCGTCAAACTTCACGCCTGCAGCACGACCATCTCAACCGCTGTGGTGCCTCCATCCACTCCAGGCTGTCCTTGTTATTCCCGGTATCAAAAGGAAAACAGAGATGTCAACTTTTGCCCTCAAACAAACCGTGCTTTCAGTGCTACATGAACAACACAGAGGACGCATCCACGTTTACACTGACGGTTCTGTATCCTCTAATAGTTCAGCTGGAGCAGTGGTGATTCCCACAGAGTGCGTCACCCTCAAGTTCAAGACATCTCACATTACATCATCGACGGCTGCAGAACTCGCAGCTATCCGTGCTGCTCTGGAGTTTATTGTTCAGAAATCATCACATTCATGGTCCATCTTATGTGACTCAAAGGCAGCTCTTCAGTGTCTGATGTCCCCTTTCAACCATGGACCTAATGAGCAACTAGTCGCAGACATCCGACTACTCCACCATCACGCAATCAACAAGGGACACAACATCATCTACCAGTGGATACCGGGTCACTGTGGAATTTCAGGAAATGACAGTGCGGACAACGCTGCCCGGTCGGCTCATGATGGCGCCCAGATTATACCCATACCACTGTCAAGAACAGATGCAGCCACAAGTCTTCGCTCCCTCGCCCGCGAGCTTACACAAAATCTGTGGAACACCAGTGACTTCACGAACGCACGTCTCCACAAATTGGATCCACGTCTGCAACTCCGCCTACCACCAGGGTTGCCACGAGCGGAAGCAACACTTCTGTGCCGCCTGTGGCTCGGCGTGGCGTTCACGAACTCATATTCATTCCGTATCGGAATGGCCGACAGCCCTACTTGTGACACCTGCGGCTGCGAGGAGACGATTGAACACCTCCTTTGTGACTGTCCCCGTTACGCAGTGCGAAGAACAGTGCTTGTGACCGCTCTCGCAAAACTGGACAATCGCCCCTTTACAGAGGAAAAAGCTCTAGGACATTGGTCCAGACGGGCTTCGGCACTGAAGGCCTTAAGGGCTTTGTTGAAGTTTTTAAGGACATGCGAATTGTGTGACCGCCTTTGAACGTTGTAGAGCGTAGTTTCGCGTTACTCTGTGAATTTTCTTTTTTTTTCTTTTTTTCCTCTTCTTCTTTCTCCTTTTATTCCCTTTACCCCTTTCCCCAGCACAGGGTAGCCAGCCGGTACTATACACTGGCTAACCTCCCTGTCTTTCCCCTCCTTTGTCTCCTCCTCCTGAAATAACACAGTAGCAAGAACTTCGTATTGCGAAACTAACTCTTTATTTGGCGAACCTGTGCTCCGAAAAACAGGCTGCACTCAAAGCACAATAATATGGCGAGCACACTCGGCGATCGTCGGAATCTGATCACGGTCAAGCGCGTCGGCTTTTATGCATGACTCGTAGAAGGTTCCAGCGTAATCGCTGGTGCCCGCGTGCCTTCCAGAAAGTTCTACACAATTCGCGTCGCGCATACAGTCAGATTACACAAGGTTCAGTGACAACAGACAACGGATAGAATCATCCATAACATTCGAGAAACTTCCGTTACATGCAGGCGCATCGTGTGCTCAGCGATAACGTTTAATATTCCTTATCTGGTGAAAAGCGGTTACCCTAGAAAGATTGACAAGTGCTATACAAGTGTCAATATTGTTGTGATCCGTCATGGCAGCCGAACACCAATGGTGAACGCGTGGTAGCGGGTTGGATAACTTCCGCATGGTGGTTGCACTCCGATGAAAAGCGGAATGCAAAGCGTCCATGTTATGAAACTTCGCTTCAGGCTAAACCAGAATAGTCCAAGGTAATTCGAGGACCTCTGCTGTGGTGGTTATCGTATCTCAGTTATAACTCTGCGACGAAATATGCGACGAATTTAAATCAAGATACTTACGGTGCTTACTACCAGCTGCACATGATTGCATAGTCTTCGTCACCCTTCTCGAACACAGGAAACAGAAGTGTTTGCCTGTTTGGCACTTTAGATGGTCCGCGAAGAGAGAAAGAGAAAGAAAACCATGGGACGTATTCTGAAACGTTCGCCGCGGCGAACTTTTCGCACTGGCCAGGCCTCCGCCGTTGCGGCGCGCGCTGAATGGCTGCTTTGACAAAACCGGAAATTCAGGTGGCGCAAATGAATTTCCGGTTTTGTCAAAGCAGCCATTCAGCGCGCGCCGCAACGGCGGAGGCGTGGCCAGTGCGAAAAGTTCGCCGCGGCGAACGTTTCAGAATACGTCCCCATTGCACACATATATATAGCCCGCTAGACATCATGCGGCAAACACAGCGTCAACTGTTTTTGGCGCACAATGTTATAATTCAGTAAGTAATAATTAATCCGGTACTTAAATAATTCTACTCTTCCGAGGATCTTATCAGTACTTGCATAGAAACGTCGGATTATTCGACTATATCTGTGCAATGTTTTGACGACACACGCAGAGGGGGCATTTCGAACTAACTCAAGCAAAATTTACTTGTTTTATGCTAAAACTGCTTCATCTTCTGCAAATTTGGTTTAAAAATTTCTCGTAAAACTTATTCTAGAAAGTTCTCAATAAAATATCTAAAACATTTACTCTAGAAAATTCATTTTGTCAATTGAAGCTCGTAAAAGCACTTTTGTAGTTAATGTGAAGTCTACTAACAACCCTAATACATTTGCATGCACCTTCAACTCATAATTTCAGTCCGTTTTTACTCAGGAAAACTTTGAAATTCCTCCGTTAAACGACAACGTAACCTCTTCAATTAGGGATTTCACTGCGTTGCTTCATGGTGTTCAAAACCTAATGTTAAAGATCAATATTTAGGAAAACCAGCGGCGCGATTATATTTGTAATGCCTTCCTTGTTCGTTACTAGCTTAGGACTAGCAGTTATCCAGCAGTTATATTTAAAAAGCCATTATCAACTGCATCATTTCCTTCTTCGTGGAGACACGCTAAATTTTACCTTTCGGCAAGTCGAGAAACAAAGTGATATTGACTAACTACCAGCCGATTTCCCTAACCTCTCACTCTTGTAAGCTGCTAGAACATTATGAGGGGGTGCTGATAAATATTAGGCCACACCCAGAAAAGGTTGAGTTAGGAAGCTCTATCTGCAACACTATTATACATAATTTCAGGAAGTCAATGCATTTGCGACATCTGTCCTGCATTTTCTTAAGTCCTTCCAAATAAAGTTCAACCATCCACTCCTGTAACCGCTCATTTCGAGGTTTAGAAATTTTTTTGGCCTGATGAACAACTGTACTTCCACTCCTTAAACTGTTACTTTATCGTGGATAATGGCACTAACTCTCTCACGTGATGTTCCCAGATATATAGCAGTACTTTTGCCTGATGTTCAACAGTCCAGGATGACCATGTCATGGATGACTCATATTTGCAGGCACAAAGACAGACACAGGCCTTCCGCTGGGTTTCTAACTTCAACACCAAAATGGCCAGCTCTAAAACTGAAAACTCAACGATTATTGGAAACATACGAAAGAAGAATGGCACGCAAAGTTTGCGAATTTCATCACAAATCTGTTTCGCACATTTGCCTTGGAAGAACAGCAACTTGATTATAGTACGAGGGCGAACCGGAATGCTTTCGCCCCTTTATTTTATTATCCAAAATAAGGTACATACAGGTAATTACAAATATACGTACCATTCGACATACCTTAAACTATTTTTCCACATAGTCCCCCCCCCTCCCCACTGCACCGGTTCAGCCATTTGACCCATCTCAGCATTAAATT
The DNA here is from genome assembly GCF_038994185.2 of Dermacentor albipictus. Classification (NCBI taxonomy): domain Eukaryota; kingdom Metazoa; phylum Arthropoda; class Arachnida; order Ixodida; family Ixodidae; genus Dermacentor; species Dermacentor albipictus. Next base: position 92,716,482 of record NC_091821.1, read on the forward strand.
TGAAACGCCCCTGGGGTAGAATTCGTCCGGCTGACTGTGGAACCATCGTCTGACTGCTGTCTTGGCTTCATCGTTGCACGTGAATTGCTGTCCTTCCAGGAACTTTTTCAGCGGACCGAAAACGTGGAAATCACTAGGAGCCAGGTCTGGACTGTATGGTGGTTGGTCCAGACTTTCCTAGTGAAATGACCGGAACTTGTAGGCGGTTCTGACTGCCACATGGGGCCCCGCATTGTTGTGGAGGAAAACCGCGTTGTCCACATCGAGAATCCCTCGGCGTTTTCGCCTGATGGCAGCCAGCATCATACGTGACCATGTCGAGCAATAACTTTAGGCATTGATGGTTGCACCTTGCGGCATGAAATCTAGTAGGAGCGGTCTTCGGCAATCCCATAGCCACCCCCCCCCAACCGTTAGCATCACTTTCCCAATAGATGGCACTGAGCGGAATTTTTTTTGCCACCGGCGAGCCCGGATGTTTCCACACCATGCTCTGCTGCCTTGATTCCGGCATGAAATGCAGTATCCACGTTTCATCGCCAGTAACAATACGGTCCAGGAAACTTCCCCGTCTTCCGCATAACGTTGCAGATGACCCAGTGAAGCAATCATTCGCTTGCCTTTCATCATGTCATCCAACTGCTTAGGCACCCACCGACATGAAACCTTCCAGTACCCTAAAGACCCGTTAACGATGTCAATCAAAGGAAAAATGCATCTACCGTTCGTCTGCAATATGATTCCTTGCTGATAGACAATGTACGCTATGTGCTGAATGAATCAGGGGATTCAATGATTAAAACCAAAAAGCAAACCTCTGCAGTACATGAAACTTGACTGCATTCCGATGCTAATTTCTCGCTGGTAAACGTTAATGCCCGCAGTCTTCTTAACAAAATTCAAGACTTTCACCACCTCGTGGCATTTTATCATCCTTCTGTGATTTGCGTGACTGAAACGTGGCTTGGTGAACACATCTTAGATACTGAAATTTTACCACCAGGTTACAGCGTCCTCAGGAAAGATAGAAGTGACCGGCGCGGTGGCGGTGTGGCACTCTTCGTAAACCAAGACATAGAGTTTACAGCATTGCCTGACGTTCCTAACTGCGAATCAGTATGGTGCAAAATAAGGCTTTGTGGATTCACTTTGGCTGTAGGAGCTGTTTATCGACCCCCTGACACAGATCTCAGTGTCTTTTCCGATCTTACCGATTATATAACCAAACATAAACTTAACTGTTGTAAAATGTTACTTGCTGGTGATTTCAACACCCCTGGCATAGATTGGCCAACGCTATCTGCTGGTGGCCGTCACAAAGCCATTTGTGATTACTTGATTAACATGTCTATTTCTTTCGATCTGACGCAAATTGTGAATTCCGCAACCCGAGAAAGCTCAATTTTAGATTGTTTTCACAAATGAGCAACTTAGACAAAATGGTTACGATAGTACTATCGTTGAAGGCCTCTCGGACCATAAGGGGGTCATTGTTTACTTGAATTTAGCAACTATGCCTAAGCGCCCCTCACATCAGACAGTATTGAACTGTGAACGTGCTGATGACAACTCCATAACTGAGTTGCTCGCATGCTCTTTTGATGAATTTTCGAGTTGCGTAAACCATTCCTCTGTTAACGTGTTAGTGAACCATTTTTACTCAATTGTCAATCAATGTATAACTGATTACATTCCAGCCAAGTGTATAAAGCGCAATCCCAAGCACCCTTGGTACACACGTGAAATTATACACCTAATTCGTCGCATCAGGCGTCTGCGCAAACAACCCTATGCAAACAATCCAATGAAAGCTTCAGTATTGACCACACTTAAAAACAACTTAAAATCTGCTATGTCAGATGCGAAAAGTTTCTATTTTAATAGCACCTTGTCATACTTCATTAAAAACAAGCCATCAAAGTTCTGGCGAACCATCAGTCCACTAAGTGAGAGCTCTCCTTCATTCATAATTGCTAATCAACCATGCTCAGATAATCTTAGCATTACTGAAGCTTTCAATAATTACTTTAAATCAGTGTTCACCTGTGATGATGGACGCACCCCCACGTTTTGCACTACTCTTTCGTCATCACCTTTTCCTAGTATGGCAATCACTTCAGCTGGTGTACACAATCTTATACTCAAGATCGATACTATGAAAAGTACTGGGCCAGATAATATACCAGATAAGTTTTTACGGCGATATTCTGAATGGAGCTCTCGGTACTTATCCCTAATTTTTTCGAAATCTGTAGAATCATCCACTGTTCCAATACTCTGGAAATGTGCTAAAGTTGTTCCAATTCACAAAGACGGTAATAAGCAGGAAATATCTAACTACAGACCTATTTCTTTAATATCAACATCTTGTAAACTATTGGAACACATTATTCATAAATATATCGTTGAGTACTTATCTGAACATAATCTTCTTTCGCATGCTCAACATGGCTTCCGTTCCGGATTCTCCACGGTAACACAACTTCTAGAATTCTCCCATGATACTGCATCCACACTTAACCTTAGAGGACAACTTGATGCCATTTTTATTGATTACAGTAAAGCTTTTGACACAGTGTGCCATAAAAAGCTTCTCATTAAACTCAAGGCAATAATTCATGATTATAAATTACTAGGTTAGATACAGGACTACCTAAGTACAAGAACCCAGTTTGTTGCATTTAACAATGTTCACTCATCTCGTGTCAATGTTACATCCGGTGTACCACAGGGGTCTGTCTTGGGTCCTTTGCTGTTTGTAGTCTATGTAAATGATGTCGTTGAAGTAACCGCGGGCACTTCTGTCAAAATAAGACTATATGCTGAGGACTGCGTCCTTTATTCTACTATAAGTAGTAATCATGATCAGTTAGAGCTGAATGAAGTCTTCACCCGTTTTTGCGAGTGGAGCAGAACATGACAAATGTCACTTAATTTTAAGAAAACCGTATCAATGACTTTTTCGAATAAAAAACAACCATTACAATTTACATATTTTAATGAAGCGCACAAGCTTGCAAGCGTCCACACGTTTAAATACCTTGGTGTTACTTTCTCCCCTGATCTAAAATGGCCTGCTCACATTAACTGTATAACCAACAAGGCGTTGAGAAAACTGGGTTTTCTTAAAAGAACCTTACGAGATGCAACTAAAGAATGTAAATTAACGGCATACAGATCACTAATAAGGCCTCTACTTGAATACGCGTCGGTAGTGTGGTCGCCACATCATTCCAAAGACATAGACATGCTTGAGTCTATTCAGAAAAAGGCCATAAGGTTTGTATGTATTCGTTATGGCCGCCATTTCTCACCGACATCACATGCGAGCAAGCTACTACTAAAGCCACTGGCCCATAGACGTACTTGTGACCGTGTTATTCTGCTACATAAAATTGCTCATGGAAAAACTTATGTCAATGCACCTATTGTTTTCACTAACCCTTCTTCTCGGCCCACCAGAAGAAGTCATCATCTTAACATTGTTCCTCTGAATGCAACGATTGATTGCTTTAGGTTTTCCTTTTTTCCGCATACAATTGTGATTTGGAATGGCCTTGAGGAGTCCTCGCGCGAGCTACCAAGTGATGTATTTGCCAACCTATTACCCAATCATGTTCATTAATCAACTAGCTATTCCTGATATTGTTTTTTCTATTGTTTGTTTTCTTTTTGCCACTAAAATGTATTTTTCAACTGATTGACATATGTATGCACTCACTCCTGCAATATCTTGCTATGCAAGATGGCAGTATATGTAAATAAATAAATAAATAAATGAACACTGCCATACGAAATACCAAGCTCCCGAGAAATGTCCTTGACGTGCACACGCCGATCAGCTCACACCATTGCGTCCACGCGGGAAATGTCCGCCATGAACGCTTATTGTCATGCAAGTCTTCACGGCCTTTTGCGAACTCACAACACCACTACCTTCACTTCTCAAAGCGAGACGCCATTCCCCATATGTTGGCTGCATTCCCCCGTGGATTTCGATGGGAGTTTGCCCCTTGCTCCATGGAAAACGAATCACACTTCATTGCTCGTAAGCCGTGAGCATGGGCAGCACAACTGCCATCTTGAACAGCTGACTGCAGCACAGTGCCGCGGTGCTACCGGCAGATAAGGCCAGGCCGGTCCAAGAAATGTCCACCGCTGGGAATAGACATGTTGATTTCACATTTACAGCCGTAATTTAGCTAAAGAGTAGGAAAAAAAGACTTTCCCATTCGCCCTCGTACTATGATTTCCCTCACTGAACTTTTCTGGAGGTGCTGCCATGTTCACTTTGCACTTGAAAAATAAATATAATCTGAAAGCATAGGTAGCTCATTCTTGCACTATCCAATGTAGACAAACTGGAGAATACACCCTGCAATTTACAAATACGTAGCTCAATGTTTTTTGCCAAGACTCTATAGTTATCAGCAGTCCCTTGTAATCTATAAATATATCATGGAGTACCTGGAAACTAATAACATATTAAGTAATTGTCAGCATAGTTTTCGCCATACTCTCAATACCGTAATACCACTAGTTGAAGTCGCCAGCGACATTGTTAAGCTATCAGATATTACGTATATGAATTGATGCAATCTTCATAGATTTGTCCAAAGCATTCGACACGGTGCTTCACCATAAACTGCGAAACAGACTCCATAGTATCCTAAATAATCCTAAGCCAGATGACTGGATAGCTAGCTTTGTTTCTGATCGCTCTTCGTATGTGTATTATAGAGCTTCTAGCTTCCTTACTGATCACGTCTCAACTAGTGTGCTACAGGGTGCACTGTCCTTTACACTCTTACTACATGCTTTACATCAATGACTTGCCACAGAATATGCTCGTAAACTTGCGTCCCTATGCTGATGACTTAATGCTATACCATGGAATTAACTCTCTTGAAGGCCATGTTGTTCTTAACGATGCATTCTCTAACTTTTACACATGGTGGTGATACCTGGAAAATTACGAGAACAAATCAGAAAGTAATTGTTTCTATTTTTATTAAGTAAAATAAGGTGCATACAGGTAATTACAAGTATAACGTACCTTACACTATCTTTTACATAGTCCCCACACGCAGTCCAGACATTTGTCCCTTCGCAACACTAAATTTGTGATGCTCCTGTGGTAGAATTCGTTCGGCTGACTGTGGAACCACCATCGGACTGTTGTATTGGCTTCATCGTTGCACGTGAATCGCTGTCATGCCAGGAACTTCAGCAGAGCGAAAACCTGGCAATCACTAAGGGCGAGGTCCGGACTGTGTGGTGAGTGGTCCAGATTCTCCCTATGAAATGACCAGAACTTTTCGGCAGTCAGCGACGCACGCGGCCTCCCCGAACGCTCATTGTCATGCAAGTTTCACGGCCTTTTGCGAACTCACAACACCACTACCTCATACTTCTCAAAACATGACACCTTTCCCCATACGTGGGCTGCCTTTGCCTGTGGATTTAGATGGGCGTTCGTCCCTTCATTGTTCCATTGAAAACGAATTACATTTCGCTGCTCGTACGCCGTGGACGTGTGAAGCACAACCTACCATCTTCAACAATTGGCAGCAGAGCCGTGACGTGGAACTACCGGCAGATAAGGCCGAGCCGGTCGAAGAAAGGTCTACCGCTGGAAATTTATTTATTTATTTATTTATATATTATTATTTTATTTAGTCAGCATTGGTTCAGACACAGTGAAGGCCTTTGATGGCAAGGCTAAAGGCAGTACAATGTCTGCCTGACTAAGGCATGTCTCATTTACTTCGCATTTACAACCGTAATTTGGCTAAAAAATAAGAGGAAAGACTTTCTGATTCGCCCTCGTTGTATTAACTTCCATAAGATGGTCTCTATGTCATTTACTAGACGTTTGTTCAATTACCAGAGGTGTTTGTCCATTGTCATCAACTGATTTGTTGTCTGTCCTTGTGAGGTTTTCACCGCTAAGCCTCCGCGGGGTAGGAGTATGTATAAAGACGCATTTGATTCTTAGTAGTTTTTCTCCTTCTCATACATCATGAAGCCGTGACTCGTCAAACAATACAACCCAACACCAACTTGTTCGACTCTGCCAATGCTACCTATATGTCATGCGATATATAGACTTTCTAGTTGCGTGGAATTTCCAAGGTCGGAATTTCCTAGAGTCTAGCCAACAGATTTTCATAAAATCGATAGCCTGAACCGGTTATACGACTGGACGATCACAGATGACACCACTGTATCATTATTAGTATTTTTTTATTGTAGGGACGTGCGATAGGGGTTTGACAGATTGCGACAAGGCCTATAGTGCCATATTGGATTGGATTAAAGCCATTATTTGTGCCTGCAGTTGGGCGCTCGCGCGACCCGACGAGGGCCTGCGTCATCTACGAAGTCGCCGTTACTCGGCGTGGGTCTCCGCTCACCGTTGCCGGCTCGCTGGGTCCCTGCCTTTCGAGCGCCCCGAGGACCCGCTGGACGGCCTAGAGCTGTTCGTCTTGGTCGTAGCTCTTTGCGGCTGCCTCGAGCCGCGGTGGGATCGTTCTTGATTTTGCTTCTTCAGGATTTTTAACGCAGTCCCACAAGATGTGCATGCAATCTACTGTCTCCCTCCGGCAGAATCTGCACTTATCGGTCGGATATGTCTCGGGGTACATGCGATGCATCAGTCCCGTGCTCGGCAGCGATCCGGTCTGGAGCTGTCTCAGTAGTACCGCTTCCGCTCGACTCAGCCTCGGGTGCGGGGGTGGGAGAGTCCTGCGAGCCAGGACGTAGGCCTTCGTGATGTCATTGTAGTCCGTCATGCGGTCCTTGGTTCTGAACCACGTCGGACGGTCTGTCGCCGGGGTGCGGTTGGTTAGCGCTCGCGCCGTTGCGTGTGCCGTCTTATTGTGGTTCTCATTGTGGTTCTCATTGCGTTCCGACGCGTCGCCCGCGTGCGCCGGAAACCACTTGAGTCTTACTTTCCTGTCTTGTAGTTTGGCCGCTCACAGTACGCGCTCGGCTTCCATGCAAATTTGGCCTTTGGCGAAGTTTCGCACCACCTGTCTCGAGTCACTCAGCCCCGTGTGGCCTAGTGCCATAAGGTCCCCGCATTACGTGTACACGAGGCCGCCTCTAAATGGCGTTGATGAACAAACACGGTGAGTGGAGTCGACGAATGTGAGTACAAAGAAAAGCGTCGCGTTACCTCATATAGAGGGCATGGTTGTTTAGCGTGCCTCGAATTTATGCATCCGCTCCCCCGCGCGATCGGCCAAGAAATCGTCTAGATCTTGCCAGACCAGCACCAACGTGTTCCTGAGGCTGCACCAGTCAGCTACGGTGAAGTCATTGCGATGCCTCAACAGGTCGCGGTGGAGTTGTTGCGACGGCCCAACCATTCTCTCCAAGTTTCTCTCCAAGTATGCGTTTCCGTTACTGTGACGTCATGGCGCGGCCCCGACTACAGCCCACCAAGCAGTCATATCAGCAGCCGCCCCCTACTACGCGTTCTGTGACATGGATGGGACCTGTCCCAGCGAGCCGGTGGCGCACCCCGGACAACCGGCCCATATGCTTTGCGTGCGACTATGCCGGTCACATCGCACGTTATTGTAATCGTGCGCACCCGCCTAGCAGCGCACTACCCGTGACAAGCCAGCCCAACCGCCCATATTATAGCCCAGCCTCCCGTTGGCTATGTCACCAACGTTGCGCCTGACGCCAACTACCCGCGGTTCACCGCCTGCTCGCCGTCGCTCACTGTCGCCGATGCGACCTGGCCCCGTAACTCGGGACAAGGAAAACTAATCGTCGCTGTCCAAGAGGCATGGGCTGCGACACCGTCAAAATGTGAAAATTCTCAACATAGTTCCTCCAACGTAATGGAAGTATCTGTTGACGGTGTTCGCGTATCAGCACTTGGGGACACGGAGCCGCCGTATGTGTTACGGACGCTAAGCTTTGCCGCTTACTTCGGAAAGTCATGACGCCCCTTCCTGGGCTCTCCCTCCTCACAGCCAGTGCTCAGCATATTCACCTCTTAGCGGCTTGCACTGCTGGTGTTGTCATTGCCGACGTTTTATGCGCCACAGAATTCATCAACCTTTCCTAGTGCTCTCATGACGTTATCCTAGGCTGGGATTTTCTGTCGCGCCACAATGCCGTTAGCCATTGCGCACGTGCCCAAATGGAACTCTCGCCGCTGTTACATTTGCCGCTCACCGACGATTCTTCGCTTTCAAGGTAACTACTTGTCCAAGCTGACTGCCACGTTCCTGCGAACGCGTCAACGGTCGTGCCCATGTACTGCAGCGGAATCTCAGACGCTGTTGCACTGTCTCCTTCTGACCGCTTTCTCACTCGGAAAGGTCTGCTGCTACCTTTTGCAGCAGTGGGCATTACACAGGCTACAGCACCGTTTTCGTTTGCAACCAGTTCCTATACCTTATGATGCTGTTTCGAGGGGAATGTCTTGGCACTGTAGAAGCCATCGAAGACGTGCAAGTTATGGATGTGCCCGATGACAATTACTGCGCTAGTTCCAGTGCGATTAGTGCTGTTTCTACGTGTGACCTGTAGCCAAGTGATGTGTTGGGTTCTTCTATTGCCGATGGCCTTACACTGGTCCAGTCATTTCAACTTTTTCTCCTCTTAGAATTTCATTCTTCTTTCGATGTAGGGCAATCTTCCCTACTCCGTACGTGAAATGTTACACATCACATCCACACTGGCTCGCAAGCGCCATTGCGGCAACGTTCCCACCATGTATCTTCTGTAGAACTTCGTGTAATCAATGAACAAGTCGATGACATGCTTCGCCGCGACTGTTGGAAGGTCATACGACATTCCAACAGTCCATGGGCATCCCCTGTCGTTTTTGTTACGAAGAAAGATGCTTCTGTGCGGTTCTGTGTGGACTACCAGCGCCTCAACAAGATCACTCGCAAGGACGTCTACCCTTCCCATGCACAGACGACGCGACTGACAGTCTATATGGCGCAGAATTCTTTTCATATCTAGATTTGCGTTCAGGGTATCGGCAAGTGCCCATGGCAGACCGCAATTGGCCGAAGATAGCTTTTTCCACATCCGACGGGTTATACGAATTTAAAGTAATGCCTTTTGGAATTTGTAATGCCCCCTCAACTTTTGAGCGCATGGTGGACACAGTTCTGCGCGGCATGAAGTGACACATGTGCTTGTGCTATCGTGACGACGGCGTTGTTTTTGCTCCTGACTTCACCACGCACCTTCAACGGCTGCGGTGTGTTTTTACGTGTTTAACAAACGCTAGCCAACAACTAAACATATATAAGTGCCGATTCACAGCTCGGCACCTGACAATTATAGGTTACGTCGAATCCAAGGGTGGAATTCTCCTCAATCCAGCCAAACTTCGGGCCGTCGCCGAATTCCCTCAACCAACATCCGTCAAAGAATTGCGCAGTTTCATCGGTCTGTGTTCCTACTCCAGCCGCTTTATTCACAATCTCACCGCCATCACATCGCCCGTGACGGAGCTACTTAGAAGCAACAGGCTCGTCACTTCGCAGTCGTCCGAATGCGACGGCGCCTTCACAAAGCTCCGTCGTTTGCTAACGTCTCCGCCAATTTTGCGCCATTACGATTCGATAGCCCCTATCCGAGGTGCGAGCGGTGTTGGCCTCGGCGCTGTTCTTGCCCAGAGTAAACGAGGATTTCCTGAATATGTCGTGACTTATGCAAGTTGTACGCTTACGAAACAAGAGAGAAATTACACTGTGACAGAAAAAGAATGCCCTGGCCGTCATCTGGGCTCTTACTAAGCTCCAGCCTTATTTGTATGGCCGTCCAATCGATGAAGTCATGGACCACCATGCACTATGTTGGCTGTCGTCCTTGAAAATCCCTCAGGCCGTGTTGCCCGATGGGCACTTAACCTGCAGGACTAGGATATCCGCGCGCCGTACCTCAGGGGACACTGATGACCTCTCGCGCTCTCCCTTGATTGACGACAATGCCTGCTGTTCACTATCCCAGTTTTCTGCTTCTTCGCTCGACCTTACCACCATCGATACTGAGCAGCGCAAGGACCATTGAATTGCCTCCTTTATAGACTTGCTTTCTGGTCCATCAACACGACCAACCACTCGCACGTTGTGTCGTCAAGCTCAACATTTCGCCATTCAGGACAACGTGCTTCAGCGATGCAATTATAACCCCGACGGGCTCCAGTGGTTGTTAGTAGCACTTCGCACTCTGCGTTCTGAAATATGCGCAGCTTTCCGCGGCGATCCACAGTGTGCACACTCGGGACTTTTCAAAACTTATCAGCGCCTACGACAGTGGTACTCCTTCGTTCAAAGCTTGCTCGCTCTTGGCCCGATTGGCAGCGCCAGAAATTTTCACCCCGCCTCTCGCTAGCTATTCTGCAACCTTTACCTTGCCCTGCCCGACCGTTTGAGTGCATCGGCGTTGAATAGTATGGGTCCCTTCTCCTAGCATCAGCTGGAAACCGCTGGGTCGTTGTGGCAGTCGACCACCTGACGCGATACGCCGAAACTGCCGCCCTGCCGGCAGCTACAGCACGCGATGTTGCCTCCTTCCTGATTCGTCAATTCATTCTTCGCCATGGGCCGCCTCAGAAACTGCTCAGTGATCGAGGACGTGTCTTCCCATCCGAAGTAGTACATTGAAGCCATTCTTAAAGAGTACCACGTTGTTCATCACATAACTACGGCGTACAATCCTCAAACTAGTGGTCTTGCAGAACGCTTCAACCGTAAGCTCGGCGACATGCTTCCCTTGTACGTCGCCTCCGACCATATAAATGGGAACGTCATTCTGCCCTTCGTAACCTACGCGTAAAACACCGCTACTCAGTGCACCGCCGGCTTTTCACCCTATTTCTTACTATATGGTCGGCAGCCGTCGCACACCATGGGTACAATTCTACGACATGGCACCACAGAGTGCCACGATCTCGCACGAGGCCTTACCTCGAATGACCAAAAGCGCCAGAAGAGCACTCGCGCTGACACCGCTTCTGTACCCGCCTCCCTTCCTGGGGCGCTTGTGTGGCTCTCGGTTCCTCCCGCTGCAACTGGCCTCTCTTCAAAACTACTGCCCAAAGGGTCCTACCGAATCGTTGAACGCGCGTATATATATATATATATATATATATATATATATATATATATATATATATATATATATATATATATATATATATATATATATATATATATATATATATATCTGTGTGTGTGTGTGTGTGTGTGTGTGTGTGTGTGTACAGGACGTTTCAGCGAACACTTCCAAAATTTTTTAAACGTTGCCTGTGGCAGATAGCTCAATTCTAGTTTATGAGCTTTATTAAATTTCTGATTTAATTATGAAAGTTTCTGAAATTGGAATGCAAGATCGACTAATTCACCCATATTGCAATTTACAAATTATAGCCGTGGACTTCGCAAAGCGGATCCACTTGGAACGAATCCTCAGGACGACACCAGTTTCGAGATATAAAGTCCGGAATTTTGCGGAGAAATGCATTCGCATTCCAGTTACTTGTTGGCTTCAGTGCATGAAACGACGTTTTTTTAACGAATTAACTGGAACGCCAATGCATTTCTCCGGAAAGTTTGGGAATATGGCCCAAACAATGAAACGTTCCTTTCCTTCGAGCGCTTCCTAACCTTACGTGAGGCCTCCTTACAGCGAAGGACCGATGGAGGAAGCAAGCATACTCTGAAAGCTCCCTTCACCCGTCCTCACGTAAGGAGCGGTTGCCGCCATGCCTGGGTTCGAGATTATCTCTTAAATGCTTTAGGCGAACACCAGAACACCACTATTCAATAAAAAAGGTTGTATCGTCACACAATCTTTAAGTTGATGAGCTAATATAGAGAAGCGTGGACGCTTTTTTCTAGTTTTGTTTATTAAACCTAAAGAAGTAGCGTATTACGGTGCAAAACTTTATGTGATCCAGCAACGCTGGTACGCCGGCGTCGTGCAACGCCTAGCAACGCTTCCATGCCGCACGCGTGACTGAAACGAACGTGCCTGGCAAAACGTACCGTGCTCGCGCTTCTCCGAAGGTGGGCGACAGCACGCACGCGCAAGCAAACGTCACGTGGTTAAGCAGTGAGGCGAAGCGCTCGTTCAGGGCCAGGAGCGGCGTAAGGACGCATGAAGGTAGCTTGGTCCAAACAATAAAACGTTCCTTTTAGGTGTGTGCGAATATTGAAATTTTCGATTACGAATCGAATACGAATAAGGCGAAGAACTCTCTTCGAATATCGAATCGAATATCGAATACATGTGTAGTATTAAAAAATTGCAAGAGAGGTAACAATAGCTTTATTACCCTTTTAAAAATAAGATTGCATTTTACAAGGTTGCTTCAAATTAAAGAGGTACTCAATTATAGATAATGGACTCAGGTAATGCCCTCAGTCAGGTAAAACGCTTGTTACAGATTGTAGTGTAGGAAAATTAACTGCTCAATATGGCCAGAAAGTAAACGTTCTCTATGCACTGTCACATTTCTACCGGTAGAAAAGACTCTTTCACTAGGAACTGAAGTGGCAGGGATCGCCAAGTACTTCCGGGCGAGTGCACTTAAAAGCGGGTACCTGAAGCGGCCAATGGACTGCCACCACTCACAAGTATTCATGCCCCTTTCCAGAAGAGGCTTTTGCGCGTAGTCTGTAACTTCCCCCTCAGGGGCAGATGCCAAATGTGCCTTCTCTTTGTTCATCACTAGATCGTCAAAAGCATTCCATACACTCGATGCCACCAGTGGACACGAAGTCGACGATGGCACGGCGGTGTCCCCACGGTGTTCCACGACGGCTTCCTAGAGCTCGCTTGTCCCAAGGTTTTTCAGCCAGATCATCTGAACAGATGCCTGATGAACTGTGGCCATAAAGCGCGGATCAAGAAACATGCCTAGGCTGGCCACTTCATCAAATTTCCACTCCGCACAAAGAGCCTTGATACATTTTGAATCAATGTTAGCAAACCCTGAGTTGCCTTTGCAACCTTCAAGGCAGTGGGGCATTCCAAAAATAATTAGAATTATAAAGCTTGGTGAAAAAGAAACCGAAACTGATCAAGTCTCAAATGCCTGAAGCAGATAGACTGAAACAGAGCATACAGATAATGGCAACTCAGGGTTGCAAAGGCAACCCTGAGTTGCCTTTGCAACCTTCAAGGCAATGGGGCATTCCAAAATAATTGGAATTATAAAGCTTGGTGAAAAAGAAACCGAAACTGATCATGTCTCAAATGCCTGAAGCAGATAGACTGAAACAGAGCATATAGATAATGAGCGGATCATGCGAAGTTCTCAGTTAATAAACATGTTCTTAGGAGAATGCGGAGCAAGCATACAATTGGTTAATTGCTCAATTATTCGCAGTCTATCCGAATATTCGCCGTTTCCACCGTTATTCGGCCGTCCTCGGATATTCGTGAATTTCCGAACATGCATTTCTCGAATGGAATACGCTTCGAATATGGAAAATATTCGATTCGTATTCGAAATTCCGAATATTCGCACACCCCTAGTTCCTTTCCTTCGAGCGCTTCCTAACCTTACGTGAGGCCTCCTTACAGCGAAGGACCGATGGAGGAAGCAAGCATACTCTGAAAGCTCCCTTCATCCGTCCTCACCTAAGGAGCGGTTGCCGCGTGCCTGGGTTCGAGATTATCTCTTCAAATCTTTCCGCGAACACCATTATTCTATTAAAAAATGTTGTATCGTCGCACAATCTTTAAATTGAATCGCTAATATAGAGAAGCGTGGACGCTTTCTTCTAGTTTCGTTTACTAAAGTTAAAAAAAAGTTGCGCATTACAGTGCAAAACTTGATGTGCTCCAGCAACGCTGGCACGCCGGCGTCTTGCAACGCCTAGCAACGCCTAGCAATGCTTGCATGCCGCACGCGTGACTGAAACGAACATGCCTGGCAAGACGTACCGTGCTCGCGCTTCTCCGCAGGTGGGCGACAGTGCGCATGCGCAAGCGAATGCCATGTGGTTAAGCAATGAGGTGAAGCGCTCGTTCAGGGCCAGGAGCGGCGTAAGGACGCATCAAGGTAGCTTTGGAGCTACCTTATGCTGAGGAAGCACCAAGGAAGCCTTCACCGAGGGCCCCTCAGTAAGGAAGCTTTCAGAGTGACATAAGGTAGCCTCACCCCAATGAAGGCTTCCTTAGTGAGGTAAGGAAGGTTTTATTGTTTGGCTTCTTATGCTGAGGAAGTACCAAGGAAGCACCAAGGAAGCCTTCACCGAGGGCGCCTCAGTAAGGAACCTTTCAGAGTGACATAAGGTAGCCTCACTGCAATGAAGGCTTCCTTACTGAGGTAAGGAAGATTTCATTGTCTGGCCCTATATCTCCAAACGGGTGTCATCTTGAAAGTTCGTTCCAAGTGGATCCGCCTTGCTAACTCTACGGCTAGAATTTGTAAATTGCAATATGGGCCATAATGTAATTAGTTAAAACGTAATTAGGGAATTGTTATTAATTAGTAGATGATGCATCTCAATTTATTGTGCAAGTATTTCCGCCGCTTCGAGTAGACCAGCTCATGAACTAGAATTGTGATACCTGCCACAGGCAACCTTTAAATATTTTTGAAAGTGTTCGCTGAAACACCTTGCATATAGCAATACATGCGTGTGCCACACAGATGATTATCAGTAAATACGGGCGTAGCTTCTGCAATTAGCAACAAGCAAACCGAACAGCTGGGGTAAAAAATGCGCGTCGCTCTGGGAATATAGCCTCTCGTCTGATCCAGTGGGAGTGTAGTTGTTAGTTGCTACCCCTCATTATACCAACAGATCAAACGGACACGTTATCAAAATTATCCCGTTTTTATCCTATTATTTAAGTTGTTGAAGTACTGATTCCTTATTTCCATACTCTGAAGCTGGTTTCTCACCTGCCGAAAGAAAAAAATCATTTGTTGCTCACTCTGACACGTTTTCTTTTTTTTTTCTTGCTCTCTCTTCCTTCTACCTTGAAGGAGCGCATTTGACAACAGGTTGCACCAACGTCACTTGAAGTCTTGGTTGCCTTTGTACTTCAAGCGCAAAAACATCCTTTTACAGCTTTCTTTTTTTTCAGCTAAGTTTTTCATTCTTCCTTCTAGTTTTCGCTATACGAGATCCATCGGTATTTGAGTGCCGTGTTCAGAAAGTCTTTTCATCGAGAAAGAACCCTTACCCGTCTGTCCGTCGCGAAGGTTAAGAGCACGCTGCGAGCTCTCCTTCCATTACACCTTGTGCACGGGCACAATGGAAGAAAGCGTTCGTTATCAGCAGATAAGTTCGGCGCGCAGTTGCGGCCTAAAAACTCGCCAGCAAGACAAAGAGGGCGCGGCGTCGTTCGATGGGTCGCGAGGAATGACCAGTGAGGCGGACGTGACGATAAGCCGCAGCAGCACGAAAAGCGGCCCCGGCTGGGGCGGCGGCCCGGCACTATCGTCTCTGAAGGGCCATTTACAACCACGTTGGCGGCCTCCCAATTTGAGCGGACGCTTCAGCCTGGACGACGCACAGCAAGCGCGGACGCCTATTGATTGAGTGAATAAACGAGGTTGTCACCGAGCTGGCAGCTGAGCGAGCGAGCGAGCCACCGACTAAGTACCATTCATTCATTCATTCATTCATTCATTCATTGTGAACGTGAGGAAAATACAGTGAGGTGGTTGATTCAAATATTCCTCAAACTTTATTTGATCTTAACTATAAAGATTCCCTGAGTAAATTTACTGACCAAACAGAAGGTGCAAATTCACCGTCCGGCAACAGTTAGCGCTCTTGCAACTTAAGTGCCTGTAAGAACTTGCATTAACCTCACTCGTCCTAACAGGAACGTTTCCATGTATGTTTCCAAGTGGAAAGCTCCAGTGTACACTGACAATTGTTAATACATTCCCGCATCCGATCGGGGAGGGACACTGCATGCTGTTTGTCACCCGAACCGCTTAAGTCGCAATCTCGCCCCTTCCGTACTAGCTCGCGACGAAGAATACGATCGCACTAATTGAGCTGTTAAAGCTGCATCCCGTTACGAAACCCACAATCACTGCCGGAAACAGCCAACTTTTTCGGTTCTTTTAAGAATTACAGTGGTCTTTCTTTTTTCCTACCAATTTGCTCACCATCCAAGAAAACACGGAACACTGTATGCGTCCTGGATTTCGGGATCTTAACAGGGGGGATTAGTTTGAATTGCCTGCTGAGGTGCCTCTTTCGTGCGCATCGTGACCGACAATGTCGAGACAGAGCCAGAGAGAGGCAAGCAAATGAACAATAGGATAAAATCAACGACAGTCAAGTGGCCACAGTACGCACACACGTTGGAGAAAAGCAAGAGTAAGCAAGAAGAAGTGGCAGCGAGGGCCATTCGCGCCGCCCTCGAAGGGCGAGTCTCTGGCCACGAGGATGTGTGGGTCTGGTGCACGCAATCAGCCGACCTATGTTGTTGGAGTCTTCTATCGCACTGCTAGGGACGTTTTCCAGCTAATGAACTCTCAACGAGTCGCTTGATGAGTTTTAATTAGAGCGAGATAGTGTTGTCGCCCCGGCCTCGGCAGTCACTAGGATATTCGCCCGCCACCCCTAAATGTGGCGACGGCGAGATGAGGTCTATTAGCTGCGGTTTTACGACTCCAGTGTCTCACTCTCTGCACGACGGGCTGCACGCAGAACGTCGTCAGCTCTGTCGGCGCGACGCATTTCTTTTTTTTTTCATCCTATGCGCCACGGGTGCGTGCGTGCGTGCGTGTGTGTGGGGGGGGGGGGGGAGGGAGGGGCAGGAGGGTAGAGGGTGCGTGAGTGCATGCGTGTCACCCATGCTCATGCTGGCTCTTAGTACTGCCTCTTTGCGGAAGATGCTTACATCCTAAAAGCCGAGTTTTTCACATGGCGGCATGCTCAGCCGTCCAGCAAATGCGCTCCCCTTACTAGTCTTGTGTCTGGGTCGCGGGTCGCGGGGCGTCGTCCTCTGTGACTGTCGGCGACTAACAAGCATGGACCTCAGTCGTCTATGGCTATAGGATCCTTCCTTGATTTCCTTTTTTTTTTTTGTCAGGATGGTGGCGGGAGGGTAGGCGCTAGAATGGAGGAAGACGGGGTCTTATATAGAAAAAATAAGAAATAACAGAACGATGCGTATGCCGGCGCTCGTAACATAACTGTTTGCTTGAGCATAACGAGTCGGTTTTGCTTAACATGATGCTTCTTAGCGCAGCCCCCCCCCCCCGTAAAAAAAAACATAGAGAGACGAAAAGAAATAAAAAACGAGCGCTACTACCTACCTTTCTTTTCACCTCTCTCTGCTTTCTTATTCTTTCCAAGTTTTTGCGGTAAAAAGCATCAAGTAAGCACCAACTCGCCCAAGGAGAAGTTATCCTCAAGTATATTTCTTATATATAGAGTGAGCTCCCCTTTTCTATTCTCTGAAGTAGCGCTCGTCTTTCCTTTCACCTCTCTCTCTGTTTTGTTTTTTCTTCTTTCTTTCGAGTTTTTCTCTAAAAAGCATCATGTTAAGTAACTGTGCGCGTCACTTGTACAGCGAATGCGAGTACGTGTAGTCGTGAATGTAACGCCTAAGAGAAATTATTTACTAGGTGAGCCTAAAGGGGTGTTGTTTAACCTCGCGACGTTTCCATTATATCAGAGCATAAAGGTTTTGTGTTCACCCCCCTCTCCCTTGTGATTTCTTTTTCTGTTTTTAGTGGCGATGGGCAGTCTTTGGCAGTTTGAGCATATGCCCTTCGTTGATGTTGAGTAGCTTCTTCCTCCTGCACGGCTCGTCTATATAGTGTGTATTTAAGTGCGTTGGCAGCTACGGACACTCAGAACAAAGTTCGAAACTTCCTCACGGTGAATCCATTTACTGTCGGTTTTGTGCCAGTGCAATCATGCAGCGTTCATCGAGTTGTACACTGTAATGGGAAATATTTTGAATGTCTGCCCTGAACGAAAGATCCGAATGCCACACGTGGTGCATCTCCTGGAGCATCAAAGAAACATCGATAAACGGGAAAATGTTAACGCAGACTTTTTCTCTCGTAATCCTATTCAAATGACTAATGCAGTTCCCGTTTATATTACAAACGTTCCTCATTGGGCCTTAAAGCCACGCTCGATCTTGTGCACAGCGCCATTGTAGGCTTAGCGTAGGCCCTGTGGCTAACGTTACGCGTTCGATCCGATTTTAGCAGGACAGTCCAGATTTTTCAGCAAATGTTCCGAGTCTTGATTTGAAGCAGTCGGGACGATCAAATGTTCCGACTTCATTATTTTTTTTCCGTAGAATAAAAATTAATAAACCAGATTTATTTTTTTAGTGATCGACAGCTAGCTCGTTTGCACATCCTCCCGTTTTGTCCTTTGTTTGTTCGGCATACTAATGCAACTTTGGCGCGGGCACGTCACTTTGACGCGATGAGTTTTTGCGGTCTTGTGACGTTGCGTGACAGGCAGTGGAAGTGCGTGCAACCCGAAAACTTTTGACCAATAGCCAAGGGCTAATGGCAAAAAGGCGTCGAATCAGAAATAACTAGTTTTCTTTTGCTCGGTCAAATCATGCATAATCAGCGTGTACACATCATATCATATGGGGAGCTATCGCGGTTTTCGTGACGCCGCGTGACAGACAGGCGAAGTGAGGGTGGTCCAAAAAAGTTTTTGACCAATCGCGGAGGACTGATTGTAGAATTGGAATAGAAAAGTTCGGAATAGTTTTACGTTATAGCGCCCCTGATTTCTTTCTTTTTCTAGAGAAGCTTCCTTCGCGAACCCTTTTGCACTTGCCTGACCGTGGTGCCGGGTGCTGCTGCTGTCTTACCGAATAGCTCACACTTCAACAAATTACACTCCGTTCCCGATAATGATATTGAACTTTGGTACCCCACCACAGCAGCCCCGTGCTCTAACCAGTAGGCCGCACGCGCACGTACATTTCTATAGTGCCAACGTCGATTAGCTCTTTGAGATATGATAGCCACGCGTGTCACATTGCGTTGCACAGGTGTGCGAGAGCTCACCTGAGCGCATGCTAGTTTCGCTTACACTAAGAAAAGGTAGGAATTAAATGGGCAAACTTATAGAATTTGATTACCCGCTCCACAAAAGCTTCGCTTCGCATAAATTCCAAGATGTGCGTTCGATCTGCTTAATTTTGTACTTTAAAGCTTTTCGTAACTCAGCGTAAAAAGCCACTTGAAGGAATCAAGATGTTTTCTGAAGCGGCCAGCCATTCTATTACAAATAAAACACACGCATTAAACGCGAACAAAAAAAAACCACAAAGAAACCATCCACCGCTGGATGCCAACCTGACAACTGATGCATGGACCAAGAACGGCGAAGCTCTGTAAGGTAGTCATCCCACCCTTCGTCAGTACTAATATATGCTTCTGTTTCCTGGCTCACGGCCTCGCTCGCAGCGAGCAACAGCGTCTGCTGCTTTCTCGTGGCAGGCTGTTCTTTAGTGACGGCAGCGAGGGCTTTCACGTAGGCTGCATTGCAACAACACCCCGTCGGCCTTTTCCTGTCGCAGCCGTACGGATGCCTGGACGACCTCCAACGTGAAGCCGGTGCAACGCGACGAGAGGTGCAAAAATAATGGATTACTGGCTTAAGAAGAGAAGTATAACTTATTCTCTATTGGAATGATACCTAAGCAAGGCAATCTTTATCTTACAATCACTGCTCATTACGTTTCAAAGCCAATTCGCAGCTCCGACTCACGTTGCGTTGTATTTACATTTGACATCGACCACGCCGTCGCAGTCCGTCGCAGACCACCGCACCAAAACCGTTGCGGAGTTACCCTAGACAGCTTCGCTGTAGAAAAAAGTAAAAAGAAAAAAAAACTCCCTTTGTTTTTACTTCACTGCAAGCATTATAGGAGATAAAGAGAACCGCGTAAAATAATGTTCTAGGACAAAGTTAAACATGAAGTATATAGATATCGAGTCCACTTTTCACAAAGAAGTAGTAACTGTGCCTATAGAAAGAGAAAGGATTTACGACCACGAGTTTGGGAGTTGAAAGAGCATTCACCGGAGTACACCGGAGTATTCTTGCACTATATTTTCTGTAAAGCTGCGCGGCGCACACGCACTATAAGAGTACTGTATTTGTTCAGTTACGAAAAAAGACGGGAGCGGACTGCCACTTGCGAAGATGCCTGATACCAGGCCGCGCCTAAAGGCTACCTCCAATATCATTTCTTTCTCGTCCCATATCTGATTCCGTTCGAATTGGGAAGAACTAGACCAGAGCAGCTGTCAAGTTTGCTGCCTGCACACGTTGTTTCCTTTTCTAACTCGTTATTTTCTTCCCCCATCTCTCGCTAAGCCCAACAGAAAACACGTGTGTGGGAAAGTATTTGGCAGGCACGTATGAAACGCGGATGCAAGCTGGAAACCTGCCTAGAATTGTCCTGCTGTTTGTCTTTCATATTTGACAGCCTTCTCAAGCTAGAGAGATTGAAAACGACTTAATGGGCATGGCATATTGTCCAACATCATTTGCAGATAATACGCCGATAGGCCTTCGCAAACAACACTTAAACTATTAAACTTTTACCAAAGTCTACTTTCTTATTTATTTTAATGTCTGTAGAACTCCAGGGCACAGCACAAGCTCTTGTGGCGTCGCTTCTTTTCTATCCCGTTCTCCGCTTTTTGAGTTCCTGTATCATGAACCCATTACAACTCGAACTATTTTTATTCTTGCGTGGTGTCCGAACTGCGAGTTTCTGTGTTAACGGGACACAAATGCGTAGCCTACGATCGGTCACTCAAACTTTCGTTCATACTGCGGGGCGTCTATATCAACGGGGTCCGCATTAACGAGACATGACTATATATCACACCGCTACATCCATGCACGCCTGTCGGTTATACTCCAGTTTCTGCGCGTGTATCGCCTGACCAAATGATTTGATCTGCTTGTGATGCCATGCGTTTTGCACGAAAAGCTTTACACAAATGGCCTTCTCAGCGGGGAGATGTAATAGTTGAGTTAGTGCAGTCATGCCACGATACATTCTCATGCCGAAAATCCTCTTTCCGTGCATGCAGCAGCCAGGCTACGGATTGCCGAAAAATCTTCAGCGCTTTATTCTTCACCGCTGCTACTATAACGAGGCTCAGATGGCACTCGATATTCGCACACATGAACTACGCCTCCGCGAAAACTGTGATGAGAGCGCAGTGTACAGCGTATGCCATGCACATGAATGTCGCTGCAGAAACGCTGTTTTCTCCAGGTTACACATGGCGTGGCTACCCTTTAATCCGGTATTTTCGTTGGTTACGCTTCCCTGTTGTTGACATGCTATCTTTGGCTTGTCTTGAAGAAAACATGCAAGCAAGGTAAGTTAACGCAAAATAACCTTACAGAAAGCTTCCTTGCAACGGCCACCTGCGGGATTAATTACATTGGATAATTACATTACATTCCAGTGCGCAGTATAGAAATATGTGTGTGTGTGTGCCTGTGCCCATTAGCGACGTAACACGCCAGCATTTCTAGTTTCGCACAGCACAACACCAACGACGATTCTTAATCCTCAAATATACTGCCAACTCCAAGGCATCATAGGTGAACACGACGAACAGCAAATCGAGTGCTCATGCTCTCGGCTGCGCCGACGCCAACACAGAATAGTCGGTGTGGCTGTTGAGCTGGCTTTTCTGCTGAACAGTGAAATTCCACCTAAGAAAGCTCGGTGAATGCCGGCGCGAGAGGTGTGTGAAAAACATGGCTCTGATCAAAAACAGGCACGCTACTCCGCGCGGGTGTATATGCATGAATATTGCAAAAAAAAAAAATAGGCCGATTGACGCCCTCTTGTATGTAAGCAACTCTGTGATGGTTCACAAGCCTTGAAATATGAGTACGATACAAAACGGCTACCGGAGCCTTCGAGAACGGACTAAATAGTTAGGGCCATTTCAGTTTTATTACTGATTTGCATACAACATTTAAGTTAGGCTGGCCTTGCTCATCAGTACGCTTGCACGAACTATACCTTAGGCCGTTGTGGTTGTGTCAATGTCAACACACACACACACACACACACACACACACACACACACACACACACACACACACACCACACACACACACACACACACACACACACACACACGCACACACACACGCACACGCACACACACACACACACACACACGCACAAACACACACGCGCACACTCACACACGCACACACACACGTGATCTCTTTCTGCGTCTCTTTGTCCCCTCTCTAGAAAAATGGGCTCATATTCTAGTTGCATTGTTTGCCGTGTGCTGCTTTCTTCACTGCCTCTGAAATCCGACTCAAGTACAAGCATTTCTGCTCGTCTGACGTGGTTTCCGTTTAGCATCTACTGCAAAGTGAAGTATTTTGTTTGCCTTGTGTCAAACCCTTCATTCTCCAACGCATACTAAATGTTTTCCACTAATGTAAATCTCGGCTTTTAAGATGTGTTATAGCATTAGTCGCTAAAACACTGTGCCGCTGATTCATTTCATGGCAATGTTTATTAACAAACCCAGCGACAAACTTAGTACGACACCCATAAAACCTCATACCTTAATTTAATCTTAATAAGTTAATACTGATCGAGTGCATAATTTTTCCATATACACCTTCATAGTAGCCAGATAATAAATTAGCGCTTTTTTACGGAGAGGGGTGGGGTAATACATCCCTATAAGGTACCACTCTTTTTGCAGAGGTCGCGCGAGTGATAGCAACTCTTTTAGAGCCTTGCAGCGTTCTCCCGCTTCTGAGAGAGAGAAAAAAAACTTTTCCGGAACACCTTTCGTTCTCTAGAAATTACGCTGAATTAGTTTGCAACCACACATATTTCCTACGTTACTGAACAAATGCTTAGCTGGAGACATGCACGATTTTAAAACAAGCCCAGTTCAATATAGTATTGATGTGAAGGAGCCTACATGCAAAGTTTTACGATTGAAATACGAGTGGGAGCGTCAAGAAGAGCGCGTAAAAATAGCTGTCGTCGATACCGAAATTGAAAAAAGAAAAAGAAAAGAAGCGCCGCCATGACCGCTCGCCGGAAGTGACGCGTGACCTATAGGCCGCGCGGTTCTTCAGGCCGGCATGACCTCCCGTTCGCGGCTGTCCGTGGTGCGCTGAACGATCTCGGAGGCAATGTACTGGGACTTACGTGTAGCCGCTGACAACCACGTGCACGGGTCGTCTGCTCAGGTGCTGTTTCGAGGCTACTAACAAGAAAATTATTCAATTCCCAGGCCATGGGGTTCTGTCAAGATTGTTTCAGTGACACACACACACACACACACACACACACACACATATATATATATATATATATATATATATATATATATATATATATATATATATATATATATATATATACTACTTTCTTATAACCGATTTCGGCAAAGTGAAATTTTGTTGCAGTTGGCATTGCATGATGCATACTATTATACAATCAAGACATTATTTAACAGGCTGAAACACTGCATCGTGCAGGAACTTCAGCAAGGCTATAGAAATAAGTAATGACAGTCACCTTCCATCCGCATGCTGGTCGCCGCGGAGGCCAGACCACTTGGGCAAGCTTAATTGTGAATATTGAGAGCCAGCTTGATGACACTAGCCTTGCAGTTGCAAATAATTAAAACACGCGTTGCAACTAAACAGCAGGGCGCTCTTTTCTATATACGACGAAATGAGAGTGCATTGAAAGCGTGCCCTTTTCATCGGCTCCTGTCTATAGCAAGTCTGGAGCCTGCAAACAGCGCGGCCTAGTCGTTTCGTCACATATTGGTAAAGGCATGCGAAAATCAAAAGCAATACAAAGAAACTGGAATCCCGCAAAAGCAAGCTCATTTTTTCACTCTTTCTTCTTTCTTTTTTGGTTATATGCCTCCTTCGTCACTTGTGTGAGTGTGTGTCTTTCTTTTGTGGCCTTGACTGTGAGAGCTGAAATGCGCGAGAAAACTATGCCTGCTTTCTTTTATACTCGTTCTTTTTTTTTTACCATGCTGACGATATAACTGCGGCCACTGTTTGAGTAAATGACCCCCTTTTGCCCAGGTATTCCAGCACTCTCAAACAAAATTCGACCCGCGGGCAAAAAGAGCCAGACGGCGAGATGTCGCCCTCTCCCTTCGTGCCCGTCATTTGACGGGTTGCTTCCGTGCCTTGTCGTCTAGAGATCGACAGAGCGGGCCCCCGCTAGAGTCGACACGTTCCTCGTCATTGTCGCTTTTGCCGAGTTAGCGGGCAAGAAGACTGCCGCTCGGTTCTTTTTTTTTTCTCTGTCTCTCGCTTTCTATCTACACATATACCTGGCGCCAGCCATGCTCGAAGCAAAACGTTTTCACTAGCGCCTGTGAAGTTAAGCTCCTCGCCGTGTTGTTTTTGTAGGGATTCTTCGACGGCAGAAACCACTGAAATAGGTTCGTTGATGCAGCGAGCAGTCAGGGAAGTCACGATGACACTAAAGACCGAAAAAAAAGCTGAAAAAAAGAAGAAAATGCTGTTGCTTGAACAAGCTCGCTTTACGTCTCTCTCTAGCCTGAGGTGAAGACATACATCAAGTTGCTTGGTTCTTGTGCAAGGCTTCCTAGGCCTTCCGCTTTGTTGCGCGTCGCCACTGTGAATGCCGGGCTGCTGGAAAAGCCGGCTAACAAGCATCAAGGGCGCAGGGCGGCGAGCTCGCTTCACTTCAGGGGCTTAACCAGCAGGCGCGTTTCGGCGTCGGAGCAGTATAACGAAATTTTTATTTAATTGTTGAGAGTACGCTGATTGGAGAGAGAAACATTTTACGTAGGCTGTAAGGACCACCGCCCTCTTTATCCAAGTTAATGTATGGTTGTACGTTACTGCTTCACATGCACTAGTTGACAAAACACAGAATTTGAGTAGTGCACAGTAGTGAGAGTGAGCTGAAATGCATAAATTCTGAGTTCGGCTGGCAACCACATTGTTCGATGAGTGCGCGTGGCAGCGTATCAAGGAAAAAAAGATGCTGCAAGTAGACCAGGGGGCTCTGTATAATATTGAGCGTCTGCATCGCGCATCGAATGATCAATCGTTCCTTGATCGTCTCATTCACCGTCTGTTATCTCACATGGAAAAAATGGCGGCATTACTTATGAATATCATTGACATTTCTGAACCTACTGCTTCAGTTACGCCTCCGCTTCCAAAAGATGTCACCAAACACGTATTCCCCATTTACCTCACAATCTCTGACATACGCAAGAAGTCTGGTATGCCTGTTTCGGCAATATTCCGATTGGCTCAGTCTCACATGTTCGAAAGATTTCCAGATTATCTTCAAGTATTCACAAATGTATCTGTACACAGATACAGTCAAGGCGCCTCTGCAGCTTCTTCTGCCCTTCGACTCAAGTATGACGTGTCGTCAAAATACCTCATTCAACTTCCTCACCAAGTGCGGAGCTAGCAGCGAATAATGTGGCACTGAAATGCGTGCAAGAGGAGTTCACCACATCGATGATTGCCATATTTATGGACTCCCGTGCTGCCCTTAGCAGGTTACAACGCAGTCAGATTGATTGCCCAGTTGTGCGCAGCATTACTGACTCTGCAAACAAAATTTCATCACGTGGGGTATCTCTAGTTGTTGAATGGATACCTTCACAGGTAGGAATCGCCGGAAATGACGAGGCTGATCGACTGGTTTCAACTTGCGCTCATAACAACTCTGTCTGCCCTGAAATATTGTACAAGCTTTATGACACTCGTCTGCTGATTCGTCGCCGCCTACTCAAGCAGCATCCGGACCAGCGCGTCGCCAATGGAACATTCCCGACCCGTGTTCGCGGTCGAGGCTGGCCTCGTCGCGCTAGAGAGCAACTACTCAAGCTGAGGGTTGGCTGCGTGAACGTGCACGAACGTTTACACAGACAAGGACGTGTGGCCAGTCCATCGCGTACATTTTGTGGATGCTGCTAGACGCTTCAGCACCTGATATTGAAGTGTCCCGCTTTCCGTGCGCAGCGCATGTCGCTAGTGGGAGACTATCATCTCCTTGGCCGGCGGTGTACGACGCTCGACGAATGTTTGTACCTCAGTGGTTGTGCTTCTCGACGTGATCAGGCTCATCGTGCCCTTCGTACTTTTCTAGAGTTAACTAACTTGGGTTCACGTTTGTAGCAATGATACTATTTCTTCTATTTGCCATTCTGTAGTCGCGTGACCTTCAGTGACCGGCCCTACTGTGTGTGATCTGTGCTGTGTGTTCTGCTTCATTCTTTTAGATTTGTCCTGTTGCTCTTTCTTTCCTCTTTCCTCCCCTCCTTCCTATCTTCCATTTCTTTGTTGCTGTCACCTCCCTTCTGAAGAGTAGTCAGGCATTTTGCCCCTTCCGGTGGCAGTTGCCAACCTGCTCCTAGTTTTCCCTTTCCTGTTAAATGTATCTATGTTTTCAAGACTACCAATAATAATAATAATTATTATTATTATTATTATTATTATTATTATTATTATTATTATTATTATTATTATTATTATTATTATTATTATTATTATTATTATTATTATTATTATTATTTTATTTTATTTTTATTATTATTATTCCAACCATGCTCTTTGCTTCCTTGTTCAGTGCAGAATACGTTTAACTCATTACATCTCCCAAGGCATTTGTTAACCTCACCATAAGATGAGGTCACACGAACAAATATAACAGCATAAATTTTATTTATTTATTTATTTATTTATTTATTTATTTACTTATTTATATATTTATTTACTTATTTATTTATTTGTTTATTTATATTGTGGTCTTGAATACAAGAGCATTGCAGGTGGGTATACATATTTGTACATTAACATATTGAAACAGAAATGAAATATATTCAGGCAAAGGCCTTCAACAACACACATACATAGCAGAAACTTGTTCACAAATGTCATCTTTCGCAAGACCGAAAGAGAACATTAACTCTAATACAACATTTACAAGCATAGAATATGGCTTAACACGCACACAAAAAATAAAATCACTAATTACTTAATATGTGCCTCAAACAATAACAATGAATTCTGAGTTCAACTAGGTTTCAGGGTAGAAAAGTAAAGCATGGATTATGGTTCAATATCAGTGAGATGGACATGAGAATTACGGGTTTATATGCAAGAAGTCCAAATTCCAAGTCTTAATCTCTCTCAAAGGCTGCCAGCACAGACGCATGCATCCACTAATGCCCCTGTACCTCACCTCAGGACCACCGAAATCACTTTATGTGTCATGCTGACAAATGTTGGTCTTATGTTGAAGAGGGCAGGCTACGCTGGGATAGCGTGCATGACTATGTTGCTTTTGACAAAGCCGCCAAATGCAACGACGTTGTCAATACTGCTGCGACCGTTCCTGAATTCGGACACATAGTGAAAGTAGATGATGATGATGATGATGATGATCGCTCTGGCCAGAAGCTATTGAACAGGAGAAGCTGTATTGCAACGAAGCTTTAAGATACGGCAATAACGGCGGCATCCGTTTTAAAATTGTACATATTTGCGCGGGTTGTTGCCTCTTAAACATTCTGATGATAAACATACTCAAATTTTGCCAGATTTTTTGCAGTTTAACTAATTAGTTGCCTATTCACAGTCCGATATTTTTTTTTTTATTTCGCGCTACAACCAGGAAATATTGGTACAGCGCTCGTATGATCCAGGACAGTGCGCCGATTTCTTTTCCTTTTTTATGGAGCTCTGCTTATCAACTCTAGGAAACACGCTTTCACACAACTCGCAAACACAAACATGGCAAGTTCATAGTGATTGAAAGCATGCAAGCTTTCGACAACTGGTACTTTCTACGCCAGCCTTCGCATCTCTCGAACCAGGGAGACAAATCTGGTTCGGACACGACACGGAGCACACTCGGGATCCAGCAGCACCCGTTCAATATGCAGCCCCCAGTGACTGGCATCAATAGAGCGATAGACAAACAGGCAAAATGCAATGGGAAAAAAATGAGCGTGCGCTATTCGCGTGAGTGGCGCTCTCTGTCTTCCGAACGTCACCCGCGCTCTGATCGCTGCGTTTCCTACACACCCACCCCCCTCTATATTCGCTCTTGCGGCTGTCGTTGGCCGCGTGTCTAGCTATAGTAAACCCCTCTTCTCCCCATCTGATAGGGCATCGTTCAGAATTGCACGCTGTCTGCTCTATGGCAGTCAGATCACGCAATAATCATAGAGCCTGCAAGTAGAGCAAACGCAAGTTTTGTTGCGTGATGCATGTTCTCAAACTCACACACTAAGCAGCGCCCAAAAGAAAAACGCCAGCCAACGACCAGCCCTGATGCGGCTATATGGAGCCTGCGTTCGCGCTGTGATTCCCTGTTTACGCAGGGAAATTTTTTTTTAAATATTTTTTTCGTCATTCCGCGTTCAGCGACACAGACGGAGAATGCTCGCGCCAGCGCGGCACGCACATTCTGTGCGGCATCGACGCTTTTTTCGGAGTTTCGCATCCGCACAAAGGCCCTGGTCAATCTGTTTATCACTGTGGACACGCGCCAGCACGCGCGTTGCTCTATCCTAGCGTGCAGAGACAGGCCAACAGGCAAGAGCACAAGGGAAGGGACGCGCAATTATTATTATCTTCCCGCGTATAGCCTCCCATTCGCATGAGTTCCCATTCGCAATATTGGGAGCGGGTGCCGGGTGGGGTGGGAGGGGAGGGCTGCTCGGCTTGCAAGTCCTGTCCCGCGGAATCTACAGTATGCATTCTGTATCTTCCCTTTTCGCCACGCCAGACACGCGCACGCACGCGTTCTCTTGAGAAGCGGCGCTCGCGCGTTGTTTGCACTGCCTCAGTACCGAGCTTTCGGCATACGTTGCGCAGCTATATAATATAGCTCGCGAGCGTGTTGGATTTTCTGGCCCTGGCGGCCGGAGTCCAGTGTTTGCCAGATTGGAGCGCGAATCTTGCAGGGCATGTTGACACACGCGTAAGCGAAAATCACTCGTACGGACATGACTGAGAAGTGGTGCGAACACTTCGTCTTCCTCTTCTTTCTCTTTTTTTTTGTCTCCCCTTCGTACCCAGCTGCCTCTCCCACTACCTTGGCTTCGCATCCAGATACCGCCTGAGCGTCGAGGTCGACGGCGCATATATCCTTGTTTTATCGAGCATTTGCATCAGTTTCTTGATGTTAAAAGAAAAAAAAAACGCAAGCCCTTATAGCCAAGGTGTGAACTGATAGCTGGTTTCAATAAAAAATATGCGCGCAAGTACTAACCGCGTGTTCACTTGTCTTTTTTTTTTCGTCTTTTGTTGCTCCCAACAGAACGTTTAAATAATCTCCTGTCGCAGTTTGCACATTCCTACTATACAGAGTGATCATTTTCAAGTTTTACAGAATTTCAGAAGATAGCCTATCGTAAACAACAGAATTCCAATCCTTGAGCTGGATTATTCAGAGAGGCGGACATTACTTGCACGAGAACTCCGAGCACCTGTTGAAATAATTAACGAATATTTCACTAATTATCTTCTGAATTAATTTTTATCACAGAGCACCGATAAGCCTGGGTTCTTATCGGTGCTCTGTGATAAACGGTATCTTCGGCAAGGTTGAGGCATCGGTTGCTCAATTTTATGAGCTTATAAGTTTCACAGCACAATAAATAAATAAATAAATATATAAATAAATAAATAAATATACCAGCTCAAGTAGAGATGACGGAGAAGTTCATCTTTACGACCACTGTTGTAACAACTCAGGAAATTATGTAGCATGCACAAGTACACGAACCGTTCAGAATCCGATAATGTGGCGCAGCGTGAGCAGTAGCACAGCGCGTGAAGTGCTGCAGACTGCCATGCCTATCTTGGAAGTTTTGTGTACACTTATAGAAATTTCGTGCAGCTCCCTCCGATTTATTCTGCCTATCCTCTTAGCGCCACTTAGCAACAAGAAAAAAAAGGGCTCTCGTCTTGGAGGCCAAGGAAGCTTTCATTAACTAGCCGCCATCTTGGTTTATACTGCTTCCTTTCCCAGCTCCAATAAGGGGCTAGAGAAGCAGACTGCGCGCTGTTATGGCTTCTTCTGGCTGAAATTGAATGAGAGGACTCATCTGGCCGTTCACCTTCGAATGTCGTTCGTAGGCAGCATTAAGCTTCCTCCAAAAAATATTAAGGCGTAACCGTTCTTGACTGAGGAAACCGTAGTTATTCATGTCCTTAACTCAAGACAGGCATTTGCTTAGGCGATTTTTTGTGGCAACGTGCACGCTGCATAGTAATTTTTTCCGGCGTTTACTGAAAGCCCGCGAAATGTGAAATAAAGCCACATGACTGCGCTCCTGCGCTACCGTATTGCAGCGCTCTCAACCGCGTTTCGTGCGAAAGAACCGTGCGTGCGGACCGTGGTGAAGTGATCGGCCGTGGCTCGAAGCATCGGCTTCACAGTTCGTCAGCATCTTTGACGATTGCATACGGAAAGGAAACACCGTCGTCCATGATAAGCGATAGGCTCGACGTACAGTTTAGCACGCTGCAATACGATAGCGCACGAGCGCAGTCACGTGACTTTATTTCATATTTCGCGGGCTTTGTTTAAACGCCGGAAAAAATCACCACGCAGCGCAATAAATTCGCTTCGAAAAGTAATGAGCTGCCCTTTGAGTTATCATAAATTGTTTCTTTCTTCATTTCGTTTTTTTCCTCTTAAGTAGTTACTCATGGCAGGTTTTTTTTGTTTTTTCATTGCTGCCACTTGTGAGATTATTTCAGCCTCTCTTACTTTCCAAGCTTGACGTTCTTTGTTGCTGCGTTGCTCACCCTAAAGGCCGCATACTTGCTGGTAAGCTTCCTAGTTCTTTTCGTCCACTGTGAAACAATGTTTTTCTTTTACAAATACCTCAACACTCTCCCAGCCCATTTACTTTCTTCCGTATTCCTCAGTCATTCTTCATACTCAATATTACTGTGAGCTTCCATCACTTCATAAATTTTCCAGCCCATATCACCCTGCGCAGCTTCATTTGTAGTCTTCTCGTGAGCGCCCAATGCGAGGCGTCCCACTGACCCTTGGCCGCCATCGAGTCCTGATTGTACCCCTGATTTCAAGCAAACAACCGCATTTCGAAAAGTAAGTCCTGGAGGTCCCTCCCCAGTCTTTGACTATGGGACCACCTAGAGTTACTTTTTGTGTGGAAAATTTTAATCGCATCAATAAACTGAAACTGAAATTATTACACCCTTCCACACACCCCGGAGCACCTCGTACCTATTGTATCCCCATAGCACTCTGTGCTTCGTTATGGCTGAATTTCTCTTTCCATTTACTGTTATTGTTTTTTCTCTATCTCCCCCTTCCACTCGCTTTCTCTTTTTATCCCCCTTAACCCTACCCCCGTGCAGGGTTGCCTACTGGAACTACCTCTGGTTAACCTCCCTGCAATTCTATGCATCATTTTCTCTCTCTCTCCTTTGTTTCCATATAGATGTTGCCTTCGTTTATCCATATACCAAGATATTTATATTCTTTTACCCGAGGAATTTCCTGGCCCAGTATTGCCCCTGTCTGTTCACTATATCCTAAGGAGCGCCACATGAAGGCAAACCATATGTTTTTGGTTTCATACAGTTGTGGTTACCCACTTATTTTTTGTTAATCCTTGATTCAAGTTACATGAAAAATCCTGTATAATGCAAGATTTGCCTGGCAAACATCGGCCGAGGCGTGCCGTATCGCTATATTTCACCATTAAACTTCGTCACGGAAGGAAGGAAGGAAGGAAAAAGTGGAGAAGGAAAGGTAGGGAGGTTAACCAGTTTGGCTTAACCGGTTTGCTACCCTACACATGGGAGAGGGATGGGGGAGATTAAAGATGGGGAAGGGGGAGAGGGAGAGAGAGCACACAGCACAGCACACACACATCGTCCGTTGGAGTCCATAAATCTTACATGGTACGCGACGTCACTCTCACAGCCGCTTGTCCAATCCTGTCTCTTTCAAAAGCCGAAGTAGTCCCTTTGTCGCCTTCACCTGCGATATCTTCTGTCGGCGGCATGTGAAAATCGTGTCGAGGGACAATGGTCTACTGTCAAGGCGCGCT
Source organism: Dermacentor albipictus (assembly GCF_038994185.2). Taxonomy (NCBI): domain Eukaryota; kingdom Metazoa; phylum Arthropoda; class Arachnida; order Ixodida; family Ixodidae; genus Dermacentor; species Dermacentor albipictus. The sequence goes on from NC_091821.1 coordinate 92,748,586, forward strand.
AGAACAGATGCCAGGGACTGTCGCTGAAGATTATATTCAGGACAGTCGCACAGAACATGTTCCAGCGTCTCCTCGCAAAGACAGGCATTACAGAGATCGTTGTCGGCCATTCCAAAGCGGAAGGAGTAAGATTTAGTGAAAGCCACCCCCAGCCATAAGCGATAAAGCAGAGTCGCCTCTCTTCGACGCAGTCCAGTTGGCATATAGAGATGCATCAAAGAGGGCAGGTGGTATTGACGGTTGCTCTGGGTGGTCTGGCTGTTTGGTGTGCACCATAGAGATAGCGTGATCTCATGTGCAAGCACTCGAAGTCTGCTAGCTGCGTCGGATCGTGAAAGCGGTATGGCCTCTTGTGCGTCTTCAAGAGCTGCCCGAGCGGCATTATCGGCGTCTTCATTTCCACTGACGCCGCAGTGACTTGTCACGGAGCGTTTCCGTCTGGCGTAACAGCGGGGCGCGCTCGGTTTTCATATTGTCTCCATTGAGCGTTGAAATTCAATGATGAATATTGTCACATGGTAGTTACGGTGAAGAAAGCAAAACGCTGAATGGCGAAACTAGCGTTTTATTGGGCGAACTTGTGCCCACAAGCAAGTTACGCTCAAAGGAGAGCAATAGCGGCGAACACAATCGGCGGTCGTCGAAATCTGATCAGCGGGTCAAGCGCGTCGGCTTTTATACATCAGTGGTCGAATGTTCCAGAGTAATCGCTGGGACCCGCGTCTCTTTCACAAAGTTCTACATTATTCGCGTCGCGCATACATGCAATCAGATTACACAAGGTTCGGTCAGAGACAGCGGATGGAACCATCGATAACATTCCAGAAGCTTCCTAGACATGCAGGCGCGTCCTGCGCTGTGCGATAACATTTGTTAGGCGGTGAAACGGGGTCGCCCGATAAATAAGTACACCTGTCAATATGTAGCATAGCCACGGCACGTGGGCTGAAGCAGTTTCGAGGCGCACACAGCTCGAACAGAAAAAGCGTTTATTTTGGGGCGTGTGACTGATTTTATCTCCGAAATAGGAAAGGAATTGGGAGCGGGAAGAAGGAAAGGAAACGTACTGCGCATACGCAGAACTCTGGTATGGCGCCGGCACAAGACTGCCCTCTTCTCAAAAAGTTAGGCAGCGACACTTAAGACTGCTTACGTGTGAGAATGCGAAATCATTGTAGTCGCTTTGGAGAAACGTTTTCGCTTAGCTATTCATCCGCATGTCGTCGTGAACGTTGTAAACGTACACGGCATTCCTTTTTGTGTTCCATTGCTTCGTCTTCAGCGGCGTGCTTCCGTGGGCGACCACGCTAAGGAGAATCTTTTTACTGAGCCAGAAGGATAGCTAATGAAATGCTAATGCCGCTAGGTACGCATGTTGCGCTATTGTCCCTATAAAAGGACCCAGTAGCGTCTTTGTGTCAGCTGTGTAACTGGGCGATACAAGTGCGCCATAGTATCGCTGGATTTGTGTTTTTATTGGCATCAGTGACTTTCACCGCATAGTTGCCAGAGCACCAGGGCCGTGTGGTGGCATTCTCAGCATCAAAGACAATTCGTATTCAACGTTTGTGAAAAGCAAAATGAGCCACATCTTTCACCTTGATTTATGCCGTCAGCTGTTAGTGTAACAAATGTAAAGCAACATTTTAAATTTCTTTCAACATCAAAATGTGGCCTTGTATCTATGTTAAATTCCGCATTAAGGGATTACCGCACAGACAAAACCAGCTAAAACCAAGTGAGCCGTCGTCTCAACAATTCACACACAAAAGGAAAAAGACATTTTTTATTGCGATAGCAATTATATGGACACTCCAGGTGCGTTTTTGCCGTCGCCGTCACTGTGATGTTCTGTGAATCTTCCGCTGAAGAGGCTTATCGGTTGTTCTTGGCTGAAGTTACACGCTGCATTCATGAATGCACTACTACATCTATCACAACTCATTTCTTCAGTTCCCCTCGAAAACCTTGGGTCACGAAAGCGCTGCTTCGATGTATATTGAAGAAAAATCGGTTCCACAAAAGGGTAATTTGTGAGCCATTTAACTGTGAACTTAAATCTCGTCTCAAAAAATATTCTAACACGCTTGCAGCCGCACTTAAATGTACTAAACGAGATTACTTTCAGAACAAGATTTTGAATAATGGCAATAATACGAGGCGCAACTGGCGGGTCAACAACGAATTCTTAAATAATAAATGCCGTGAGCATTTAACAAAAATAAAAACTGAGACACAAACATACTGCCATCCAGCTGATATCGCGAATGCCTTCAGTGAGTATTTTACTAGTACTTGCGATTTTCAAACAGATCCCCCATTACCTACATTGCCTTGTCATCTTCATTCTTTCTGCTTGCGACCTACGAATGCAAAGGAAGTTTTTCATGTTATATCTTCGCTTAGGTCTACTGGACCTGGCCTAGACTCTCTTAACCCATCTCGTATCAAGTTAGTTTCTAATGAACTGTCTCCTATCATAGCAGATATTGTTAACAAAATGTTTAAAGCAGGCATATTTCCCAGTTCTGTGAAAGTTGGTAAAATAGCACCTGTTTACAAAAAAGGCAATCGTGAACTTCTGAATAACTACAGGCCTATTTGTATTCTTTCATTTTTCAGTAAAATCATTGAACGACTAGTTCATACACGTTTATCATCCTACCTAGCAAAATTTAATCTACTATCACCTAAACAGTATGGCTTTCGACAGGGTTGCTCAACTGAGCTTGCGCTTCTAACCTTCACCGATAAAGTCAAGAAGGCAATCGACCAAGGCTTGCTGGTTGGAAGTGTATTTATAGCTTTAACAAAAGCCTTTGACACCACTAATCACAAAATTCTAATACATAAACTTGAATCTTACGGCATAACTGGCCGACCACTTCAGCTTATTTCTAGCTACCTAACTAATCGTACTCAAGTTGTTCAGATTGACGGCAAACTCTCATCTGCTAAGAACATATATCAAGGCGTTCCTCAGGGCTCGATCCTTGGCCCGCTGCGGTTTCTGCTATTTATTAACGACCTACCTAATGTTCTGACCACTACGGACTGTATATTATATGCAGACGACACGACTATTTTTACATGTGCTAACAATGCCGACGAGCTACAGCGAAATGTTAACGTTGATCTGCATAACATAACTTCCTGGTGTCAAAAGAACATGTTGTGCATCAATCCGCTAAAAACGGTTTTTATGGTTTTTTATTCCTTCCCCACACTAACTTCGAACTCTATATCGGTATGTCTTGGAAACAACTTAATACCAATATCTGATAGCACTAAGTTTCTTGGCGTAGTTTTAGTCAGGCATCTGAAATTCAATCTTCATGCGCAGTCACTTGTCTGCAAGATATCGTTTGGAATACGCGCCATAATCAAAACCCGCTCATATTTTCAGCCACACATTATCCATTCCCTTTATCATGCACACATTCACAGCCATTTATCTTACTTCATATCAGCCTGGGGAAACACATACCTCGTTCAACTCAGCCAACTTCAGCGCCTGCAGAATCAGGCGATTCGCCTCATGACTTTCAACCATTTTCTATCGAATGCAACGTCGGTTTATAGCAGTTTAAACATTCATCCTCTTCATCGGCTCTTTCAGTTAAAGTTAACAATCGTGATCTATAAGTTATTTCGTAATATTGCACATATAGATGGCTTTGTTATTGAAGCTTTTGTAAATACTAACACTACTATAGGTTCTCTGAACTCGATAATCGTCTTTTGCCTAAAGTGCGCACAAACTACGGTAGGTTCACTACCACATTTGCGGGAATAAAACTATGGAATTCTATTCCACATACCATTAAATCATCCCCCACAGAACATATATTCAGGAAACAAGTTAAGAAATACCTTATGCAGCAACTCTCTTCATCCTAAACACTAACTTTTGTGATTGTAATCATAATTGACTTAGCTATTATAGTACATGTTATATTACTCGTATTTTTATTGTATTGTACATTTGCATTGCTTGTTCACTACAGAAGTCTTCTTCGCAATTTTTGTCCTACTAAACAGTTTTATATTCTTGTTTTTTCGCGCTGTTTCTTATTTTATCAAATTGTCTGTAAAGTCACCGTAACCAATGCTTGATCTGTATTTTTTTTTCATTTTGTTCATGTATGGGAGTCCCCCTGACAGTTTGTAACTTTGGTACTCCCTCTGTAGTGCTAATTTTGCATACAAAATTGAACTTGAACTATAAACTTGAACTTGAACTATTAGGTCCAAGGGTGATAACACGGTCGCCGCGCAGCGAGTGAAAGCACGTGAGGGGAGCGGCTCAATCTTTTGCGCGCGAGGGGGAGAGCAAACGCGCCGTCTTCCGTCGCGCGAAAGGCCGTGGGGGATCGGAGGGAGGGAGGGGGCGCGGCGTTGGGTTCCGGCAGCAACTGCGTATTTCACGACCGGTCACAAGGGTAACTGACGACCGCGGCTAAAGCTCGCGCGTAAGATGGAGGAAAGTGGGGAGGCAGCGCGGGACGGAGGGGGAACGGCTTCGATTCCCCCAGCAACTGCGATCTTTGCGCGGCGGCACGCGGTCGCGCGCGCCGTATCTTGAAAGCGATCTACAGACAGCGCATACCTTTGCGCGTGCTGTCTTCTCGCCGCTGTTTAATTAAATTAATTCTGGGGTTTTACGTGCCAAAACCACTTTCTGATTATGAGGCACGCCGTAGTGTAGGACTCCGGAAATTTCGACCACCTGGGGTTCTTTAACGGGCACCTCAATCTAAGCACACGGGTGTTCGCCGCTGTTTGCGTTGAAGCGATAGGCGGCACGAAGGTTGCTTCACTCGCTGCTGCTGCCGCGCTTTCTCGCGCCAGCGTTTTGACAACGAGTATCTGCGGTCATCGAGTGTGATGTGTTCATGTTTGCCTGCGCGCGCTGGCACCATGCTTGTTAATTCAGTTAGTAAGCGAACGTTTGCAAGTTTATATGGCCGATAAAACGACCACGTTTACGTGGTACAACTTTCGCCTTTCGGGCAAAACTGCGTCTTTTTTTTTATGTGGTCACAAGGAACTCGACAGTAAATCGTGACTGGCCAAGTCTGAAGGATATGAAAACTGGGCAACTATACAATGTGTTGAATTTCATCATGAGACCCACATTTTATGCTAACGTTGCTCTTCTCTCTCTCTTTCTCCCTCTCTTTACGCAGCTTTTCACAGCCACGACATCAGTGCCAGCCTAAGGAGACGTACTCACCCTACAAGTAGCCACAGTCTCGAGCTCACACAACTGGCTTGCTTGTGAACGGTGAGGTAAGCACAGCACCACTTGTCCATTGGAACGCCTACCCTGCTTAGGTGTTCAGATACCTCTGAAAATCTGGAAGCAAACCGCAACACAGTATGATTGGACAGAAATGACAAAAAGCTGATCATATGGTGTCGTCGCTACAGCTCATCTGAGTAGTTTAGTTTTGTTTAGCTTGATTTTAATTTTATCGTGGTTCTTGTTTGGGTGTCCCAGCTCCCGGCATTGCTCTTAAAAGTCGAATTGCGCGAACTCACCAACTCATCCTAGCTTTATTTTTATTAATTTACGCTAAAGTAACCACGATGCAACTTTTGCTGAACCTTTAAAATGCATTTGTTCTGGCGAGTTGACAACTGTGTGCAGTTTACCGCCGTGACTAATTCGAAAATCTTCTGTTACCAGCAAGGTTATGGCAAGTCTAAGCTAGCTATCAAGCCCGTGTGAAAAGGTGTGAGCGGAAGATATCGCTTTTGAAGATGGTGGAAGGCAAGAGGGAGAAAAAAAAAGATCTCAGTTTTGTTTCATATAGTAGTGCAATCTTCGCAGTCATGATCTCTTACGTCGGGCTTCGCATCAGCGGGAAGATCGGGGTGCCTTAGTGGCCCTTAAGTGTACCTTACGATTCTGAGGATCCAGGAGAATTCTGATACATCTACTGGTGCAGCTCAACAACTCAGTTTCTTCTATTTTTATCAACTGTACCGCAACGACACGCATATCTGCATCGATGTCTCGGTAACTTTCACTGGCTCAGCCGGTGCTATAGTAGTCCCGTCAAAGTGACTGACTATCCGAGCGCCGACTTCACATGCAACTTGGTTGGCGTTCTACAAGACCGAGAAGTACACGGTTAAAGAATGCAGGACTCGGAACACATCTGCGAAGCACCATGGTGACCCGCCGTGGTTGCTTAGTGGCTATGGTGTTGGGCTGCGATCCCGCGACCTCGCGCTGCCGCACGAGGTCGCGGGATCGTATCCGAGTCACGGCGGCCGAATTTCGATGGGGACGAAATGCGAAAACACCCGTGTACTTAGATTTAGGTGAAGGTTCAAGAACACCAGGTGGTCGAAATTTCCGGTATCCCACACTACGGCGTGCCTTAAAATCAGAAAGTGGTATTGGCACGTAAAATCCCATAGTTTAATTAATTTTTGTAGCACCATGACGCGGGTAGTGTCGATAGATCGGGCCGTCTTGAGTGCGCACAAAGGAAAAAAACTCACATATAATAATAAGCTCCGGATCTAGAGACACACTCGACCACCAAAGACAACCGAGTCAAGAGTATCAAGTATGGCATTATGAGCAGCATTGTCACATGATCCTTTTACTTCAAGGAACATAGCGACGGATAGCCTTCTACCGAATTTTTTTTATGCTGAACGTAAGTAATCAAATCGACGATATTGTGAACGGAGCAAGGGAAAAGTCGATAACCGGCGATGGCGTTTGGGTAAGCTATAGAGTAATATGGATAAACTTTGTAGCATTCCAGATACCAGTCCACTCTGGCGAGTATCATTCGTTTCATCACATTCCCTACGCAGCCACTGCATTTGGGCGGAATGACCTGAGCTCAAGAAGACACCTTCTTGCTTTGACGAGTAGTGTCAAGTAGTTGGTCTTCCCTTCTTGCGGAAAGTTGCTATCCTGTTAGGATAGGAATCAACAAGCATATGTACAGACAATTGGGAAAGACCCAACGCCTTATTTTTTTCTGTGAAATGCAGAATACGCCGTAAACGGTACCTGTTTGATAGCGTCCCACTCGGCTCTATTTCAATCATTAGGAAAATAACAAAAGCGTTCTACCTCACTACAATACATAGTTTACAGTAAACAGTGTACTCCTATCACCTATATGAAAAAACACAGCCTTTCAAGGTGAATTTTGAAGCGAGTCACGAAAAAACACCTCGCGCTCCTACGGGAGCACAGGAACCTCGTGCTGCACCACCAACGAAGCACAAGGCATTCGCACAGTGCGGTGAAGGCCGTCAATAGAGATCAGCCCCATGAACTAACCTGGCCAAAAACGTTTCTAGAGAAATTTTGAAATGACGGCGAAATCAATCTCCTCAGATGAGACATCGAAGAAATGCGATTAGTACTAACAAGGCGAGAAATACACACTTGAGCGACACATAATGGCGAGACATGCGAAGGAAACCTTATGTCCCAGAATCTGCATTTATGCTTCTCTATGTGTATTTTGTTCTCGCCAGTTTCATAGGGCAGTGTACGCTAGCACTTCGCTGTGGGAAACTTCGAGAGACCACATGAGCAGTGAAATACAAAATAACGTCGCTATCTTGGGTTTACATTAAGAAACAGAAGTTTCTCAAAGCAGCATACACGTACTCACATTGATGCACCTGGTGGCTAGCACCGGCGCATAGGTGCTTCTGACCGATTCTTCATTCTGAAAACATCAATCCTCCATTATAGAGGAACACCGGTGGCAGTACATGGTGTGAAGGGGTCCGCGCTGTGTTGGCGGTAGTTCTGTGCGTGGTTGCGATTTTATTTTCTCTTTTATTCGAACAAACAGCACAAAAAAGTGTACTGATGCTCTAGGGGTGTAGACCAAAAGCCACAAAAGACTTAAGGGAGGCCTACACCCGTTTCGAAGAGCAGAGAGGCAGCAGGGCGCACATGTTCGGTTCGCGTTACAACCTGCAGCTGACGAAAAAAAAAAAGGTACTTTGCAATAAGTATAGAAAAGTTGACACGGATATGAGCAAAAGTGGTCCCACAGTGTTTACACTATGGGACCTTTTTCTGTACTAAATGTCAATATTCTTGTAGCTACACCAAGTATTCAATAAACTTCAAACTTCAAGTAAAAAGAAGAAAAAAAAGAAGAAAAAGGGTTGAATTTAATAACTACGTGAGGAATTATGTGTTATTACTATTAAAAAGCTTTGGCTGCGCCTGACAACACGCACGTTATCATTTTGACCAGTGTTTCTCCTTTAAAAAAAGTACAAACACTGTAATTCTCTAATTACCTACCCTGCGCGTGTTATACACAGTACCAAGCCTTAAAATTCGTGTCAAGCCTTAAAATCGTGCCAAGCCTTAAAAATACACGTGTGCATTACGAGAATGCAACAAACTTAGTACGTCCTCTTGAGCAACTCATTCCATTTTTTTTTTACTCTGAGTGTAGGGGATTCATTAAAATAATCAATTACCAGCTTTTAAAGCATTGCTTTAAACGCAAAATATTCAATGGAGAAGTTGTTAGTGTGTTGACAAACATAAAATATTTTCCGTGATTATAGCTGCTGTGGTTTCATTTTTCCGGGCTGCAAAGAAAGTGCCCAAGATTTTTTTTAAATACCACGGGACAAGGGACTTGCGTGCAGAGAAATTAGCGCACTTTTAAATTAGGGGGTTTTACGTGCCAAAACCACTTTCTGATTATGAAGCACGCCGTAGTGGAGGACTCCGGAAATTTCGGCCACCGGGGGTTCTTTAACGTGCACTTAAATCTCAGTACACGGGTGATTTCGCATTTCGCCTCCATCGAAATGCGGCCGCCGTGGCCGAGAATTAGCGCCCTCAAGCCAGCCAAAAACGAACGATCGATGCTGCACGCACACCGAAGGCACGAATGGGCTCAAGCAAAGCGTGATAGGTGATGGCCTGGCCTCCAATACATCGCCATCCACCGATAAAACCTCCTCGCCCTTTATGCTATCTGTAAGTGCAAAAAATCTGACAATGCTTCAAAAATTATCATGCGGTATTTATGGCAAAGGCCATGGCGCCATGGTTCCCTTTCATTCATTGGTTTGGCAGATATCTCCGCAAAAGTGGAAGACAGGACCATTACATTCGATCCGCATCTGTTGCTCAAGGCCTGTCATGTTTTCAGTTTGCGTGCAACATGGAACATTCGCTCGTAGCATGTTCGAGGGCACTAACGCAGCAGTACGTAAGCGACTAGTCACGTGGTACATTTAAAGCGCTGCTCTTAGGCGCCCGTTCCTGCGGCGAGTGTCGGCGTCGGCCCTCGACGACCTCGTAACCGAGCGAACGAAGACAGCGAAGGATGAAAGCGCGAACGCGGAGCGCGGATGAAAGACGGCGATAGCGAAGAGCGCCCGAGGAGGAAAGCGGAGGAGGAGCGTGCACCCGAACTATGAGGCGGAGGAGCATGATAGGGCAAAAGCATGATACGAAAAGCAAAGGGCCGCGCAAAACGGGCTTTGCGGTGACAATGGCTACGAGATGGCGCCAGAGTAGCGCGCGTCGTCTGACCATCGATGATGCCACCAATACCATATATGGAAAGAAAGCGCTGCATGAGCGGAGGTCTGTCTGCGACGCCTGTTTTAAATCGCGCCCACGCGCTACTCGCGCGCTGCCTCGCGATGTTCCGATTAGCGAGGTAGTCGCGCTACACTTCGATACACTTGCAACGTGCTGAACAAGATGGATTGTCCGCGCCAGCCAAAATATCGTGAAATCAAAACACGTATAAACTGCGCTCAAATTTCGCATTAGGGAGTATCGTAATCGTCGTTGAATTCTTTCAAATCTGGTGCACTTTTCTCACATGCCGGAAAAATTAAAATCGCAGCAGCTATCATCACGGAAAGAAATTATTTGGGTGTTTGTCGATAGTCCCTACCATTCCTTCATTGGAGATTTTGCGTTTAAAGGAATGCTTTAAAAGTTGGTAAATGATTGTTATTAATTACGCAAACTCATCGAAAAAAATACGCTGAGTTGCTTTAATATAACTGTGAACAATACTAAGTTGGTTGCATTCTCGTAACGCCCACGTGGATGTGTTAAAGCTTAGCCAGAGTTAGCTGAAACAAACTGTATACTTCTTCCTGTTAACTTCTCCAGCTATGAGATAAAGGGGTCATTGTGTCAAACGTTTCCATTATAGCTATTGATAAGAACTGACTTATATAGGTCGAAAGCAGGTATCAGTTTGAGGTCACCAGAAATAGTCTTAATGCGGAAACCACATGGAGCTTTCAGATTAGTCGCCTGTACTCTTTTTTTGTTTTTTTCAGTCTGTAATTTGAGCTAGGTTTGCAACTGTATAGTCATGTCCCAAATTAAATGGATATAGGATTACGTTGAAACGGAAGAAATAAGTATAAACTAACAGCTTAACATGTGATGGGGGAAGTAGAACCCGCCAGAAACCTTTGTCACTGACAGTTTGAAACAAATCTTCGTGACCTAGTCATTCCAATGCATTTTTTTTTTCGCGAAATAGACCTCCAAGACTTTCCACGACAGAAGCAATTTCGACGCAATAGTAGCCAGAAGTGAGATATACGTTATAAACAGCTGTCTTGCTTTTGGCACGAACTGTCACAGTATTTGTTTTTAATAGTTTCATGGTCACTGAGCTTACTGGATTTCAGATGCGCAACTGATCAAGTACATCATTCACTTAATTCATAAGTGCCGGCGAATCCGAAAAAAAAAAAAGCTAGTATCGTCTCCATACAAGCTAAATTTTACATTTTGGTCAATATTCACTAGGCCATTCAGATACATTTAAAGAAAATTAAATTCTGGGATTTTACGTGCCAAACCACGATTTCAATGAGGCACGTCGTAAGGGGGGGGGGGGGTCTACTCTGGGTTAATTTTGATCACCTGGGGTTATTTAACATGCACCTAATCCATAGTACAAGGGCGTTTCCGCATTTCATCCACATCGAAATGGGGCCACCGTTGCCGGGATTCGATCCCGCGTCCTCAGATTTAGCAGCGAAACGCCACCGTAATGCGCCACCAACAACGAGATTCAGTTAAAGAGCACGTACCTTAGAATATTTATCCGGAGAAGCGCCACAATTATATTAAGGCGAGATTTGAAGTATTATTTTTAATTGTGTTTACTGGTGACGCTACTGTAGACATCTACTTCAATAAACTTAAATGTTTGCTCGAAAGTCATAATGACCAAGTTTATTAGGACGATCACTATGACTAATCCAATCAAAAGCTTTGGAATAATGAACAAAAATTCCAAGCAAGTAAAGATTACTTTTGAAGAAGCCCATGATAGTTCCTTTCTGTACAGAAAGAGGGCGCTGTCGGTAGAGCGCTCTTTAGTCAAACCGAGGTGGAAAGACTCAAGCCATAATGTTATGCTTTGTCAAAAGAGAAAAAACAAATACGCGTAATTTGAGCTTCTTTGTGCGCTTGCAAAAAACTACAAAGGATTGACATGATTCTATACTTCGGCATCCTATTTCGATCGCCTCCTTGGAAGACAACAGACACTTTAGCTATACATGAGGACGCCAAGGAAACTTTCCTGGCGAAAATATCAATTTGAGCCCATGTGTTTATATAAGAACAGTGTTACGATTTATAGAATGCGAGTTAAAATGAATTCATTAATTTATATGCGTCCATCTTGACCGCCAACGTCTACTCTGCCTCTTTCTTGCCGCCTTTGATTTGTCTTCCTCGACGGAATATGACATCTATGACGTGTTCGATTGGTTCAATTTGCAAGTCGCGAATGTCACAACACATAATAGATCTTAAATATAGGAAGGCTAGCTTATTTTTGATGCAGTTGTCGGAAAGAAAGGGGCGCCAGTTAAGGGGCATATCTGTCGTTTTCAAAATAACAATCTCTGCATTTTTTAGTACGGAATTTAGGACGCACTGGTGACCGAGAAGTGTCAGCTACTTGTTCTCACAGGTATACTTGGCACGCAACACAAATCTAATGCATGTTTGCTCGTCGTACATACATACATACATTCATTCTGCAAGTCCCTGCCTGTCGTGTTCCAGGGCTTCCGTGAACGAAGATAATAATAATATATGGGGTTTTACGTGCCAAAACCACTTTCTGATTATGAGGCACGCCGTAGTGGGGGACTCCGGAAATTTTGACCACCTGGGGTTCTTTAACGTGCACCTAAATCTAAGTACACGGGTGTTTTCGCATTTCGCCCCCATCGAAATGCGGCCGCCGTGGCCGGGATTCGATCCCGCGACCTCGTGCTCAGCAGCCTAACACCATAGCCACTGAGCAACCGCGGCGGGTGTGAACGAAGAGGCAGACTGAACTTGAAACATGCTTTATGGCATGGCAGCAAGTAACGTGGCAGAATGACAGCCAAGGAATATTAGGACAAAAAACGCACCACAGCCTTGCGGCCAGCGATTATATATACATAGTGGGCGAGGGTGATGTGACCGCGATATGGGCCACGTGACAGAAAGGGAAACGCTATCACACAAGTATGCGTATACAGATATGCGACGTACCCCCCCCCCCCCCCCCTTATTTTGGAAACACCAATATGGCCACAATAGTTTATGGCACACAGCGCTCAGGTGGGTGGCGCTGTCTCTGTGAGTAACGATGTTCGTTAGCAGAGTTTAAAGGCGCCATCGGTTCGCGCTGAATGATCGCCGCCCTGTCGTTACCAGTCGAAGAGTCGGCAGCTGGGACCTGTACCGGGGATTCTTGATGGCTTCTCACGAAGGGTAGATTGAACTCCGTGGTGTTGGTGTTATCCTTGAGGATGTGGTTTTGGTGACGCACCCACTGGAAAGCACCAGGTGGAGTCACTACACTTAAACGGTATGACACAGGTTCCGTACGGGCGAGAACTGTTGCACAGAGCCACTTTGGTCCCAGTCGGAAGTTGCCCACCCGAACATCATCACCTACTCCAAATATTTTCTCACGACGTGGGTGGCGCCTTGTCTGATGAAATTGGCGCTGTGACACTTTGTTCTCGACCGATGGTCGCACCTGGTCTAGTCTGGTCCGTAGGCGCCGTCCCAGGAGCAAGGTGGAAGGAGCTTCCCCTGTCGTAGCATGAGACGTATTACGATACGCCAACCAGAAATCTGCTAGTTCCGCAGTCGCTATCCTCCGATTGGTCTTTCGAAACACTGCCTTCAAGGTTTGGTCAAAACGTTCCGCCAAACCGTTGCTGCTTGCGTGATACGGTGCGGTCCGTAGGTGTCTTATACTCCTTTGCTCGAGGTAGACTTGGAATTGTTCAGAGAATAATAGGCTTCCGTTGTCGGACACCACTGTTTCCGGAAAACCAAATCTGCAAAAAAGTCCATGAATGCATCCGATGGTTGCTTCTTTTCTAAATTATGAGTTTTTGCGTGCCAAAGCCCCTTTCTGGTTATGAGGCACGCCGTAGTGGAGGACTCCGGAAATTCGACCACCTGCGGTTCTTTAACGTGCACCTAAATCAATGTACACGGGTGTTTCCGATTTCGTCCCCATCGAAATGCGGCCGCCGTGGCCGGAATTCGAACCCGCGACCTCGTACTGAGCAGCCCAACACCATAGCCACTGAGCAACCACGGCGGGTGCGATGGTTGCTTCTGAAGTAGTAGTTTGTCATGGGACATACTTCTGGTCATTTAGAATGAGCGTCGACTACCACTAAGTATGAAACACATTTTATGGGACCTGCAAAGTCAACGTGCAGGCGTTGCCATGGACGCGTCGGCCAGGACCAAGGATGGAGCGGTGCTTTCAATGGTAAACTGCGTCTCAGCGCATGTTTGACAAGCCGCAACACATCTATGTCATGGTCGATATTTGGCCACCACACATGCTAACTCTTCTTGCCAACTCCTTCATGCACACCACTCCTGGATGTCCCTCATGCAATTCATCTAGGACAAATTGACGAAACGTTTGTGATACCACAACATGCGTTCCAAGCATGACACAACGTTGATATAAGGAAAGCTCTAGTTTCCTGTAGAAGAATGATTTCAGGTTTGCAGACACATTAGTCGGCCAACCTTACAAAATGTGCTGTACTACTTGAAGAAAAACTGGATCACGCGCGGTTTCTTCTGCGATTTGTTTACTGCAGACAGGCATGCTGTCCAAACGCAAAAGCAAAAAATTTTCTTCGGCCCCATCCCTGCCAGGTTGCTGAAGTGGAAGGAGCGATAAGCGTCCACATTCTGAGCTGAATGTTGATACTGCAAAGAAAAAGAATATGCAGAAAGTGTGACTGCCCAGCCATAGAGAAAGAGATTGCCCAGCGCTGAAGTCTAGAGGCTGCTACCACTGAAATGCCTGTCTTGGGGCCAAATATCGTTTGAAGTGGCTTATGGTCTGTGAGCATGTAAAATTGTAATTTGCGTGTAATGTAATGTAATGTAATGTAATGTTATGTAAAATTGCGTGCGTAAACGTAGTAATGAAACTTCTCGACACCAGACACAAGAGCTGATGCCTCTTTCTCTACTTGGCTATAACCTTCTACAACCTTTGTCAGTGTGCGTGAAACATATACGCTATTGGATGAACTTGCCGACGTGAAATGTGGGACAGAATTGCAGTGCCTATTCCATAGGCGGAAGCATCACACGGTAGCTGCACTGGCCAACTGGGGTTTTAGGGAGTCAAAGTGGACTTTGAAGTTAGCAGTTTGTTTACATGTACCAACGCACTCTGATAAGCGGTATTCCATTCCCAACCTTCAGTCTTGCGCAAGAGCTTGTTCAGGGGAAACAATATAGATGACAGATTCGGAACAAACTTTCCATAGTAATTTGTGAGCCATAGTAGCGACTGCAGTTGCTGCTTATCTGTCGGAGTCGGTGCATTCGTGTTGCGACCAACTTCTCATCTGCCGGCCGAACACGGTCTTTCGTGATCACATGACCCAAGTATTGCAGTTCATCGGAATGAAATCGCACTTGGAAAGTTTTAGGCGCATTCCGCGTTCTGATAGCCTTTCCAGCACTGCTTCAAGGTTAAACAAATGTTCTGCTTCCGTGCAGCCCGTGATCAGTATGTCATAGAGATAATACGTCTTCAGTCCTTTCAGAGCCTTATCCATAATACGCTGAAATACTGCCGTAGCCGACGAAATGCCAAACGGTTGATATGGATTTGCCTGCCTGGGCAAAGCATACATACATACATACATACATACATACATACACACACACACACACACACACACACACACACACACACACACACACACACACACACACACACACACACACACACACACACACACACACACACACACACACACACACACACACACACACACACACACACACACACACACACACACACACACACACACACACACACACACACACACACACACACACACACACACACACACACACACACACACACACACACACACACACACACACACACACACACACACACACACACACACACACACACACACACACACACACACACACACACACACACACACACACACACACACACACACACACACACACACATACATACATACATACATACATACATACATACATACATACATACATACATACATACATACATACATACATACATACATACATACATACATACATACATACATACATACATACATACATACATACATACATACATACATACATACATACATATGAGGACACCCCTGAACACAATGTAGTGCGAATACCTCCAACTGAATAATCACTGTGCATTGAGTGCCTTCTTTCATTATGCAAAAATCTTACCCATACGTGCACGCGGGTCATCATGGTGCTGTCGATGACGTAGCGAGCACAACGCTCGTATAGCTGGTTAAAGCTGGACACATACAGTACGCTGTGAAATGTTATGTTATGTTATGTTACGGAAATGTTATGAGCAAAATAAAAAAACACTAAACGAGCCGGTCTGCTTAAAGTGCCGATCACTTTCTCTCGGTGACATTTCTGCAAATAGGTACCGCCATACATAACTAGCAACGAAAGAGAGTGGGGCACATAGAGGAAAATACGTTTATCGCAGGGTGTAACGCTCCTCATGGTGTGACAAGGCCGGAGGGCTCGAAGTAGCCCTTTCCTATGCACTTCTAATCTTCTACTCAAAAAAGTCGTCGCGTCCCGTCCTTTTCTGTGTCCGCCTCGTTTCCACTTTACTTTTACTAATACTTCGCGTGCACCATAATCGTCGTTAGGGCCTGGAAGATAAAGCCAATACTGGGCGCTCTTTTCTTTTTTAACACTTGCGGCGCGGCTTTAACCATTCTGATAACGCGCTATGCGTTAACGCGTGCAAGAAGCGGCGGGTGAGAGCTGTCAGCGGCTCGGTGGCTTCTTGCGCCCCTTCATTTTGTTCACCGGCACCCAACAACGTCAAAACGCGCCGATCAGTAATCTGCGCTGAAAGGCGTTTCTTTCTTCTCATCCCGTGCAAATGACGCGAGTGGCCTTGTAACCGATATTGTATAGCCGCTTGGTTGAGTCTTCCATTGCGGTGCGTCACCTACATGGCATGACGAAACGTTTTTGGCAGTTATCCCTGATGCGGGCTTTCCTCGCGATACCGTTGATGGCGGGTATGCTGCCACATTCATCATGTAAAAAAAAAATGAAGAATCTAAAACATCCAAATTTGGATGCTTTAGATTCTTCATGTTTTGCTGTTTTTGGGGCTAGAAAGGAGTAGGTAATGGCAGAGAGTTTAACCACAAGAAGGTTTTCCGTTGCTACTTTAGAGCGCTATCACAACACAAATGAAACCAGTTGCTAGGCAAGCTCTTTCACATGTGAAAGTGCAGTGACGTCGTTCCCTGGTTCGTGTGCTACAGTTGCCGCTTCCCAGAATGCAGCTTATGCAAACGCAAGGGGGCGTAGTAAGGGGAGGAGGGGGGGGGGGGGCGTGGGCCCCGAGTGCCAGTTCGCGGGGGGGGGGGGGGGGCATGATTTTGATCGAGGGTTCGATCAAAACACTTTTAGCTTTAGACAAGAAAATAATCTTTAAAGATGAGCAGTGGCGTAGTAGCGGGGCTGGGGAACGTGGGCCTCGGCTGACAGTTGGGGAGGGGGGGGTTCATATATGACTGAAGACGCCTCTATCCGCCGGCTTCACTGGGCGTAAATGGTAAAAGAATGCTCCGGTAAGCAGCAATCCGAGCTCATGTACCCGGTATACCAGATGTGTATAGTGCCGCAGAAGTGTCGGCTGCAACTCGACTGGCCTGGCGTTATCACCATTATGTTCAACGTGTGGTGTGTGCGGTGACATAGAACATTACCTAATGTGCTGTGCTGTGTATAACGCGGAAAGGCGGGTGTTATTCGGGTCCCTCAAGAACGCAGGACTTCCTCACAGTTCGCTTCAGGGCATAGTTTTCCCGCGCGGGAACCGGTTGTGTAGGAAAGAGGTCTTTCGCCTTCTGTTAAATTACCTACAGGACACGGATTTGGCTTCCACATGGTGAACTGAGGAGTGAGCATTTGTAATTGGGAGGTCTGTGTCGGATTACGTGATTTAATTATTTTAAGTGTCGCTACGGTGGAGCAATTGCCGGCAGCAACTGCAAGGCTAATCCCACCAGTAGCCTACAACAACTCAACTCAACTCAACTCGGCTGCAGCTGTATCAACATCCTACGTAATAATTGCACCCCCCGAATATGCGGGCTAAAAAATTTCATTCGCTAAATGGTGTCTGTATCGTTAGTATGCATAGTGTTCCCTTTATCAGTTTTGTATCGTTTGTGTCATTTTTTATCAGTTCTGCGGTGTTGACTAAAAACACTGTCTCTTATAGTCGTAGCTAACCATCTCTTTATCATTTTGTTGTTGTGTGACTTCACGCGACAAATACAGTGTGTTTCAGCAGCACATAATTTTATAAAAAGGTGAATTTTGTGAGCTCCTTTTCCAATATTCTATCAGGTTATGTGTCTTTGTTACCACTAGGAAATCGGTATTGTGCAAAATATGGCAGATAATTAATAAGAATATCTTAAATAACTACTTAATTACCAATTATAGAGGCAACATTGCAATACGGGAATTGAATACCCAAATTCATATTGTTAGCTCAACAAAAACTTCTCTAAACAAAATTGTCTTTGGTGCTAGAGCCTGCAGCACTTTGGCACGGCGGGCGGCCCAGTATGGCAGTACAGAAAGAAATATGAAATAGTGAACCAGTGACGTCGATATCTCCATACTCCCTATTGCAAGTGCATACCCAGACTAGCGCAAGCTTCCGCTGGCACGGGATTCATCTCGGCCTTCTCTTTTTTTGCATGGTGACGCCAGTAATCGACGCCCCCCCCCCCTCCCCCAGCAAAGCGTGCTCTGTTCTGTTCCCAATCTTTTGGCGGTACTGCAGCTCGGATAATCACGTCTGCCAATAGCAGCAAATAAAGACTTTATGGATCAGAATGAAGAGCACTCGTAATTGTCATAGCATTCGCGCCCGCGCAGCAAGGAAGCAGGCGGCGTTTTCTAATACGGAGGGGAGATCAGCGTCACTGACATGCTATTTCATTTTCGTTTGGGTTCAAGGCTGCCCAGAGCCAAACTGCACGCCGTAGTACCTACGACGATTTTTGTGAAGTTGTTGTTGGGCAGCACATGAGACTTCACTTTCGCAAATGCAATATTGACTCTAAAGTCGCTAATTAAAACTTTATTAAAATATGTTTGTTACTTGTGAGCCACATTTTCGACGATGCTGCATCTGTATTGGCTGCGAAGCCTTACACTCTGGCAGCAGATGTGCAAATACGCTTGTCACAAGTTATCACTGCAGCGTCCTGTGTTATTTGGTGCAGAAAATAAAACAGCGTGTATACCTGCTACATTCACGATCTCTGGGAACGAGAGCGAAATTGCAATGAAGATAGGCACTTTTCTCTTCAATTCGTGGAATGGTTTGCTATCGACTGTTTTGTCGACAGAGACGAAGAAATCCCGGGATCCGAGTCATATATCGCTCCGGTGTAAAAATTGGCAGCATTGAAAGCGATAGCAAGGTTTAGCATTGCGCTAGAGCTCTACGTACGATGTTCTAACAATACGCGAGATCGACATGTCGGCGCGACGCAGTGCGCGTGGCAAGTGCTGTGGCGCAGCATAAACAACGCCCTGCCAGCTACCAGACGTCTCACAACACTGACGCGGTGTTAATACCGTAATATTAACTGTGTGGACAGGGATAAGGAAAAAGGTGTTAAACGTAAAGTTAGAGAGGAAGAAAGATCATACTGGATAGGTGCGATGAAGAAGAAGCAAGCTATAAAAATATATTGAACAGGAAAGAGTGAAACGAAAACAAAAGTTTTACAACAATTCAAATGGGAGTGCTCTACTGTTCCTATTAACGGAGATCAGGATCTCTAAGAACAAGGTGCTATAGGAAAAAACTTGCCCAAGATGACTATACTTACATAGCGTGTGGAAATGGCGCAGAAACCATTGGGCATACTTTGTTAGTGTGTCGCAGAATCCATTCAGAAATCAATATGGACATAGGAACATTGTTCGAGGTACTGTGGTGTCTTATTAAGTCTATGGTAGAGAACAGTAAAATCCGACTGGAATATTGGTGTCGCAAAAGCACGCAGCACAAAAAATACATTTTTGGGTAATAAGTTTCTTTCATGGCCACTGATTTATTAAAACTCTAGCCAAGGGTCTTAAAGGCCGATAATAGAAGCAGCAGGATTGTAGATGTGGCGAGCTTGGTGGCATCCACCACCACCCCGTTTCAGAGGCGTCTTTGTGCCCGTGACAAGGCGTAAAACAAAGAGAAGACTACTTATGTCTTCTCTTTCAGTAAGTAAGCATACCATAATTACGCATGAGCCACCGGTTCACACTATCTTGTTTGTACCGGTGAATGCTGCTGATAGTCTCAACCGGCTTAATCGTCAAGCCACGTCTGTGTCTCTTGAGGCCATTGCCCCGGAACAAATCACAGATGTGAGAATCAATGGTCGCAAGAATGTTCTCGCTATCGACGTTACGCAACGTAGTGCACTGGATGTATTGAACAAAGTCAGTGTGTTGGGGGACATCAATGTACACTCATCCACAAAATATTGCGGGGCGCGCGAGCCAACGCCTCCTAGATAGCACAAGGCTGGTGCACTTCGATCCGTGACGTGATCCTACCTTGCCCGACTGCCATAGTATCTAATGGGGACGCTCCCGATCGAGCCGCGGTGGTTTTTGCGCGCCGGCGATATCCGAATGTAGCCGCGAGGTAGCTTTCTTGCGATTGGCGCTGTGGCGGCTTCGACGGGCACAACTATGTGCAGCGTGTTTAGAAGCGTGAACTTGCGCGCGCCGCTGCGGCCGCTTTTTGTCCAGTCATAATCGCTGACGCATAGGTGGTGAACGCAACAAGTCATTTTTTTTTCTACGCTGCACCTTTTCGTGGCCAATCTTTGTTGTTTATTTCTTGTTACGAACGGGGCGTTCTCCCGCAGAAGAGCGTGGCAGGAAAGGCGCTCCATAGAAGGAGAGAGGCAAGACGAAAATGAGCTCTTGATTTCCGTTGTATAAACGAAGTTTTGCCCGTCGAAGCCGCCGCAGTGCCAAATGCAAGAGGGGCACCTCGCGGCTGAATTCGGATATCGCCGGCGCGCAAGGAGGAAGCGCGGAAACATGCGCGCTTGCCGTCTCGGTGGGACGCGCATGCGTGCAGGCGTCGGTCTCGACACCAGGGTTTCCCGCTAGCAGGGGAGGAGGGTCGTTCCGCCACGCGCTCGCGCGCCCCGCAATATTTTGTATGCGAGTGTACGCTCTTACATACCAGATAGCAAGGACTCTACGGTAGGTGTTATTTACGATGTCGACACTTCCATCGGCGAAAGTTTGAAGTTTGAAGTTTGAAGTTTATTACAATTTTGACAATACAAGATTGTCATGGCGCCGGAGCAAAAGGCGAGACTATACACGCCTGACTAGGCCCCTGGCGCCACGAGCACAGCAGACAACAGTGCAAAAAATATATACATATATACACATAATACACACATAATACACACATATACATACTTATGTATACGAATGTTACAATTATACATACAAGAAATCATTGCAACACAATAAGTATAAATAATGAAAATGAAGAAATAAAGTGCGTACAGAAAGATACAGGAAGGCAAAAAGGCCACATGGGAACAAAAAGTCTTGCAACGCATGAAATTGCATATCAGTCGAAAAAACAGGAAATAAATTACAAAAAACAGGTGTCATTTGTTGGAAAAATACAGTTTTGATTTCTTTCTGAATATTGAAATGGTTGAGGAATCTTGCATGATATCAAATAAAGCATTCTCATCATTAAATAAATTAGGAATCTGCCACTGTAAAAGCTGATTGCCGTAGTTTGTTCTAGTTTTTACCTTAGTAAAGTTCCTAGCTCTTAAGGTGTAGTTAGTTGTGGTATTAGTATATATAGAAAAAAAGTTCTCACGATTGCTTATGAATTCTAAAAAAGCTTTTTCGGATAACTTTTGTTTATACAGACTAGCGACACTCAAAATACTGTTCTGGTGAAAGTACTCAGAGGTATGTTCGTACATCGATAGGTTATTAATAATACGAACACACTTCTTCTGCATTCGGAATAGAGTTTCCAAGTTAGCCTTAGAAGTGACGCCCCAGATAAGTAGACAATAGTGGAGTCTAGAATGGATAGTAGAAAAGTATAACTGACGTTTAAGTTTTAAAGGTAACAGCGTGCGATGCTTATTGAGCATACCAATTAATTGTGCTATGCTACGTTTAATATAACTTACGTGATGCGTCCACCGTAGATTTTCATGGAAGAGTACACCCAAGAACTTGTACTGGGAAACCCTTTCAAGTGGTTGCGATTGAAATATTAAAGAAGATGCGAACTTAACTGGTTTGTTAATAGGAGTAAAAACAATATACTTTGTTTTTTTAACATTTAGGCTCAACTGATTAGCCGATAGCCACACTGAAAGGGAATTTAACCAGTTGTTAATAAGAGGAATTAGAGTAGAGATGTTATCAGAGCAGAAAAAAACGTTTGTATCGTCGGCATATAATACAATATCGGGTGTTCCTGGTATTGCCACGATATCATTGATATAAAGAAGGAAAAGCGTAGGACCTATAATAGAACCCTGCGGGACGCCGTACCTAACGTCTGCTAAATCTGATTTTATGCTGTTGATTTCCACAAATTGGGAGCGGTGCGATAGATAGCTACGCAGTAAGTCGAAAGCAATGCCTCTAATTCCATAAAAGGGTAATTTAGAAAAAAGTATGTCATGTTTAATTGAATAAAATGCTTTATTGAAGTCTAAAAATAAGCCTATCGTGTATTGTTGGTTTTCTATATTGGTAACAATTTTATCACGTATTTCAAGTAACGCAGATTCAGTGGATTTACCCCTTTGAAAGCCGTACTGATTCGGGGATATAAGGTTATGCTTTTGCATGTGTCCAGTTATTCTAGAATTTAAGGCTTTTTCAATAATTTTTGAAAAAACTGGAAGTATTGATATCGGCCGGTAATTACTGATGCAATCAGTTGCGCCACCTTTATGCAAGACGACGATCCTAGCAATTTTCATGTTATCCGGAAATGTGCCTGTAGAAAACACAATATTTGTTATGTCACAAAGAACACTGCATAATAAATCCGCGACTGCTTTAATTGGTGCTATTTTAATACCGTCATAACCACAAGAAGAGCTGTTCTTTAAATTGCTAATAATGTGTGCTATTTCTGTAGGTGTAACAGGACGAAGATACATAGTATTTAGCAAACTGGTGTTAATATAGTCCTTAAAGTTGTTGCTAACTTCTGAGTCAAAGGAGCCAAAGCACAAGAACTGCTGATTGAATACTTCCGCGAGGGATTTACCACTTAGCACTCTATCGCCGTACGTAAGTTCCTGGGGAATGCTATTTTTTGTGTGCCGTAATAGGTCCTTTAGAGTTCGCCAAGTTTTCTTAGGATCATAAAGAATGTCCGTAAATTTGTTAGCGTAGTAATCAACACGTGACTTTTTTATGTCGGCATTAAGCCTGTTCCTGACCTTCTTATATTGCTTAAAAATTTCTGCGTCCTTATATTTCAGAAAGTTGCT
This sequence comes from Dermacentor albipictus, assembly GCF_038994185.2. Classification (NCBI taxonomy): domain Eukaryota; kingdom Metazoa; phylum Arthropoda; class Arachnida; order Ixodida; family Ixodidae; genus Dermacentor; species Dermacentor albipictus. Next base: position 92,771,761 of record NC_091821.1, read on the forward strand.
GAAGAGCTTATCTCGTGCTTTCATTCTCTTGACTAAGTCGTAGGTAACCCAGGGTTTCCTCGCTTTCTTAAACTTTCTAACAGTTACCAAAGGAAAAGAATGTTCGTAAATTTCAATAATTTTCTCGAGAAAACTGTTGTATAAATGGTTTGAATCAGATTTATTTTTATCTAGAATTTCATTCCAGTTTACAGATGCAATATTTTGACGGAAGTTATCTATCGCGCGATTAGTTATCATCCGCGTAGTTTTTGTCGAGTTTTCTATGGTAACCTGTGGAAAGGTGCGCTTAGGAATGAAGCAGAACAAAGGTAAATGATCACTGATTGCACTTACAAGCACTCCCGCTTTCACGTCACTTTCATCATGATTAGTCAGACACAAATCAATCAAGGTTTCACTGGATGCAGAGATGCGAGTAGGCAGAGCAATATTGTTTGAAAAGCCATACATTGACAACAGGTCGACAAAATCATTCACTGATGTGTTAGCAGGTTGTAACAAATCAATGTTAAAGTCACCCAAAATTACAACAGGCATTTTCAGTGACGACAGAGAATCAAGCAATGTTTCAAACCGACGGAAAAATTCAACCAGAGACCCAGCGGGAGGCCTATAAACAACCCCAATTATGAAAGTTCTACATCTGACAAAAAGAAGTTCGTAGTTGGACAACATAGCACAGTGTTCAGCCATTACTTCGTAATGAATAGCGTTTTTTATGTATAAAGCAACCCCACCCCCTTTTTTACTACACCTGCTCAAGCATTCACGTTTGTAGCCATTGATTTCGATTGCATCTTCAGCGGTATTGTACCAAGTTTCCGTAAAGGCCAAAATATCAAACTCAAAGCCTAAGGACATTAGGAATGTGTTTAATTGGTCCTCTTTGTTCCGTAAACTCTGCGCGTTTAAATGATAAAAGGAAAAGAACTTCGAATGCTTACTCTCCTCAGAAGCAAAATCGCGAAAAGAAACGAGATCGAGATAAGACTTAGAACATGAAACCGCCATGGGAAAGAATAAAGTTTATCAAACATTGCCGGAAGCGTTAACATTAAACCATGTTCGCGAGGTCACTTTCTTGGCAAATTCGAATGACACTGTCTCCGCTATTCTTTCGTGCAAAAACATGACCATTCTTTTGCCACACGAAGCAGTACTTCATTTCTTTTCCCTTCATTTGCGCTAGCCACAAAAGCCTTTTGTTCATCGCAGTTAGATTATCAAAAATTCGCAAGTCTGGTGCTTTCTCCCGAAGACGTGAGCGACTTTGCATCCACCGTTCCTTCAACATGACAGATCGAAAGCGAGCTATCACTACAGGTTTTTTACCAGCACGTGGATGCAGCCGATGAAGGGAATCAAGGTCAGAGTCTGATAGCTCGGGAAGCTCGAGCGTACGTGCCAGACAGTTCATCTTATCAAGAAGGTTTTCATTCTCTTCTTTTTGCATACCGTGAATCTCGATGTTTTGTCGGCGACTGTACTGCTCCAATTCATTTAACTGAGCTTTCACTTCGAGGGCATTTGGAGAAGTTTCAGACTCCAAATGTTCAACACGCTTCCTCAAGGCCGCAATTTCAGTACCCTGACTGTCAGTCTTCTTAAGTATTTCGTCATACTTGTCAGAAAGCATTTGGATAGATGCCTCAATGCCACTGATGCCTTTGACAGCCTCGGGCAAGGCGTCCACTTTGGCCACAAGTGGAAGAAGCGATAATACATTTGCATTGAGTTGGTTAAGCTTACATTCAAGTCGTTGACTTTCAGACATATTGGATGAGGCACCGCCCCTTTTTTCATTTGTTTGACATGTTGCGCACTTCCAAGAATTTTTCAAGGAATCGCCTTTACTGCGAAAAGAAGACCCAGTAATCCCAGAACATTTACCAACATGGTATGAATATTTACAAACTGTACACACAAGGGGTATTTCATCGGGCCGAATGTCTCCATTACACGCCAAACATTCAGTCATAATAACAGTGGACAATGATTAACTATAGGCAATGATTAACTATAGGCACAGCAGCAGCAGGGAACGTCAGGAGGTTAAGAGCGAGTTCGAAGCAAAATAACACCAACCTGCAACAGTGGCAAAGCAAGTACGTGAGAAGCGATGCTGCGTGCCGTCCACTGCCACTGCTGTGCCCGAAAAGCGAAGAATCCAGGATCCGCCTGTCCTTTTTATGTCCGCCGTCCTCAGGTCCGTCACGTGGTAGCAGCTGAAATCGGGGCGGTGGTCCAAATTATCGCCACGATGACGTAACAGCTGGATTGACGGCCGCACGTTGTATTTCTGCAACAGTGGCAAAGCAAGTACGTGAGAAGCGATGCTGCGTGCCGTCCACTGCCACTGCTGTGCCCGAAAAGCCTGCTGTGCCCGAAAAGTGACTTTCCGATTCTCATCAAGCCGGTGACGGAAGGTCACTTATATTGCAAGCCCGTCGTCTTAGCAATTCACGATGTGTAAGACTTGTTTTCAAAGAAGACATCTTTCAATTACAAGTCAAAGTTGGTCATTTTCGACATGCAGTACCAAGACCACTTCAGTGCCGGAACTGCTGTAAGATGGGACACGTCAGCGCTGTTTGTACAAACTCTGCCGTGTACTCGCGATTCTCAGAGTCACACAGTACAGACGCCTGCCATGCAGAACATGGCAAGTGCGGCTATTGTCACGGCCCTTACCACGCGTCTTCAAAGGATTGCCCAAGCATGCAGACGGAGATGGAAGTGTTGAAGCAAATGGTGAGAGACGATTTCCCCCACACAGGAGCTACTGCCAAGGTACGATGTCGGCGCTCTCGTCGCCGGAGACCTTGTAGCAAACCTGTAGCCGAAGCTAGGAATGTTCCTCTCCCACGGACGGTCCACCCACCAGCACAATCGCCCACCAATGCCAGCAACAAGCACCCTGAGAAGGACACAAGTATCATTGGCCCACCTGACGAGTGGCCAGTGCTGCCGTCGATAAACCCGCCAGCAGAGTTGCAACATCGCTTGTCCAAGGACCCTTTTGGAACAAGCCTGTGGCAACAATCAATATAAGGAGGTCACAGCCACAGTAAAAGCCCTCAAGAATAGCTTTCGAGTGCTCCTAACTAGCATTCGCACTACGGCTGCTCATAGTGCACTTGAAATATTGGATGCTCTAAATCCGGTGCTGTCAAGTCTGGAGAAGCACCATGGCTCCTCCTCTGCAGCCCTTCCATAAAGAAGTCAAAGAAGCTTCAGTTTTCCAGTGGAATGCCGGAGGCCCTAAACCCCGCATGTCGGTTATTCGGCTATCTGTATATAAGAATCGGTTTCCGATGATCGTCATTTGCGAACGCCGCCTTCACAATGCCATATGATTATCTAGCTGCGAAGTTTTCAAGTCTGCTACCTGTAACGACCACAGTAAAGTCATCATTTATATCAGGTGCGAGCTTACCTATATTGAGCATCCAGTAACACCTGATGATAACAACCAATACGTGTGCCCCACAGTAAAACGCAATAACCTCACTTTCACGCTAGTAAGTGCGTATATTTCACCTTCAAAACGTTTTGACACGGCGAGATTAAGCGCTCTAATATCAGCGACACATGGGCCGTGGATTGTCACCGGCGATTTCAGCGCTCATCACCCACTATGGGGAAGCCAGACGATGGATCATCGGGGAAGACGAGTTTTCTCCTTTGCGTCAGATCATGAACTGTATTGTGTAAACGACGGCTGTCCTACGTTTTTACGGGGACTGACATATAGGAACTGCCTAGAACTGACGTTTGTGTCACACAGCCTTAATAACAAGGTGCAGTGGTTGCGGATAATTAAATCCATGGAAGTGACCATATTGCCACCTATATAGATATCAAGGGTCCAGGTAAGTCACACATCACCGTTTCTTCACACATTGACTGATCAAAACACAGGTCACTCACAGAGAAGCGGTATCAGGAAAATGATGAAGGTTTTCTTGAAAACCTAGAAGGCATAATCAAAGCTGCTACTCAAAACGCCGCCTCTAATTTTACACCTTTATCACAGTTTTGCAAATACGAAGCTGAATCGGAGCGGTTTCGAACAATCCGTCGTCGTGCCGAACGACGGTATAGGCGCACAAAATCCATTTACGATTTCAGGGAGGCGAGACGGCTCGGAAGAAGATTCAGCGCCGAATCAATGTACTCCAGTCTCTAAGATGGAAATCTCTATAAGAGTCGCTTGATCCACACAGGCCTCTGTCTCAAATATGGAGAATTCTCCGCGGCCTACGAACATTACCACATCAACATCGCCCCTTCAAATGCCTTGCTTTCTACCAAGGTCGTCGCGAAATTGAAGTAGCAGAAGACTTCTGCGCGAGAGTTGCCGGTAAGAGGTCCGGGTTCACTGCGAGTAATCTAGGAAACGCACCGATGTCACGAGATTCCCGGATAGACAGTCTGTTCTCTGTAGAGGAGCTTCAAGCAGCTTAGGCAGTATGCAGGCGTTCCTCATCTCCTGGATCTGATGGTGTCACCTACATGGCCCTATGTAACCTCGCTCAAACAGCTCGGCGTGTCCTTCTAACCGTGTAGAAGGACTCGTGGTGCAACGGATTGGTTCCTCATTCGTGGAAGTCCAGCCGGCTCGTTCCCATACTCAAATCAGGCAAATCTCCCCTGAACCTGGCCTCCTGTGGCCCCATCGCACTAGCCAGCTGTTTTTGAAAGGTGATGAAGAGCATTGTACTGACTCGCCTAGAGTGCAACCTGGAGCATAACGAGATATACCCTGATGCTATGGCCGGATTTCGGCGTGGACGGTCTTCTGTAGACAATGTGATTGACCTTGTCTCGTCTGTGCAGTAACCAAAAAAATCTTAAAGAGATTATCTGCGTCGATTATCTTGGGCGTAAGAGGCTCATACGACAATGTATCGCATGAAGCTATTCTGGACGCCTTGGGGAACATAGGATTGGGGGGGGGGGGGGGGGCTTGTCTACCAATGGATTTACAGTTATTTGAAGGGCAGAACCTTCTTTGTACAGACAGAAGATGGTACAACAATGCACTACTGTACTTGTCGCGGTGTGCCTCAAGGTGGAGCCCTGAGCCCCACTCTCTTTAACCTTGCGCTCATCGGCGTTGTAGATGTACTTCCACGGTCCGTGCATATGTCAGTATACGCAGACGACATCTGCATCTGGGCATCAGGGTTGACGCGTCTACACGTACGTGCCAGGCTTCAGAGAGCTGCTGCACTGACGTCAAACTACCTTCAAGAGCAAGGTCTAGAGCTGTCATCTGAGAAGTGCTGCCTGATTGCCTTCACGCGCAAGGCGATGGGCCCATACGTCCTTAAAATCAATGGACACGCTATTAGTTATTAGAAGAACCATCACTTTGTGGGAGTAATAATAGATCGCGATCTATCCTGGAGCCTTCATATTGCCTACATGAAAAGTCACCATGATCACCCATGTGCTGAGATTTCTTGCGGGAAAATCGTGGGGTGCATCTTTACGAGCCATGCTTCAACTTTACACCGCACTTTTCCTAGGGTTCATGCGCTACAGCTTACATGTGCTGGGCAGGACCCGAAGAACAAACGTGCACGTCCTCCAGTCGGTTCAAGCTCAAGCACTGAGAATATACCTTGCCACTGTGGTCGTCACACGTGATCACCCAATTGCAACATATATTCGCGTCTATGCCTTAAGAATGCACATCAGGCATTTCGCCCGGACTCCATCACACCATCTCGCCTCACTTCTTGCTTCTAGGCCACACTCTGCATTCAGCGATATTATTGCTTTGCATCGTGCAGTGCTTCCCTCGAACTTCATGTCTGCAGTAAGACCACCATTATTGTTGTGGTGCCTACATCCCCTCGAAGCCCTCCTAACCATTCCTGGAATCCAAAAGAAAACACAGTTGTCACTTTTAGCCCTACAACAAGCCACACTACTGCTCCGGCATGAGAAACACAGCGAACGCCATCACATTTGCACGGATGGTGCAGTTTTTTCTGCAAGCTCAGCAAGTTTATTCCCGCAAAGTCCGTCACCATAAAGTTCAAGACATCGCATTTTACATCATCGACAGCTGCAGAACTCGCCGTCCTCCGTGCTGCTCTAGAGTTCGTAATTGAAGAACCATCACCTAGCATGACCAATCTTCTCCGACTACAAGGGCGCTCTCCAGGACATTATGTGGCTATTTCGCCATGTACTGAATGAGCAATTAGTCACTGACCGCGACGCAATAGAGAAAAAACACAACATAGCATATCAGTAGGTACCGGGTCATTGCGGTGTCTATGAAAATGACCGTGCAGATGAGGCCGGCTAATCTGCTCATGATGGTCCCCACTGTGTAGCTATACCATTATCCAGAACAGACGCAGCTACAGGGCTTCGTTCACTCGCACGTGAGCTTACACTTGCACAGTGGAACTCGACGGAGTTTACCAACGCTTGTCTCCACAACTTGGATCCGAATCTACGGCTCCACCTTCCGTCGGGACTACCTAGAGCTGAGGAGACGCTTCTGTGCCTCTTGTGGCTTGGTGTGGCCTTCACGAATGCGTACTCATTTTGGATCGGAATGGCCAACAGCCCTACATGTGACAACTGTGGCTGCGAGGAAATAATCCCCCAACTTCTCTGTGAGTGTCCCCGCTTCAGTGCGCCCCGTAACGAACTTTGCAGAGTGCTAGATAGTCTTGACAAACGCCCTTTGTCGGTGGAAAAGGTCCTGGGACACTGGTCGAGACAGTCCTCACCACAGAAGGCTTTGAAAGCGTTGTTGCGCTTCTTGCGGAGGACTGGTTTTAGAGAGAGACTTTAAGCAGTGTCGCATTCCCCTTTCCTTTTTTCTCATTTATTTTAGCGCTTCTTTCTATATTTGCTTTTTTGTAATATCTCCTTTCTATTATATTTTATTCCCCTTAACCCCAGCCGGTCTGAGAACTGGCTAACCTGTCTGTCCTTCTGTCTCCTCCTCCTCCTCCTCCTCCTCCTCCTCCCTCTCTCCCTTCCCCCAGTGTTGGGTAACCAACCGGGCTCATTACTGGTTAACCTCCCTGCCTATCATTTATCATTTTCTCCCTCTCTCTCTCAAATATCCATCCATGAAGAACGCCGCCAGCGGCGTTGCAGGCGTTGCACTTCGATATGCACGAGTCGTTTGTCAGAGGCCAATAAAAGAAATAAATAGTTTTATCTTGAGCTCTCTATTGTCCGTTCCGCTCAGACCGGTGTATGCACCACAGTGTGGTACGCACACAACTGTTCAGTACGTACGTTAGTGTTTGTGCGTGCAACGCTTACATCAGCAGCGGAAGACAGAGCGCTGCCCTAGTTTCGCTGCAGAGCCAATTGAGGAGAGCGTGACGGTACGTCCACTCGGACTCGTAGTTTTAGCTCCCGAACACGCTGCATATCGCTCGCGTCTCCGCGACAGCACGACGACAGCGACGGTGTGAACGCGACTCGACTGTCCGTATAAACGCTATCGCATGCAATAAAAGGAACGTTTCAGTGTTCCTGTGTGTATGTGTATGTGTGCACTATTAACACAAAAAAGAGGAAATGTGCAAGAAATTGAATAAGAAAGAATAAATGTACAGGCCAGTTAAATTGGTTAAAGGAATGGCGCCACTCTCGCCTCTTGCGTTCACATTTCGCTGCGCCGACGCGCAACATATGGACGACGAGTGACAGCGAGACCATTTGGCACGCGCTCGCGTGTTCCCTTTCGTAAACATCACGATAGGCACGGGTGAACTAACTTGATGTGTACGGTAGTAAAGCGCGAAGCGTGGTGTATCCTTTTGAGTGAGTCATATTTACTCATTATGTGCACGTGCATATGCAGCCTCGCTAAAACACACTGCTTTCGCATTCCCGTGCTACCTTCGCGTAACTACGCTGTTTTTGCCCGGGTAATGAATGTGTGTACTTGGCATGAAAGTTACTTTTGTGTTTTGCGCAGGAAAAAAAGCGTGGCGTTGCGAAGTAAGTGGGAGCTGTGGCCAACGACGCATTACGGCTTAAGCAGGCGTCGACCAAACTGTAACACGGCCGCACCGCGTGCGACGGCATGCGCGCCTCTCGTCAAGGCGCACCCAGTTGCGTTCATCAACTGCCAGCCTGCTCGTTCGCTCAATTTGGGCACATCCGAGCGAGTATCGCAGTGGACGGACACGAGGCACAGATTCTGCTTCCAAGTATGCTTCAATAAGCCATCGAGACAAACGGCCGAACAAAGACAGATATAAAGCTATTCTTTCTTTTTCCAGAAGCGATATAAAGGTCTAGGGCCGTATTTTCGAATATTTCATTTCATTTCTCATCATTCTCGCCCTTCGTCATTGGCTCCGACTATTGCGTTGTGCTGCTGAGCTTGGAGGTCGCGGATTCGATTCCCACCCGCGGGGGCAGCATTTCGATGGGGGCGGCCACAAGGCAACTCTGCTCGTTCACTTAGATTTAAGGGCACGCTAAACAGTCCCAGGGGGTGAAAAATTAGTCCGCAATACCCCACTACGGAGTTCCTCAAAATCAGAATCGTGGTTTTGGTACGTAAGGCTACCAGAATTTAATTTATCAATTTAATAGGCTCGGACACAACTTTCCCGCTGCCGCGCCGCTGTTATCGCTGGGATCGGCCACTCAGCGCGACGCGTGATAACGAAAGAATATAAAATGGAATGGAAAGTTACAAACTAGCTTCTTCCCTTATACGCGTCGTCTCCTCATTGCCCAGAAGCGACGGAGCCCACCACCTCCGATAACGGTCGCCGTGATAACGAGACTGTCGCCGTGCAGGTGACCTTCGCAGACCGAACTTACGCAAGAACATTTTTGTGAATACGGCCCGGAAAAAGAGACTGACTTGTATCAATCGGTTGAGTATAAAAGACGCTAATTGGAAATTAAAACATCGAGCATAGGCACCACATGTACTCTAGAAAGCTGAGAGAGAGAAAATGAAATATAGAAAGAGATTGACCAAGCGTAAGGCAACCAAAGAGATGAATGCCAGACAACAAGAATAAGCTAAGGATGAGTCAGTTGAAATGAGTGCGGGTGCCTGTGACTGGTGTATTTTTGTACTCGTATCCGGTTTCTATCAAAGGCCAAACTGCGCCTCCGTGGCATCTCCATTGACCGCAACCTCTCACGGAGCCCTTACTGTGTCTATCTGAAGAAGAAGCTTTCTGGTATTGCTCAGATGTTGGAATTCCTCTCTGTAAAAACACATGTGCATTCCGTGTTGCACCTGTACAGAGCACTCTTCCTGTAAGTCCTGCTTTACAGTCTGCCAGGTTTATCAAACACATGCAAGAGCAACATTCGCGCTCTGGAGAGCACACAGGCTTTATGCAAGTCTCTGGGTTTACCTCGATGTTCCTCGAAATCAGCAACAATCGCCACGGCTAGAGATCATTTTCTTCTAGCTCACGAAACATTCCCGACCATCACTTAGCTTTCCTGCCGGCACAACGACCCCGAGCTACGTTTTCCAGATTGATCAATGCTCACCACGACAATATACAACGCCGGTAAGACCATCTGAATTTTTGGGGTCTTCGACAGTCTCAAATGTGCCTCGTTATTCCACGAATTACTAAGAAAGTCAATCATTCGTCAGTTGCTTTGAAGCAGATGACACCTAGCTTATTGCATGAAACATACGACGACCACACGCATATTTATACTGATGATTGCACCTCACCTACCAGCTCAGCAGCCGCTTTTGTGATTCCAGCAAAATTGGTCACAGTAAACATTTAAGGTGTCACACATAATGACATCTACGGCGGCAGAACTTGCGTCCCTCCATGCCGCTGTAAACTATGTCATGGACCAACAAGCATAGAAATGGGTCGTGTTTAGTGACTCAAAAGCGGCTCTTCAAAGCATGGAATCTGCTCTACGTAAAGGTATGTATGAGCAGATATCTGAAATAAGAGAGAGTAACCATATCATGCTCAGAAAAAAAAAGTACGATGTCCTCTTTCAGTGGCTTACGGGTCATTGCGATATTGTCTGCAACACCCTCTCTGACAAGGCTGCCCGTTCTGCCCCACGGAGGCCCTCATAATATTTCAATTCCCCTGTCAAGGACTGACGCTGCCAAAGAAGTTAGTTTGCTTGCTCGCACACTGACACAAACTTTCTGGAGCTCTCCGATGGTATGTAAATACCGCCTACGTACTCTTGACCCTTTGTTAGGTCTCCAAGTTGCAACTAGCCTTTCCCGCAGGGTACAACACCACTCTACCCTCTGTTGCTTATTTTGGCATTTACGAACGCGTATTTTTTTCCGTCTAGGAATGTCCGGTACACTAATGCATCAATGCACCAACTGCTGTTCTGAAGAAACCATCGAACACCGATGCTTTAGAACAAAATAACAGATCTTTGCGCAACTCTGCTCCCTTCGGGAGCATATGCAGGGAGACTATGCTTCTGCCGTCCACGGCTCCACTAACCCGTAAAACCACAAACTTTAAGAAAGTTTGGGGAACGAGCTTCTCTATCTCGCATTTTCTCCGCCCCGGTTAAGTTATTAGCCTACAGAACCCTTATACAGCCTATAAACTAGAATATGCATTCGCGATCTGGGGCCCCCATGAATATAACCTTACCAAAATCGCTAAGCCAGATTCAACTTTTCAGACTACCCCTATCGCCCAAGTGCCACTCTGATAAAATCAAAAGCAAGCCTTCCCAACTTTAATAGGGGCCTCAGAACATTCAGACTTCGCTTTTTTCAAAGCTTTATCACAACCACCCACCCTATGACCCTTCTATAGAACCATAACGCGGTCACTGCAGCCGTATCGGCAACCATAGGGCTGTTTACCGACCGAATGCACGAACAACGGCGAATTAATTTTTAATCCTTCTTTACGCAAACAGCCATCGATGGACACCTTCCTCTCGTAAACAGCTTGGCGTCACAAACCATGCGCAAAGCGAAGTGTGAGACTGTGCAAGGAACTAGTGTGCAAAACATTTCCCTCGCGCCATGGCTGCTATGGCATCTGCTGCGATTAATTTGCCTAGGTACGTGAGTTCGCTGCCAGAAACTGCCCGTCAGCAGTACGCCAAGAAGCTGTTCACCTGCGGCGTGAAGTACCCTGATTTTTTTGGTGATAGGCGGCTGGAAAAGCAATATGAAGTACTGGCTGAATGTGCGATTCGGCGGCATGTATTGTTTAGCTCGAGAACATGCCTGGACCATAGACTGTGGAAGCAATAAATCGTACCGCTCGCTTAAGACGTACGGCTTCGCCATTGAGGGGCATGTGCGGACATTTGGTTAAGCTCACTGAACACTGAGAGTGTAGACGATTAAAATTTAAGATCGCGATCAAGAAGCTCGATGACGATTGAAGGGATATGTATCGAGCAAAATTGCAATCGAAAATGGCCCTGTAGCAGCACTCTATCCGCATCTGACTCGGCTGCGATCGAAATTGTCCGTGTGCTAAGAGCATCAATTGATGCAACAAGAGGTTTATATGCTTGTTCGCTACAGTAACAAACATATGTTCACTGATTTCACCTTAAGCTTATACAATACGTCAAGTAGAGAGCTGTCTACGTGTCATGTGCTGTTTTCATTACGTTAACACGAACGTGACCGCATTTGTCCCGGCTGTTGCCTCCTGTGTTCGCGCTCTGAATTAACAGCATACAGCGTGGAAACAGCACGATACTGCCAAGGCAGCAGCCGCTCAGTTCGATCGATGGTATAGAGAAAAGCGCAAGTGAACTCTCCAAATTTTTTCGGTGCCATTTGTTGCTGCGCGTTGCCAACACACTCGCGTTTTCACCGCTTCTCGTCTATTGGGAAAAAAAAACAATCCCGCTGCATTTTTTTTTCTGTGTGTGATTTACACACCCAACCACGGAACAACTCGCCAGCATGACGAACTGACCCTGCGGACACGCACAAAACACACGATAAAGGCAAAAACACCCGCGATACACGATGCTGTCAGCGTGCGTCAACGCGCGCTGCGTTGTGCCTTTTGCCTGCCGAACACTACCGCGTGTACGATCACCTGACCTACTTGCCGTGACGTAGGCCGGCAGAAGGCTATTGCAACAATATTTCCCATAAGCGTTATTTTTCATTAGGTTAATTAATCAAGTTATGGGGTTTTACGTGCCAAAACCACGATCTGGTTATGAGGCACGCCGTAGTGGGGACTCTGGACTAATTTTGGCCACCTGGTGTTCATTAACGCGCGCCTAAATCTAAGTACAAGGCTGTTTTTGCATTTCGCCCTCATCGAAAGCGGCCGCCCTGGCCAGGTTTTGATCCCGCGATCTCGTGCTTAGCAGCGGAATACCAAAGCCACTAAGCAACCACGGTGGGTGTTATTTTTCATGCCGATCCTGTGCGTTTTAAGTCGTTCACTGAGTCACTTTTCGCTTGATTACGTCACCTTCTTGCAGAATCTGTCGCTTGTTATTAGAGCGCAGCTCTTAGGCGCCCGTTCCTGCGGCGAGCGGCGGCGTAACCGAGCGAACGAGCACAGCGAAAAATGAAAGACGCGGGCCGCAAACTATGCAGACCAATAAGAGCAGTCCCTTCAGTGACGAGCGCTTGAGAAACTGATGCCAAGCGGACCCGCCCGACCGCTCGACGCGTACTTATATCTGATCCCAACCGGACTGCTCGTTTCGTTTTATCGTCTGCTCGCGTCAGCCTTCGCTCGCGCTTGTTTGGTTTGCTTGGGTTGGTCTCGTTCGCATTTGTATGGCGTGTCATGATTTGCGATTGTTTTGTAATCTGATTGTGTGCGTGACGAGAATTGTGTAGTACTTTCTGGAAGCCACTTGGCGCCAGCGATTACGCTGGAACCTTCGATGAGTCATGTATATGTCGGCGGCTGAAGCACCGGTGCGCTTGACTCGCAGATAAGATTTTTGATGATTGCCGATTCTGCTACATGTCTCGATGAAATTTTTTCCCTGAATATATCGCGAGATCAAAACTCGTATAGAGCTGCGCTCGAATTTCGCATTAGAGAGTATTGGAATCGTCGATGAACTTTTTTACCGTATTTCTATAGCTGTCTCACTGTGTTCATCGTGTTTGATGTCTTTTTACTTACCAATTCTCTTACTTTCGCATTTGTATATTTCTATATTCGCTTATTATTCCATGTTCGTTTTTGTACGCTTTTTCTTTATTTTATTTATTCACCATTTCCTGCAGTACCAACAAGGCATTATTTCAGGGTGAACATGGTATATATTGGAATTGACGAAAAAAAGATAAAGCAAACGAATAAAAACAAAGTAAAGCAAGCACAAGAAAAATATGTGAATAGTAAAGTTGTGTTATTTATACGTTATTCATACGTTATTCGATCGATCTGTTATTTATACGTTATTCATACGATCTCATGCGTTATACGATTATACGTTATTTATGACCTTGCCGTTTTGTACATTACTTGCTACATTCGTTTATTTTGTGCGTTTCTGCTAGTTTGTGCACTCGCCTACGCTGGTGTAAAACACATACATGAGATACTGTACATAAATAAATAAATAACTTAGACGTGTAGCGTATGCATAGATATGATTTATTTAGGCATTTGCAACAATTGCCTCAGATATGGATATCATTAAAAAATCACCGACGGTTACGATACTCCCTAATGAAAAATTTGAGCGCAGCACTATAGCCGTTTTCATTCCGCGATATATTGGCTGGCACGGACAATCTGTCTCGTGCGGCACGTTACAAACGGAGCGAAGTGTGGCGCGACTGCCTCGCTAATCTGGAGATCGCGAGAGCCAGCACATGGGTGACGTGGGAGCGCGATTCACAGCAGCCGCCGCAGACAGACCCCCCCAGATGACGCGCGCTACTGTGGCACCATCTCGTAGCCATCGTCGCCGCACTTAGCTTTTCTTCTCACGCTTTCGCCACGACCACCTCCGCTTCCCACCTCATGGTTCTCCTGCACCTTCCTCTCCGCTTTCCTCCTCGAGTCTTGCATCCCTCACTGCGTTCCCCGTTCACTTTCATCTTTCGCTACGCTCGTTCATTCGGTTACGAGGGACAACGCCAGCGCTCGCTCCAGGAACGGACCCCTAAGAGCTGCGCTGTAAAGCACTAAGATCTTAGTGTTTCCCCGAGACATTGACAGCAACTAGCGCTCTCCTAATTCCACTGTTGGTCATGGGCCAAGTCATTTTTTATGCGTTGCATATTGCAATCACTCAGTTCAGCCCTTGGGCGCGGCCGGGCAACCACCATTGAGGGTATGAGCCATTGTTCATTGCTGCGCGTCTCATATGTGGGTCTATTCTCTTTTAAGTTTGCTATGTTTGTTATTTAGTTGCTTCTATTTTTATGCGTTGCATATTGCAATCACTCAGTTCAGCCCTTGGGCGCGGCCGGGCAGCCACCATTGACCTTCAGCGCAACCACGTGACGTGACGTCACGACAGCCGGAGGAAAAGCTGGGCCCCAACTCACGCAATATGCAACGCATTCTTGGCTTAACCAAACTAAGCCTGGCCATTTTTTTTTTCAGGATGAATGCTCGACGACCTGGCAACGTCAAATCAGCCTACAGTGTTCGCCTCGCAGTATATCTTGTTGTGGGCATTCGATAAAAAGTGGTTCACATTTTCAACAGCGTGGCCACAATAGCACTGTGGACTATGGCGACGCATTGTATCCTGTTCAGGAAGCACCGTGTATATGCTGCATGGAGCCGCAGGCCATGTGCAATAAAGTTACAAAATTTATGTTCTCGCTCAGATTTGATGTAATGGGCATTTTAATACAAAGAAAAATGAAGAATAACTCTGAACACATCGACTGTTTATCAAACCATGTGTTCCTGCTAACTCGACGGGATATCTGTCTCAGCATCGGGCGGACATCGCTATGTGAGAAAAGGAGATGTAAAGCTTCATCGTTTGCGTGCGCTTGTCTTCTAGCTACATCGGGTAAAGCGTTTGCAGGAATATTGCAGCCGTTCTGGTGTCCAGTGAAAGTGTGTAACTTCATCTTATGCTAGCTTTTGTATCACCCTTGAAGCTTTCATACACTAAATGTGTACTCAACGCAGTGCATTCCTGCTTGCCCTCATTGGCGTCTTTTTGTGTTGGTTCACATCACTGTTACTACACTAAATGTTCGCGTAAGGAAAGTTCGCATGATTATTTGACCCCGACTACTAATTTTCATTGAGCCAAATGATACATGACAACCATTGTGGGGACCCCTTTTGAGACCCCTGTCTCCTGTTCACGCGCGACTTAGGCCATTCGGCCGCGCGATCGCTGGGGACACGCAGTTCCAAGCCTTATTTTGGATAGCGTTCATTCCCCGCGGCCGCGGGCGCCGGCGCGACGCGGAGCCTGCTGCTTGCGCGCGCGGCTCACGTTACGCCGTGCGCCGCGCGTAAGAACAGTGCCTGAGGAGCGGGCCCCTCTCGCCCTCTCTTCGGTTTCTCTCTCCTTCAGCATCGGAGGTGCGCGGGCGCTTTCGCCCGGACAGATTGACTTTCGGTGCTCTTGGCTGTCGGACGTGCGGACCCTCTTGGTCCCGCGCCCCTCTGAGCAAGGCGGCCCCCTTTTGTGTGGCGAACCTGCTCGGAAGAGCCAGCGTGGCGGAGCAGACTTCCCGGGAGCTTTCACCCGTAGTCTGCGACTGCCACCCCAGTGCCGTATTCCCGTACTGTACTCGCATTTTGTACGTAGCAGGGAATAAACCCCCATTCGTTGGTGCCACGGCTGGAGTCGTCTCTACGCCTTGCCGGTGAGTCAGCGAACCCGCCGCGGCGTCCCTTTGCGTGCGCTGCGTAGTGGGGACGAGCTACGTGTCTCCTTAGACCTTAGCTAGCCGGGTCCGGGCATGTTAGCCCGAAGCCCCACACCATACACCGGCTCTAAAGAGAAATAATAATACAATCAAATACGATAACATTGGAAAACGCTTACACATACGGCACAAAGTTTATACAGGCACAGTGTGCATCACGACGCATAAAATTTACACAGCAAGTCTTGGCCGTGCTCGCAAGTAGTGGGGCTAACGCTCACAAGTAATGCAGTTAGTGGTATGCAGCGGCGATTCATGTCCCTGAATGCATAGTGAGTGCCTCGACACTGGCAGCCTTGATGCCTTGAGGTATAGAATACTAGCATACCCAACGCCCAGGGCATCCTGTGAGGCACCCCTCCGGAAAGTAAAGCAGGGCGCACAGATCCACCGGACTGTAAGGTGACGAAAACGAAGATGGTGTTCCGTGGCGCGCACGCGAGCCCGGTACGTTCATGTTTTGAGGCAACAACAACAATTACAGCATAGAGCAGTATATAGAGTTTCGGACAACTAGCGTTTGGGACGACTTTTCTTAGCTCGTCGTTCCTTCAATTACTTCAGTATAAACTGCATATACCAGATAGATGAATAAGAGAATATGTGGTTTGCATACTGTTCCAAAAATCTAACGTGGTGTTTTGTGCAAATAGGCGAAACTTCTTTGAAAAGAGGTAATTGCAAGAAATTTCGCAATGACTGGCTATCACTGGAAGATAACGTCCTGCCAGTTTTCGAATGCGTGAGAACGAATGCCCCTCCTCCTTGATGTGAAGTTGTTGCGGCGAACTGCTGGTAGTAACCGGGCTTTCTAGAAAGCACATCCGTACATGATTTTAATCGCTAGCTGCTGGTATGTGCATTTCCTTCACTAGTCCACTGGTCGCCGAAGTTGTAATTATAATCACTTCCCCAATTCATTCAGCACAAACATGTCGAAGAGGAACAGTAAAAGCAAGGAATTAGCACTATTAAGCACTACCTGTCTACAAAGTTAAGGAAAGTTCGTGCTACGTTCCAATAAATGTATAGTATAAATTACCGCTATACCTTAATGCCAAGATTAGCTTTAGGAAGAAAGTGCACACAAATACATCTGGCTAATTTTGCTGTTATTTGCTCTATAGTTTATTAAACAGATTGCGCTCTATGCTTCTCTCGTACTAGTCGTCGACTTAACTCTCTCATTTACCAGCGGAGACCGTACAATATGATGCTCCTCTGTTCTTATGAGGATGTGACGGGCGCAGGCAGTGAAGGCAGGCGCGGATGAATGTACGGAAACCTTTCTGAGCCGAACTTGTGCCCGCAGAGGAAACTTCAACTGGACAGCAACAGCGGTGATGCTGACAGCACGATTAGTGGTCATCAAGTCGGAAGGCGCAATTGGACGCCTATAATATATACGCAGCATCGTGCATTCCATCGGCGGTGGTGCCCTTATGTTCGATAATGCACTACACAGAACTGGCAGCGCGCATGCATTCTGATTATAAAGGACCGCATGCATCACTGTCGGAGTGGCAATTACTTTCGCGATGTTTTGCGCACAGAAAGTGCATCTTCGGCGAGAGCAATAACATGATGCAAGTGATTAATCGGCTAAAGACGTCAGCGGCAAGGTTAAGTGATGTACGCGTTGCCAACTGCAGTCACTTTAAGACAGCTGGAAAATCGTAACTTCAGCTGCAATATATTCTCATTCTTTTACCATACGCATGTGACACTTCCACTCCTCAGACGAGATCTTGGTCTTCTTTTATGGATTGGAAACCATTTAAATCACCGTTTTCGCGAGAAAAGAAGGAGAAAGAAGCTAGAAAGAGTAGGGGGTTTAACCAGGCGCATGTCTGGTTTGCTACCCTGTGGTAAAAGGCTAGAAGGATGCAAAGGGAGGCAAACAAGGGAATAGAGAGAGAGCACTAGTTGCACGCACACTTGAAGGTTCATGGGAAACACACAATTAAAATGGTCGACTGCCCTCTGGTCTTACATTGAAGATGTCAAGCTACAGCCGAGCACCTTCTCGGCTACGTCATGACCCCGCTTTCAGTCTCTCAGGTCCGTGTCCAGCCAATTGGACGGTTCGCCTTTTTCTCAGGCAAAGGACCTGGAAGCGTGACCTTCTCCCACATTGGTCCAGGCAGCTGCACATGCTCTATAGGAGATACCCGAACTCAACGGGCTCCAGTCTTCGTCTATAGACACGCTGTAATTTTTCCTGTGAATTAGCGCAACGCCGGATCGTCCTGGCAGAATGTTTTTAACACTAGCTCACTGGATCAAACACCAGCAAAATAGGCCAGGCGAACAGGAACAGCTGGATCAGGTAAAGAGCCACCAGCTGTACGTGCTGCTGACGCTTGCTGCTCTAGGCTCACTGTACGAACGCTTATGAGAGCGGACACTCCTCTCAACAATGTGTTCACAATGACTGACTATTTATTATTTTTCATCTCTGTCCTTCTTATCTATTCTTCCTCTTTCCCCTCCCCAACTGTAGTGTAGCCAACGGGGCACGTCCTTAATTAACCTCCTTCATTTCCCCTGTACGTCTCTCTCTCTCTCTCTCTCTCTCTGGCATTACTTTGGCGGTGCCTGCTCAAGTACACAGGCTTAGCGTCGCGACGTAACGATAAGCGATGCGATCACAGGGGTCGCTCCCTTGGCGGTAATTGGGTCATATTGCCACTAATGCTGCGGTGCACACTGCGCCCTGCCACCTGCGACCAATAAAACCAGCAATTGCTGGCGCGGCGCTCCGATTTATCAGTGTGTCCACCAGGTGGCCTGCACGCGCGGTTGTAACTGCTGGCACATTATTCTGGTCGTTTTATAGCGCTTTGGTAGTGCCTAAAAAAAGGCCCTTAAACTGTGATCTGTATTCTTTATCTATAAAAGAAAAATAGGTGTTTGGGAGACGGGGTTACTGACTTTCACATTACATAGAGAGATCATCAACCCTACACAGAAAGAAAGCAAACTAAATAACTCAAGGCGCGCAAATCGCACTGGACCATACTTCGGCAATGAAGAAGTTGCCGCGGGTCTTCTTCCGTAGGCGTACCTTTTGTTGCTTGTGTTTGTCAACAGGTGCGCGCGTACTGTTCCTATAACGACGAGTTGGCAAGCGCGTGCCCTAGGCGATAGGTTATGTGCGGGCAGCGAAGCCTTGGTTATGGCTCACCAGTGCCATCCAAACGAGCCACAGCATTACTACAAAACGTGATTACGCTGCAGTCTTGAGCCGCGGGGCCTACGCTAACCGCTCGAGTATGGCATACGCTATATCTCGCAGAGCAAAAACTGTGGATCTATATTTGGCGTGAGATGGAGGAGCGACAGCGTCAACTTTCGCTTTTACGTCGTAGCTTACCGGCAGTCAAAGTTTACTTCTGCATTGCGTGATAGAAAGCGTGTTCTTCATACAGTTATCTCGTTCGAGTTCATGGTTCAGTTATGAAGATCAGACAAGACAAGCAGAGTGGTACCTTCATTCTCTTCCGCTGAAAGAGTAGCACTACATGTGTAGCCGTCGCTGCACACCATCGCTCGAGCAAGCATGAGCTCAAGTGGTTCGAAGTCATAGTTAATTAAATCGAAAACTGCTCAGAATTTTAAACGAGATCAGCTTTTCTTCTGCCGCCCTGTTGTACGCCATAACTCAGGAAAATAAACGAAACTCAAATCACGCTCCTTCAAAAATACATATTTTGCACGAGTGGGCGAATACCAACTTTTTCGAATACGAATTGATTACGAACAGTAAGCATCGAATATCGAATAGCCAAACGGAGACGCATATACTTACAGTAAGAATATTTATTTCTGTAAAATTAGGTACCATGCCTCTGCTGACGAGTGCAAGAAAGACAGCTATCAAGCACGAAGGATCAGATTTAAAAACAAGATCTCTAATTGTCATTAAATGTACTTCCCAAATAGCAGTTCAACACATTTAGAACCTGGTTTTAAACAAACTTTCCAAGAATGAATGGCTGCTGTAAGACTAGCTTGCCAAAAGCGCAAAATAAATGGTTGCCGAAAAATTCACATAGTTTCACGGAATCATGTTCGCAGACTAATCCAAATTCAGTGGATCGAGCGCTCAGGTTCTCAGTTTCGTAACTCACCCGTACTACGCATATGCTGCTCACTGAAACAATAGTAAGAGTCGAATCGGAGCTCGATGAAGAGTGAGATTACTGGCTTCATAATCGGTGGGTTACATGGGCGTACTGCAGAGAGAGAGAGAGAGAGAGAAGAAGGCAAGGCAAGGAGGGTAACAATAAGTCTCGCCTGGTTGGCTTCCCTATGCGTGGGTATAGGGAAAATAAAGATAAGAAGGAGAGAAGAAGGAGAGTCATTGTGCGCGCTCTCGGAGACTAATGTTCACTGCAGGTGCAACAAGCGTGTGTGGGCAAGTTGTCGGGTGGAGAGAGGATGGAGATGGCGCATTCTGCTCAGTACCTTAACAGTCATATGCTGTTCCGATAATGTTTCTTAGTTGATGTAGTCAGCGGTCATTTTCCACGCCAAAGTGACTTGCTCGGTGCAGCGAACTCCAGTAACGTCTTTGCTTATTCAACTCACACGCATGCTCGAAAAATAAGTTGTGTTCAACAAACACACAGTCAGGAAGTTGTTTTCCATGAGCCTTGTAAACATAAAGCAGTCATCGATCGGTGAAGTTAGCACTCAATAAACCAGGACAGAGGGAGAAACAACTGCACGCGTAGCGCAGAATTTCAACCACGCTGTAGTACCGAACTCTTAACAAAAACCGTAGCGCAACCGGGATTCCCGCTGGTACTGAACCCGAAACAGAGCCAGCGCTTTTGGAATGTCTCTGAATCAGAAACAAAACTGCACCATCAAAAAAATATGGTTACCGGTTCTGAAAGAAAAAAATAAATCATATAGGGCGACACGGGCAGTCAGGAGGTTCACCATGTCACGAAATAACTTTATTCTTTCAGTGTTATGCGGAAGGGTTACAGACGCTAGGTATATGCCGCTAACTACGGCGATCCCCTGCATAAATACTTGAAGTTCTGAACTTGTCCATGCCAGCTGAGCAGCGTGATCAAAACGCTCGTATTTCAGAAACGTATAGGCTTGCGCACTTTCTTGGCACCTTACACTTCAACAGTTTGATTTATGAGACATATGTGAGCCCACTGTTCGCATTTCCTCAGTCAGGATCACTGTTTCTAACGGACGCCGCTCCTGAATACAAAGTCAAATTTACCGAGATGATGCTGATTCATCCTAGCGTATAGTTTCATGGACTCAAATGCTTACGGAATCGCATGTGATTCAGACATACTTAAACTCGCGCTCACGCTAGCTCCAGTTCACTGGGACTCACTCCGACTCCTGCCCGTGCAACTCGCTAAGGCTCCTGAATAATGATTATACCAGCCTAGACCAGCATAATGCAGCGATTCGTTTTACTCGGTTCTATTTCTATTTTTATCATCCACCGCTCAGGAGCGGCCGGTTCTGGTGATAACGTAGGCGGAGTGTCGTTCGAACCCCTGACGAAGCGCGAAAACAAAAAGAATTGGAATAGAATCTTTTACATTATCCTGACCCTAATTCCATCATTTCGTTATTTGGCTAGAACCTCATTTCACCTGGATAGTTCGCTTGTAGCCTCTATGTGTTGCTTTCACGGCAAGTCTTTGCGCTTCGATGGAAAACTTGCACTTTATTGAATAATTTCAGCTCGCTACTGTGAAGTAAGACGCTCGGACACAAAGACAAGACAAAGACTACACTGGAGAAGCGACACTGGACTTTGGTGTGACAGATCTAAGTGAGGTTTCGTTAATAGCTTCAAAATTCACCGGAGAGAATGAAGAATACCATTCTGACTGTAAAGTACTCGTAGTTTTACTGCAGGCAGCTTCTCTTATTTGTCTCCTGATGATCCTAACGGCGAGCAGCATTATACATAAGAAAAGACACCGTCTCTGGTAATTTTTCGTATTTTACAATATATATATATATATATATATATATATATATATATATATATATATATATATATATATATATATATATTGTAAAATACGATAAATGCCACTCGCCGGGGCATTGTCGATTTTTAATGAATAAGCTAACGATCCTGTTCGTTGTATTTCTTGATTTCTGCGATGATGGCTAAATGTCGTTGCATTCTTTCGCAGTCAGCTATGGGGACCTTCTTTTTTTTTTTTTTGCCCAAAGAAAAGACATTTCAGCGTCAAATTTACGGTTATTTTTAGACGATGGCTGCTTCGGCTTTTCTAAACCCGCTTATTCATGTTTAATCTCGCACTGAGTGCGACGTTTCGTAAAAAAAAATCACGCTTTGTTGTCTTGGAGATTCGGTTGCCTGGTGTTTTCCGCCTTTCAGACAGGTTAGCTTTCGTAAGAGCTCTCGGGCGAACGATGATCCCATAAAGCGCATATTCCCCCTAATTCTGCTTCACATTGGAGTTCCTCTACAAAAATGCCCTCCTAATCTAAGCGACTTTGTGCACTAGAACGAAATTTCCCCGAGGGTGAGTTGTAGTGTTTACCTCAGTAAAATGATTTAAGCGGATGGAAGTGCATTTCCCTGATATCAACTTTCTAAACACACCGCTTAAGAAATTCCAGTGGGTACATAAATAGGGCCGCAGAAACTAGAGGGGTTTCCGGAATAAGCCCTGACTTGGAATACGGTGAGGCAATGTCCTATGAGTCATTTAAGTGCAATGACTTGAGTGCTTAAGGTGCGTTGCTCTGCAGTCAACTCTTACGATGCGTCCGCCACCTATTGACGCGGCTGCTTAGCATCCGCCGCCGACAATGGCACCCGGTGATTGATGTACCAAATTTTGGGAAGCGATTTTGTCAACTGTGCTTCGTCACCCCACGTACCAGCCTAACGTCACCAACACGTGACGTCCGACGACTATGCGAGGTACATCGAGAAGCCAAAGAAATCAGCGGTGCGAACATTGACCGTTACGATGGAGAGGCGTGGAAGAAGCGCTCTCTAGAAGCAATGACGGTCCACAAGTAAGGAGTCTCATGAATGGCCAGAGAAACTTGAACACATCACTACCTACACCCGCTCATTCGATCAAGAGAAGCTGTGAAATGTGTTCTCCCAAGACAACTCGAAGAGGAAATCGCTTGCCAACTAGAAATCATTGCTGATGACCTTGAAGCCCTTCGACACCAAACACCTCCCACCTTCTTGTGCGAGCTAAGGTCATTCTACACCCAACTCAGTACCCCAAACTAAATCGTTTTTCTTTTTTTCGTTTAAGGTGGTGGTGAAGCGCTTTTCGTTCATGTCGTAGAACGAGAAGCTCCGTCTATTCACGAGAGGTGTCCAAGAGGAATTCTTCAGCCAGCTGATGCCAAAATTTTAAACCGCTAACATCCTCGCCTTTCCCCTTTCCCTAAACTCTCGCACCCTCTCAAACCACTTTCAGCCGAGCCTATGATGATCTGCAAGGCGCTTTAAATGCGCGCCAACTAGTTCGGCAGTCACCTAATCGTGTGGACAACTAGGCGTGCCGACTGAAATGAATTCAGCATAAACGCTCTTGCAGAGATTACCTATGCTTACCCACCGCGCGGGATTAGCAGCTATGGTGTTGCGCTGCTAAACACGGGGTCGCGGGATTAAATCTCCGCCGCGACGATCGCATTTCGATGGGGGTGAAATGCAAAAAAGAAAGCCCGAGTCCCGTGCATTGTGCGCACGTTGAAGATCCCCTAGTGGTCAAAAATAATCCGGAGTCCCCCACTACGGCGTGCCTCACAATCAAGTAGTTGTTCTGACACGCAAAACCCCAGAATTCAATTACCTATGCTATCTTCCGCGAGGAACTGCGAAAAAAATTTCTCACAAATTAAACTTTCCGCTTCATCTCAAACCGGCGGCTCATTTTCAAAGAAAGAACAATTTGCGCTGAGAAAAAAATGCAACCTGAACTTTCTACGGCATCCCTAGTAATGAGCTACGCCACTGCGCTGCGTAGCCAAATGCCCGTTAGCTAAGCTCTGAAGTACTAACTACTTCCATGCCCACGACCGTTCACGGAAAGACCTGTCACAATGACCATGCGCTAGGCAAATACGACACTTCTGCAAGAGTTGAGCATGCTATCTCCTGGAGCTAGCAACGTATCCTATTGTCGGTCCCAAAATGCGCCATACTTTACTTTTGTGTTCTTCGTTGTTCTAAGTGTGAGATAATAGTTTAATGCCCTTTGCACAATTATTGTAAGCAGTAACGCGTATTCTTCTGCTACGTTTCTTGCGTGCGGTGTGTTTATTGTCATAAAGCGTTTTTTTTTTCAAAAATTTAACGTCTTTTTTTCCTGAGTACTTCACGTATTCTGCCAAGTAAATTTACCACTAAAAAGCGAGCCTTGCTGAACTTGGCTTTAACCTGCAACTGTGTTACGTGTGCATGTTCTCCCCACAAAAAAATTTAGAGAAATAATTGAGTCGCCGAACTGGCAGAGATAACGCAATGATTATACTTCAATTATATCTCGTTTCGTATACTTTTGCCGCGCCGAGCGGCGCTCTACGAAAGTTGTCATCAGGATCCGACGCTAGAGGATATTGAATTATAACACTGTAATTAGCTAATCTAACAATAGGAATTGTCACGTTATATCGGCCCCTGTCTAATTTCTTGAAGACCTGATTCGTAATCAAGGGTAAGAAGGCAGGAGCCCCTTTTTGCCAAAGAAAGCATGCCATAATAATAAATGCTATAAAAAATAAAATTACATTCTGGGGCTTTCCATGACAAACTCATGATCTCATTAAAGGTACACATTAGTGCGGAACTCCGAGATAATTGTGACGGCCTGTGCCTCTTCAACGGGCACCTAAATCAAAGCATACGGGAGTTTTTGCATTCCGCCCCATCGTAATGCGGGCACCGCGGCCGGGGTCGCACCCGCGACTTCAAGCTCCTGCAGCAGCTCAGTGCCATAGCCACAGTCATAGTGCTACCGCGGCGGGTGATGATAAAATATCTTTTATCACATTTATATTGTTTTGTAAATACAGCTTTTATAGCATTTATCGAGATACCGAGACTTTTCTCCTATATTCGTATTGTTTATATGATTGATCTTCCAAATGGGCACTTTGTCTCCGTACACTTAAGGAAGGGAAAAAAAACGCGAAAATCAGTTTGTTTGAAACAACTCTAATTAGCAGGGCGGATGCCTGAAATGGCAGTGGTGTCAGGCAAACATATCGTTAAAAAATTTGTGAAGGCATACGCTTTTGATATGCTTGCTATTTAGGAGAAAGCCCAGTTCTAGCTAGATGAGGACGGACTATGGTAGTGTATAGGGTAGAATAATAAGCGAAACTAAACGGAAGATTAAGCAAAGAGCGGAAGTTCAACAAGAAAAGATTCGTGGTGTTTGCGCGCATTTGTGCACTTTCACAGTTCGAAAATTCTACTTCGCGAGCAAACACGGCGTTTCGCGCGGAACTTTGTCGATAACAAACGAAAGAGAGAGAAAAAAAAGCGAAGGCGCATTTGCTATTGCGACGTCACATGAATGAGGGCAAAAGATCAATATTAAGGCGTCTTCGGCAAACATCACCCCACACTGGCAGAGTGGCCAAGCGCTGAGCTTCGGAAATCACAAAAACAGCACAAAAATCGACAGAGCTACAAAATAAGCCTCGAGGATTGCGTGCAACAGCACAAAGTAAACTTTAGTTGAGCATTCATTAATAATACATTCGGAAAGTCTCGCCTCGCATGGCCGATGGGGCGTACTAGAAATAAAGGCCTGTTCTGTGGAAAAGGAAGTGATAAAGAATTAGAAGGGTGTGAGCAGCGCCGGGTTATTCAGTGTCCAAAGGTTTTCGCAACTGCACGGCCAGACGATGTTTGCGAGAAATCGTTGTGAGAGAAAAAAGAAGCAGCACTGACAGGCAGGTGACGTAGCATGCGTGCCTGGCGTGATATTCTTGAACGCCCTCTTGGTTTTGTTCTGTTTGCTAAGCGTACATCAAAACAAGAAAGGTATAAAACGAGCGCCTTTGCGTGAATGAAGGCACGCGCACTTTGCTCCTGGCGCATAAGGAGAGGCAATGGTCAATCCCTCGAATTGCTTTTTGGCGCGATTAAATATTTATCACCCTCTATTCAAGCTTCTGACGGTTGAAACTCCTCGGCGCGCAGCCTTCTTCGTTGGTGAAGAAATGCTGAACCCGTTTCGCGACGTATCTAGTCAGTTTCGCTGTCAAGCCACGTATCGGCCGAGGCCGTTAGCGCTGCATTCGTCTTTCACGGCGCGGAGTGCGACGAATACAAAGCGGCCATGCGGAGCCGCTTCTCTTAAAATGAACTTCGTTCACTTGTTCGCTTCATAAAAGATAGAAACAGTCTTGCGTCCGTCGATTGTCGTGAAACGTACCGAGGATTTCAGAGTGGCTACGGCTTGTTGCACGCAATGGCTCGCATCTGCATTTCATGAAGCGCCTCACAATGACCGTAAACAAAGTCTTTGGTACAGGGACGCTATACACGTGCGCTGATTCTCGGGCATTCTGCTTTGCTTCTTTTCGATAGTTTCGCGGCAGGAGCGACCATGATGTAAAGTGTAGTCAGAGCCAGTGACCTTGGGCTCTTTAACGTAAAACGGGTGCTATAACGCAAAGCTATTCCAAACTTTTCTATTCCAAGTCTGCAATCAACCCTCCACAATTCGTCAAAAGTTTAAAGGCCAGTACTCCCTGAAGGGACTGGATCTCCCACTCCTGAGTTCAGGGATCAGCTGTTAACCTACAACGAGATCATCAAGCACTATTACTTAGGGCGCAGGGCATTCCCTTTACCACATTCTAAATTAAATAGGCCACAGGCGCTTACATTAAGGCTTCTGCAGACACGAACGTACCCTAACCCTGTCGTCATGAATAAAATTAATCCGGACTGCAGGGTTTCAGTCTGTTGTAGTAAGCGTGGGGGTTTCCTCGATTTAGAACACATGCTTTGGCGCTGCGAGGTGTTGGCCAGTGATGGCTCTCAAGGTGAACAGTGGTGGCAGGGGATGCTGCACACTGAAGCGCTGGCGGGCCAACTCAGGGCTGTACAGGGCTGTGTGACGGCAGACGGGCTCGGCCTCTCTGTGCCGACGTGGGCCCACATCTGTCCGATACTGTTTCCTCAGGACCTAAATAAAGCATTTCATACCATACCATACCCCTAGTTCACCTGTCCGTCACGCGACGTCACGAAAACCGCGATAGCTCCCCATCTTGGGCGCTATAACGTAAAACTATCCAAACTTTTCTATTCTATTTCTGCAATCAGCCCTCCCTGATTGGTCAAAAGCTTTTTTTTTTTCACATCTCCCACTTCACCTCCCTGTCACGCGACATCACGAAAACCGCATTAACTCCCCATCTGATATGACGTGCACACAATGATTACGCATGATTTGCCCGAACAAAAGAAAAATAGTTATTTAGGATTCCACGCCCTTTCGCCATCAGCCCTCGGCTATTGGTCAAAAGTTTTCGGGCTGCACCCACTTCACCTTCCTGTCACGCGACGTCACAAAACCGCAAAAACGCACCGCGTCAAAGTGACGTGTACGCGTTAAAGATGTATTATATGCCGAAGAAAAGTGAATTTCTTTTTTTTTTTTTGAATGGCCAGAGACTGCCATGTTCCAAAAGGAATAGAATATGGCGGCCCGCCGATCGCTCAGGCACTGGCTATTCGCGTCTCACCGAGGGCATGGCTTTATTTCAATATAATTAACTCTGTGGTGGTGTAACGTTATTGAGCTCTTTCGACCCGTATACGGCATCATTCTGCCAACTCTTCTTTGCTGAGGATTTGTTTTAGCGGCATTCGTAACCTTCTGTTGCACGCCACCGCGATTTTCAACCAGCCACCGCAATATAAGAGTAAGCAGACCATTCTGAGACGCCTGCACCACCCTTCTCCTCCGATTATCTATTTTCACTGCGCTAGCTCGGCCCCCTCGAAACCCTCTCCACTTGAGCGTGCTCATCGCCTCTTGTCAGCCAATTAGATAAGAAAAACGACTCAATGTAGGCCATTTTATTCGTTTGGAAAGCGAACAAAAGTGGCGTCCTTTAAACGGGAAGAGCATTTGATTGGGCTGTTCAGACAACGCAGCGGGCCACCGCCCGATGCTTGCGTTGGTGGTTAGGTAAATTTGACGAACCGAAGCTCTGCTTGCGGATTGATTGCGGATTGCGGATTGATATATATATATATATATATAGATATATATATATATATATATATATATATATATATATATATATATATATATATATATATATATATATATATATATATATATATATATATATATCTGAATGAGCTGATGCGCTCCTATCGCAGTAAAACATGCAAGTGTGCAGTTGGTGTTGGCACAAAGGCAGCTCGGACATCAAACCAAGAAGACCGCTGCGTCCCCATTCCTATGTCAAGGACCGACGCCGCGAGGCAACTTGGCATTTTAGCACGCACGATCTCATTAGCAGAGTGGAACACCGCACACACAAAGCGCACAAGACTGCAAAGACTAAACCCGTCACTTCAACTCAGACCTCCAGCCGGTCTACACCGATGTGAAGCGTCTCTTCTGTGTCGGTTATGGCTTGGAGTTGCTTTCACGAATGCCTACTCAGCACTAATTGGAATGGCTGATAGTCCTACATGTGATGTTTGCGGATGCGAGGAGAACATTGAACACTTATTGTGCCATTGTCCTAAATTTCAAGCACAAAGACAATCTTTGTCTAACATATTGAGGAAATTAGATGATCGTCCTCTGAGTGAACAGACGTTACTAGAGCACCGTCCCGACCGATCATCGGCTCAGAAGGCAGTGAAGGCACTTTTATGCTTTCTCAGAACTTCTGGTTTGCGCGAGCGTCTTTAACTCAATTGCTGTCCGTACACGTATCTACACCTTCTCTCCCTACTCTCGCTTCCCCTTCTCCCTTTCCCCAGCGTAGGATGCCAACCAGACTATTGACTGGTTAACATCCCTGCCTTCCTATATTACTCTCTCTCTCTCCTCTCTCTCTCTCTTGGTTCAATCACCATCCTGAACTTCTCTCTACCGCACCTCTTTATAGCTTGACAAAGCAATAGAGAAAGATCTCGACGCAAGGTAAGAAGAAAAAGAAGGAAAAGAAAGGCCTTATCAACATGTTCGCCTAAACCAAAAATCTATTTCTTGGGCTAGAGCTGTCCTGAGAAGCGTGTGTCACTGGCCCAACTGACTTGCCGGTTGTTTTCTCGCAGGCCTTGCACCACTCCGGCGAGAGCATGACCACCGAGAGCGAGCTGTCGTCCAGCATGGAGGAGGCGTCGGCGTCCAGTAACTGGAGCGGCGGCAACGGGTCGGAGGCGGCGGCCAGCTGCGACGTGTCCCCGCAGGTGCCGGAGGGCATCCAGGCGCTCATGTACCTCATGTACATCGCCGTATCGGTGGCAGCCATTGGCGGAAACGGCATCGTCTGCTACATCGTGATTGCCTACCAGCGCATGCGCACCGTCACGAACATGTTCATCATGAACCTGGCCATCGGCGACATTTTGATGGCCTGCCTTTGCATCCCATTCACTTTCGTGTCCAACCTTCTGCTGGGCTACTGGCCTTTCGGCGGCGTCATGTGCGTGTTGGTAACGTACGCGCAATGCGTGACCGTCTTCATCTCGGCCTACACTCTGATCGCTATCTCGGTGGACCGGTACACGGCCATCGTGTACCCGCTGCGGCCCCGCATGACCAAGCTGCGCTCCAAGCTCATCATTGCGCTTGTCTGGCTCGTGGCGCTGGTGACGCCGCTGCCCACGGCGCTCGTGACGCAGCTGGTGCCGCACCCGTGCGCCAACCGCACCTACTACTGCCTCGAGCAGTGGGGGCGGCCCGAGCAGACCGCCTACTACAGCATGGCGCTCATGATACTCCAGTACTTCTTCCCGCTGCTCGTGCTCATCTTCACGTACACGCGCATCGCGGTCGTCGTCTGGGGAAAGGAGACTCCCGGCGAAGCCCAGGACGCCCGCGACCAGCGGATGGCTGCCTCCAAGCGAAAGGTATAAGAAACCCTGCTGTCTCACACGTGTAGCAGCCACGTGGGGCATTTATCAAAATATGATAAAGCCAATGCACGAGTGACGAGGACTCTCTTTCGATGGGAACCGCGAGAACACTGGCTCTCGCGATTTCCACAGACAAAGCAAGCACCACCGTCCCTCGCAATGTGTCGAGCTCCGAATTGCGGAATAATTCACAGAGGTCCCAGCACGCTGCCCGGCAAAAAACTTTGCAACGCGTGCGCTCACTTACCAAATTTTAATTGGCACACTGTACTCCTGATGTGAGCTTCGCTCGTCAGCGCACAGTATGACAATAACGGCACAACTATGACTGTCATTTGAACCAATGGTGTCTAAATGTAGAGGTTTACTACTTGATTAACGCAATAATAGGTGCAGCTGTGTCATATGAAGCAGCCGCTGTCACTCGTGCTCTCATGCTCTATCTCTGCTGTCCTTATCTTTGAAAGATAGGGAGAATGCAGCGCGGAGGTGGCGTCAAACTTTCTTAACGGTCTAGCAGTTTCCGAGTGTTTAGGCGGCAAGTTGCTGCCTTATAAAATATGGTAAATTTGTCAAACATTACAAACTGTTATATGTGATCACTTCAGCATATCCATCGTGGGATCGATCAGCTGATACGAGCAGTAAGAAGAATTCAATTTTAAGCGAAACGACGTCCTTAGTACAATCGTGAAGTGTTTAGCGGAATGTCAGGAGCCGAATTCACAAAATTTTTCATTCGTAAGTGCGCTTTGCCGTTGACTGGCCACTTTTACCAATAATACGTCCAGCGTGAGGTTTGGCGGGAATTTTATCTTATGGACAATTCAAGCGTAAGAACTTTTTCAGAATATTGGCCCAATTTATTCTACGCTCTTCTGTACTGCGAAAGTTCGGCCGAATTCGCATAGCTTTTTTGTTTGTAAGTGCTTTCGCTAATATGTCTGTCATCAATATTTGCCGGCATTTGATCTTACAACAATTTTAGCGTGAGAACATTTTTGTAAGGACGTGTCCTTCGTTTTCGTTTTACGAAGGCTGTTCCAAACATATGTGTTATACTATATTCTACTGCGTTACCTTGCACCAATGTGCACTTACGAACGAGGGCCCGTATTCACAAAAGTCTCTTGCGCTAAAATTATTGGGAAGAGAAAAATTTTAGACAATGCTGATGCTGTACATATCCTCAGCAAAGGTGGATGACTAATTGCAAAGAGTACTTATGAATGAAAAGCTTTGTGAATACGGTTCGAGAAGCTTTGCCGCACATGTAGAGGTTTAGAGAGCACCTGCACGGGCACACGCACCACACTACGGTCAAAGTACATGCGTAAATAAATATGATAGAAAATTCATGGATTTTTTTTATTCCTTTGAGAATGAAAAGAGATGGTGAGTGTGAGATGGCTACGGTCTTGACAAGCTTCAAGGTTACGTGTCAAATCGAAGAGAAACGCTAGAAAATGCAAACATGCAAGCACAAAACGAGGTATGCTCGCATGGCTAACATTCTGTAGGACGCTTAGATCGTGGGTACGAATCCCCAAAGCTTTTATTTCCTAAGAGCTGTCTCTCATCAGCCGGTCGCCTTTGCTAATATGTCCAACATGACAATTGGCTGGTTTCTGCTCTTAATAACAGTTATAGCGTGAAACTTTCTTTTGTGTGTGAGTACGGCCCGCAAATCACTGAGCGAAGCCGACAAATTTCCCCCTCCCTTAACCAGCCCAAGGACAATTAAGCTTCTCGAACAAAGTACCATGTACGTGTTGCAGATGGAGTGAATGATTCGAAGAAAGGTGCTGCAGTTTTTGCGCGAAGCCCTCAGCAGAGCCAAAGTCATGGGAGATTGAAAAGCGCAAATTTTAAGATGCGTGCTATAGGCAGAAGTCCAAGTGTATACCGGGTGTTTCAACGAACGTTTTCAAAATAAATTTTAAAAATGCCAGTGGCAGATAACACAAATCTTGTTGATGGGCTGGTATACTTGAAAAGGCGGACATTACCTACACAAAAACTAAAATCAATAATCGATTAATTAACAAAAATCACGAATTAAGTATTCAACTAATTACCTTACCGCACATCTTAAAAAGTGTTTGCAAGTGTTCGCTGAAACACCCTGTGTATTCAGAGCAATAGTAGTCGCATGACGAAGAAAAAAAAGATGAATTTTGCTAAACAATTTAGTTGCCTTTCTTGTTCACTATAATAACAAAGGTATTGCATATGTCGTTTGTCGTAATACATTTGGACTAGCTGGTGTAGATTCATTATTACTTGAGTACAGCACGACGCCACAGAACGGGAACGGGCATAAAAGAAAGGATGGGACAAGTGTTAACTCGAAACTGCGAAGGCTTGTTCAAAGACACGTGTTATAAACAATCGAGAAGATCGCGGGATCGCATGAGCAACAGAACAGGTGCACACGCGTGGAAGGCATAAAACAGAGACTGAATACGCAAAGGGTCCTGTTCGTAGGAACTTTTTCTGGTTGGTCGGCGTCCTTTGCTAATAATATTGCCACGACCTCGACACAGCTGACAGCCACACGGTGCAATTCGGTGCCACATGCTAGGCATGTTGGGTGGCTCGCAGAAGAAGAGAACGACGAAGGTGCCAGGACAGCGATCAATAAAGAGATCTCCAGCGTCGACCGAAGTCCTTTGTGGCTTTGTCTGTGACAAACTGGTGGACGTGCTGGGTACGCGTCTATGTACTCTGACCCCCAGGAACTGGAAGTGGACAACCTACGCAAAAGCCGACGGCTTCAAAGACTGCCTCCGGAATACGGCCTGCAAGATCTGCCGAGGATGTCCACCACAACCGCAAGCCAGACACAGGAGACGTACGGTACGGGACAGCCTCCTGCGTCGCTGGTTCTCCACACCCCACGCTGGCCGCGGCCGTTCCATGGTGAGCCTTTTGAGGACGTGGAAGACTGGCTTGACGACTTTGATCGTGTGGCTGACGTCAATTATTGGGACGAGCAGAAAAAGTTACGGAACGTGTACTTCGCCCTAGAGGACTCTGCCCGAACATGGTTCGCTAACCACGAGCCATCCATTACCACCTGGCAAGAATTTCAGCAGCAGATACGCGATACGTACGGCAGCCCCGCAAGAAAAGAACGAGCAGAGCAAGCCCTTCAGAACAGGGTTCAAAGGCCGAACGAAAGCGTCGCCATGTTCGTCGAGGACATGTCGCGGCTTTTCAAGCGTGCTGACCCTGGCATGACAGAGGCTAAGAAAGTATGCCTGCTGATGCGTGCAGTGAAAGAACAGCTGTTTGCTGGACTGATGCGAAGGCCTCCAATTGTACAGTAGCTGAGTTCGTCAGTGAGGCTACGACAATGGAGCGAGCCCTTCAGCAACGTTCCTCAGCCTACGATCGCCAAATCAGCCTGGGATCAGCGTCTTCTCTCTCGTTGCCCTATGACACCAATGCGCTTCGAGAGCTTGTGCGTAGTGTCGTGCGTGAGGAGCTCGATCGTATACAGGGAGCACGATTTCAACCGACCGTAACGTCCCTCACAGATATCGTCCGCGAAGAAGTCCGCCAGGCGGCACAGCCATTCGTGCAAACCAGACCTGAAGCCGCCCCCGTACTGACTTATGCACAAGCAGTGAGGCTACCATCGCAACCCGGGAACCACCGTAACCCGCCTTCTTCTGAAGAACCGCTGTGCCACTTCCAGGGCCAAGCTTCACGTACAAATATATACGGGTCCACGAGCCCCCGAATCAATACGCGAAAGTCAGACGTGTGGCGCACACCGGACTATCAGCCACTCTGCTTCCACTGTGGCGAAGCGGGCCACTTGTACCGTGCCTGCTACTACCGAAGAATAGGACTCCAGGGCTATCACCCCGGCGCTCGTCGTCCACGTGAGGGAGAGCGCCCGAGAGAAATCCAGCAATATCTGGCCAGTCAACCTTCGTTGCCGTACGCGCAGTTCCCACCGGTTGAACAGTCCCTGCCAACGACCCGATCTCCGTCTCCGCAGAGGCGCCAGTCACGATCACCACCTCCTCGACGATCGGCGTCACCTAGCCGCTACACTACGTTCTCCGCTTCCGTGGGCAACCGGGCCACGAGCCCAAGTCGGGGAAACTAAGAACAGCGACCTCTGGGGGTGGGGCCGCTGTCCAACGCACTTCGAAAGATCCTCCGCTGCGACCCCCCGACGACGGCGTCGACGACGACGACGATAACGATGACGACAACGACGACTGCGTACCTTCGACACCTTCCTGCGAAAACCGTGAACCTGTTTCAGCTGACATACTTGTTTCTGTAGATAACCACCCGGTAACCGCTCTTGTCGATACTGGTGCCGATTATTCTGTCATGAGCGGACAACTGGTTACTGCACTTCGCAAGGTGACGACACCATGGCCAGGACTTAAACTCCGTACAGCCGGCGGTCATGTTCTCACGCCGATCGGCAAATGCACTGCGAGGATACAAATTCGTGAGGCCACATTTGTCGGTTCATTTATTATACTGGCAGAGTGCTCCAGGCAGGTCATACTCGGCATGGACTTTCTTCGGGAGTACGGTGCAATCATCAACCTTCGGGAGTTACTTGTCACTTTTTCCAGCGAACACGCAACTCATTCGGGCGACTACCACCCACAGTCCACGGCGTTGCGCGTTTCGGGTGACTGTGCTACGTTACCACCCAGGAGTACTGCGTTGATCACCGTAGAAACAGACGATGATCCTCCCCGTCTCGGAATCGCTGAAGGCAATCTGTCAGTCTTGTTGGCGCGACAGGTTTGCGTAGCCCGCGGCATCTTGCAGCTGTCGTCACGGACTGCTCAGATTTTAGTGACCAATTTCAGTCGTGAATACCAGCACTTCGCCCCACGAACTGCCATTGCCTATTTGGAGCCAGTCAGTGACTTTCCCGCTTGTTTAACTGTAGGACACACTGATGAAGATTCTAACTGTGACGTACCAGCCAACAACAATATTGATGTGAATTCTAAATTATCAGTTGAACAACAGGCTAGCATTTGGAGCCTTTTACAGTCTTTTGCGGACTGTTTCGCTTCAACATCGAAGGTCAACCAAACGCCTATTGCGAAACACAGAATTATTACGAATCCGAATGAAAGACCTGTGCGCCAACGTGCCTACCGTGTTTCTCGTAAAGAGCAAGACGCCATTCGAAATCAAGTCCAACAAATGCTTACCGACGATATCATACAGCCCTCCACCAGTCCATGGGCGTCACCTGTGGTTCTGGTGAAAAAGAAAGACGGCACACTGCGTTTTTGCGTTGACTATCGCAAGCTTAACAACGTTACGAAGAAGGACGTTTATCCCCTTCCCCGCATCGACGACTCTTTGGACCGCCTTCGACATGCTCGATACTTCTCATCGATGGACCTTCGCAGCGGCTACTGGAAAATAGAGGTTGATGAGCGTGACCGTGAGAAAACCGCATTTATTACGCCTGACGGACTCTACGAATTCAAGGTCCTTCCTTTCGGATTGTGCTCTGCGCCTGCTACTTTTCAGCGCATGATGGACACGGTTCTATCAGGTCTCAAGTGGCAGTCATGCCTTGTCTATTTAGACGATATCGTTGTGTTCTCAGAAACTTTTGAGCAGCACATCCAGCGTTTACAAGCAGTTCTTGCCGCAATTCGTACTGCTGGTCTGTCTTTAAAGCCTGAAAAATGCCACTTCGGGTATGACGAACTCAAATTTTTAGGCCATGTCATCAGCTACGAGGGCATTCGACCAGACCCCGACAAAACCATTGCTGTTGCTTCGTTTCCAACACCTTCGAACAAACACGAACTCCGCCGTTTTCTAGGGCTTTGCGCATATTATCGACGCTTCGTGGCTAACTTTTCACGGATAGCCGAACCTTTGCAATGGTTGACTAAGGATAATGTTCCGTTTGTCTGGGAGCAGGACCAACAAGAAGCCTTCTGTGAACTCCGGAAACGTCTGCGCACACCTCCTGTTCTAGGACACTTTGACGAAGACAGTGACACCGAGTTGCACACGGATGCCAGCAACGTTGGCCTTGGTGCCGTCCTCGTCCAGTGGCAGGATGGAGCCGAACGCGTGATTGCATACGCAAGCCGCACTTTGTCTCCAGCTGAAAGGAACTATTCCACTACGGAAAAGGAATGCTTGGCTGTGGTGTGGGCAATTACTAAGTTCCGACCATATTTGTACGGCCGATCGTTTCGAGTTGTGACAGATCACCATTCATTGTGCTGGCTCGCCAATCTGAAGGATCCATCTGGCCGTCTTGCACGCTGGAGTCTTCGCTTGCAAGAATACGATATGACGATAGTATTCAAGTCCGGGCGTATACACACCGACGCCGACTGCCTGTCACGTAATCCACTTCAACCGTCGCCAAACGACTTTGATGAAGAGGACGCATTTCTGTCCATTATCACAGCATCAGACATCAGCAAGCAACAGCGCGATGATTCAGAACTCCGGCCGCTCATCGACTACCTTGAGAACCGTCTACCAGAGCCGCCTCGTATGTTTATGCGCAAGTTATCCTCCTTTTTTCTCCGCGATGGCGTGCTCTACAAATTAGGTTTTCACTCGACCGCAACCGCCTGCCTCCTTCTAGTGCCGTCTTCACTACGTGACGACATCCTGCGGGCCTCTCACGACGAGCCATCTTCGGGCCACTTGGGCTTCGCACGGACGTTTTCACGCATACGCCAAAAGTACTTCTGGCCTAACCTTCGCCGTGACGTAAAGCAATACGTGAAGACATGCCGCGACTGCCAGAGACGCAAGACACCACCCGTGCGTCCTGCTGGACTTCTCCATCCCGTGGATCCTCCGAGGATCCCTTTTCAGCAGGTTGGCATAGATTTGCTTGGACCATTCCCCACGTCGAGGGCTGGTAACCGCTGGATTGCTGTTGCCATAGACTACCTTACACGATACATTGAAACCAGAGCTCTCCCACGAGGCACCGCTAATGATATTGCGACCTTCTTTGTACATGGTATCGTACTCCGACACGGTGCCCCTAGAGTGGTTATAACCGACCGGGGCACAGCATTTACAGCGAAGCTCACAGAAGATATCATGCTTCTCAGTGGTACAGTTCACCGCAAAGCCACTGCTTACCATCCCCAGACGAATGGGCTCACAGAAAGGCTAAACAAAACGATCGCTGATATGATTTCCATGTATGTTGACGTCGACCACAAGAACTGGGACGACGTTCTCCCATATGTTACGTTTGCATACAATACTGCCGTTCAAGAAACTACCGGCTTCACCCCTTTTCGCTTGGTGCACGGCCGGGAAGCTGTCACAACGTTAGACGCAATGCTTTTACCCACCTGCTGCTCTAATGTTGTCACTGATGCTGCCGAATTTGCTCGATGCGCCGAAGAGGCGCGCCAGCTCGCACGAATGCGTATCCGCTACCAACAACAAAATGACGCCGACCGCTACAATCTTCGTCACCGCGACGTCACTTATCAACCCGGTGACAAAGTATGGGTGTGGACACCGATCCGCCAGCGTGGTCGGTCGGAGAAGCTTTTGCGCCGCTACTTTGGACCTTACAGGATAGTTCAACGACTCGGCGACGTCACATACGAAGTGATTCCTGAGGGAGAAGGCACCACGCACCGTCCCCGACGCCCACCCCTGTCCGATGTCGTTCACGTCTCTCGACTGAAGTTATACAACAGCCGCTGAACGCAAAGCTCAGCACCTCTCTCACCATCTGCGTCTCTCTTAACAGTATCCCCGTGGCAATCTCCAGTGCATCAATGTTCCGCATCGAGACGATGCTCCTAGGGAGGGGGGTAATTCCACGACCTCGACACAGCTGACAGCCACACGGTGCAATTCGGTGCCACATGCTAGGCATGTTGGGTGGCTCGCAGAAGAAGAGAACGACGAAGGTGCCAGGACAGCGATCAATAAAGAGATCTCCAGCGTCGACCGAAGTCCTTTGTGGCTTTGTCTGTGACAATATGTTGGCTGTCACTATTAGACAATTTTTGTTCTTACGAACTTATGAACAACAAACGAACAAAAAACACAGAAGGCGCTCATACGCGGTAGCACACACAATGGCCCCCTGCGATGGTACCCCCCTCCTCGCAGAATGTTTTATAGTTATCACGCCGATCATCTCATGAGTGACGAGCCCCCAAGCGCCGGTCAATAAGGGGATGCAGTGATATAATATAAGATTGGTGGACACGGGCCCTGGCCGTAGGATGAACAGTTCGAGTTCACAAAAAGAAAGAAAAATGTTCTTATGCTTGAATTGTTCTTAAGAGGATGTGCCAGTCAATAGTGGTGTTAGACATATCTTAGCGGAGGCTCCCAACGAATGGCAAAGATCACTTACGTATGAAAAGCTTTGAATTCTACACCAGGTCCACACAGCCGTTTGTTCTATAAGAAGAGGTCTTGGCCAATCACGACAGTGATCGAGATGACAACGAAGGCAATGGCCTATGTTGAAGAACCATTACGAACAATGATCTTCGTGAATGTGATCTCAGGGCCAGTGGTTAAAATGTATTCGTAATTTACAGGGGCTCGCAAAATTAGCCGTCATGGAATCATAATACTGCACATTATATTAACCAGAATAGTCGCCCAATGAGATGCCGCTTCTGCGATCCACAATCTCGGTAACTTCGCCTTTCGAATGCACTAAGGTTTTCGGTCATACTAATTGTTTATATGCAATACGGCTTCACTATATTAGCATGTACATTATATCATTGCCAGGCACAAAGTCTCACGTAATCGTCATACCATTAACCGCCTTCCCCAATGCGTTAGCCGTTTTCACGGTTACGGCGTTGAATCTCTTTTTTCTCTTCCCACTCGTTGCTCTGTTGGTGGTTCAGGAACATTTATTGATCATACTCTGTCCAAACTTCCTCTCCCCTCCTTCTGCATTCGTTCTTCAAAATCACTTGAAAGATCATTTATTCACAGCTCTCTGCTTTCTACGCGTCAATAACAAAAGTTTTGTTAAACACATGTTTGATCAAGTTAAATTTGTAGAATTAATATCTAGCTCTTATTGGTCTTCTGTTACGACAACGGGCAATGTCGAGTCAGCTTACATACAGTTTGTTTCAATAATAACCAACTGCATCCACAACATCTGTTCAGTGCCATAAACGGTATTCCTCTCCTAGGAATCCTTGGTTAGCATTAGGATTACTTAATAGCGTGCGTAAAGAGAGAGATAAAAGAGATGAGAAAGGCAAGGAGGTTAACCGGAAGAGATATATCCTGTTTGCTAAAGGGAGACAGAAACATCTTTAAAAAAGACACAGAAACGTGCACACAAAAGAAAAGAATGGGAGAGGGAAAGAAAAATATGGAGGAAAAAAAACACACACAAAGGAATGAAGGAGTGTCACAGTCATTCAAGCAGATCGCTTGACCGGAGAAACCTCAGTTGCGCCTTCACCGCCTTCTGGTGTGAAGATCGCATCAGCCGGCACTCCAAGATCGTCTGCTAAGAAAGCGGCCGGTCATCGAGGCGTGCCAACGCCGCCACGAGCGACTGTCTCTGGAATCTCCAGAGAGGACAATGACAAAGGATACGTTCGATTGTTCCCTCGCTGCCGCAACTATCACCGGCAGCACTGTCAGTCATTCCGATGCGGCAAGCAAATGCATTCTTGAAAGGCACTCCTAGCCATAATCGGCAGATAACAGTTGTCTCAATTCCGGATAGTCAAAATAGAATGCGTAGTCGGAGGGATGGGTCCAGGCGGTGCAGTCGAGTATGCCGTAAAGCTGGCGTGTTCTACATGGATCGTGTGACATCACGCGCTACTATGCGAAGCTTTGTTGCTGCGTCAGTTCTTGATAGGAGGATGGGTTCCTTCACGTCATCTTCGTGAGACCTCCAGCAGCTTCGTTGGCGTCTTCGTTGCCCTTGATGCTGCAGTGGCCTGGGAGCCACTGAAAAGTTATGTGATGTCCTTTCTCTCCTAGCTCGTGATATAACTGCCTTATTTGTAGCACAAGTTGGTCTTGTGGTCCACAACGCAGAGCGGATAGCAAGCAATGCTGGACTGCCTTCGAGTGGGAGAATCTTCGAGGTAGATTTTCATGTACCATGCGAAGTGCGCTACGAAGTGCAGCGGGCTCCGCAGCAGTCGAAGTTGTCCGGTGAGATGTTTTAAACTGAATGGTCACGACTTTTTCGGAAAGGATCACAGCTCCTGTAGATCCGTCCACAGTTGTCAATCCATCAGTGCAAACCTGGAGATTGTCCTTGTATGTGTGTAAAAGATACAGCTTACCGTATATAAAAGAACTAAAAGGCACCCATTTAATCTGAGCCTAAAATGTCGCTACAAACAATACTCTAACACCTTGAGTACGCTGATAAATAATGCGAAGAGTTAGTACCAAAATGACATTACTCCTTCTAGTTCTGACATAAAAAAACAACGGCGTTTTGTCAATTGTTCTTCTATAACTAACATTACTCATGAAGGATTCATCACGTCTGCCCCAGTCGACATCGCTAAGGCATTCAGTGAATACTTCTCCGCCATTCCTGTTCCATCTGTTCCCTCAGACAAACTTGGCCATTGCAGTCAATCATTTTTTCTTTTACGCACAGCACGTCAAGAGGTAAATAGTGTAATAATAAACCTCAAAAGCTCTAGTTCTGATTTAGATAACATTCATGCGAATCACTTAAAACTGTTTTGTTACGTTATTGCGCATGTGCTCGCCTTCATAACTAATCTAATTTTTCAAACGGGTTTATTTCCTAGCGCAATAAAAGTAAGTAAGGTAATCCCGCTATTTAAAACAGGTGATAAATCAATTATATTTAATTAAAGAATAGTTTCTATCCTTCCATTCTTTAGTAAAGTTATTGAAAAACTGATCCACATTCGTCCGTCTAGCTGCATTGAAAAATTTAACTTGTTTCACCCTAAACAATTTGGATTTCGTCGTGGGTATTGAACTAACGTTGCTCTTATTTATTTTACTGATAAATGCAAAATCGAAATTGACAAAGTTAACTACGTTGTTTCTGTTTATTTTTATATTTCACTGAAGTTTTTCATATAATTATTATATTCTATTTTCTAGACTTGCTTCTTACGGCATACCAGGAACCCCTCTAAGCCTCTTTTAAAGTTACTTGTCTGGTCGTGAGCAAGCATATACATTTCTGGCGTTTCTTCTAACAAAAAAAAATAATTAACATCGGGGTTCCACAATTCTAAATTCTTGGTCCGATTTTATTTTTGTTATATATTAATGATCTACCTAAATGTCTAACTTCGCTAAAAGGATGCATCCTATATGCCGATGACATCACTCTTCGGGTAACTATTTAAACAAACTTATAACGACATTTAATGCTGATCTTATAGAGATCTCTACATGATGTGCTAAAAATAAACTACAAATTAATCCTTCCGAAAAGTTCCAGGCCCGGCAGTTCCAGGCAAGTTATGCCAATTATTATTAATTTGCATGCTATTTAGCCCTCCAACCATTGTTCGTTCCTTAGTATCGAGCTTGAGACGCTTAAAATTTAACTTAAGCATTCATAAACTACAAAGAAAGACTTCATATGGTATTATGATTCTACTCAAAGCTAGATGTTATTTAGATTTACATACTCTTCTTACTCTACACTGCACACTAATTCATAGCTATCTAAGCTATTGTATAAGAGCCTCGGGTGAAACCTATCACTTCCATCTTTCTTCCTGAAAACATGTCCAAAATCAAACCATTCGTATTAGCACTAGGAGTAATCACAGATCGCATATTAATTAACTGTACCGCTATCTTAACATACCCTGCGTTACTAATCTTGTGTAATTTAATGATTACATATATGCATATCGAGCAATTAAACACCATCATCTTCCAAAAAATGGTTTTCATGCAAAAACTTGCCAATACAGATGTTACACATCTTTATCTAAACAACAATTTTTGTTACTTTCAGAAGTCCACACTAACTACGGTACCCGAAGGGTTGGTTTTGTTTTAATTAAATTGTGGAATTTCTTGCCTTGAAATAATAAAACTGCTGTGTCTGTGTCCTCATTTAAACGTTTGCTTCATGATTTTATTTGTGACCAATAACACAGTTTCACTAGTGAAATAACCGGACCTTTATCGTTTTATGCTAAATAATGACTGTTTATTTAGTGAAACAGTTTTTTTATTATTATATTCTTTTCGTTGTTTAGTAGTTTTGCACTTCATGTAACATATGAAACCTTTTTAACATATGCCCGTCTTTGTACATGCATTTTACCAGAATAAACTTCAAACTACTTCGGAAATTCGGAAAGCCGTCCGCACGGAAAAATTGTTTGTAACAATAGACGTTGTCTAAAGAGCGAGATGACAGCGATGGCACCGAACTGTACAGTAAAGAGTAAAGGAACGAAAGCCTCGTGTGACGTCGACCGCAAACGTTTAGTGCTTATAGAGCAGGGCCCGTATTCACAAGAAAGTCCTTAAGACAATTGTTCGTAGAACGGAAGTACTTACGAATGAAGTGCATGCGTGCTTTGAGGAAAGGTTTTTCTGATTGTTGTTAACTCTGTCAAGCTAGAACAGCGAAGCGTTGAACCGCTGTACGGATAGCGTCAGCTAGCAGGTAGCAGAATATTTTTAAAAAATTATTATTTCCAGTCTTTATAGACCGCATAGGCATTTAGACATAAAGTTTATAGACTGCATCATAGCCAATATGGTCACCCTATAAGGACTGGTGGCCTTATTCGACTGTTATCTACGATATTTCTATAGGTTGTTTATATCAGGGGGAAAAATAAGAGGCAATTCGTAGTCTCTATGATATATCTACGAGTCATCAGCGTGCCGCTAAATGTACTTTTATATGAGGAATTCATAAAGTCTTCAAGTACGGCAAGAATGTACATGAGGGGCCGCGCCACCCTAGCACTGCAACATCTTCAAAGAAATCACGACAGCCAATGATGCGATGGCCTAAGCTCGCGACGATCCGAGATGCATACGAGCGAATGGATGGGTAAAATTTCCTGCTGATTAACCGACAACAGAACACGCATTCACAAAAAAAGTGTTTCCACTACATCTGTTCCTAAGAGTAGTTGTCAGCCAGTGACGATGTTGGACATAACAATAGTGGAAGCGGCCGGTCACT
The DNA here is from genome assembly GCF_038994185.2 of Dermacentor albipictus. Taxonomy (NCBI): domain Eukaryota; kingdom Metazoa; phylum Arthropoda; class Arachnida; order Ixodida; family Ixodidae; genus Dermacentor; species Dermacentor albipictus. The sequence continues at coordinate 92,814,931 of NC_091821.1, forward strand.
TAGAAGGAAAATCATTGTGAATTCAGCCCCAGGACCCGTTTATAAAAAAAATGTTTTTACGTTGGGAATCTTCGTATCAGTAGATGCCACCCGATTTCGATGTCTCACCTGTTATTAGAGAAGGTGGCCGGCCAACAACAAACAGCACTTGCGAATGAAGGGATTTGTGAGTTTGGCCCTTTGCGTTCGTAAGTGCGTCCGCTATTACTATGTGTATCGCATCCGTTTTAGCTTGAATTGTCAATTCTAGCGTTAGAACTTTTTGTGAATACAAGCCCGTGAGCCGAACTCACAAACGTTTTCATTCGTCCGAGCGTTAGAACTTTTTGTGAATACAAGCCCGTGAGCCGAATTCACAAACGTTTTCATTCGTCCGAACATTTTGTCATTGGCCGGCCGTATTCGTTAACAACGCGCTTGTTATCAGGAATGGCCAGCGCTTGGTCATGCTAACCACACTCGCGTACGAAGTTGTGAGCCTGCGCTCGGGTCCTTATAGGTACAGCGATTTAGTTTTGCTCTCTGCCTACGCGGGAGCGCCATAAGTGTTATGAGACAGCTGCTCAGAGCCTTCAACATTGGTGTCACGTCTAAGGAACAGATGGTATACCTCGCGGCGCGCCTGCGCACCAGTGCGTGTTCGCAACCGCCAGGGCTCCTTGCTGGCCACAATATCACAGACACATCACACCCTCCAACTCTGCCGTTATTCTGCCTGAATTATGTTGTGTGTCCCAGCGAAATTTCACTAACTGTGCTATGCCAGCGCTGCTCGGCGCGGCAGTGCATCTTCGCGAAGCGCCAGCGACGAGCCGCAGTCGTAAAGCGAGCGCGGCTATGCTTCGGTGAGCTCTGACTGGTTGGTACGCATGCAAGCAGCATAGCCAGGTGCACACCCATAAAAGTGAATAAGTCATAAGGACGTAACATAGGAAGCGATGTTACACGTCTGGGCATATTTAAACGGGTTTCTTGCTGACGTCAACCATAAGCGGATTAAGCTAGTGAGCATCACTTTCTCTTTTTGTTATTGTTGCACTGTTTCAAATGCGTTGGCAACGTAAAGGCGCACCCTCAAGTGGGGCAACATTAGAAACAACGACACATGAATCGATAAGACCGAGCTACTGAGATAAGTGCCGTGTTGTTCGAAATCACCATGTTCCTGGTTATGAATATTGAAAGAAAAAAAAAGACAATACTCCTGGGATGTGGGCATTGGCAACCACCGATGTTTCGAATTGTGCCAGTGACTATAGCAAAGGCTTTCCGCTGCATTAGTTGCAGGCTGGAGAAGGGCTCACCAGTCCGCCAAACGATGGCGTCGTGCTCACTTTCTTTTATTTATTTTTCCCCGCCGGTAGAACAGTGTATCAAGAGTAGAAAATGCTTCCCTTCGTAAAAACGTTATCATGATTCGTCAATCCTACTCATACGAGAGGCTGTGTCAGTCTAGGCCCAGATGTCCCCAAGGAGGCCCTCTTGACACTTATATTTTGTTGTCTCCTTGCCATCCGTACTATGACAGTTATAAGAGTCGGTGGCTAGCCTAAGAATTCCGTGTAAATTCATAAAATGGCCCCTGCACTTGGTCTTCTGTGCATCCGCCCTCCAAAACATATTTCCCGAGAGAAGTCAATATTTAAAGAAGGTTCGTCTCCATCATGTCGTCACGAAAATGAGCGAGCGTGATTGGCTCACGCATCAATACCAATACTACTTTAGTTGCACGGCTGTGCAATGCCCTGCTGCAATCTGCGACTGTAACTGATTACATAATTATCTGTTTTCTGGGTCGTCGTTCACTATCGCCGTATGGCGGTAAAATTTAGTAATAGATTTATGTCCACAATCACTATTTTAAGAAAACCGCAGGATTCCTCTATAGATGTGAGTAAATTTCTATGCTAAATTTACACAAAATTTTGCATCCGAATTCTGAATGGCTCCTCGAGCTAAGAATACCCGCGACACACGCCGTTGACCCCAAGCCACTTCACGAGAATTCAGCCTTATTTCACTGAACAAGAGTTACTTTACTCGTTCGTGGCCGCACCTCAATAAAAAAAATTCCATGCTGACTCAGCAATAGTTTGTTACACCACTGAGGCTATTACCGTAAATCAAGCCTTTGCAAATTTCTCGCTACCGAGTAATAGATTTGGTTAGCACAGCAGGGCAACAAAAATATTCTGCTTTCGTTTCACTTGTGTGCATTCATTTGTATAGCGGGTGGGGGATGATGAAGTACTTCACTTGAATCTCTCAGACGTCGCTCTTTGAAAGGCCTCAAACAAAGCTCGTCGTCTGAACTTGTGTCCAAGTCTATCTACACTGGACAACGGCACACACGCAAAAAAAAAATAGGTATGTTCAGATGCCGCTGTCATATTTCACATCACACCCCGCAGCGATTCGGTGCACGAATAGAAAAAGAGTGACACAGGAATAACGTTGTCCCTAATAGACACGTAGAAACAACAGCAAAAAAAGTAAAAAAAAAGCAAACTTATGTTACCTCCAGCTTCCCCTTTCATCATTCGGGAATACAGCTTTCATTGCATCGAGGTATCATAAATCGAGGATGCACTGCGCGTCGGGAGATGCTGTACACGCGCGCTTGTCTTCCCGCTGCCGACTCGCAGTTTATCCGCACACACTCAGTCCGCGGCTGCTCCCTCGCTCGCTCGATCCCGTCTTTCGTTCGGCCGGAGCGACGGGAAACGATTCTGAAAGCGTGAGCTCTCAAGACCGGCGCCAAAATTTCGAGAGTACAACATCTCGGCCTGGCTGCGACAGGAAAGCGATGGCCACGCCGAATCCCTCTTGCAGACAAAAATGTCCAAGGCGAAGATTACGAAAGGACGCGGAGTCCGTGTCTGCGTGCTTGCGAATGTGGGCGGACTGGGCGGGACGGCAGGCAGCTTCAATCACAGACCGCGGGCGTCCGCCCTCGAGCTGGCTCGCTTATTCTGTCCCCACCCGACGAACATCGAAACTTTCATTTCCGCAGTCTAGAAAAGTGGAAGGGATTCCGCTCTCCGCGCCGACAGCCGGGCAGTCCGTTTCGCCGGCAGCAGTGTCTCGCAAGCGGAGGCTGTAATGCGCGTCCGTGCGGCCAGCACATGCATGCCACTGGTGGACAAGGAAAGGCGGGGGGAGGGGGGCAACGGGATGTCTATATGCACGTGCACACGTGGCTCGAAATTGAATTCCCTGCAACTGCGTCCAGAGAAACCTAGGACCCCCATAGAGTTTACACGAACATCTCGCGCACTCGCGCAGTGATAGGACTCGGTAAGTATAGTATATTGCGGAGAAGTTTCGCATGCGTACTATGTTATTCACAAGGGGGTGGCTGAGGTAAGCAGGTCGCTTCATCGCGATCGCACCCTGTAGACGAGTCTATAAGGCTATCGAAGCGCCGCTGATTACTTGCTTGCTTGCTTTTTATTCTCTCATTTTGTCTCTTAAACGTTTAGCGACTATTGAAACCCGGTTTCCCATCTTTCTTTCTTTGACAAGGGGGGCGGGGGAGTCACCATTCTCGGTGAATTTATTTTATTAATAATGAAGCAGTGACACCAAGGTAAATATATCTGGTAGCGAAGCTTCCATAGGAGCCCATGCGTTCAAAACATGTGGTCCATAGGCGCTTTATGGAGCTTAGCGCCATCTGTATGTGGTGGGAACACTTCCGGTGGAAGAAAAAATATTGTGACGCCATGTCCGTTAAAAGCAGAAGTGACGTCATTTTGTTTTTGAAGGCGCGAAATTTGTTTTGTTGTCCTGCCTTAGGAGTTATATATTCAAATGCCCCGCCATTCGACTTGATGGGCGTTTCGAGGTTTCAGCGTGGAAAGCTATGCAGAAAAAGGCGAGCCGTACGGTTGTCGAAATCGCATCCCTGCACAGAACATACTTTCTTTGAAGGCCGACGAAAGCTTTAGGTGTAGATTGCTGATCCTATTGTCGGATGCCAAGTCCGTCGGCCAGCGCAGTCGCACGAAAACAACTACACAATTATCTGGCGGTCGTAACTCACTACTTTTGACTGAACAGATTAAGAAGCAGTGAAGCTACCCGCGTCACCAAATTCAGACAAACTTCGACAAGCAAGAAAGCACAAATTGTGAGGGGGGCGTATTTCAACAGGTGATACGAGTGCGCCTTTCTGGCCTATTTCAAGACGTGCATTGCACTGAGAGTGATAGTGGCGTCAACGCCCCCTGTAGCGATGGGCGCTGAAAAGAAATGCATTTATTAATAATAATAAAATTATTATTAATAAAAATAATAATAAAACCCTTATTTATTAGCCCGTGATGAGCATATATATATATATATATATATATATATATATATATATATATATAGGCACAGACCAAAGAGGCTATTTACAGACTATTTACACTGGACTGGAGCCAGAGCTCCAGGCCGACATTCACTCGCGCCAAGGGCACAGACCCACTTCGTCGTCGTTACGGCGGCTCGTCTCTCGGGTATCTACCGATAATAGCGTAATAATATATATATATATATAAATATATATATATATATATATATATATATATATATATATATATATATATATATATATATATATATATATATATATATATATATATATATATATGTGTGTGTAGGTGCATGCGTCAGCTGACGTGATAAGGCGCGAGCCTAGCGCCATCTAGGTTATATAAACACAGCTGCTGAATACCACAAAAGCTTTCTCGCGTCCGACGTGAGAAAGCTTTTTCATCCACTTTCATTTACATTTATTCATCATTTTCATCACTTGAGTTAACACTACAACCCGCCGTGGTTGCTCAGTGGCTATGGTGTTGGGCTGTGGAGCACGAGGTCGCGGGATCGAATCCCGGCCACGGCGGCCGCATTTAGATGGGGGCGAAATGCGAAATCACCCGTGTACTTAGATTGAGGTGCACGTTATAGAACCCCAGGTGGTCGAAATTTCCGGAGTCCCCCACTACGGCGTGCCTCATAATCAGAAAGTGGTTTTGGCACGTAAAACCCCATAATTTTTTTTTAACACTACAAATAATTTCCCCTATGCTTTCTTTGGAGCCATTGTCTGTTGCCCTATGATTGCAACTAATAAAAGTTGGGCCCCTCTGTACCCCTTAGAGAGAGAGAGAGAGATACGCACATTTGAAGGTTCGCTCAGATTCTATACACACGGTTGCCAAGTCCTGTCGACTTGAGGTATTTCAACAACGCTTTCATGGCTTTCTGTGCCATCGACACGTATGGCCATAATAATAATAATAATAATAATAATAATAATAATAATAATAATAATAATAATAATAATAATAATAATAATAATAATAATAATATTTTTCCCATCAAGAAAGATGGAGGAGGCTGCAGGTAAAACTGCACGAACAAACGGTAGCTTGACAGAGGCCCGCAGCCCCCTCTACAAGGGGGCTGCGGTCCAAGGATCTTCATTTCCGTAAATGGTGTAGAGTCCAGCTGGTCAAATGCTGGCTCGAGAGCTCCACGCTCGACGTTGTACTGAAGCAGATACATAGGATGTGTTCAATCATTTCAGTGGTTCCAGGAGAGCCGCACATGGGCTTATCCCGCATTCCAATGAGGAATGAATAGGCCTTCGTAAATGCCACGAAACTTGAGCTAATCATTGAATATATGCAAATGCCACGCAGCTGGAAAGTACCGAGCTAATGTTGTTTGCGGTAACATGGAGTTACTGAGATTATTTTTTCCATTCCAGTGCATTAGATAATTAGTCTTAATTAATTAATCAACTTCTCACATTTATTTATTTATTTATTTATTTATTTATCTATTTATTTATTTATTTATTTATTTATTTATTTATTTATTTATTTATTTATTTATTTATTTATTTATTTATTATACAGTCCGACATTCGCTCTAAGAGCATTACAGTGGGGGGGGGGGGGGATAATACAGATGTTGAACAGTTGTAATTAAGGTTACATAACAAAAAATACGGTGACGAATAATGCAGTGCAGGCAGCACAACTATCTCAAAACAAAAAGGGAAACGAAAGAAAAGGATCATATGTAAATGTATGCACATACATGGGCTTACATGAATATATAAACACATATACACTCATAAATATATATATTAGGTAAGCAAACGCGAAAAATAAAAAGAAAAAGAAAGATTGAAACACGCGAACTGATCACATGTCAAACAGTTCATTGAAAAAGGCTGAATTTGATGTTTTAGAAACGGTGTCCTCAGGCAGAGCATTCCATTCATTGATGGCTTTGGGGAAAAAAGAATACTTTAACAAGTTCGTTCTTGACTTCATTGGCCTTACTTTTAATGCGTGTTCACGGCGATGGGATATGTAATGCGAGTTAAGCACGTATGTTGATTTATTAATGCCAGTATTGCTGTAAAAGATCTTAGGAAAAAATTTGAGACGCAAGCAGCGCCGGCGTTCGGCTAACGTCGTAAGCGCTAGGCGTATTTTCATTTCTGTGACGCTACTAGATCTGCGATAGCTCCCAGTGATAAAGCGTGCCGCTCGGTTTTGTACGCGCTCTAAGATGTACTTAAGGTTGTCCTGATAAGGGTCCCATATCGTGCACGCGTAAAGAATAGGCCTTACGTATGTCGTGTATAATAACTTTTTGGTTGCCAGAGGACAGGGATGAAAATTTCGAGTCAAGAACATTAGCGTGTTATTCCCTTTCGCGGCAATCTCTGCAATGTGATCCTGCCAAGTAAGATCGCTTGAGAAGTGAACGCCGAGGTACTTGGCCCCTGTTACGCTCGAAATGGTCGAATTATTTAGCCTGTAAGAATGGGAAACGTCCGTTTTTATGCGTTACATATTGCAATCACTCAGTTCAGCCCTTGGGCGTGGCCGGGCAGCCACCATTGAGGGTATGAGCCATTGTTCATTGCTGCGCGTTTCATATGTGGGTCTATTCTCTTTTAAGTTTGCTATGTTCGTTATTAAGTTGCTTCTATTTTTATGCGTTGCATATTGCAATCACTCAGTTCAGCCCTTCGGCGCGGCCGGGCAGCCACCATTGACCTTTAGCGCAACCACGTGACGTGACGTCACGACAGCCGGAGGAAAAGCTGGGCCCCAACTCGCGCAATATGCAACGCATTCTTGGCTTAACCTTTCCTAGAAAAGCACACGTAGTTGCATTTTCATTCATTTAATGTCATGCACCAAGCGGCACACCAGTTCGAAATTTTATTAAGGTCCTCTTGAAGGATTTTGCTGTCACTTAGATTGTTTATCGAGTTTATTATAATTAGATTAAATGTGTCGATGAGAAAATTGTAGAGCAATGTGAAAAACTCTCAATAAAGCTTTCTGTGGCTCGATAAGTGCTACATAAAAGTGCTTTTCCGAGCGCGAAAGAAGCCGGCGAATACATGCAAAGTGCCTCGAGCGGCCAGTCGCACCGCAATTTTCCTTGCATTTGCGGGCTTCTTTCACGCTCGGAAAAGACACTTTTATGTCGCACGTATCGAGCCACAGAAAGCTGTATCGGGAGTTTTTCATGTTGCTTTACCATTTTTTCATTGACACTTTTCGTCGAATTATAATATTGTTACGGTGAAGGGAAGGAAGAAATTGAATTAGACTAGAGGAAGACGAAGTCTGGCAGTAGCCTGAACGCCATATGCCTCAGTTGTAAATATACATTATTTTACACTCGTGGGCCTGCTTTCTTCCTGCAACAAGTGAAGGCTGACCGACTGGGGCGATCTCGTATGCCACGTCGGACAGTTGGCGTAAGATCTGGTACGGACCAGAATAACGGGAAAGTAGTTTTTCCGACAAGCCGACGCGACGTGAAGGCGTCCAGAGAAGGACAAGAAAACCAGGGGAAAAATGGGAGTCTCGCTGCCGAAGGTCATAGCGTCGCTTTTGAGAAGCTTGCGAGACTGCGAGGCGATCACGGGCGGCTTCTCGGTCCTGGGCGGCTAAGTCAATAGCATCGCGAGCGTAACCAGTGCTGGGTGATTGTACTGCGGAAGGTAGCAAAGTGTCAAAGGGCAAGATGGGGTCGCGGCCATACAACAGGTAAAATGGTGAAAATCCGGCAGTGTCGTGACGGGACGAGTTGTATGCGAAAGTGATGTATGGTAAAGCGACGTCCCAGTCGCGGTGATCGTCGGAAACGTACATGTCCAGCATTTCAGTTAGCGTGTGGTTGAGTCGCTCGGTGAGACCGTTCGTTTCGTTTGAGGGTGGTACGCGGTAGCAATCTGGTGTTCTGTAGAACAGGAGCTTAGCAGATCATCGACGACCTTCGATAGAAAGCAGCGGCCGCGATGCGCCAGCAACTGGCGAGTGGCGCCGTGGTGCAGGATGACGTCGTATAGTAAGAAGTTGGCGACATCTGTAGCGCAGCTGGTTGGTAGCGCTCGTGCGATGGCATATCTCGTGGCATAATCTGTTGCTACAGCAATCCATTTGTTTCCTTTGATGGAAATTGGAAAGGAGCCAAGGAGGTCTAGGCCCAAACGGAAGAAGGGCTCTGTAGGAATATCAATTGTTTGCAGCAAACCAGCGGGAGGTATAGCAGGTGTCTTCCGGCGCTGACACAGGTCGCAAGAAGCGACATAACGGCGCACAGAACGATAAATGTCGGGCCAGAAGAAGCGGCGCCGCAGGCGGTCGTATGGACGAGTGATACCCAGATGTCCAGCAGTAGGAGCGTCATGAAGTTGCTGGAGCAGGGCGAGTCGAAGGTACTTGGGAACGACTAGGAGGAGCTCCGGGCCGTCAGGACGAACGCTACGACGGCATAAAGTTCCATCGCGGAAGGTGAACATCCGGAGGGACGGGTCATTAGGTGAGGAGCTTAAACGTTCCATAAGTGTTCGAAGAACAGGAGGTTTGCGCTGCTCGTCGCCAATATGGAAAAAGCCGGAGAGGGATAGAACACTGATGTCCGAGCCTGCATCGGTATCGTCCGGTTGATCCACGGGATTGCGGGACAGGCAGTGAGCGTCTTTATGCAGGCGCCCTGACTTATACATAATAGAACGTGTATATTCTTGTAGACGCAATGCCCAACGTGCAAGTCGTCCAGTTGGGTCCTTCAAAGAGGAGAGCCAGCAGAGGGCGTAATGATCCGTTACGACGCAGAAGCTCCGACCGAAAAGGTACGGCCGAAATTTCGCGACCGCCCATACGAGCGCGAGACATTTCTCCCTCAGTAATGGAGTAATTTCGCTCGGGTGTGGAAAGAAGGCGGCTAGCGTAAGCGATGACACGGTCTTTGCCCTGTTGACGCTGAGCGAGGACAGCGCCGATGCCATGACCACTCGCGTCAGTTCGTACTTCAGTGGGCGCAGATGGGTCAAAGTGTGACAGAATTGGGGAAGTTGTAAGCCGCTCAATCAGGGTAGAAAAGGCTTTCTCCTGCAGTGGTCCCCAAGAGAAAGAGACGTCTTTCTTGAGAAGGTCAGTGAGAGGTGAGCGATGTCGGTAAAATTTTTCACAAATCGCCGGAAATAAGAGCATAAGCCCAGAAAACTATGGACATTGTTTGTTGAACAATGTACAGGAAATTTTCGCACGGCGTGAACTTTCTGTGGATCAGGTTGGATTGCGGCGGCGTTTACGAGATGGCCGAGCATGTTAATTTCACGGCGACCGAAATGGCACTTGGAGGAGTTTAGCCGAAGGCCAGCCCTGCGAAACACGGAGAGTATGGTTGTGAGGCGCCGCAGATGGCTCTCAAAGTTCGGAGAAAACACAATCACATCGTCGAGGCAACAGAGGCATGTAGACCACTTCAAGCCGCGCAAGAGAGAATTCATCATGCGCTCGAATGTAGCTGGCGCATTGCATAATCCAAAGAGCATGACTTTAAATTGGTACAGACGATCCGGTGTGACGAAGGCAGTTTTCTCGTGGTCCATCTCATCGACGCTAATCTGCCAATAGCCGGAGCGGAGGTCAATTGATGAAAAGTATTGGGATCCGTGAAGGCAGTCAAGAGCGTCATCAATGCGAGGCAGGGGATAAACATCCTTCTTTGTTATCCTGTTGAGGTGACGGTAGTCAACGCAGAAGCGCCACGAGTTGTCTTTTTTTCTTTACTAAGACAACCGGTGATGCCGACGGGCTACTGGAAGGTTCAATGATGTCCTTGTCCATCATCCTGTCTACCTCTTTCTGTATGGTGGCCCTTTCTGTTGCGAGGACAAGATATCGCCGCCTATGAATGAGGCTGGCGCCATCGGTGTTGATGCAATGCGTGACAGCAGATGTCTGGCCAAGTGGACGGTCGTCCAAATCAAAGATGTCCCGATAAGATGACAGGAGGTGACGAAGAGCTGCTGCTGGCTCGGAAGGAAGGTCAGGGGCGATCATCTTAGAAACATCGTCCGCAGGCATCGAGTATGGAGGAGTGGGTGACAAAGGTCCTTTGGTACTGAGGAAAGATTCAGAGGTCAAAGAAGAAACCTCAATTGCTTCCAAAGGAGTGATATGCGCTATGGCAATACCGTGTGGCAGCACATGCGACGAAAATCCAAAATTGAGGATGGGCACACGAGTGCAGTTTTCGCGGATCCGGATTAAGGTGCTCGGCAGGGCAATATTGCGCGACAAAACCACGTCAGTAAGCGGCGACACGACGTACTCGCTATCAGGTACGGGAGCACAGGGCATCAGGAGGACATTTATAGCCGCTTGTGGAGACAGCCTTGCAAACTCAGCAGAACATAAGCGGTGTGAAGCACAAGTTGTTGCGTCGGCAGGAAGCAGCAGATCCAACTGTACAACACCTGCGGAGCAGTCGATTTGGGCAAAGTGTTTTGAAAGGAAGTCGAGGCCGAGAATTAGGTCGTGCGGACAGTGTTCAAGGATGATAAATAGAACAACGGTATAATGGCCCCCAATGGTCACACGTGCTGTGCACATTCCCAAGACAGGTGAAGTACTCCCATCGGCGACTCGCACAGTGCCCGGTACGGCAGGTGTCAGAACCTTTTTGAGCCTTCGGTGGAGAGTAGCGCTCATAACTGAAAGCTAACAGGAACGCCATCAACTTCAATGTCCACTATGTTTCCACATGTAGGCAGGGTCAACAGAGGATTTGTGGGCCGAGTCGGAGTTGCAGCTTCACCTCCGGGAGCTGCACCGCCTAGTTCCCGAAGCGGAACGACCGGTCGCAGAAGGGTACGAAGAGCGGTGAACGAGAGGCGAACGGGACGACCTTGCGGAGACGGGGAGCGGCTGGATCTAGGTGGAGCACTGTCGGCGTTGATGTTCCTAGTCGGCATATAAGGCGAGAAAGTACGATTGTCTGGTACTTGGCGGTAGTGACTCGGAGACGACCACCGAGCAGGCGACGACCAGTGGTTGCGGCAATGAGGAGTGATGTGTCCAATACCGGAACAATTAAGACAGATGGGTTTATCATCCGCTGTGCGCCAGTCAGCTGGGCTGCGACGGAGTGGCGGAAAGCTTTGCGTCTGGGAGCGAGCGGCCGGAGAAATCTGGTAGGTGTTTGTATGGAGGAGCGAGCAGAGAGGTGGAATGCCCAAACTTGCTATTTCCTGCCGAACGACCACTTGTATAAGGGAGATCGCGGTCACGCTTTCCCGACAGTCGGAACGAACTGGAGCCGGAGCCATGGCCTCAACCTCACGGCAAACGATACGCGTGATATCTTCCGGTCCTGTGGGCTGAACAAACCGCGGAGGGTCTTCGCAAGAAGATGTCGCGGTGGTATTGGGCAATCGGTCGAAAGTTGAGCGACGCGGTGGCCCTTCGCTTGTTCGAAGCGCCGGCACTCCTTTATAATTGCATCCACAGTGGCACAATCCCTACACATCAGGAGATTAAAGGCATCGTCTGCAATACCTTTCAGTATGTGACCAATCTTGTTTGCCTCGGTCATGTTGTTATCAGCCTTGCGACAGAGGGCCAGCACATCCTGTATGTACATGACATAGGATTCTGTGGACATCTGAGCGCGGCAGGCAAGCTTTTTTTTTTTTTTTGCTGCCAGCTGACGACCGACAGGTCTGCCAAACAGGTCTCGCATTTTTTCTTTGCAGACATCCCAGCTCGTTAGGCCTGCTTCGTGTGTGTCGTACCATTTCTGTGTGTCCCACCCGTTATTGTCGCACACTCGCTCGTACATCGTAAGCCAGTCCTCGACGTCGGCGTTGTCTGTGCCACAAAAGATCCCTGGGTCACGCGGATGAGTGAGGATGACCGTTGGCACGGGCTGCTGAGGTGTTGCCGCTTATGTCGGTTGATTCGCCATTCTGGCGGCAGGTAGATGACGTCCGCTGCGAAGTTCCGTGAGTGTACCCCGCACCTTCCACCAAAATGTTGCAGGGAGAAAGCAGGCCTACGAGTGTAAAATAATGCATATTTACAACTGAGGTATATGGCGTTCAGGCTACTGCCAGACTTCGTCTTCCTCTAGTCTAATTCAACTTCTTCCTTCCCTTCACCGTAACAATATTTGCAAAGTTTATTACCTGTTTAGGACTAATTATCAAATTAGGCGGTATGAAATACATGATCTGAGTATCTCCAAGCGAGGGCAAACATTACATTGGTTTTGTCCAGCTACGTGGCATTTGCATATTTTTAATGCTTGGCTCAAGTTATTTGGGACACCATCTATGTATTTATGTATGTATGTATGTATGTATGTATGTATGTATGTATGTATGTATGTATGTATGTATGTATGTATGTATGTATGTATGCATGCATGTATGTATGCATGCATGTATGTATGTATATGTATGTATGTATGTATGTATGTATGTATGTATGTATGTATGTATGTATGTATGTATGTATGTATGTATGTATGTATGTATGTATGTATGTATGTATGTATGTGAGAAGCGAAGTCTAGCTGACGGTGGTGTGCTCTGGGACCACCGTCACTTCACTCCTCCAAGTAGCAGGACGTGTGTCGACTGAACTCCTGAGCAACACTCTACAATGTGGTCAACGTGATTTAAATCATGGATCTAGGACATCAAAGAGGTGCGACGTATTGCTAACACATGTCTCGTATTTACCATTTAATCGTCACTATTCTTTTAAACGTATAGTTCGTTCAGTTTGCCGATGGGCTTAAAAGCAGCGGGGCAAGTCCCTTGTTAAACTCGGTTGAGTGTTTCAACCTTTCTCTCTCAGCCTTAACTTGCGCTGCTCGGTAATTAAAGGGTCAGAAAATAAAATCTTCAAAATACTCATTATTCCCTTTACGTAACAACATCCGTAGAACTGCTCGCACGAAGTGTCCAACCTCATCGTGTTTCGCAGGGCTTCTCCCGCTGACCGCCAGGCATTCAATAAACCCTGGAGGCTCGGTATTCTGTCGCTCGCGTTTTCCTCATCTTTTATTCGACCGCCTTGAAGGTACCACCACTGCTATCCTGCACAATATGGCAGTCCCGCACAGTACTTGGTCAAGTTTGATTAAGGATATATCGTTACGACTCAAGGAACGAAGGGGCTGGCCGCCGGCCGGGAAAGCAATTGGTAGACAGGCTGTTACCTCCCTACGTCGTGTTTTCGTTCTGCTCTTAAAGAAACGTCTCACAGCGACCGGTTCACATGTCTACACTTATTTATAGTTAGCGTACGCCCAAGAGGCAGCACAACTGTGGACACGCCATGTCAGCCCGATCTGAGCGTTTCTTCATTCTCATGCCAGAGTCTCTCCGCTTCTGCCTTCCCTGGCAGGAGCAGTGTTAAGGAAGTAAGGAAAGCAAAGTGCATAAGAAAAACAAGTCCCCGCAAGGGGGTCACGCTGCAGCAAACACGACGTTTCCGGCCACTGGGGGCTCCAGCGCGGAAAGTTTTTGCTGAAGATTTCTTGTGGCCCGCGTGCAGCGCGGCGTTGTATGGTGCATTTCTGTCTTCTCTGGCAAGCGATGTGACAACTACAAGCGACATGACTTCCTGGCTCGCGAGGTTTCCGCGGCGTTGTTCAGGGCGTTAGCCAGCCGGGGGGCCGAATTCACAGAGTTGTCTCGCGCGTAAAAAACCGTTAATCCAGTGGCCGGCGCACGGGTGTCGGCGGATGGCTGTAGCCAACGAGCGCGTTACTGGGACGGTGGCCTTTTATACGACGGTTTCTCCAGAAGCGCCAATCGACCTCTGAGTGGTTGACGCCAGTTGCCGCCAAACGCTGCGCAGTTTTATCCGGCCAGTGCATAGAGGCCTACAAGGCTCCCAGAACAAGTCGTGTGGGCAAACACAAGAAAGAGAATCGTGGACGAGAGAGAAATATGCAAGGAGAAGACCTCAGCGCACGCTGTATTATAATGCCAAGTACAGCGGGAGCGATAGTCTGAGCATCACATCGTGCTGATAGAAGAATGCGCGTCGGAGCCGGCGATGTTCCGTGCTTGTATTTTTTTTTCTCCCTCTTCTAATATGTTTTTTTTTTTTTTCAGCGCTGCTAGGAATAGAAGGCAGTGGAGTGTGGAAGGCGTGCGCAAAAGCTCTCAGCAATGCGTGCGCGCGTCGGCTTGACCCAATTTGAATTTGAATCGCTGGTACCCGGGAACTCGCTGGTGACATATGGGAATAGGGCACGCTTGTCTTTTGTTTGTCTATTTTTCTAATTCCTCTTGTTTTTTTTTTTAGGTTCAACGCCTCCAACGGAGGAGCTCTGCTTCTGACGCTGCTCTTTCTTCACACGCACAACAGTTTGCGCGCCAAATAATGATACGAGGGAATGCGATATACGTGCTCGAGTCGAACTTTGCGCCGATAGCTGAAGAAAAAAGATGACGAAACAGAGAGCAGCCACTATTTGCATATCTGTCTTGCTAGCGCACCTTACCTCGTTGTCGAGCTCAATAACTCGCTGCTGCTTGCCTTTTTCTTTTTTTCTTTCCTCCCTTCATTCTTCCTCTCTTTCCCACTTTTAAGCTGTCTCTACGCCTGTTCTGATGCAAACGCATTTAACGCACCCTCCTCGCATGTGTCGTCGATCGTGCAGATGCTCTCGGTCGACTAGTCGCTCCTCCCTTGTCCTCCATGTTCGACGCTGGTGCCAGGCGAGTGAACACCGGTCTTACAAATCGCGCTTTTCTATAGACCGCGCCTACGTATGATGCAATCTGATTTATTCGGTTTCAACATGTAAATGATGCGCTCCTGAATGTTTATCGTCACCGCCACCGAAAAAAAAGTTATCATCTGTACCTTTTGTTGAAAAGACCAGTGATTGACACAAACTTTTCTTTCTTTTGCAGCCTAAATTAGAGCAGGAACGAAGCAATAAAGCAACCAATGCGGAGCGAGAGAAAGAGGCATGCAATGCGAGCGACGCACGAAAGCTGTGGTTCAGTTTATTGCACTGCTACGCAGGACTTTCTGTGTCCAAAAGGCAAAGCAAGTCTTCATATGGCACGCACGCCTGTGTTATCAACAATGAGCAATGCCTGACTCAAGCTTACATTATGTATTTGTTTTTTTTTCAGTATCACGCAAATGCTATATTTCTCGAGTGTCACAGCTTAAAAGCTCCTTCGTCAAAATAAGCACGTGAAACACCATCATCTATGTATTTTTTTTCGAATGTTCGCATCCAAGAGGATTCGAATGTTTGTCCAGGATTGTTTAGAGACATTATGGATACAAGCGGCCCCTGTCCTGAGGTAACGTTCAAGTTATTACAAGAAAAACGCAGTTAATGTGTCCGCATTAGATTGAGAACGTCGCAACGCCCTCGTCCCTTGTTCTTGAGCGAATATCATTCCTCTTGCGCAAAACACGAAAGGGAGAAAAAAATGAAAAGAAAATTGTCCAAGGCTTCTAAAACCTTCTCGAATAGAAGCACCAATATTAAACAGCATCGCTTCACGGAATAGCGCACTAAAGAACTCGGAATTCCAAGTTTTACTGTTTCTATCTCACTCCGCATTTCGGTTACCAATTGTATATTCAAATTTTAACGGCCGAGTTTGGCGGCGCTTTGTAGTCTCTTCAATAAATTTTGTGATGATTAAGCTCGCATGTAGAACAGCTAGCCGTGGATTGTCTAGATGTATACTATGTACACCCGCACTTATGCGCTAGATATAGTAAACACACAGACTTGCAACCAGCTGCACAATGTAGTTTGCATACTTCTGTCGCGTATATTTACAAGATTGTGAGTTTGTTTATTGGCATACTACGTGCCATTTACTGACTTGCACGGCCATTCACAGTTATGCTAGTATAGATGATAGAAAAAAGTCGATGTTTTCTTGCATCCTAAGTTTCTCGCAGCAGCTGGAGCGTGCGAATTCTGTGGTTGCGCATGCAACTGCCCTAGTACAAGTCTCTATTTCTTAAAGTAACGAACTTTTTTCGCTTATTCGAGGTGGGAAATCTTCTGTGAGGGACTGTACGCATTGTCAGATTCGTCGGACGATCCTACCGCTGTCAAGCAGATGTAGGAGTCGTCGGACTACCTCGCCGCTGCCACCATTTGAAGGAGTCGAAGGTCGTAGATGAGGAACTCGGTTAACAGGATTTATTTACAGGATTAACATATTTTAAGACAAGACATACATCGGCAGTCTAGAGCGACTCCCATATGGAGCCCGCAAGATTAACATTCAGCAAAACAGCATTCGAGCACACAGCTCACTACTACATTTTGGGCATAACAACGAGCACTCAGCTCCCTACGACGAGCACGACACGAGCACGCTCTAGCAGTCGGCAAACGCTGCTTATAAGCTCTCCGCTTGACGTCATAGTTCGACGTCATCGCTCGGCGTGGACGGAGTGCGAGTGGTCGGAAACGTTCGTCCAATCATTGTAAACTTGCCGCCGCCCCGCAGTACAGCCCACACACACAAAGGCTAACACGTTCGAGCCTACACACACAAAGGCTAACACGTTCGAGCCTACACACACAAAGGCTAACACGTTCGAGAGCCCCGTGGACAGAAATGTTCGTGTTGCACACACACACAGCTCTCAGTGCCGCACAGCTCTCGGTGTTGACGTCAGAGGGCTTCGTGGAACTCTGCTCCGTACCACATTCCTGAGCTGACCGCGCGCCACGTGGCTGCCGGTCATCGGCAGTTCTCGGAAGGGCGTCTCGTCTGGTGGGCTTGGAACACGTGCAGCGGGCTGAAAGCTGGCACGTTGCCACCCCGTACGGCCAGCTTTCCCGTACAGCATGCAGATCGTGACATAGATACGCCATTTGCAGGGAGTGATTGTAAGTACACCAACTCGAAAAGGAGAGAAGGCGCGTTGCTTTGCATCCGTGTTCATCGAACGGATTATTTCAAACTTTCGCTTTTGCTTACTCTGCAGTGAGCCTTCTTTCTACGTGACGCTATGCACTCTTAGACATAGGTGCACCCTTTGGGGTGTATATCTGCCACACAACAATAATCTTCATCTCCCTTGCTCGCGTTTCCTTTCTTGAAAATGCCGCGCCCGCTATTATCCTGTCGGAAATGCTATGTCTTGCTGATAACGCGCATGCCGTTCGTTATTGGGCAGTACCGGGCTCGCAGCGTTAAAGAAAGGAAATGCGGACAAGAGAGGTGATGTTCATCGTTCTGTGGCATGATACGACCCAAAGGGTGCAATTTTGTTTTAGAGTGTACTTTATCATCGTTCTGAAATCTCAAAAATACTTTGGCCAGCGCTTAATATCTACACAGATACGTGTACTTGTTTATCTTATCCGGGTGACCGCTTGTCACCGCCTAACAAATGTTATCGCACAGCGCAGGACGCGCCTGCATGTATCGAAAATTTCTGGATTGTTATCGATGGTTCCATCCGCTGTCTGTCACCGAACCTTGTGTAATCTCACTGCATGCATGTGCGACGCGAATAGTGTAGAACTTTGTGGAAGACACGCGGGCGCCAACAATTACTCTGTGACGTTCGACGACTGATGTATAAGAGCCGACGCGTTTGACCCGCTCATCAGATTTTCGACGATCACCGACTGTGTTCGCCGCTTTCGTTCAGCTTTGTGTAGCCTGTTTTTCTGGGCACAGGTCCGCCCAATATAGTTAGTTTCGCCATTCACAGTTTTGTTGCTGTGTCCTCGACCGTCACTACCATGTGACAATATTCTACACAAAAGGGGATTCCTTTTTCGAAGTGCTAGCGCTGATAATGGAATATTCTGCTGGATGAACATGTCGCTCTTAGCTAAAATAATCACCATAGTTTAATCGCCGAATTAAAGCAAGAGCAGTAACGACTCTGTATTTCCGGAGCACAAGTGATACAGCGACGCAGCTCAAGGTACGAGGAGCGCCGTCGTTTGACGCGCTCTCTTCACGCCTCGTCTGGCAGCGCTGCTTTTCGTACAGTTTCAG
The DNA here is from genome assembly GCF_038994185.2 of Dermacentor albipictus. NCBI lineage: Eukaryota > Metazoa > Arthropoda > Arachnida > Ixodida > Ixodidae > Dermacentor > Dermacentor albipictus. The sequence goes on from NC_091821.1 coordinate 92,833,283, forward strand.
TCACGAACCAAATGCTCCAACCAAGAACTCTTCATCAAGACCCGTATCACAAAAAAAAAATCTCTTACGGTAGAACTTTTCGTAAGATGAAATTCCAATCCTGATAAGGGACATAGTATTAGCGAAGGCTGACAACCAATCGCGAAGATCTCTTACGAACGAAAAGCTTTGTGAATTCTGCCCCTGAAGTTGTGCCAGGGAAATTTTCAGGACTTATGAATGTGTCTCCATTACTTTTGTGTCTGATCGCATTACGTTTCTTTTTGGAGTTATCTCCACACCTATGCGACATCCTCTGCGCAGAGCCTGTGGTTGCATGCTAACTATAAGGGGAACCGTTGTCGAAGCGGAAATAAGGGCCCGTCCTCGCAAAAGGCTCTTACGCTCTGCTTGTAAGAGAAAGGTTGAGACGACCTTTAGGCTCGGCATATTATCGGCGAAGGCGGCCATCCAATGGAAAAAAGCACATATGAACGAAAAGCTTTGTAAATTCGGCCCCAGACTGATGTGACCGGCAGAACTCTCAAGTACAGAACTCATGTGCGACGGCACACTATCAATTTTGCTCAGCGCATATGTTATGCTTTTTTGATCTACAAAGCCATCGCGTATTAGCGTTTGATAAAAATTGCGACAGATCCAACGCACATGTTCGAATGTACGTTAAGCAAAGCTTTCATGAAAGGTGTAAATTAAATGCTATGCAACGAGACACACGGCGCGTGTAATTTGACATTATTTCTGACTTAGGTGATTGTTTACACCTTCCGCTTAAATGCAAACACGTGTTTCCGCGATCTCATCATATTATGCGTGGATGCAGCGATGACTTGGAAGCTTATGCAACGCTTTGCGATCGGTGAACGAAGCGTTCTGAGCAGAGGTGTATCTACGGAAAAGCGTGAAGCATAGCAATGCATAATTGACGCTTGAACGCCTGTGACGAACGCGTGAATAATTAATCGCGCGAGCGTGGAAGACCTCTCGCTGAGTTTACGCGAAGAGGTGGCATTGACTTTTGCAAATGCATTTTGTCCTCTAAGTGTTCTTTGTGTTTTCTCTCTATGCGCCACATCTGTGTGGATGATCTCCCCCCCTCCCCTCCCTCCATCTCGCTACGTCTATTTGGCGAGACACCGACGCCAATTTTAAGTGTACATGAGGGCGACAAAGAAAGAGACAAGACGCATGCCATGCAATAGCCCACCTGCCTTGTCCCTTCCCGTTTCGCAGTGGCATATATTCAAATTTCAGTAACAACCCGCCGAAACAACCAGCTTGCTGAACCGACGCCAAACGTGGATAAAAAGGCAACGCGACCTGTTACACACACACACACCACAGGCATAACCAAAGCCACTAGTCGGAAAATTACATGCGAATTACGGATTTACTGATACAAGCATTTGTGAACAGTTTACAAGTCTCGCAGCCACTAGCGTGACGCGTTAAGCATCCTCTTCTCGATGTCACATATTATAAACATTCCCTCTGTTATCACATACTGTTCATCGCCTCTTTCTCTTTCTTCTTCTTTTTCCTTTTATTCATCTTCCTGTCAAAACAGCGTATAGAGGTCATCATAGCAATTAGGAAGATACTGTATTGGTGTTTTTGGCTTCGGAACGCCGGCGGCGCCGTAAAGGCCGCCAGTAGGGACACTTACTGGGTATACGCCAGTAGAAGGCGAACTTAACGCACAAACGTTGAGTGATGTTTGTGACAGTGGCAGTGACACTCTGTCAATGGCTGCAGCGCAAACGCGCCCGTCTGCTGACATTGACGCTATTCCACAGCATTTCAGCATATTGTCTGGTTTGGTGGTAACCAATAACAAACTATATAATTGCGAAGTTTGTCATGCTACCTTCATCACAGACACAGTGACGTGATGGCGTAGGCGCATTCTTCCAGAGTCCCGTGTTGGTCTCCGGCACCTTAGTTGAATGTCAGTACCCAGGAGTGTTGAGTCGAGGAACGTTTGTGACGTTTTCACAAAGAGGGCGTGATTCTTCATCGTATCATGCTTTCGAAGCCACCGAGTTAACGGCAGAAACCTTTCTCCACCGAAGCGTTCACTGCAGATCAACGTTCTGCAGTGATTCTTGATTCTTGTACCCAGGCACATAACTTAGCGCTTAAAACGCTCACAAAATTTCGAAATAAACTGATTTTTAAGATTAGCACACTTATGGAAAATGCTTGGAAATGGTCGGGACGTGAATCTGAAAGTCGCAACTTCCGCAACTGTCAGCTGCTGTCAGCGCTTAAAACGCCAAACACGCAGCTAACCGATGTATTAGACGTGCCTGCGGTCTCTATCTCAAACACTTATAGGGAAGCCCATGGCTCTTCGGCCATCAACGTACATATCCGCTTTCCAATGGGCCTCGACATGCCACTTCCTTACGCCGATGGAATTTTCGCCCACGCGGTTCCCTGTCGATCGCAGTCATTCACGGTGCGTAAGCCATCATCGCTATACTCACGTCACGAAATACTTATACTATGCTAAAAACAAGAAAGGGGCTGACAGATGGAATAGCACACTGTGGTATAAAGTTTGTAAACAGGAATAAGGTGCCTCAGAAAGGCTGGCCAACGTTTCGATAGGAGGACCTATCTTCGTCAAAGGCGGCCTCGTCATCCTCGGCGTGTTAGTTTTAAAGGGTTAGTGCAGTGACATCACGTGCGGGTGTTGTCGCTGGCGGCTGGTTTTAAAGAGAGAGATTACCAGAGGAAACAAGCGCTGCCGTCCGACGTCTGTGAGCTTCATTCCCAAGACGAGGGGACAAGAGCGTGAGAGTGGGCACGCGGGGAGAAAAGAAAAGAAATAGAAGCAGAAAAAATGAAAAAAAAGGAAAAAAATGGGGGGGGGGACCTAAGGCGGCACCAAGACAGACAAAAAAAAGGAGGAGGGGGAGAGTGAAAGAAAAAAAGAAAAAATGAAATTTTAAGAAATACGGGGGTTTGGGAGCGTGTTGGGGATGCGAAAGGTTAGGAGGTATTCCGGGGGAGTCGTTGGCGGCATGTTTTTGAGGCATTAGAACGGCCGGTCAAGCGGTCAGTGCGCGAGTAGCACAAAAGACAAAAAAATACAGACACACACAAAAAAACATGAGTTGAAAGTGACTTGAGTAGCATTAACACCGATAAAATATTCGAATGAGGCACTTCCAAGAGCGTGTAGAGGCCTGTCAAAAAATCGACGTTGAAGGCAGGAATTATAGCGTATCTGCAACGATGTCGGCAGGCCTGCAGCTAGTATAAGCTCGCTGTGTAAAGGAGTGTTTTGGGGCTCAGAATGTGTGCTGTATTGAGGCGGTTGGAGAGCGGGTGGTCGGGTGATCGAACGACTAGCACAGTGCAGGGTTCCCCAAACTTCTTCTCCGAGCTAAAGCCGGATTTGAAACCGGTGGTGGTGTCTGGGGCCGTACAATAAATAAATAATAAAAATAAGCATTAGTCACGGTTCTCGGTGTTGACTAAAATTTTTATCTTGAATCATGGATGTACTCAAATAATTTATTCTACTCAGTTGCGCTTTGCAACTGGCTAAACGTCCAGAAAAGGAGCGGAACTACTATTTTAAGACTAGAATTTTGTGTTTACCGCCGAGTCTCCGTGGGTATACCGATTTGAAAAAAAAAAAGTAAACGTTTGTGGCGGTAAACAAGCTTGTTTAAATTCCCCAGCTACACGCAGTTTTCTTGCTTATTTACAGGCATTCTAGCTGAACTAAGCAGATATTAGGAGACACGGAAATGAAAAGCGTCAGCATGTTTTATCAACAGCGCTTTGTTCTGCTGGTGCGTCGCTACCGCAACTCCGCGATTTCTACGTATCCGTATTGAATTTTGTGCGTTTTAAGCGTTGCCAGTTAAGTGACTCATGTAAGTTGGAGTATAGATCACCTTATTAAAATGAGACATAAAAATGTTGCGCGAGTTTGAGTTAAACGCTCCCAAATGCCCTTCCTTTCTATCTCTATAATCGCAGTCATGCAGCCTTAATTGCTACATTTATATACTAGATACCATACTAAAAACCTCTCATTTCGGGTTGCGCGACAGGTTCTGTCCGTGCCGTACCAAAGTCAGGCGCAGGAACGAGGCGAGGAGAAATGAAGGAAAGATTTTTATATACAGATATTTACATGGCGTAGTTTTGCCGCTGCAAAGTGGGTGAAAGATGACTTGTATGGGCGAAATTGAGAAAGCCTCAGAGCGTCTTCTTGTGTGGTGGCTCGGACCATCCAACCGGAGAGTCGCGCGCTCCTCCAAGCGATGGTCGCATGCGGCTCCTGATTCTTCGGCACTGCCTCCAAATCCTGTGATCATTCGGCTGCAGTGAAGCTGGCTCCCAGGCAGTAGTGCAATAGCGCGAAGTATAGTGGAGAAGCGTCGCTCTCAAGGGGAGACGAAGCGGAGGCTTTGAAGCAAAAAAACAATTTTGAGAAAAAACGGCCCCCCTGTGAACCGGCTGTCATTGGAAAGATCCCCGCCCGCCGCTGGCTGGTTGAGAGGCCTCCGCGGGCAGGATCCGGCCCGCGGGTCGTAGTTTTGGAGACTCCTGGATAGTGCCACGGGCACGATCAACATAATTTTACAGGTTATTCGCTTCACCTGCATTACTGCCCTTCTTAGCGAGACCAAGGTGCCATTACAGCGCATTTTCTAACCGATGCGCTGTCTGGAAGCTGTACTTTCCGAATGCAAGGCCGTAGGTTCCATTCCCGGCAACGGCTATCGCATTCCCATAGGAGCAAAGTGCAAAAGCGCTCGTGTATTTACATTAAGCTACAAGTTCAAGAACCCCAGGTGGTCAAAGTTATTCTGGAGTCCCCTACCACGGCGGGCTTTATAATTTCATCGTGGTTTTAACACGTAAAATTGCGGAACTTAATCTAAAAAAGAAAGCGTAGGGTCCAGGACCTCACCAAATGGAGCTCCACGGAACGTTTGATGTGAAAACATTTGTGTATCCTCTGTAATGACAAAAAATATTCGCGCAGAAACTCCTCTAGGAGCTGTATAAGTATGCGTAAGCATGGCGCCACTTGCACGTCTCCACGCAGCCCAGTGTCACTATCAATGTTATGAAAGTTGATCCGGCCAGTATAAACGGCAGCTCTGCGGCGACACGAACTGCTGCGGGCCGCGGCGCAAGGTGAATTGGTGACGCAAGAAAACTACTGCAGGTGGATGCGTCAAGTGCGCTGATGATGTTACGATCATTATAAGCCGTTATCGCTCCTGAGCGCCTTATCTATCCTCGTCGAACTATTACTAACCGTGATCAACCGTACTCCGGCAGTGGCTGCGTATGGCGCGGTCGCGCGGACCCTGTCTTGAAAGCGATCTGCGATGGGGAAGAGTGCGCCAAGTGCTGATAGCTTCGTGTGCGCTGTGTTCTCGGCGCTTAGTTTGCGTTGAAGCGAGAGGCAGCACGAAGGTGAATTCGCTCGCTGCTGCAGGCCCTATCTTGAAAGCGATCGTTTTACGTGTCGAATGGACGGACGGACGGACGGAGGGACGGACGGATGGACGGACGAGTTTTCTCGTTGGGTAGGCATGGAAATGCTTATGCAATTAAAAAAAAGATAATTTGCACGCACAGCTGACCCCCGAATTATAATCGTGTAGTACACAGTGCGTTTTATTGTATGCGCAACATCACGCATCGGATAAGCACGGCGACCCTACGACGGCGTTGTAAACCCGCGAAAAGGCATTAGGCGAAAAACGTACGATGCAAAAAAAAGGTTTGCACCGCGCCCAGCCGTGCCTCTGTGGCACATCCAGGCTGCCCGCCTCCCGAAAACCTAAAGGCGGTGAAATTCAGAGGCGTACATCCGGATTACGGTTATTACGCATACTGTGCAAATTATTCAGGCGCCAAAGAGTCATTTGTCAAAGTGTGCGTGTCTTTCTACCATGGTGCTATAATCTCTACCAACAATCATACGCGGGGAGTAACAGGGCGTAAATGATAAATCGTATGCTCACGTCGCGTTCGCTCGGTTGACGATCCATCATGTCGACATCACGCTGCACGCCATAGAATACCGTATGCATGGCATCGCGGGCACCGAAGCCAACCGCGGGTGCAGCAATGCATCTTTCTTTCCGCAACGACGAGCTGCCGAGTGAAGCTTCTGAATCGCGCCATTCGCTGATTAAGATTCGACAGAAAAGAAGTTTTCAGGGATCCCAAATTTCTTTCTGTAACCTTGCTCGTGCACGACCTCTGGTTCCTTGTTACTAGGTTAGGTTAAGGTAGGTTAGGTTAAGCTAGGTTAGATTACGTTAAAATAGGTTAGATTAAGTTCCATGGAGTGACTGCACGACTTCACTTACTACGCCACGTCATTCCTTTCCCAGGACGACGGCCCTCCGCTCTGTTGCGCAAACCGCCGGCAAGTGGTATGACAGGCTTCCTTTTTTTGAAAGTACTTAGAACAGGAAGTATGTCAGCTGAACTCGCGACCTGTATAGCTCCTTACAGACTGCGGTGCCGTGAAAATACGAAGGCATAGCCAGGTCGTTCAAGTCCCAGAATTACTCGGTTGAGCGACCCATTGGCCGACTACTACGCGTGGCTCCTCTTATTACGTTTGGTTCCGCAAATAAGCAGGCCAACACGATCAGTGGATTGTGCAACCGCTTTTGAGAAGAAAAAGGCGCAGGCACACGGTCTTGGCCTCGTTCGCTTGCCTGCCTGTGGCGTATACACGCCTGCAGCCCTTGGGCACACAGGCTGGAATTGTGAAACGCACAGCTGAGCTATATGCAATTCTGGTGCGTTGTTAAATATCTCAAGTGAAAAAAAAAACATGGAAAAAATGACGCGTACCATCGGAGCCATTGATGCTCGTACGTACGAACTGTTATAAATCGATTACGGATCGTGCTGAAAGGCTATTTAGCGCAGCGCAATGCTCTCCCAACTCTAATTTCTTTGTCGTCTGTGTGACGGGACTGATTCGCCGTCATCCGTGCGTGGCGGCCGGCGCGCACTCTGTTCTCTGCCTCGCTCGAGTCGTCGGCCCCCTTTCTCTCCTCCTACTGCCACACCCATTTTCGCCAGCCATTTTTGTCCGAAATCTTCATTCGCAATCCGGTTGCCACAGATTGGTGTGCTCTCTGTCTGCCCCCTTTCAGTCGTAATTAATTACCAGGTCCCCGCAGCCGTCATTGCCCATTAGTTGCACACCGCGCGCTGCACTGAATCACCTCGCCTCTGAAGGTAATATGCGTGCGTGCGTGCGTGCGTGCGTGCGTGCGTGCGTGCGTGCGTGCGTGCGTGCGTGCGTCCGTGCGTGTTGGAAAAGGGAGCATGGGGGGAAGTTATTGGGATTGGGTGGGGCTCCAGATGGCTAGAAAAGAAAAACAAATTAGCTCAGTAGGAAGGACTTGGGCAAAAAGATCGAACGTCACGCTTGACGTAGTGGAAGAGAAGAGGGACACGAGGACAGGCGATTAACCCGCTACGACTGGTGGAGCACTTTTGGCTACTCTAAACGAAGGGGGCATGAAACGCGCACAGAATCGGAGGAGCGAATGTAGCTAAGAAAACAGGCGACAGTCACGAGTGGAGTACACGGTGTCAATGTGCACTTGTACTTCTTTTTTTTTCGTGCTGCGGGATCAGTATATATTTTGCAGGCTTGGTTTCTTCTTTTGAGACCAAGACAACATAACAGCATGTACCTGCACGCGTCCGGGAAGTCAGCGGGCGATCATGGGGCGGGAGTGATCGAAACGCGGCGGCAAGTCGGTCCAAGAATGACGACACGCCCAATAGCGGCGACGGTTTTAAATTGGGAAGGCAGAAGGCGCTCCCCCGGACCGATACACACGCACCGGACGTCGTCATCAAGCCTTCCGCCGCGCCGCGAAGGTCTTCAGAAGCTCGTTGCCCATTTGTCGACCGTCAGTGCCGCGTCGTCAGTTTAATATTCAGGCCGCTCGCGCGGGATGTGCCGGTATTGAAATTCTGATGACGCCGCCGCGGGGCCGGAAGAGCCGGTGTCCGTAATTCGCGCAGCCGCCCCGCGACGGCACTAATTAGCCTTCCTCCTCACCGCACAGAGATTTGTGCTACTCCAGTGCCGCGCTGACCTCGCGCCATTTTTTACCGTTTGTGTCAGCTAACCGGGAAGGACAGGCGAACAGGTCTGGCACAGGCCCGTTTGTGCCCGATTTTTTCTCAGCCCGTCTTTTTTTTTTCCCTGGTAGAAAGAATACGGGTGCCGCTAAGCCTGTAGATAAAAAAATAAGGCTTATTTCATAAATGCAGCCTCAGAAGATCAAGGGTCGAATTCGCAAAGCTTTTCACACGTCAGAGTCGTTGGCCGGCCGTCTGCACTAATAACGCATCCAACACACGATTGACTGGCAACTCTTCTCTGTGAATGCGGTTCCATTGTGCATATGCTTGCGTCCAATGTTTCATATTGTTAGATACAGTAGATTATTACAATAGAGGATGCGATTTCTTATGTCCTCCGCTGTTAACATCTTTGGTCAGTGAAGATTATCATTTTGTCTCGAATCCACAATCGTGAAATTGGGCATAGAGTAAGTGAAGGAAGCCGGCCAATGGCAAACAGCTTTTCTGCAGGAAAAAACTTCTGAATTCGGCTCCAAGGAATCATGAAAATTGTCTTCAACAATGGTACAATTCCACTCCTAGAGCTGGATTACTCGAAGACGCGGGTATTACTTGCACGACTAATCAAAGTGAATAATGGAGAAATAAAAATCATCGGGTAATTAATTTCCTAACTATTGGAGCCGGTGAGTTCGTCAGGCATAATATGCATTAGGAAGGAAGTCCTAAGCTGTCAGTAGCTTCGGCGCATGCGTTCCCGAATTTATTGAACAAATGCATTGGACTTCAAATTAAACTTGTCCTGTACTGCCCAAGAAAGCATTGTGTTAAAAAAAAGTGGAACAAAAGTGCATTCCGCCGAAACTTTGGCAGCACTTATTTCAAAACTCACTTTTGAGAAATCACTCAGTACCACTGGTCTCAAAATTTGTTTCGAGTGGACGTGGCTTGAAAACTCGCCGGTTTCAATTCGTCAATCCCAACATGTGAAATGATTAGATAAAAGATAATTGATAAATATTTACTAGTTAGCTTACTATTACCTGCGATTTCTCGAGCACTTAAAATCCGCCTCGAGTAGTTAAAACTCAGGTAGTTAAAATAGGACTTAAAATTTTTGTTTAGATTTAGAGAGGAAAAAAACTGCTGTGTGTATATGCAGGGTGTTTCAGCGAAGATTTTCAAAATTTTGTAAAGGTTACCTGTGGCAGATAGCTCAATTCTAGTTTATGAGCTGGTCTCTTCGATGCGACGGACACTACTTGCACAAAAAATACTGAACTGCGAAGTCGACTAATTAACAAGAATTCGTTGATTAAATTTCAAGCTAATTATTTTATGACCCATATTCCAATTTACAAATTCTAGCTGTGGACTTCACAAGGCGGATACAAAATGCATTGGCGTTCCAGTTGTGTGCTTCAGTGCATGAAACAACGTTTTGTTAACAAATTAACTGGAGCGCCAATGCATTTCTCAGCAAAATTCGGGAATTTATATCTCGAAACCGGTGTCGTCCAGAGAATTCGTTCCAAGTGGATCCGCCTTGCGAAGTCCACTGCTAGAATTTGTAAATTGCAATATAGGTCACAAGAAAATTAACTTAAAAGCTAATTAGTGATTTTCTGTTAATTATACACATTTGCATTTCAATTTTTTGTGCAAGTGTTGTCCGCCGCTTCAAGTAGACCAGCTCATAAACTAGAATGGTGATACGTGCCACAGGCAACTTTCAAACATTTTTGAAAGTGTTCGCTGAAACACTCTGTATATACGCGTATATGTTAGCGAGAGAGTGCCGCTTGTCGGTATATTAAATTTCTGGCATGCCCCCGTACGCGCTCTTATTACTTGACTGAGGCCCGAGTTCGTTATCATGCACTCGCAGGAGCCACGCGTAGCAAGAAAGAGGCCGCAAGCTGTTAGTAGTTGCATCCAAAGTTAAGTCGCCGTATATTATACGCTTCGGTTGGGTGATATGTAATTATGTCGGGACAGCATGTCCACCACAACCATAACGAGCGGAACTGCAAAAATGAGAGAAACCAAGGTATTTGCTCCTTGTAGTCCGACAAGAAGAAAGGGAACCGAGGGGCCCGATTTCTATTAATCACACCATAAGAAACCAGCAAACAAGACACCAAGGACGACATAAGAAAAATTACTTGTTCTTACTAATTGAATTAAACAAATGATAAATTAATGGAAATGACGAGAGAGAGACAGGAGAAAGGGGAAAGGCAGGGAGGTTAACCAGATGGGTATATCCGGTTTGGTACCCTACACTGGAGAGAGAGCGGAGGGGGAGGTAAAGTGATAGCAAAGTAGAGATAATGAAAGAAAGGAGCATAGGCATACAATCACAGTCAAATAGTGTCACCATATACCGTCAGCACACAACACAGTAGCACTTGCAGTATTATAAACATCCGTTCAGGCTACAGCCGCTTGTTCAATTCTGTTGCCCTTAAATAGTGCAACAGTGCCCTCGTCGCCCTCTGCTGCGATGGTTTGTGATTTCGTCATTCTAAAATAAGTTCCTCTGTTAGAGCTCTTTGGTCGAATCGCACTGTCGCGATTTCGAGCGATTGTCTATGTAAATTGTAGCGAGGACAGTCACAGAGAAGGTGTTGAAGAGGCTCCTCGCTACCACAGTCATCACACGAGGCATCGTCAGCCCATCCAATTCGGTAGGCAAAGGCTTAATGAAGAAACAATTGGCCGCAGGTGAGACATGAACCCACGTCTTCGCATTACGCGTGCGATGCTCTCACCAACTGAGCTACCGCGGAGCCGCTTTGCCATCCACTTTCTGGGGTATTTATGTTTTACTGCTAGAACTAACTCTGGGAGTGTTAACCATGCAGCGCCACCACTCACAAACATTGGCGGCGGATGTGGAACATCCTTTCTGCCGCAGGCGTCACGAGTACGTGATCTTTTCGGATGACGGCAACTGGTCAAGAAACCCACACATGCTACGTGAAGATATCAATGTTGCCGGATTCGGGACCCTCGTAATGTAATGAACGAGAAGAAATGGAACCGAGAGGCCAGATTTTTATTATTCATAAGAAGCCAACAAACAAATATTCCAAGGATATCATAGGGGAAATTACTTGTACCTACTTATTGAGTTAAAGAAATTACATTAATACATTACATTAATATGGTAAGTGAGAGCACATATCACGGTATTTAATAGCAATTTACAACATTAGTCCCCCTTTCCTATCGAAGTTCTTTTTCTTCGTCTGAGACAGGTTTGAACCTTCATCCTTGTTTCACTCGAATATACTTCTATGTGTCGTCCTATCCCTCTAAGGCTCGAGCACCTTTTCTGCCTACGCAGTCTGTCACATTTTTTACAGGTCTGCTAACACATTGTAGAGCTGCCTGGGTTTTGCCGTACCTCTTCATCATTCGAGTCTGTCCGAAGATCGCGGTTGTAGTAGATTTCCAAGGCATAAATTCAAGTCAACTTTCGATGTCGGTTAGTTATCCTCCTTGCAGTTTTCCGTTCCCGATCTGCTCGACGATATTCACGGCGTGTGACGTACATACATTTTTCAGTTCCTCCACTCCTTAATGTCGTCTTTGTGGGTGCAAACGGGTGTATTATACGTTCTATTTACTCACTTCAAATCTGTCTTTCATTGCATTGCAAAACTTCACAGTTATACCCCCCACTCTAAAAATGTTTACACCCTTTGGGCCTTCTCTTGTTCTACAACAATATTCGTCATCAACCCTTTCTTTTTTTAATGCGAGGATAAATGCCTCAGGGCATACAAGGGTATGGGATGGGGGTGAATAAGGATGATTAAATGAATGAAAAAAAATTTGCTGACCTAATGAAGTCCAAGAGGGATCGATAATGCGGTCCCTGCGTCCAAGCAGTGTAATGGCTCAGATTATGCGGCGAGAGTCCCGCTGCTGCGAGGTGCCGGAGCCTCGTCGGTTTCAGTGCAGCGCAAACCCATAGCAGGTGGTGGATGTCGGCTTCAACATTTCGCGACTTGCAGAGTGGACACTCAGGACGAGGATATAGCGGGCGAAAGCGCGGCCACTTCCTAGTCACGGCAGGAGTGAGGGCTACCCCGACCCGGATCCTCCGAAGCGCAACCTCCTCTGCACGGGTAAGACCGCGGGGAAGGTTTACCGCACACGCAGGTATGAGAGCACGTGTGCGGCGCCGGAGGTGCTCCTTTCTTGTTAAAAGGAGGGTGGCATCATCTAGGTGAAAGAGTTGAGGCAGTGACGATGGAGAGGTTGCCAGACGGGTCGAAGAATCCGCACGGCTTTGGAAGCCTAGAAGGTCGCGTGGGATCCACTCGACAGATATTGGCTGCGGTATGCGTGCCGCCAGAAGATGGATCTGTTGGCATATGTCAGGGCTGCGACTGACGCCTGTATGCGCTTGCTGTTGTCCTGTCAGGAACGCTATGTCATGCTGATGCATGCATGATGTTCATGAATTAATTGAAAGCACGGGGGTCTCAGCGTTGTAGATAGGCAGAACACGCTAGATAGATGGCGATTATTGTAGGCAGACAAGACAAGCCCGAAATGCTGCTATGTGTGTGTGTGTGCGCGCGTGTGTGTATGTGAGTGCGTACGTGTGCGTGTGGGTGAGTGGGTACGTGTGCGTGCGTGCGTTTTCGTGTGTGTGCGTGTGTGTGCATGTATGTGCGTATGCGTGCATGTACGTACGTGTGTGTGTGTGCGTTGCGCGCATGTGCGTACGTGTGTGCGTGCCTGTGTGCGTGTGCGTGCATGTGCGTACGTGGGCATGTGTGTGCGTGCGTGTATGCGCGTATATGTGCGTACGTGTGTGCCTGCGTACGTACGTGTGCGTGCATGTGCGTGCATGTGCGTACATGTCTGTGTGTGTTATGCGTGCATGTATGTACGCGTGTGTGTGCGTGTGTGTGTATGTGTGTGTGCGTGTGCGCGCGCCTGTGTGTGTGTGCGTGCATGTGCGTACGTGTGTGCGTGTGCGTGTTTGTGTGCGCACGCGTGTGCATGTTCGTGTGCGCGCGTGTGTGTATGCGTGCATGTGTGTATGTTCGTACGTGCGTATGCGAGTATGCGTGCATGCGCGTACGTGTGCGCGCGTGTGTACGCGCGCGTATGCATGCAAGTGCGTGCGTGTGTCTGTGTATGTGCGTGTGTGCGCGTGTGTGTGTATGTTCGTGCGTGCGTTGACATCGTCTGCGTATTTTAGGCTTGTAATAGCATTTCCTGAAGGCCATATGCTTTTACAGTTTCATCGGATTCCGGTAAGATACTTTGAGAGCTGAAGCTTATTGAGACAGCGGTAATCCATCCACCATTGTAGCTTAAATATCTTCTTTGTAGCTAGCGCTTTTAAAAGAAGCGACGATAATCTTTTGTCGTCTCCATTTTATGAGGTTCAGTTCATTATTCACAATATAAAATAAACTATTCATGGAATTTTTATATTGAGGTCTCACTCAATATTACTGCATCCGTACATCGGTAACTGTCACCAATGAAAAAAAGGTTGACGAAAACTTTGCCATTGTTCTCAGGGAACGAGAGAACTTATTTTAAAGTATTTCCAAGAAATTGGTTGGGGAATGGGAAGTGGGATAGTGTTAAACGTAGCTCACCATGTCAGCCTCGCGTGCAGAAGCTCCATTGCGAGTTGGGCGTTGTTCCACGTCCAGATCAACTCCTCAAAGTACCTCACCGGTGCTTCTCCTGGTTTGCTTCTATTATCTCGCATGTCATTGTATTTTCACACACGTACTGTGTAGTACTGCACTCTCAGCGTTAAAGGCTGGCAGTCATGGTCGTTAAGTTCTAGCCACCATGCACTTCCATTACGCAACGATGTCGTCCGTGAGGTGCAACCGGCTCTTGCTTTACTGACGAGAACCTGAGTCCTTTGGGGCTGCCCCTAGCTTAATAGTTAGGAGGGTCGTCAGCTTCAGACATCGCAAGCACAAGACCGCATCGACTGCGTCTCTTCAGGCATGGTCTTTCTTTTACGTGGCACCATGCTGCAGACGTGAACAAAAGCGCGTTCCGAATGACAACGTCGGCGGTTGTTGGAGAGGTAGGAGCACGGAGGCTGCCCACGAGACCGTCTCAGTTAATAGAATAAAGGGAAGCGTCGCGGAAGCGTCTGCCTTTTCTTCACTTACGTTGTTCCCTTCTCAAGCTCTGTCATTCACGGAATGCGACGTTGCAAGCCATTACAAAAGGTCACGCATTCTTTCACGATGGAGTTTCGCCTTTCATTGCCGAGTCGCGCACCGAGGATTCGTTGGGTGGCATGCCATACACAGGAGCCGTGCGCGGTACACTTTATTTTCTCGCGAAGGCAACCACACATATGAGAAGGGGTAGAGGTAAGCAACGATGAAAAATACTTGGTAATGAAGGAATTTGATTTTTTTATTGATATATGTGAAAGGTAAGCTTAGATCGCAGCACTTCGTTAACCTTTTCCTGCTGTTGTTACCACACATTTGCCCCGCCGTGACGCATGGCTAACAAGAGCGCCCCAAGAAACGTCGCTTGTCCTATACTGACGTTGTGAATACATATTCGGTGCCTTTTTGCGTATCCCGCAGAGAAAACCTGCTTCGCCCTCACACGGGAATCAGTGGCGTAACGACGAGGAGTCCCACGGAGTGGCTCTTCATTAGAGTAATTAACATTTGCTGAAGCAACGGTCGCTCGCCTTTCTCTTCACGAGCAGCAAGAGTATCGTTTTCGTCAGAGGTTCGCCGTTACCGCCCTTTAAATGTGCCTGTTTTTAAGTATACCGTACGAAAGGGCAGCTCAAAGTGTCAGTATATAATGGTGCACTTAAATTTGATTAAACTCATGGAGCTACCCTGATGTAGCACGCCCTTCTTTGAAACTTACCCTCCCCATCTGTTCCCCCGTTCCATCCCTTGACCGAGAAAAACACGCTTCGATCTGAAATTGGCGCATACAAAGAGAGCGGCGACCTTCAAAGGCGGATGTTTCGCAAGGAGGTGCAGAAATTTTCCAGATACCACAGAGCCACCGAGTGTCGGTGAGGCTTCGAAATTGATATTAAGTGAAAATATAGCTCGCCCCGTTAGAGTCGTCGCGAGTGTCATCCGTCTATGCAGCACTTTTTGTTGGGCGCATTGTCTAAAGTCTTTAAATATTGTAAGGCACAGCAACGCTCCATGTAGCATATGAACCAAATTCAGTAAGTAGCTACTTCTTTTCGCTCACTGTGAAGCAAACCGAAGTCCATATGGCACGAATTTACGACTTTATGTGCTTCATCGTCCAGCATCGTTTCACGCGCCACCTGGGCACCAAGGAGGATCATGCTCCACTTACGTCATGAGACGCGGAAGCAAAGTAAAAGAAACAGCCGATCTTGTTAATTCTTCGCGCAGTTACCAAGAAGGGAGCCGTGAACAGCCAATGTCACGAGGTTAGACGCAGCGCCAGTGAACGTCCGCAGACTTAGCTCTTCCAGCTGTATAGAAAACCGTGCACACCTGTCAACTTTCCCTTACCACGGCATGACGGCGCGCTTCCTCCCCGCTTTTGTACCGCGACGATCGGCTCACCCTCACACTCGCACATACAGCATACGGCGCGCGGCGACAGTGCTATCGCCCTTGGAATTTATACGGAGCATCAAGACAACAGCGACGCAAAAATGCGCTTGGAGTGTCGATATAATTGAAAAAGCGAGAATTAGTCGTAGAGCAGGTAAAATTAATGGTATGGGAATACATTGCACTGTACCCCTGTAAAGAACACACCGCCGTAGATACAGGCATGTTGAGGCAAAGCCACCGTACGGCGCACTTTTGGGAAATAAAGCGTTCACTTGGACTAAGCAGCGCTCGCGCAAGACAATGATGTCTGGAAGGCGGCTTCGGCGGTGCCTATCAGAAGTGATAATTAGTCGAAAAGTAGGTAAACTACTCGGTAGGGCCGTAATTAAAGCCAATACTATATACAAGTAACCACTTGCACCATAAACTGCACTATCTCCTGGATCGCCCTACCTGACCTCTTGGTTAAAGAAAAGAAACAAAGGGTCAACCAAGTAATGACGCTAAAGAAGAAAAGGTCGATGTAATTTCGCGTGAAATGTGATACGCATAAGATACGAAATGAGTGAATAATGAACATGGGAAAGAGATAGAAGGAGACAGAATAGAGAGATTAGCCAACATTTTATAATCCAATCATTTGAACCACCGTGTACTTACGTCTAGCTTGTCTTCTTTAGCTTCGACACTTGGTTTGCTCTTTCTTTTCTTTTTTTCGGCCCACCCAGCAGACCACCAGTACAAGGCCACACTCAACGTTCAGCGGTATTGTCACTGTGACGCCGAGGTTCAGTCCGACAGTACCACCTTCACCACTTTCTTGCATGCACACACTAGCTTCTTTTACATGAACTGGACGCGAGAGGGTGGAGTCAGAAGCCTAGCTGACCCAGCCAGGCCCTCCTACATTTAGATGCATCTTCCT
This sequence comes from Dermacentor albipictus, assembly GCF_038994185.2. Lineage (NCBI taxonomy): Eukaryota > Metazoa > Arthropoda > Arachnida > Ixodida > Ixodidae > Dermacentor > Dermacentor albipictus. The sequence continues at coordinate 92,849,909 of NC_091821.1, forward strand.
AAAGTGGGTTCTGCTATTAACCAACCTCATGCAGGCCGGGTTTACCGAACTCGCCTCGGCGCTTGCTCGAGCTGACCTGCTAGCATTTAAAAGAACCCGACGACTAATTTTCAACCCGGCTAGCCGATTCGAACAGTTTTTTTTTTTTTCGGATGCATGTAAGCGTAGTTACTCCAAGCTCTCTTCAGCATTCCTGGTATCAAAAAAAAAATATTGTGAGACGTCATAATTAGCCCTTCAATAGGCCACGTTGCTATTCCCGCATGCGAAGATCAGTGGTGGCGTTCACGTTTGCACGGATCGTGTGGTTTCATTCGCAAGTTAAACAGATGAGGTGGTCATTCTCATGAAGTCCATTATCATCAATTTCAAGACATTTCATTTCACGCTGTCGACAGCTGCAGACCTCGCAGCCCCTTGTGTATACTATGCAGTTCATTATTGTAGAACCTTCAACCCCCTCAGTCATGGTCCATCTTCTGTGAGCTTAAGAGGAAGCTTTAGGTCGGGCCCAACTCCGACGCGGCCTATTCATATACATGTAAAACGCAAAACGTTTGTCTGAGATTACCCCTAAAGCGATTTTAATGAAATTTGTTCCATTTGAGAGAGAAAGTTAAATTCTAGTGACTGTTGGAAGTGGAATTTCGATTTAGGGCTTGAATTTTGTTAAAAAGATTTTCAAATATTCGACAGTTTGAAAAAAAATGGAAGCACAAAGTTTACAAATCCATAGCTCTGCATCAAGAACAGATATAGCCGTTCTGTAAACGACATCCATTACATAATTCAAACCGGACCTATTCGATATGTCATTTTACATCTTACGTGAATTTGTTACGTTGTTTACAAGGGTTCTGCAAAAGCTGTATTTCCATAGTACTACATTATTTATAATCATGTGTAATATATCAATTTTGTCCGCTTTAGATGTACTATTAGACGCAATTCATAGAATTGTATTATAATTTTTCGTTGTTGAGTTACAGAGTTCTAAACTTGATAGTCTCGTTCTTAAAAATGTTCGACTTTTGCCACTTTTTAATGAAAAATTTACAATCTAACTCAAAAATTCGAAACCACGGTCACTAGATTTTAAGTTTTTCTTTTAAATGCTACAAATCTCATCAAATTTAGTGCAGTGGTTGCCGAGAAAAACGAATTCTCCTTTTACATGTATTTAGATAGGAGCACCCGAGCTAAAGCTTCCTCTTAAGGCATTGGCCAATCCCGCTGTTTCATCATGAACCTAACGAGCAACCCGTCGCTGACATCATACTATAGATATAGTCCATCACCGCGCAACTGACAAGGGACACAACATCGACTACCGGGCCATTGCAGCATCTCTGATAACGAGCGTGTGAATGAGGCCGCTCGATCTGCCTGCAATAATGTGCACTGTCGAAAACGGATGCAACTAAAGATTAGCGCGCTGGCGCGAAAGCTTTATCCGTATCCGTACACTGGAGCTAGACCGAATTTGCCCACACTTATCTCCATATAGCTTGGATCCGCGTCTGCAGCTCCCTCTTCCGCCTGGAAAAACGCGAGCCGAAGAAACACGTCTATACCGCCTGTGGCTCAGCGTGGCATTCACCATTGCCTATTCATTCCAGATTGGAATGACTGGCAGTTCTGCACGTGACAGCTGTGGCTTCGAGGAGACAATCATGCATCTCTCTTTCGACTGCCCTCTCTACAGTGTGCTTAAAGAATAACTCTAGTCGGCGTTATAGAGACTGGACAATCGCCTCTTGTCGGAGGGAATACTTGGACACTGGTCCAAAAGTTCCTCAGCGAAGAAAGCTTTAAACGCGTTGCAGTGCGTTTTGCGGTCATGTGGACTGAGTGGAGGATGTGTTCCATAGCGTCACACTCGCACTCTGGGCAGCACAGCAGTGAGTTTTCTCTTTCCTTCCCCCCTCCAACTCCCCTCTCGACTAACGGGGATAATAGCAGTCACCAACAGCGATTAAACAGTTAATTTGACGCTCAAGCTGTATGCGCTTGGTTATTGATCCGACCCATCTGCCGCGGTTATCTAACAGTGTTAGTCTTTAAAGGGCCCCTCACCAAGCCCTACGGCAAATTTTGGCTATACACAGAGAGTTCTAAAGCACTGCCCAGGGAACGTTCTATCGCCTTAAAAAATCACCACAATCGACGTTCCTATCCAGCCCTTTACAATATCGGAGTCGAGGTCCCACGTGAGGTCTAATGCGGCTAATATTTGGAGTCGCGCTTAAAAGGTATTCACACGGGGGAGAAATCGGCTGTCAACGCGTACAGTGCGCATCATGTGACAACGACGTCGCAGTTTTGCAAGATGGCGTGCCGCCACCGAATTTCCCCGAAGAGAGCGGACCTTCTGTCCGGACGGAACAAACAATCCCCGTTTGGCGGGGAAGCAGCGGAATTTCGCGCTGGTGTCTGGGGACCTTGACCAAGTTGTTTCGTATGGGCGGCAACTGCACCGCAAATGCTTCATTGCTGTGGTTGGCGGCACTATCACATCTGCGGAGGCGCGTTGCATGTGTGCCACTGCGATGGCCAAATTAAGAAACAATACCACTTCATTTTTTTTTCTTTTTTTATCCGCTGATCAAACAAATCCCGTGCCTTTGGAGCACTACATATGAAGCATACAACAAGGTGCATTTGAAGAAATGAAGAGTGGTGTCGAGAGTAGAAGCTGCCAGAGTAGTCTGCTAACGCTGACCCCTCTTCCTGTTTGCCTCGCCCGTGTGAGCGGGGTACGTCTACGGGGAATTTTCGGCGGCGGCTGACGTCACTCGACTCCGTCCATATCTACCGTGAAAATGTCCCTGTGGCGAATAGCCCTTTAGTTTTGAGGGAGGCACGTCATTAGTATTCAAGTTAGCGTACCTTCAGGGTTTGTTCTACTACATGACGTAAATGTACTTTACACTACGGCAAATGCTGATATTTATCCTTTGAAGAATAGCCTACTGAATTTCATGCCTTATTTAAGCTGCAATGAGCAATTGAATACTAATAAGGTGTTTCTCCTAAAAGTGGACATCCGTGTACAATGCTGTTCCCGTCACACGTGCAATAGATTAAACACGCCTTGTTACTGTCGAATTTGCGACAACGTTAACGAAGTTTCGGATAGAAAACACGCGTCATGCGCGAGAGTGATAACCGAATAACCGCGTAAGATCTGTGTAGTGGTCAACGGGCAAACTGTAAAATATTGATGCTAGACAATATGTAAAAAAAAATTGATATATTTTTCTCTGGCTAAACTTTTCTCTTCCTTTCTTTTTCTCGAATGCAAATTGATGCTCCGGGGCCAGAATTTCATGGATGTGACTACAATTAAAAAGGAAACGGCATCGCTGCTGAAGCGCTTAGCAGGATATGATTTCCAATGGTGGTTTCAGCAATGGAATAAGAGCAGGAACCAGTGTCTAGTCGGGAGTAATACCATCGCGGAAAGCAGGCTGTCTTCAGGAAATTACATTGAAAGGGCAGTGGGAGCCCTTACAAAAATTGCTACCAAGTTTCTAGTCAGCTTCTATTACTTTCTCTCCAAAAACTGTATTGCTTTTAAATGAAATTTTTATAGAATTTTCTTACCGAGTTTCATGAACAGATTGGCCACAGTGTATTAATTGAAAATCTTTTTTTGTATGTCAATTTATCGCCTATTGGGTCAGTCAAAAAATAAGAGGGACACTTGCTCTATTTAGGGAGAAACGGCGATGTCTGTGTCTCGTATGGTCGACATTTATTAGAGTAATTTTCCTCATGTCGCTAGAACTCGAGAAAAAGATCGCCAGTTTTCTTTCATATTCAAATTACGAGCTCGGCCCGTGTTATAATGAGACGTTCACATACAAACACACCCTACACAAACAACAGAGCAACCCCTACACAGAACAGATACACACGACACATTCCCATATAAAAACTGCTCGCGCTACCTAGACCCAAGACCTTTCAGCAGGCTTGAACAGCTCTGGTGTTTCGCCAGTGGGGGCATCTCTGTTCTACGCATTTAAACAAACCTCAACAGCATGCTTGTATGTTTATAGTAATCTAATAGGCAACTCCACAGCACACAATTCTACTAATATAATGTTTCATTGTAATGAATGCCTTTCGTTTAGCGACTGGTGAATCGAATCCCCTCCAATTTTGACATTTTGAGTGTTTTCTTTCCAATCAATAAATTCTATTCATTCATAGAGTGTTTTCAATCGCTGGTCTAATAAATGTGTATTGAGTGTGGCTCAGTTGACACTATCTTAATTATAGTCAATTAAATGCGTATTGAGTGCGAGTCAACTGACGCTTTCTTATCTTCTGTCATTAAATCCCTACCGAGCATACTCATCAGAAATTTATGCTGAATTGCTTTTATAGGCTCAAAGTGATCTCGCTGTGCAGAGAATTGAAAATAAATGCACATTTTTGTAAGAAGGCGGCAACATTGATGTATCGGTAAGTTTGTGAAATTATTTTTTCAACGTACTGCATGAACCATTGAGGACAGACCGAGTTGTTATGCGCGTTCGTTGCCCAACGCCGGCTAGACAAGTAGCTTTGCGACGCCCATGCTGTCGCGCTAGGACTTTATGACGTCTGACGGTTTAGCTGCTGTGGTTGATGGGGCCGCCGTGTTGCGCTTCTCTGCCATCTGGGCTGATGGTTGAGGGGCACGTTTACCACCGTCTCTTCTCGAGATGCAGAAAGGTAATGCATATTTCGGTGCAGGGTACGTGCAAACATATTTGCTTCACTGTGTGACTTTTGGCTCGAGCCTATTTTTAAATGTATAGCATGGAGCATAAAATTGACAGTCACTCAAGTGTCCTCACGTTATTTGAATGCGAAGGCATTGTGACTTCTCTAAGCAATCGGTTATGTCCATGATACGTGACGTCATACGTTCTCACGTGTCCTTCACAACTCTACCTTAATTCATCTTAACCCGCCTTGCTCTCATTTTTACCACCCTTAATCCACCTCAATTTATTTTAATCTACCTTGCTCTAATTTGTACCAACCTTAATTCATCTTAATACACCTTGTTCTAATCTGTACCAAGCTTAATCCACCTTGCTCTAATCCGCACCAACCTTAATCCACCTTAATCCACTTTTAATTCACCTTCGTTCTCTTTACGTCACCTTAATTCCCTTTACTCCACCTTAAGTCACCTTACTCTAACTTGTAACTTTAGTTCTCTGTTACTACTGACGTCATAAATGACGCTGATGATGATTATGTTTGTTACCACTCGTTGCGGACAGTGCCGGCTTTTCTGCTAATGGGAGATATAATGCTTTCGCATTAATAGCAAAATTCGACCAGTTGAGCCATACAACCTGAATAGGTTTAATGGCGTTGTGGCGTTATATGATTGTTTTAAGCTAAGCTATCGGCCTCTTCCCTGAGGTTTGGCTCATGCCGTCGTAATCCTGTAATCGTCGTTACGTCGTTCTCGTACAGTCGTCGCCATGCCGTTTTCGTCACCCGTTGTGATACTATTGTCGTCATTCCTTCGTTGTCATGCGTAGGATCCGCATGATCAAACGTCAGAAGTTGTTGAGGGAGGTGTCTTCCGGTGAAAATGTGTCCAAATTTTTATTTATTTATTTATTTATTTATTTATTTATTTATTTATTTATTTATTTATTAAAGTGTACCTGTATATGGCTAAAGTACCATAAAATTTTCGTGTCGGCACACAGTAACTATCATCATCAATGGCCTCATATCCGAGTAAACCCTAATCCCCCGTAAGCAAGAAATAATGCAATGGCTCAGGGCCCCGTAAGGCAGAGGCTAGAAGCACTCAACAAAGTGAAGCGAACAGTGCTTGCATTCTTTGGCATCATGCAAACAACATGCAGGACAGCATGTCGAAAATTGTCATCGGCTGCCTCGGAGAAACCTAGTGGTGCAATGCTGAGTATGAGCCGCGATGGGGAGGCCACACGTGGTTAGGACTCCCGAAAAGCAGCTCGCGAACCGCAACGGTGCGAACTTTGACGAGAGTACGACGGCAGAGAGCGGTAAACGCCACAGAAGGTCGCGCGCCGGAGAGGCCGACCGTAAGCGGCAGGCCAGACGGGACGACGCGTGCCGTGAATCGGAGAATGCGTCGAAGAGACGCAAAAGCATCTTCGATGTTGAAATGTCATGTCCAAATGTTCATGGCTGCTCACTTTGCATGGGTTAGTTTGCGATGACGCTACCCCTCTGGTCGTTGTCGGTGATTTCAACGCGGATGTGTAGGGACCGCAAAGGGAGTGGTGTACACGTCTCGTGTTGGAGACATTTCTCTGGCGATGGCACACCGTTCCGGCCCGATCGGCCACCCAGCGGCGTACGTACCCATTTGACATTATCGAAGAATGTGTCTGCAGTTGCGAGTATGCCGATCAGTGTATATCATAGTGACCACGAAGCAATTGTGACCGTCGTTACTAAGTGACAATGAGTGACGTTATAAAGTCTTTACCACAGGTCTTCTTACCACGATACTTACAGCTCTGCTGGTCATCCGCCTTCGCAGGGCGGAATGGCCTTGATATTTTTTTTATTCATGGTCTTTACTCGTCCTGATACTTGGCCCTCTGTTTTAGACAAGTTTATATACAAGACAAGTTTATACAAGTTTATATACAAGCTTATACAATCCCCGGAGGGGGCCCGAGCCCCCTCCGGGGATTTCTGGGGGGGGGAGGCTCAGCCCCCCTACCCCCCCCCCCCCCGGCGATGCCAGAGCCTACCCTCCTCACCTAACGTGTCATTGCCAGCGTTTCGTCACCCACATCATTTGAGGTTCCTTCTGACTTGCCTCGATCTTCTCACTTAAAATTTTATTGTGGCTAATAGGCTACTACATCAATGTTGGCGCGGAAGTGCACGCATTTTAATTCGCACTTTGCTTTATTTGTGCAAGTCCTGACAATAGGACAACAAGCGCATTAGAACTACCAGCGGCAGCTGCCTCATCCGTTTATTCTCACTTCAACATTGTTTTAAATTTCCACTGTAAACACCATGCATATAGACAATATATTTAAATATATACACAGGACAAAGCTAATTATATTTTTAAAGAGAACGAGATAGACAATTAACAATTATTTCTGAAGGTATGGATAGATTATGCCGAGAGAATAAATATGTTGCTGTATGTTCACCTCGATTCAATATTCTTTGCGTGCTTTTTTGACCCTGAAGAAAACCTGTAGACTTTAGTGACCACTTGGCCGAGTCTTTTATCAGTGGCGTGTGAAATGCACGTGAATGATATGCGCCTCAGTATTGCTATTATTTCCAGTAAGCAAAGCTAACGACTCATCAAAATACACACCTTATAATTTACAACATTTATTAGGGATGGAACCATCGTCGCATACGTGCAGAGGTCATAAATATATACAGGGTGTCCCGATGAACTATATTTCACCAAGATTTAAGAAAGAGCAATGCGTTACTCGAAGAAACTCTAGTGCATATTGTTTCCAGTACAGTGGAGTAGCTGCCAGCGAAACCTCGTTACTGAGGTTTAATTGGGCCATTGTAATTATCTAACTGAATAGGTACTATCCTAATTATCAAAGTGTCAATGAGGCATTTGTACGCACAGCTAATGGACACCTAACTGCGGTATTTTCAGCGACGTACTAGATGGGTACTAATTTTTTTGATTGATAAATAAACGCTGCGATATATGGAGAATACCACGTGAGTGCGCTCCCACCCGCATCATAAAGCAGCGCCTTCGAACATTGTCCTTCTGATTTAGCCAGGACGAAATAAAGGAAATAAACAAAAACGTCGTGATCGGGCTAGTAGTGCCTTATCTGCCGCACCCCGGCCGAATTAACACGTCGCGTTTGGTGTTAATTGGAAACAAGCTGTGATATCTGTTGTCTTAGCGTTGATAAAGTGCACTGATGTTTTTTTTTTTTTTGCACAGAACCTATCACCACAAAAGCGAATTGACAACGTCAGTGCTAAATGTTTAAAGTTGCGTTTTGTTTAGTCCCAGTCGCCATGTATTTCTCTAATGATCAGAAGGAAAACACGATCCTTGCCTTGGGAGCTGCAAATTGCAACAGGAAGCCCGCAAATATATATCAGTCATGGAAGTGTCGCGGTAGACCAGTGGCATCGACTATTATCAGAAATTATGAAAACCTGAGGCAAACTGGCAGCTTCAAGAAACAGCGGCAAAGGATTCCATCTTTGAGTCCTAGCCTACGCGCGGATGTTCTAGCATTTATGGCCTCAAGTCCTCATGCTAGCGTGCGGGACATGGCCGCCCAGGTACCAATTTCCAAGTCATCAGTTTGGAGGATTCTAAATGACGGCCTTTCACCCATACCACCTTGACCAGCACCACTTCTTGGAAGATAGGGACCTGTAGAATCGCTTGGCTTCTCGAATTGGGTCCTCACAAAAGCTGATGCGTCATCGGACTTTTTGAGGAACATCATGTGCACAGATTAAGTCAATTACAGCAGAAACGCCCAGGTAAATTTGCATAATGCACACTATTGAAGTGACTCCAATCCACACTGGCTAAAGCGCAATCGGAAGCAGTACCAGTGATGGTTCAATGCTGCGGCGGAATTTACGGCGGTGCTATAATCGGCCCCATCTTCTTCGACCACACATTGACTGGACAGCGTTACCTGGATGAAATCCTTGAAGGAGTGGTGGATGAGTTTCTCAGCGAAGTCCCGCTGTCCCGTAGTCCACTTCTGTGGTATCAGCAAGATGGGGCACCCACACACAGCAGCAGCCAAGAACGAAACTGGCTGGATGCGGCTTTTCATGCGCAATGGAATGGAAGGCACGATCCTATAAATTGGCCGGCTAGGTCACCTGGCCTCTTTCCATTCGACTTCTTTCTTTGAGGTTATGTGAAAGATCGTGCTTACATGATCAAGATGGACGTCAGATTAGCTCAAGGCAAAAATAACGGATGTTTGCCGTAGAATTTCAGTGTAGGTAATCAAGAAAGCCACTGAAGATGTGATAAAGTGGACTCAGTACTGCGTAGCTGTAGAAGGAGACCTCTTCGAGCACGCCCTCTAGGCAGCAGCTGGTGTTCAACGGGGCTTATGAATTCATAGATAATAAGGGCACACTGAAATATGATGTTTTTTCTGTTTCTTTTTTTTTCGCAGGCATCCCGATTGCCAGTTCGCCTCATTTAGTAGTGGTACACGCGTACTTTTTTTTCTTGAACGAATCGGTTTTGCCTTTTCTCTACACGTGGGTCGCTTCTCGGTCTGTTTATTTCGCTTTTATTTTTTGCCACGAACCTGTTTTTGCAACACGCATACACTTTTATGAAAAATAAAGCCGTCACTAATTCGGCTTTGGTGCGAAGCAAGTTTCTGGCGCGAAATATAGCTGCGCGTGCACTCTTGCGATGCGGCGTGAGCGGAGCCCAGATTTTGAAACCTTCCATGCCTATATTCCATTGCTTCTCCCGTTTCGTGTGTGGTCACAGCGGCGCTTCGGCCGCATTGTCAAGAGGGATTCTGTAATCAATGTGATCAATAGGTCAGCCTTGAGAGACGGATCATAACTGTGACGCAGAAATGAGATGAAGGAATAGCTGAGAAGCCGCGAAAACGGCTGTTGGTATTCCTTCCCTACCATTATCGAGGTGACGCGCTGTTTCTTCAGGTGCGCGACAGGTAATGCAGTTGCTTTCAATCAGCTTATTTGAGGGCGCTTCTTTACGGGGGTGTGGGTGGGAGCGCAGTCAAGTGGTGAGCGAGTGAAGAAACTTTATTGCAGGTCCGGCGAGGACGCGAACTCGTCGCGCACCCGGCTAGTCCCACGTCGGGACTGGCAGGTCTAGCCCACCAGCCCGGTCGCGGGCACGCCGGACAGTCAGGATTTGCTTTTCTAGAGCGGGGCTACGCAGAAGCGAGTCCCACTCCTCCATGACGAACTTGGGATATGTCGACCCGCACTCCTAGAGCATGTGCGCTAGAGTGGAGGTCTGCCCGCAGGACGGGCAGGCGTCGTGGCTGTACACGTCGACGTAAGGCTCGTGGAGAACGGACAGACACGGATATGTGCTGGTCGGAAGAAGTCTAAGCGAAACGGTTTGCGCCCTATTAAACTTGGGGTGAGGGGGTGGAAAGACCCTTCTAGACATGTAGAAGAATTTAATAACCTCGTTGTGAGCAGCAGGAGCGTCTCTGCGGCCGTATAGGGAGGAGGGGAGTCGGCGCTCCTTACAGAGGAAGCGCGGTCGGTGAAGTCACGCGCAGCCTCGTGAGCAGACTCATTTAGGTTCGGGGGAGCACCCTCGACCGACTCTACGTGAGCGGGAAACCAGTGGATTGAATGATGCATGAGAGCATTGGGACTCGAGCTGCTAAGATGAGCAGTTTGCTTGGCGATGCAACCCTTTTAAAAAGCCCTAACTGCCGTTTTCGAATCGCTATAGATCTCGGACCCACGACCGTCTAGCAGGGCGAGGGCGAGGGCGATGGCGGCTTGCTCGGCGACTCCGGGGTCTGAAGTGTGAATGGAGGCGCTATTGGAAATCTTGCCGCTGGAGTCGACCACAAGACGGCAGAGGTCTTCCCATCGCTGTACTCAGCGGCGTCGACGAAGCTTGCTCTAATGTCTCGTTGCATGATCTGTTTGAGGATGGCTGCTGCTCTGGCCTTGCGTCTGCCCTCGTTGTGGGCGGGATGGACGTTTCGGGGCACAGGGGCCACTTCGAACTTGTCTCGAATGCACCTAGGGATCGGGGTACTGACCATAGGGAATCCCGCAGGGTGGTAACCCAGCTCTCCGAGGATGCGTTTACCTGCCGCTGTGGTGCTCAGGCGAGTGAGTTGCGCGCGTTTTTGGGCTTCTGCAATTTCCTCAGCGGTGTTATGCACCCCCAGCTTGAGGAGATCCTCGGTATGGGGCACTGATGGGTAGCCCGAGAGCCCTCTTGACTACTTTGCGGATGAGAGCGTTGAGCTTGTCTCGCTCCGCTCTGAGCAAGTTGTGCCTAGAATTCGTGTATGTGAAGTGGCATAGTACGAAGGCATTGATCAACCTGAGGAGATTGTTTTCCTTCATGCCTCGGTGTCTGTTGCCTTGCGATGATCTTGCGGAGAGCCGTTCCGTTCCCAGCCGTTTAATTCGACAAACATGCCCAGGACCCGAATAACGTCGATCCTGGGTATCAACCCCCCCCCCCCCCCGTCACAAGTTCGAAGACTGATACTGCTTTCGGAGACTGGCTTAATTCCAATCTTTAGGTCTGCCTCCCTTCTGTTTTCTGTAAAGCAGAAGCTCCGACTTGGCGGGGGAGCATCGAAGTCCGGTGGGACGGAGATACTCCTCGATCACCTGCATGGCTTCTTCGACTCTGCCCTCGCAGCCGCCGGAGCATCATAAAGTGATGTCGTCGGCGTAGATGGTGTGCTTGACGTCCTCGACGCGTGCGAACCTCTCGGAAAGACCAATCATACAGATTTTAAACAGTGTGAGGGAGATGACGGCGCCCTGAGGAGTGCCCCGCCCTCCGAGGGGCACATCGTCAGAGCGGAAGTCCCCATTTCGAAGCTTGGCCTTCCTGTCCGTTAGAAAAGAGCAGACGTAGCTGTGGAATCTGGAACCGAGACCCAGGTCTGAAATGGTCTTTACGACGAAGGTGTGGAGCACGTTGTCAAAAGCCTTCTCGAAGTCCAGACCGAGCAGAGCCTTGATGTCTCTGGAACGGCCATCCACAATCTGATGCTTGATTAGTTTCATGGCATCCTGAGTCGAGAGTCCGGCGCGGAAACCAATCATGTTGTATGTCTAAACCTCGTTGTCTTCGAGGTACCCGTTGAGCCTGTTGAGGACGACGCGCTCCATGACCTTGCCGACGCAAGAGGTCAGAGAAATCGGCCTGAGGTTCTCGATGTTCGGGGCCTTGCAGGGCTTGGGAATGAGCACCGTGCAGGCCATCTTCCATTCTGCAGGAACAACGCCGCTCTTCCAGGATTCGTTGATCTTGTCGGTCAGAAAGACGATCGACGTGTCGTCGAGGTTTCTCAACATTCTGTTGGTGACTCCGTCCGGACCCGGCGCAGACTTGCGGTTGAGTGCGTAGATGGCCTGTCTGACCTCCGTAACGGAGAAGTCTTCATCCAGTTCGGGGCGTGGAGGGCCTCGGTAGCCCGGGAGTTGGGTTGACGGATCTCCGTCGCGACGGACGGGCAGGTACTTTTGTATCAGTTCTGAGACGAGTTCATCAACCGTGTGAGGTGTGGTGGCTTCGTGAAGGGCTCGAGCCAACGTATGCCTCTGGTTTGACTTCGAGCCACTTTCGTAGAGAAGGTGCTTCAGCATACCCCAGAATTTGCCGTTGCGCATCTGTCCATCGATGGATTTGCAGAGCTCGTCCCACTGCTATGGCATAGCACCTTGCAGGGGTCATCGATGACCTTGTTGAGTTCCGAGATCTTCTTTCGGAGTCTGCGATTGAGCCTGCGATTGATCAGCTGGCCTCGAACAGCAGACTCGCCCACCTGATCGAGGCCAGAGTCACGTGGTATTTTCCGTATTTCGTGGGGTTTCTTTGCCAGTCGGAAAAAAATATACGCAATTATTGCGTCACTGAAAAAAAACGCAGTTAGATGTCATTTGAGGGTGCCTACAAATGTCCCTTTGACACTTTGATAATAAGGACAGTACTTCTCATGTTAGATAGTTGCAATTACCGAAATAAATTCCCGTAACAAAAAATTACTGGCGGCTGGAGTAACGCTACTGCTGTTTTTTTTTTTTTTAAGTCTTGGTGCATGATAGTTGGAGCAGCCTGTGTAATTCACTCAGTAACCGAAATGAGGTCAAACCGGATTCACTCGTAATCAGAATCAACAGAAGTCATGCGCAGCAGCGCTTACACTCAGACTCACAGAAAGAGAAAAAAAAAAGAGGCGGAGAGAGGCTTCATTTTCGCCGGAAAGGCGAAGCAGTATTACTGACAGCGAAGTATACGACAATTACACGAAGGAAGATTACACCACCGAGAGACGCCGGAATCTTGGCGGTGCGAGAGGACTCAGGCTCTGAAACTGTACTGTCTTCTACTGTGACGTCTTCTATATTCTCATATTCTGATATTTTCCTACAGGCAATATATATATACAGGAAAGAGACCACGAAGCTTTTGTAAATAAGACGTGTTTACTTAACGTTTTCGGCTGGTGCACCAGCCTTCGTCAGAGTACGTACATATATATATATACAGTAGGCAAGGAGGAATTCTTCAGGCTACCTTTCAAACGTAAATAACTTGAGTGGTGCTACAAGATAAACAGAACAACTATTTAATTTCAACAGTTTCGATCGGTGGACCGATCTTCATCAGGATTTACAAAAAAAAAAATGGCAGTTCTGCCCTGGTAGTGAAGCCACCCGACCGGGTGCCCGGTCGTTCTCAGATACATTCTCAGATACATACAGTCGTTCTCAGATACGTTCTTTGGCAGATTTACAGCTGCCTTTGGCAGCTATGCAGGGCAAGAGGAAGGCGGAGTCCCATGTATGTAGAGCAAGGATGTCAGTGAGAAAACAAAAAAAAAGAAAAATAGAGAAAAAAAGGAAGAAAGGAAAAGAAAAACGCATACAGGAGGAGGGACACGTATGTCGGAGAGTTAGGGGGGCGGCAAGTAGCGGCAGCTAGGTTCCCGTCCACCCGAGGCAAGGAGGGAGAAAACGGTCGCTGCGCAGCACCAGTGCGCGTGCTGCCGTTGTAGCGGGAGAGAGGGCAAGTTGAATCGGGTGGCGGGGGGCCCAATAGAGAAGGGGCCCAGAAGCAAGACAGAAGAGTGGCAACTTGTGGAAAGAAACAGTGTCATAGTACACATATACAAGGCACGGCCCGTTCCGGCAACTCTGTGGTCCAGCTACGGTGCGAAAAAAAATATATAGTTCCAAAAAGAATATATGCGTGAGATTCGCAAAGCAAGTGCGCCCCTGGGCTTAGATTTAGGGAGCAGAGTTAAATAGCCTCCTTGTGGTCCAGTTTTTGAACATTTAACCGACAACTGACATCAAGTTAGCCTGTGCGTATTCCAAGAAGGGCAATAGGTCACTCAGAATGACCACTTGATTGGCAGGGTGCAGGAAAATGAACTTATTGGTATTTCGCTCGCCCCCTCGAAGCGCATGCGGAGGGATGAGCAAGCAGTGAATAGCCAGCGTCTCAATTTTAGAGGACAGAGCATGTATTCGTGTTTCCCATGCACTCTCACGGCATATCCCGGAGGTACGTCAGCCGCCCCGGACTCTCATTAATTCATTTAGCGTAGGTTCCAAATTTATGGATGAAGAACGATTCTCTCTGCTCACGTGCACGGGTGTATTGGAAACCAGATTGCAAGAGCACAACGCTCACGCGTTCAAAGGAGTGATCTGGCAGCCGAATGTGCCTGGAGAAGGGTAAATTCGGGAGACTTTTCACATGGGCGCGGTGATTGTTGAACCGCAGGCGGAAAGGGGTCTCTGTTTGTCCGATATATTCCTGCCTACACACCTCGCATCGAATTTTGTACACGACGTTACTGGAATCACAGTCAAGATTTTGGTTAATTTTATATACGAAAGACGAGTTCGATGCCTTAGCCGTGTCTGTTGTTGTCATGTGACGGCATACCTTACAACGAGGTTTCCCACACGGTCGACAGCCCTTGGGCGTGTTTGACTTCTGTGTCCTCGCCCTGACTAACAAATCTCTTAAATTTTTGTTTCTTCTATACACAACCCGAGGCGGCTGCTTGAAGATAGTAGCGAGTCGGAGGCTCTGTTTCATGATATTGAAATGGCGGTTGAGAATGGCATTGACCCGCGGAGCACCGGTAGTGTATGTGAGGACCAAGTTCGGATCTGATTGTGTATTGGTATTGCTTACCCTTTCTCCCATTATATGTGCTCGATCTAAGCTCGGTCTACTATTTTTGAAGGATATTTTTGGCGTATGAGAGCAGATTTCAGTTCCTCCGCATGTCGCTCAAATTGCGCAGATTCGGAACAGACTCTTCTGTATCTGTGGGCCTGGGAGTAGGGAATGCCTGTTTTGCAGTGATGGGGGTGGCTACTATAAAAATGCAGATATTGCTGACGATCTGTCGGCTTTTTGTATAGGGACGTGGAAATGCGACCGCCACACAGTGACAGAGTGACGTCGAGGAAGTGAATATTATCTTGGTAGAAGTTGTACGTAAAGCAGATTGACGGGTGCAGAGAATTGAAATTGGAAATGAAGTCTAAGAGACTTTGTTCATTGTCGGCCTACACAAAGAAAATGTCATCCAGGAATCGCTTATAAAATATTGGTTTTACGGCCGAGTTTGCGAGGAAGGGTATTTCTAAAGATGCCATAAAGATATTTGCATAATTTGGCGCCATCTTCGTTCCCATGGCGGTTCCGCTGATTTGCAGATAATGCTTGCCCTCGAACTCGAAGTGATTATATTTCAGTACTAGATTTAGAAGAGTGTAAACTGTATCTTTATCTAATTGCCTAGGTTGGCTGGAGCCAGCGTAAGCTGAAACTGCGGAAACTATGCCCTCGGCGTGAGGTATGTTGGTGTACAAAGATGCGACATCCATAGTGACCAAGTAACCCCCCGCCGGCACCGTCAGGTTTGATACCTCCCGAAGGAAGCGATTTGTGTCTTTAATGTACGAAGGGAATGAAGATGGGATGTCCTTAATGAGACTTTTAATAAAGCTGGATATTTTCTCAGTCACTGTTCCATTACTGGAAACGATAGGCCGACCGGGATTGTTTATTTTGTGAATTTTGTGAATATATATCTGTTTATTCTAATTTCCAGTGACTCCGGCTTTGCCGCATTTCGGTTACTTAGATATTTACACAGGGTGTCCCAATTATCATGCAACAAGACCTAAAAAAAGACCAGTCGCTTTACTCGAAGAAAACCTGCTGCACAGTGTTTCCAGTACAGTGGAGTAGCCGTCACTAGTTTTTACAGCTGGTAATGGCTAGGTTCTGGCGGATCTAATCTCCGTGGACATAGACCAAAAATTTTTCTTACGTGGGCTGATACCGAAGATAGTGCAATGCCGGGCCGACCCGCGGCGAAGGTGAAGCAGGCGTTAAGCCCTCCTCATACG
Source organism: Dermacentor albipictus (assembly GCF_038994185.2). Classification (NCBI taxonomy): domain Eukaryota; kingdom Metazoa; phylum Arthropoda; class Arachnida; order Ixodida; family Ixodidae; genus Dermacentor; species Dermacentor albipictus. The sequence continues at coordinate 92,866,064 of NC_091821.1, forward strand.
TGGGCCGATTACGAAGGTGATTCAACGCCGGGCCAACCCTTGGCGGAGGTGCAGTGCGCCATTAAGGGGCCCACATACACCGCTTCGCCGGTCATCCTTCTTCATAGAGTGGAAGGGCACTGAGATTTTATTTTTCATGAGTCGTTAGCATCGCTTTCTGGAAACAGAAGCCATACTGAGACACATATATAATTCACGTGCATTTTACACGCCGTTAATAAGACTCTGCCGAAGGGGTCAGTGAAGTCTGCAGGTTTTTTTTTTTTTTCAGGGTCATAAAAGCACGCAAAGCAATTTGAAACGACATGAAAATACAACAACATATTCATTATCTAGACGTAGGCTACCCATACATTTAGAAATAATTTGATTGGCTTTCAAAAATATAGTATACTTTGTCCTGTGTGTATTTTTAAGTGTATTGTTATGTGCATGGTGTTTACAGTGTAAATTTAAAACAATGTTGAAGTGAGAAAATACGGATGAGGCAGCTGCCGCTAGTGCTTCTAATGTGCTTGTCCTCCTTTGTCAAGATTTGCAGAAATAAAGCGAAAGTATGAATTAAAAGCCGTGCACGTCCGCGCCAACAAGGATACAGTAAGCTATTAGCCATAATACATATTTAAGTGAAAAGGTCGAAGCAATTTAAAAGAAACCGGAAATGATGTGGGTGACGAAACCTTGGTAATGACATTTTAGGTGTCTGTGTGTGGCGGGGGGTTAGCCTTCGGCATCGCAGGGGGGGGGGGGGGGGGGGGCTCTGCTCCCTCTGGAAAACTGCGGAGGGGGCTCGGGCCCCGGAGCCACTCCGTCGTCGGCGTCTATGGTGTGAGTGGTTGCAAACATTTGATGGTTGCTCGGCTTTGGCACCCTCGCGTTCGTCACGTAGGGTGCAGTGATGGCCTGACGAGACTATAGGGCATCAAGACAGATTGATGCCAAACATCGTGCACCCCCTTTCACTACGGCGGAACGTGTCAGTGTCCACAGGGTGCGCAAGCGCACGATGTTAACGCAAGCACAGGGGCACCAACCACTTACGAGCGCGGTGGGCTTGAGCGGCGCCACCGGAAGGGGGATCTGCGACTGAAGTGTGTGTAGACGGCGGGACCAGCCCATCAGCATCAACCTGGAGCATCCAGGGCACACACCACGGCAGAAGCGTGGGACCGCAGCCAGAGCAGACCACGCTGGCGCCCTATAGTACCACAGCTGCTGGGAGTTGGCTACAGCGCGGTTCAAATCTGTCTTCATCGACAACGAGTTCTGTATTTGGTTACGTCATTTCTGTGCCCTAGTGCCATACAGCCTACCCATTTGTTTTTCTTTTGTCTTTCATAGAACAGCGCCGTAAATGAGGTTTTTTTTTTTAGACTGCACTACTTTTGCGATCGGCTCATACTTTTCGTTCGACACCGAAAGACCGAAAAGCGCTTGAAGTATGCAAAGAATTCTAATCGGATTAAAAAAATGTTCTCCGCCAACATTAATGAAAGCTTCACTTAGGCCTGTTCCAACGGCGCGTGGTATCCCCGAACTTTTTTATATTTTTAAATATTATTCTGGCGTTTAACATGCTGACCTCATTAGGCATCAGGCACGCCGCAGTGGAGACTCCGGATTTATTTTGACTAGCTGAACTTCGTTAACGTGCACCGAATACACAGTACACGAGCACTGATGCTTTCTTTTTCATTCCGCCCCTATCGGAATGCGGCCACCGCGGCCGGGATTGAACCCGCGACTTCGTGTTCAGCATAGCAACACTGCAGCCTGAGCTATAGCGGCGGGGAGGGTGCGCTTATGTTGCTTACGATATATATATATATATATATATATATTGTCGCGAAGCACTTTGAGCAGTAAGCGTTCGCGACTAGAACGTTGGAGCAGCGAGAGGTAGTGTAGCCGACCGAGCACCGAAACAAGGTTGTTCTTTCTCGTCGTCGTTGTCTCTCTCCTAGCCACAGCCCCACTGCTCCCTATTTTACAGTACAGTTATCTCCCCCGAGGAGAAGGAAGCCGTCCCGGCGACCTACGGGTAGGACAGCACAGGCGGATCATAGTAGGGCTTGAGACGCTGGGCATGCACAATTTCGCCTCCACGACGGCGATGATCCAAAGGTAGCTCGAGGGGTTCCACAATATAGTTGACTGGAGACGTTTGTTTGATCACGCGGTATGGGCCTTGGTACTTCGACGCGAGTTTCGGTGACAGTCCAGTGGTAGAGGCTGGAACCCAAAGCCACACTAGCGAGCCAGGAGCATAGGATACAGGAGCATTGGAACTTTCTCGATGGTGCTTCTGGCGTTGCTGGTCTTCTGACGTAAATATACGGGAAAGCTTGCGACACTCTTCTGCGTGTGCAGCAGCTTCGGATAGGGTAGTTGTTTCCATGGAGTCAGGGCGGTACGGAAGGATCGTATCCATTGTGGAAAAAGGTTCGCGTCCGTACAGGAGAAAGAAGGGCGAAAATCCCGTGGTAGTCTGCGTGGCGGTGTTGTAAGCGTAGGTCAGAAAAGGTAGAACATGGTCCCATTTGGTTTGGTTGGATCCGACGTACATGGCCAGCATGTCACCAAGAGTGCGACTAAAGCGCTCGGTCATGCCATTAGTCTGCGGATGATACGCAGTAGTGGTGCGATGAATGATGCGGCATTCTTTGAGGAGAGCCTCGATGACGTCGGAGAGGAAGACGCGGCCTCTGTCACTGAGTAATGCCCTGGGAGCTCCGTGGAGAAGGATGATGTGGCGCAGGAGAAACCAGGCGACGTCACGTGCGGAAGCGCTGGACAAAGGGGAAGTTTCCGCATAGCGCGTAAGATGGTCGATGGCCACGATTACCCAGCGATTGCCATCTGATGTGGTTGGCAGAGGTCCATAAATGTCGATGCCTACTCGATCAAAAGCACGCGCTGGGCAAGGCAAAGGCTGCAATGGGGCGGTTGAACGACGAGGGGGATCTTTACGGTGTTGGCAAACCAGACAGGAGCGGACATAATGATGGATGAATCGATACATCCCCCGCCAGTAGTAACGAAGGCGTAGACGCGCGTATGTCTTCAGTACCCCCGCATGCGCGCACTGGGGATCGTCGTGGAACGCTGCGCAAATATCCGAACGCAGGGGTCGCGGGATGACAAGCAACCATTTGCGGCCGTCCGGGAGGTAGTTGCGACGGTACAGGAGCCCGTCGCGAATGGAGAAGTGATGGGCTTGGCGACGTAATGCGCGATTGTTAGTGGGTGTCGATGGGCTGGACAAAAAACGCAGCATGGACACAATCCATGGGTCTTTCTTCTGTTCCAGAAGAATGTCCGTGGCAGCAAGGGAAGACTCGGACAATGAGGCCTTCGGGAAGCTAGCCTCGTCTTTTAGTGGCGAACGAGACAAGGCATCCGCATCCGAATGTTTTCGGCCAGAACGATACAGCACGCGAATGTCGTACTCCTGCAGTCGAAGGGCCCATCGAGCAAGACGACCGGACGGTTCTTTTAAGGACGACAGCCAGCACAGCGAATGGTGATCAGTTATGACGTCAAACGGGCGGCCATAAAGATACGGACGGAATTTGGTTATGGCCCAAATTATAGCGAGGCATTCCTTTTCTGTGACAGAATAGTTCGATTCAGGTTTAGTGAGTGCACGACTGGCGAAGGCAACGACGTACTCATAGAAGCCAGCCTTTCTCTGAGCGAGAACGGCCCCAAGGCCAACGCCACTGGCATCCGTGTGTATTTCAGTTGGAGCACTGGGGTCGAAATGGCGCAGGATTGGTGGTGACGTCAAGAGACGAAGTAGCTTTGTGAAGGCGGCATAGCAATCCGGTGACCAGGTTGAAAGGTTGTGGCCACCATGAAGAAGCTGCGTTAAAGGTGCTATTATAGTGGCAAAATTGCGGATGAAACGGCGAAAGTATGACGCTAATCCAATGAAGCTGCGCAGTTCTTTTAAAGTCGTTGGTCGGGGAAACTGGGCAACAGCTTGTAGTTTCGCCGGATCAGGGAGTACACCTTCTTTCGACACGACATGGCCGAGGATGACCAGCTGCCGGGCAGCGAAGTAACACTTCTTCAAGTTAAGCTGGAGGCCAGCATCGGCGATGCACTTTAGGACGCGTTCAAGTCGAAGTAAGTGGGAAGGAAAGTCTGGTGAAAAGATAACGATGTGGTCCAGATAACACAGGCATATCTGCCACTTGAGGCCGCGCAAGATGTTGTCCATCATTCTTTTAAATGTGGCAGGCGCATTACACAGGCCAAATGGCATCACGGTGAATTCAAATAAACCGTCAGGTGTGATGAAGGCCGTTTTCGGACGGTCTGACTCAGCCACTGGCACTTGCCAGTACCCGGATCGTAAGTCTAAGGATGAGTAGAATTCAGCGCCTTGGAGGCAGTCTAGCGCGTCGTCAATACGGGGTAGCGGATAAACGTCCTTGCGTGTGATCTTATTAAGTCGCCGGTAGTCCACGCAAAAGCGAATTGTGCCGTCTTTCTTTTTTACCAGCACTACAGAGGAAGCCGAGGGACTGTGTGAAGGTTGTATGACACCACGTTGGAGCATGTCTGCAACTTGCTCAGCGATCACGCTACGCTCCGTGGCGGATACACGATACGGCCTGTGGCGTAAAGGCGCATGATTGCCGGTGTCGATGTGATGGACAACAGTGGAAGTACGGCCTAAACGAGATTGTTGTAGGTCGAATGACGTGCGAAAGCGGTCTAGAAGATGGACGACCTGGGCGTGCTGCGCTGGAGTGAAGTTGAGATCAATACTATGGTAAAATGTTGGGTCACACGGCGGCGTGGGAGGAGAAACTTGAAGGGCCAGAGCGTCAAGCGGAGGAGAAGCCGGGTCGTCAGGCACATCGTAAAGGAAGCTTGGTTCGATTTCGTCGGCATAACCAAGACACTCATTGTGGAGCAGCCTAGCAGGGCAAGCAAACAGGTTGGATACATAAAGTGCGCTCGAACCTTGTCGAATGGCAAGAAGGGCAAAAGGAAGCAAGAAAGGATGGCGGCGAGCAACAAGCTTAGACGGCGTGAAAAGAACTGTGGAGTCGGAAAACCCAACGCAGGAAACGGGTACAAGTGCGGCAGAGTATGGAGGAATCTCGGTGTCGGCGGTGACGAACACACGACCGGAAGTGTCATCAGTATCTGCAAAAATGTTGGTGCCGAATGGCGACAGCGCGAGTTCAGCACGGGCACAATCTATAACGGCATGATGAGAGGACAGAAAGTCCCATCCTAAAATCATGGCATGGGAGCAGCGAGGCAGAACTACGAACTCAACATAGTATAAAGCGCCGCTTATAACAACACGCACGGTACACTTCCCTAAGGGTTCAATCGGCGCAGCGCTTGCTGTTGTAGGGGTTTAAGGACGGACTCCGGGATGAAAACCAAACTTGGGAGTATTTATTTTACATTATTTACAAGGAGGTGAGAGTCATTTAACAGACGTACAGTCTTTACGGGCCGGCAGCAACTCGGACGCTGCGGCCCGCGGCAAGACGTTCGAGAGAGGTGAATCAGGGAATCAGGGACTGCTCTGGTCTCTCTGGAATCCTTCTTTTAAACCCTTCGAGGACTGGAAGTCGCGTCATGTTTGGCCAATGAGAGAGTCCGCTCAGATGACGCCATTTTCAGCCAATGGTAGGCGCCCGTGCGATGGTGTCATACCCGGCGAAGAGAGTCGGCGCTTGGTCCTCCTCTCTTGGTCACTTGATCCCCCTGCGATCTTGCCTCGCAGACTGGCAATGCGCTTCTTCCAAGGAGGAGAAGGGGAGGGGGGGTGCTCATGCTCCATTGTCCTAGGACCCACCTGCTCCCGGTGCTACGGCCGCGCAGCGGTAGCAAATGTCTTCTTCAAAGGCGAAGGGGGATGATTGGGCTCTATTGTCCGAGGACACCTTCTAATCCCGGCGGCGTACGACCTTGTTGGCACGTGAACTTGTGGGCTCGTGCGCTCCTCTGGAATGTGCTTTCCTGCTTCTGCATTCCTCAATTAGCTGTGCTGCGATTCGATGTGGTCTGGGGAACTCGAAGTAGCCTCAGGAAACGGCGCCATATCTAACAGCTCGTCCTCGCCCCGGTTGTTCTGAATGGCCGGTGAACTCAATTCGCTGGCCATGAGGAACGCTGAAAGAAGCTGCAGGGTACTGGGGTCGAGCCTCGTTTGACAACCTTCGGGATCCTGGGCCCTGGAGAACATACGTCAAACAAACAAAACAACACAGCGCTGCACCACGCGTAAGCGCAGGCTCTTCACCCCTGACTCGCCAGGCTATTTCTGAGTCAAAATGAACCCTGATCTTTTATTTCCCCAATTTTGACAAAACAGTTCCAACCACCCCTCCAAACAGCTATCCATTTCTCCTCGATTGCCGACAAGACCAGAGTACTATTGTTGTTGCAAAACAAAAGGGTCGTCGACGATGCAAACAACAAATGAAAACAGCCGAACATAGCTTAAGTGGCCTAACTACACGAACAGCATGTTTCCAATCTATCGTAGTGGCGTACTTATCGCACGTATTGGTGCCACTGAACAATCTGGTCAACCTCACAAGTACGTAATCACAAGCGCACTAGCCTTGTGGTCATTAAACAAAACGCGTACTTGCGTTGTAGGCAAACTTTTCATTTACGCTTACTCACGTTTCTTCCCTGAAAGTCCTACAGGACACGTGACTTAAACGAACGATTAAGCTCGCGGGACTTACACACTCGGCAGAACTTTTAAAATGATGCGTCTTCTACTAACTCTTTCCACGCATGCTCACTAAAGAAGTCAGAATACGGCTGCCCTCAACACACACCAGCAACCCAGTCATAAATCTGCTTCCTTCCGTCCACACAGGACATGCGCTAATGGAGCTAAGAACGCCTCTCAATGCAAATGATGCACTTATTGAAAACTACGCGGTTAACCTTAGAAAATAAAAAAACGCTTATATAAAAAAAAGAAGGTTAACTAAAAAACACGCGCTTTTTATCATAGGCCTTTCGACGATAACCTGGACCTTCAGGTTACTCACACACACAAAAAAAGCCTATCTACTTATTAATGAGCATCTCGCGAGACTACAGGTTTACTTAAAACACATCTTTCAAATCTCGGAGCTTCTCAAACGTAAACACAAACAAAGCTCAAACTTTACACATTGAAAGAAATCCCAGTCTCAAATCGCGAAAACTTTCCGATGCTCAAAATAAAAAAAACAACACACTTCATTTCTACGGAAGGGCTCTTGGCCTCTCTTTCCAAACGTTTTAGACTGACTCATACTTTCAATCGGACTCGAGGTGGGCGCGGTTTCAAAGCTACTCTGGCTGCCGAGAAACAACAAAAGGGCTGACTCACTATCAGCTCCCCCAAGACGTTACGGTCTCCTGCCAATTTGCGTCCTCGCGCCCCGCTTTCAACATGACCTCGACTGACCGCGTCGCTACTCCCCACCGGGTCTCGTCCTGCCACCTTGCGTTTCTTCGAACTGCACGCTGAGCTGTGAAAAGAACTACGGAACGACGAGGAGTTTAACTGCGTCGTGCCCTTTGTCCGCGTCCGTGCAGAACATGCTTCGCGGTCCACCTTTGACCGGTGGCTCAAACGTTTTGGATGCGTCAACATCATCCTTGACGACCGCACCTTTTTCCTCGCGCCCTGCCCTTTTGGGTTTCTCGCCATCTTTGGCGGCGCTACAATAGTTACCGTCTTTCGGTCTTTACCGCTCTTCTTTTTACGGCGCTTTCTCTTTGCACTCGCTTTCATGTCGCCTTCTCGTGCCTCGTGCTGGCCGGTACACATTTCGTCGGCCCGGATCGGTCTCTTACCCGCACAGTCTGAGTGATTCTCACTTAAATCAACACTCTCTCTGCCTCGACTGGCGGACAGCTCAACCGACTCTGGAACAATGCAGCAGGCTTTACTCGAGTTAGACAACTCGCACTCTTGCGAACTGCCCTCTACTACATTGCCCAGCTCACGCTGTGCATCGGCACACAGCCCGTCGGTATCGATCGCTGTCTCACGCGTACAGTCCGAATGATTAATAACTGAACCATCCCTATCTAGGCTATCTAGACTGGCGGAGAGCCGCACCGATCCCTGAACAATGCAGTTGTTCTCTCGTGAGCTACGGAGCTCGCCACCCCGAGAACTATTCTCAACTGCATCGTCCAGCTCGCACTTCATTTCTGCACGCACATCTGGCTCTACATGGGTGCTCGCGTCTGTCGGGTCAGCAGTACCCTTTTCTTCGCTAGCAACCTCGCTAACATTACCAGCGACGCACACGCTCGCTAACTGTGCCAATTTGTTCGCAGCTGGCCTAGCTGTCGCCACAGTCATCTGTTGGCACAGCACCTCGTCGCTCTCACTACGGCCTTTAACGGCCTCTGTTGCCACTAAGGCATCGTTAGCAGCTAGCCTTTTCCCTTCACTTATGAATCTGCAGCTAATCTCACAGGCACTACTCTTCTCGTCGGCTTTTGGCGAAAATCCGCTCGATGCTGCCTCATTCTTTCGCTCTGTAGTACCTACAGAATTCTCAGACAGCCGTTGTCTCTGTGCCAATAACTGATCACAATACTGTATCTCTTTGATCAGTGCTGCCTTCTCTCTCTCATACTTTTGCTCACGCTTTCGTTCCTGATACTCACGTTCGTGACGCTCACACCTAAGAGTAAGTTCTTGAAGCTCATGCTTCCGTTCATTCATGCGTTCTTCACGCTTACTCTCACTCTTAAGTTCACGACGCTCTCGCACACGTACACGACGCTCACGCTCCCGTGGCTCCTGTATCACCTCCCAAGCAAGCTCAATGCTTTTGTCATCATTGCCACTATCGTTAATCGCCTTTATGATAGCTGGCGTTTCCATCCGTTCGTCCGCCTCAACTCCCAAATCGTCGCACACCAACAACAAGTCTAACCTCGCCAACCTTCTAAGATCCATGGCAGCTGCCCCGACAGGTGGTTAAAACTGTTTTCCTTAATTAATTTGTGCAAACACACAATGCATCAAACTCCCGATTCCCAGAACAATCAAAATGAACACACAACATTTGAGTCTGGCGAATCATAAGGAAAAAAACCACGCGCTCACTTACGGTTGCAGCACCCTGCCATCCGGTTCATTCGTCCGCTGTTCCCGGTTCCTCCGGACTCCCTGGGTCGAAGGCTCGCTCCTTCTTCGCTACTCCCAGTTTCTTCGGACCTTTTTCGACGAAGGCTCTCTCTTCTTCGCTCTTCCCGGTTCTTTAGGATCTCTCTCGACGAAGGTTTATCCGTAGCGCTGCCACCAGCTGTTGCATTCGGAGGCGATCTCACCGCTGCCAACCAGATGTAGGGGTTTAAGGACGGACTCCGGGATGAAAACCAAACTTGGGAGTATTTATTTTACATTATTTACAAGGAGGTGAGAGTCATTTAACAGACGTACAGTCTTTACGGGCCGGCAGCAACTCGGACGCTGCGGCCCGCGGCAAGACATTCGAGAGAGGTGAATCAGGGAATCAGGGACTGCTCTGGTCTCTCTGGAATCCTTCTTTTAAACCCTTCGAGGACTGGAAGTCGCGTCATGTTTGGCCAATGGGAGAGTCCGCTCAGATGACGTCATTTTCAGCCAATGGTAGGCGCCCGTGCGATGGTGTCATACCCGGCGAAGAGAGTCGGCGCTTGGTCCTCCTCTCTTGGTCACTTGATCCCCCTGCGATCTTGCCTCGCAGACTGGCAATGCGCTTCTTCCAAGGAGGAGAAGGGGAGGGGGGGTGCTCATGCTCCATTGTCCTAGGACCCACCTGCTCCCGGTGCTACGGCCGCGCAGCGGTAGCAAATGTCTTCTTCAAAGGCGAAGGGGGATGATTGGGCTCTATTGTCCGAGGACCCCTTCTAATCCCGGCGGCGTACGACCTTGTTGGCACGTGAACTTGTGGGCTCGTGCGCTCCTCTGGAATGTGCTTTCCTGCTTCTGCATTCCTCAGTTAGCTGTGCTGTGATTCGATGTGGTCTGGGGAACTCGAAGTAGCCTCAGGAAACGGCGCCATATCTAACACTGTACGTAATGAAATTGTAGAATATGGCGTCGCGACTTTTCGAAGGGTAAGACGAAGCTGGTCCGAAATCACTGATATTGCTGCTCCCGTGTCTACAAGCGCATGAACGGCAATGTCTTCTGCATAAACTTCAAGGACGTTTGCAGGAAATAAATGAGGTCTTGAGGAGTTCGCCGAGATCGCAGTTCTTGCCTCCGGAACTGCGGTCCTTAGTTTTCCTCTCGGATAGCTTCAGGACGACGGATAAGCGGCGACAGAGAACGCCGACGGGGAGACGGAGACCGACGGGTATTGAAGGGTCGGGAAAGAGGAGACGAGGCTTCGAAGGGCTGAGCGGCAGTAGCAGAACGGGACGGAGAGTCGAAACTGTTACTGTGTGCCCTCGGAGAATCCGAAGGATACCATCCACGCCGGCGGCAAAACCGTGCTACATGCCCAGGTAGGCCGCACGAATAACATATAGGCCGATTGTCATGGGTGCGCCATGGATTGAGAACAGCGGGCGGAGACTGTTGGAAATACTGCCGAGGTGGGCGCGCGGGCTGCTGTGGCGGCCAGTAGCTGCTTCGGGCGGCAGGAGAATATGTTGCAGCTGCTTGCGGAGGTGAGGGAAAGCCGCTGGTAAGTCTGGATTGATTACCTGCAGAAGGAGGCCTTGGATTAGCGACAACGGCAGCGTACGTAAGTGGCACAGGCGTAGGAGGCGGTTGATGAGCAAGTGGTACTGCGTTAGCGACTTGTTCTTGTATCATGTGACGGAGATCTGGAGATATATATATATCAACCCTTCCATTCTGTGAAGAAGGACGAGCAGTGAAGTGCGGTGTGTTTCACCTCAATCGAAGCGTGTATTTGATATTATTATTATTATTATTATTATTATTATTATTATTATTATTATTATTATTATTATTATTATTATTATTATTATTATTATTATTATTATTATTATTATTATTATTATTATTATTATTATTATTATTGAAGAAGACAGACAAGAATACATGTTTTGAATTCGCGTGGCAGACGGCAATTCCACAATATTTACAACTTCACTGTGAACTAATTAAGACAAGTATATGAAACTCGGCGTAATGATAGACTCGTCTTAGCGGCCGATTCTAGTATATTTTTTTCCAAGATATCTACATTATATTGAGAGCTACAGAGCATCCGCGAAAAACTGGAGACGAAAATTTTTTCGTGTCGACGCGACGCGTAGACGGACAGACATCGCCCACCGCCGCAGGTAGCTGTACATATACAGCTTCGCTGTAAAAAGTATAATAAGGCCAGTTCATTTAGTAGCAGACTTTAAAGACCTGCGGCTATCTCGATAGTGGTGCTAGTCTGAGGATTTCTGCTATACAGACCAGACTTCGTTACTGCTCGGCTTCAGTTCCGCAGTACACATGGTGACATGGACCTAATTAGTTCAAAAGGAAATTACAGAAGATTAGAGAACTGTGTTGTTTGAAACAACGCATAAGCGTGAGAAGAATAGACTTCGCAAGCCGCTGCGCAACGAAAAGTAGTAGGCGTAACGTTAGAGAGTAAACAGGTGTAGCTGACATTCTAACTGAGACTGAGAAGAACAAGTGGAGTTGGTGAGGTAAAGGGCATAGAGCTGATAAACGGTAGTCTCATAAAAGAACAGATGTTTTTTTTTTCGCCGTTTTTACTGTTGGCTGAAAAGACAACGCATGCTAACTGCACATTTTGCCGAAACGAGCCCGTCTTTTTTACTCCGATAAGGTTTGACTTTTGTTTGCCCTAACGAGCTGGCCACCAGCTCGCTCGCGCACCCACCTGCGCTGCACCTCGCGACTGCGAAACAGCGGTTTCGAGAAAAACGAGGAAGTATCGTTGCTCGCGGAGTGCGCATCCTTCGATGGAACCGAGCGCTGCCCCGGACCGCGCTCGCTTGGCATATCAAGCGGCGGTGCAGAGATTCAGCAAGCAGGCTCGGGCGTCTTCACGAAGCGCCATGCCCCCACGACGCAAGCATTCGGCGTCCCGGGAGCCGAGGAAACGCGTCGCCGCCGCCGCCGCCGGCCGCGGCTCCAGCGCATCCCCGGCTCGAGTGGCGCATGCTGGCGCGCTCATCGCTGACGGCAAGCGCCGTTCGGGCACTTTTTCCAAAGTCCTCTTCGGAGCCCTCATCAGCGTCCTCGCGGGGGTGTGCGTCCTCGTCAGCGCCCACTTGGCTGCATCGCTCGCGGAGGAGCCGTACCGGTGCACCTGAGCCCCGGACCATCGGCGGCGACCGGGGTCCTCGCCTGTCACCCAGCTGTGGACACCACCTGATCTACCAGCAGACAGGAGGACACGTGAGGCCTGCACGCCTCCCCCCCCCCCCCCCCCGCAGTTTCCACAGCTTTCTTTCTTCTCGACCCCGTGCGCTTTGAGAACTAACTTCAGTGCCAGCCAGTATCGCGAAGCTTTCTTTTCTTTCTTTCCTTTTTTCTCTGCGTTTGGCCTGTTCCTTTGGGAACTTTCGAAAAAGAACGACAAACAACCTGCTTCTTCGAGCAACAAGTTGCGAACTTTGTCATCGTGCTCGCGGCTGGCAGGTTGGGCCGACATGCTGAAGCAAGACCTCTGCGCCTTTCTCTTGTGCTTTGCGTTCAGCATCTTCGCGCTTGTCGCCATCGGCACTTCAGCCATACTTCTCGCACGTTCACCGCAGACGGGGAAACTTAATAAAGCTCGTGGATCTTGTATTGTGAGCCTAAATATTGTCTGTTTAACACCGGTTCAGCCGCCAAGTATTTTTGTCTGAATGATCTGCCCAGCTGCGTTCGTACTGCAGTTACGTGCAGTGTCTTAAGACGCTTACTGCGAGTAGAGCGCTACTTCCAGCTTTTAATTGTTGCATTAGACTTCGGCGTGCTAGTTCGCTTTCACTGACAATATTACCATCGATAAATATGTGGCTCGTTTCTCAGCGGATCGTACTCGTGTGCCCGAGCATGACAGGGCAAATGTGTTGCCGTTAAAATTAAAGAAATAATAGAGTTAATGACTACGCTAACCAACTCCCCTAAGTATCCCTGCACGTAGCGCAGTAGTCGTATACATCCGAACGAATGTTCACATACACAATGCTCAAGATTGGTTTTCAGTTTAACCCCATTGTGCACTGCAGTTATCGATGACATTGTGAAATTTTTAATTCTCTGTTCGGTCAGATGCATGATTAAGGAACAACTCCTCCGAAGATGACGTTAAAGGGACACTAAAAGCAAATACTAAGTCGTCGTGGACTGTTTAAATAGAATTCCAGAAACGTCGCAGCGCTTGTTTCGTGCCAAGAAAAGACTTAGTTTACGAAAGAAAGAAATGCGTCTGAAAAGTCCGCACCCAGACGCGAGCTGCAAGCTCTGCAAACACGAACTCGCATACATCGCACACATCTTATCTAGAGGACAAAATAGAACCGGACCTTCTCGAGGAGCGATGGCTAAGCGCTCTGACTAGCTCGGAACTTCACGGATGGGCTATCCAGCGGGCCCGGGCAGCGGTGGAAAAACTATGCCTCACCGCACATAATGCCCGGGTGGCCTGAGCCCGGGCTGGCAACCTCGCAGGTCCTTTTCCCATTAAAGTTTTTTCCGTCCGTCCGTCCGCATACCTTTAGCGCGATTCAAATCTCGCGCCCTCGAACAGGAAAGCGGTGACGTTGCGTACGCCATCACCGTCCTTTGCTGCCGTCGGTGAGTACAATGGCGCCCGAGAGGCGGCGCTACAGCTTTCTGCGCAATATGCAAACGCGCGGCCAGGGATAAACCGAGCCAGGACAGAGCGTTGGATTCGCCACTGGAGCTGCTCTCGGTCAAGTGGCGTGGACCGTTCGGGAATCCTGCGACATCGCATGGACGTGGCATTCAGTGCTACTTGCAGTTTGTGAGAGATTCGCGAGGCAGCAAAATCAGCTCAACACTTTGCGATAACGAAACTACTGAAACGCGAAAGCGTGGGCGGCGCAGGGTGGAGAAAACGAAACCTGGCGACCGCCCGCGTCATTGTCAAGGGTAGCGCCATTCAGTTCTTTTTTTTTTTCTAAAAAGTCATATAGAACTACTCAAGCAGCATTTCCTTTTGCCTTATAAATCAATACAATGATAATTTGATTACGAGTGTTCGAGTAATAGTGACAGAATTATAATGAGGAGAGCCTTCGTCGTCGGGTTAGTACTTCAATGTCCCGAGCTAGCCTCTAGTGGTGTCCAGCATTTACCTCAATTCCTCAAATACTAAAGCTCTTTCCCGATAATATTGACGTCTTAGACGTTCTCGAGCACTAATATACCACTTTAGCTTGACTTAATATTTGCTTTAGTGTCCCTCTAACAATGGAACGTACAGGATGTACTGTGGTGGCCACAGATTTTTTTTTTGTGCGGGGACTTCGGATTCGGACTTCGGATTTTTTGTGCGGGGACTTCGGAACTGGCTAATAATATTCGGCACTCTCTGCTTGATGGCACAACACATTTGCACATTTCTCAATACTTTTCCGGTTGAATTTCAATCCCAAGAATGATTTCATACTTTTTGATGGTACCTTGAATGCGACCTGTTAAAACTGTTTTGTGACCTCATTTACTTGGGAGTCACGTGATCTTTAACCAGGAATGACTGGATGGGAGAAGACGACGTGGGCGCTTTTCTTTGTTCAATTTATCCTTGTGTACTTTAATGTGTAGCATAAATATGTAAACAAGTACTTTCATATTTCGTGCTACCTTTATACCACCTGTTAATCGCATTTTGTAGAGCGCAGTAAGATCATAAAGCAATTTTTTGTGTGTGTGACATGGGAGAAGACAAGGGGGAGTGTTGCTTAGTTGAAGAGTGTTTGCACTTGGGTACTGTTAAGACACCACCCGATTCATGGCCAATACCCCAGAGTGGTTTGCGCCATTTCACTAAGGAACAACAACATTTAAGGCACAATTTCAAACACGAAAGAAATAATTCTACATATTCAGATGCTATCTCTAATTGGACCCTGTTAAAACAGTTTTGTGAACTCGGAAAGTAAGCCCATAACGCAACTTTTCTACGCCTGAAAGGAAATGTGCCCGTGGAAATTTGTTAACTTCTTTCTTAATTTATTTTTATTGCCGACGCTTCGACTGTGATGTTATAGGTATACCCGGATACCGAACTGCTTGGCGCAGTAAGCAGCCTGTATCAGAATCAAAGAAGGTGAACGCGATGAATGAATACTGGTAAGCGTCGTTGTGTCAGCACGTGCTCTTCCCTCAGTTTTGCATAAGTGGGACATGATTTAAAAGGTATAGTCGTGGGGAAAAGCTATCATCGTCAAGAAATGCCTTCACGGGCCATTATTCGATAACACAACAACAACAGTGCTCACTACAACAATAGTACCCATCTCAGTGTGGGCAAAAATGTACTACGTCTAGAGTTTGACTCAAAAGCACCCCTGCAGGGAGAGCGCTCCTGACTAGGCTGGGACGGGACACGAGCGGACACGTAGATAGATATGCATACGTGCCCGACTGCTTAAGAAAAACAATAAGCGTTAAGCCAGTACCTAAGAACATGGACCCCAAACCTCCACGAGAGCAGAAGGCAGGCGCGAGCCGAATACGTGGAAAAGACACTAGCGCTGCAAGAGAACACGGTGTACACGAATGCTGCCACGTACCCGCGAGAAGGGAAGCGCACGGCCACGGCGGTGGTGGTGGACGGCGACGGGAATCTGATCACATGTGCGACGGCAAAGGCAGCCGACACAGCGGAGGCCGAAGAAATTGCCGTGGCGCTGGCGGCAGTAGAAGGATATAGGACAGGTAGGCCTCTAAACATCTTAACAGACTCGAAGGAAGCGTGCAGAAATTACACGAGGGGCAGGATTAGCAAAGCCGCCCTCAGAATTCTTGGTGGAGCCAACTTCGCCGAGAGGAAAGTTACGCACAAGTTAATTTGGATTACGGCCCACGCAGGCATAGAGGGTAACGAAAGGGCAGACAGCCTAGCTCGAGAGAGCACGTTCCGAGCAGAGCAGTCGCGCTCCCCGGAGTATCACCCACACGCTTGTGAGGGAGGATACACAGAAATCTTAAACTTATACAGAGGGACGAGAGCCAAATATCCCCCACCGCACAAAGCTCTAACGCAGGAGGAAGCAACGAGTTGGCGCAGATTGCAGACAAACTTCTTCCCAAATTTATACATCCTAAACAAAATGTACCCAACACAATACAGAGACACCTGCCCATGGTGCGGGGCCACACCCACACTATACCATGTCACATGGGAATATAAACACAATAAATCATTCCACCAACACAATAACCCGAGTGCGGAGCAATGGGAGAGTCGGCTTACCAGCTGCGAGCTCACGGCCCAAAGGGCCTTAGTGCAGCACGCTAGTGAGGTAGCTAGGCTCAGTGGAGCCCTGGAATAGGGGCCCACCCTTGCCGGAAGAGGCTGCAAGTCGCCGGCGCCCAAGACGACCGAGACCTCGAGACGCTAAATCCTTGAAGGAACCAAATAAAGTTTCTCTCTCTCTGTGCGACCTTTCTTGCGTTCGAGCCACTTCGCGAATGCGATTCTGCCACCCAATTTCCAGTACCGAATGGCGGTAGCATTCGTGTTTTAACTGGCGCGGTCTTTGGAGCATTTCTTCAGCGAAGCTTCCCAGCAAACCAGTTTATCAGCGTTCTTCTTCAGAGCACAGAATAGTCTTCCGTGTCCAAGAACACGATTTTATTGGTTTTATCATTGGGTTATCTTTGTGAATAAACCAAGTGGTATGTGACAGCAACGTGGTGTGCTTGATTTCGTGCGCATGGTTCCTCCCGGTTTAAGGTTGTCCCGGTCATTGACCCACCGCGGGAGCTTAGTGGCTATGGCGTTGCAGTGCTGATCTTGAGGTCGCGAGTCCGACTCTGGCCGCGGCGGCCATACATGTAATATAATTTACCCCCTGTATGTGTGTAAATTATTTTGCAGTGATTTCGGTGGGAGCGAAACGAAAAAAATACGCTAGCGTGCGTAGATTTAGGTGCACGTTAAAGGACCCGAGGTGGTGAAATTGAATCCGCAGCCTCCCACGTACTAATGCGCGCCTCATAATCATGTCCTGGTTTTGGCATGTAAAACCAGATAATTTAATTTTTTAAGTTGTATTCTCAATTTCACGCGTAAAATCCCAGAATTTAATTATTTTAATATTCCTAATTGATGCATCTGGGCCTATCATGTGCGTTTAATGTCAGTATCTGTACTCTAAACTCTGCGACCACCTACACATCTTTCAAAACGAATAACATTAGTTACATCGTGGTAATTTTATACCGCTAACCACGACTTGCGCACTTTCCTCGATGTGTGGTTTCCAGTCTGCTGTCCCCTTTATTTATTTTTGCCTTTCGATTACGCTTACCGCTAGTCCGTTTTCACGTCGACCGCTACACGGAACCTTGTCAGGATAATTCATTAGATACAAAGATAAAAGTTTTCTATAAAGAAAAGTTCACTATAAGCGGGGTCACAATTAGTTCAGCGTGCAGGATTGCTTTAACACAAGATTAAATATTTATTGATTCAACCTAAATGAACCACCCCTTTACTAATCCACCCTGGCGCGCCGTGGAGTGCCGGGATGGATACTTGAGCAACAAAATTTTAGTTACACTATTTAAGCTACAATATTTTAGCTAAAAAATGCTCATAACAGGTGACGCACAGTCATGTACGTCGTGGCACGTGCGTACGTAACGCCAAGAGCATTAATGGAACGAGGAGCCTGGAGGCATGTTCGCATCGACGGACGCGTTCTATAGTGGGTAATGGCATCACCAAGGTGGCTGATGCTTATACTGTACAAGTTTGGAGAACATGAACGCGTTTATACCTCAGGAACGTAAGAGTCCACTTGGTGCCCACATAAGCGTTTACTATTACCGGAGTTATACAATGTGTGATGTCAACATAACTGAATTCTACTACATCAATGTCTTCAGCTGTTAGCGCGCACTTCTCGAATGTAGCGAATGATGTCGGCAAACATCACGTGTCGAGAAGGTGTGTAAGCTTATTATTACAAAATTAAAAACGTACCTCATAAGCGTATAGTTGGACTCTGGGCAGACATGAAGTCTCAAAACGCGAGGTGCCACCGTTTAAGTGCTCGCCTCTAACTTTTTTTTTTTCGGAGGAAGGCAATGCATGCGCGTGCGGCGCAAGAGTGTGACGTGCGCTACCTGGGTGCGCAGATGATCAAGATGATGATCGCTTGCGTGGCCGCGTTCCTCCTCTGCTGGCTCCCACTGAACCTGTTCATCGTCGTGTCGGAGCAGTACCCGTCCATCTACGACTTGAGCGGCATCGGCTACATGTGGTTCGTCTGCCACTGGCTGGCCATGAGCCACGCCTGCTACAACCCGCTCATCTACTTCTGGATGAACGCAAAGTTCCGGGCGGGCCTGCAGGCGCTGTTCCGCTGCCTGCCGGCCACACGCCGGCGCTCCTCGTGCTTCGTGTCTACCTGCAACGTCAAGAAGGCGGCCACTTCCAACAGCAATGCTATCTGACTCAGTGCCCAAGGCGCCGCGGTGCCCGTCTCTGTGTCCCATTGCAGGTACTACGCGTCTGCGCCTACCCTCCTCTTCTCGTGCGTCACTCTGACGCCGCACTTTTCCGGAGAGCGATCGAGCAGCTGGCAAAACGCCCCGGATAGTGCGAAGCCAGAGAGGTTCGCGGCAGCTGTGGTATAGCTGGTAGACGCAGCGTACAGCTCGCAATCATCCTGTAGGCGTTGTGGCAGCTGCCGGGGGCCATCGTGCAAAATACTTGAGGGTATACGAAATGAGAGTGTACGAAATGAAATCACTTGTAAATCCCTACAGGCCAGCCATGCCCACGCCCGAAGCACACACAAATGTATACACTTCACTTGTTTCAGCACGCGCGGTGACAACTTTGCAGTGCATGAGAGCGTGCGTGTAAGTATATACATAAATACTTATAGTTTAAATCAGTGCGGAAGACGACAGCAACACGAAGAGGACACAGGACGAGCGCTATCAAGCAACTGAAGTTTATTAAGAGCAATGCACAAAAGCAATACACAATGCACACTTTTTGTGTGCTGTTCTTAACAAACTTCACTTGTTATAGATAGCGTTCTTCCTGTGTCATTCTCTTCCTGTTGCCGTCGTCTCCCGCACGGATATAAAGTACGCATTCATTACAACTAGCCCAACTTCCTGCGTTACATACATACTGTGCGCGCACAGCAGCGTTTAGAGGCAGGTGGAAATTAGTATATACTTGGTGAGACGACGTATCAAGCACAAACATCGTTCAAGCCTTTAGAGTCTCCCTTTCTCCCATCGTCTGACCTCAACCGAAGTGAAGCGCAGACGCTTTGCCAGGGCGATTGTGTATATAGCACAACTGCGCTGACAGGACGCCTTAGGGAGTGCGTCTTTATTCAAACGTGAGTTTTACGGCGTTACCTCTCGGCTATATACAGTAGCATTTATGACACCAGCAGCGGCAAGCCATTTTATTGGGTTTCATGAGACCAGAGCGTCAATGTAAAACGCTGTTTCAATTCCATAATATTTTATAGTTGCTGGTATTAGATAGTAGGTGCGCACTGCAGTGCGGCTATAGCAGTTCAGCGGACACGTTCGGCGTAGCCAGCGAGGGCTTTGTTACGACGTGGAATCCAGATCGCTGAAGTCTGGCCTTGGCTGTCCATAGCAGAAGAACTGGGTAAGCGAAAAAAAAAAAGGGAGGGCCTGGTTCTAGGCCACCGACATGACCCTACTTTCCTAAATGTGGAAACCCCAATATTCGCGCACTCGTAATTACCCTACATTAGCGTGGTGGAAGACCCGGGCAAGCGCTGTATAAAGGTGACAGTCCTTTGCCTGAAGCAACAACGGCTTTACCGTGAGCAACAAGGCTGTCTATCATTCCTCCCTGCACAGAGGGGAATGTCTCGTGAGCGGCACTGTGCGAGCTGCAGTGAAAATCGATACAGGCTGCAGGACAGGCATGCCATAGGATGCAGAAGCATGTTTGCCTTCTTGGAACGCCCGGACGATGGGAAGTACTTAACGCAGCGTAAATCAGTGCCATCCAGCTACAGGCGACATCTACTCAAACGAAACTGGCGCAAGGTGAAGAGCCCCTAAAAATGCTGTAAATTGTGTGGACTCTCCCCGAAACTAAATTTAAGTGTACTAGCAAAGCACTGTGCTGTGTATTTTTAATCAATCCGCCTGTGGCGTACCTTCCCTTTTTGCGATGGCTAACACCAACATGGGCACCCACACTGAGGACATCGGAGTACGCCTTGCTTTTAACCGCGGAGCAAAGCGCATAAATTAACGCGTAATCTGCGCTAGACATTCTTCCGCACCAATCAGAGTTAGTCGCGAGGAGATTGCCGCTGTTGCTGGCACTCCCGCTGTGTAGTATGCGGCAGTTCCGCGCTGAAAAGCCAAATGGTCTCGTCATGCGTGAGTAGCACAGCGCACGAACATGCTCTGCCATTGTTTTTAAAATGAGCGCAAACTTTGTTTCTGAACTGATGCTTTTGCCACCGGCAGACGTCAAAAGGCCGCTCCGACACACTAATTAGCTGATCAATTATGAGTAGGATTTAATTATGAGATCTTTGCCTGCTTAAAACGTAGAACACGTTAGTAGTGCCTGCGATGGAGACGCGGTTGGTCGGCTTTGATGACGTGAGGAGGAGAAAGGGTGTTGCTTGGTACAGGTAGACCTATAGCCTCGTAAAAGTTGCCGGAAATCGCTCCGCCTGAACGCCACTATCAAACGCGATACGGCCTGAAACACTTCGCAGTCCAGCTGACAATACCATGGCCAGTATAACTAAAAACTATTACAATTTGTTTTTATTCCAAATCTATACCATTAGTTCTCCGTGTTAGGCCAAAATGACTCGGGTCCAGCCCATATGGGAGGGCCACGCGCCCACATGAGCGGAAACCGAGCCATTTAGTCGTATCACGGAAAGATAATAGCAGATTTGGAATAAAAACAGATTGGAATAGTTTTTTTTTTTTGTCATACCGGCCATGGTATCAAAATAAAGTTGACACGGAGCCCAGTACTTTGTGCGTGTTCATAACCACGGCGACCCACACTGCTCGCCATTCGCCTTCAGCCCTAGTATCACGGAGGATCTCTAGGGGGGGGCCGAAGCACCTCTCTCCTCAATATACAATGTCATCGCGGGAACAAAATATCACTTGCATTTGAGTGTCGCGCTTTCTTGCGCTTTAGTTCATCTATTATTATCTTACGTTCTGGTTAAAATTCAGGGAAAGTATTTACTTTTTTGGCTTTATGAAGTAAAGAACACATATCTACAGGACACGTTCACGTAAGGTATCTCCAAGTTTTGTCGTGGCGACTGCTCTTTCGAGCAGCTGTTTTAAAAGACATTTTCGACTGTCCTCAACCAACGCCGCTGCTAGTACTGAACAGTCGCGGCAAGTGAAGGTTGAACAGCGCTATATGCCGCTCTATAAGAGCCCATCTTAACGCCGCTTAAAACTAGTAATTGGCGTGAAAAATAATGTTTTCATTTTGAAATGGAGGCATTTCGTCGTTGTATTACCACGAAGAGTTCGGTACGTTAAGGTAATATTTCGTTTCATCACAACATGGAACAAAATTATCAAGAACATGGAGCTGGGGAGCACAATGAGCGTGTAGGCCGTAGGAACAGGTTGTCATGTTGCACGTGACCCGGCGAGCCCTGTGCTGATCCATGAAACACAGCGACGTTGTCTCCTCCAGCGAACTCTGACGTGGCGTATCGGACCTTGGCTGATCCACTGTGAGGACCGGAAACAGGGTTTCGAAAAAGGTAAGCGTTAAGAGCTGTGCGCCACTGTATGCCGTTTCACCGCAAGACAAGCGAGCATTTTCACTGCGCTGAGCGTGCACGGTACGCTGGCTGTGTGACGACTCTGTTACTTTCGATCTTTCACGCTTTGCCTTCTTTCCGGCCGCCTTAAAAACAAGGCGTTGAAGGTTAATACCGTGTGCCCGAATCCCCATCAGGAGACTCCTGAAGGACTGGCGCGGTGTCCGTCAGCGGAGCGGTCATTGGCGGTGACCCTCCTGGCCGACAAAAGATTTACAACGTGTGCACGCTGCATGCCGTATAGCCACTGACTGCATGCGTGTTCGTTTTTCGTAGCTGCGGTAGGCATGGTCGACTGCATTGTTCATCGCAGACACGCGGCACCTTATACCGCTGGCGTATTCGTTTGCTTACAGACACCGCTTTCACAGTCTTTCTTTCATTCTCTTTCTTTTTCTTTTCTTTTTCAGTAGGGCTCAAAAACGCACATCGGAGACGCTACGGCTTCCCACATCCTTCCTGTTTTTTCGCTATTTTTTTTCGTAACTACAGCTGCTACTCAGTGGGAGATAACCTCTACATCGTTGCCCGTCCCGCGCGTGCCAGCTACCTGCGGCCTTGGCCATCCTTGCAGCATTTATTTGCTTGTTCAGCGTTGTTCTCTTTCTTGTTGACGTTTGATGCGTTGTTATTCTTATCCTCGTTATGTATACGCTGTTTCTCACTTCTGCGGAAGGAATTACATGTCCCTTAAGACCACCTTTTTTCCCCTCTCTCCCTATCTCGCTCTCTTCTTTCCTAAGGGTATTTTCTGCAACGTCCTTGTGCCTTTCCTTTTTTCTGCGTGTGTAGTTCATTATTTCCCACGCTTTACGCGGAAGATTTCCGCTGGGTTTACACTGACACGTAGCCCATTGTGCCGCATGTGCTTAAAGTATAAGCTTCCCGTGGACAGAAATAATATAACATTCTCTCACGTTCCTTGTTTCAATGCTTGGTGTTCGATGCTTGCTTTGCTCATGAAGCTGAGTTTGGTAAGGGTAATTCTGGATGATGTGTACACGTTTTATTCTTACATTATCATCATTGTTTTTAATAGAGGTAGAACTGCTGTAAGTGCCTTGACGTTTTCAAAATGGTTTATTTGGATTAATTTGTGCGCATGGTTTACGACTTCTTTACAGAGCATGCTCATTGCAAGTCTCTATCCGTGTCTGCCGCATGCTATCGCGTCGGTGTATTCCGTATGGGACGCTTCGCTCACATTGCTGAGAAGAACGCCATAATTACTGAATTCGCATAACTCCTCCGATCAAAGATTTTTATTGAAAAGTCCTTTGTAAATGTATTTATTAGAAGTCTACATCTCTGTGAAAGAAAAGCTAATTCTATACAACCTACTGGAACACATTCACTTAATTAGCGCTTGATATATAGCCATCTGGGAGTCTGGAACACCTCTGGACGGGTCTGCTTTTTTTATTCTTTTTTTTGCAACAGCGTAGCATACATGTGTTTTAGTCATAGCCTTCATCTTTGCGAAAGAAAAAGTTCAAATGACTGTCTGCGAGAAAGCTGTTTTAAAGTTTTCTAAACACAGTGTAATATCGCAAAATCTTCGCATGACGTCACTACTCACTCGATGGCGCTTTACTTTTTCTTGTTCTTTTTTCATTCTTTTTTATTCTTTTTTGCGAGCGATATTTCTTTATGCGCTGCAGAAAGTGGGGTTGTAGGTAAGTTGCCCAGAAACTTCTAAATTAATGCTTGGTGGTAAAGCTGGCGCATTGCTTTTTTGTGATTACTCGTATCACTCATTATATGGTGCAATAATTAAAGCCGAAAAATCTAGCAATTATTGCAATTTAGAAGGAATATCTCTTTTCATGTGCGCTGAGCGCCCCGATTGAAGCATTTAGGGTCCGTGACAAATTTGATGAATTGAGGGGCCTCGGTTAACAAACGTCTAAAAAAATGAAAAGAAACTTGTATCCTTTGAAAACAGAAAAATTACCAGAAAAAGGAAGGAACAAACATTTTATTTAGATAGCGGGCTGAGGTTATTGCGGGTGAAGCCCTATTCCAGGGCCCCACTGGCTCTAGCGGCTCATTCGGCCTGGTCCAAGGTTTCCTGCTGGCTTCTCAGGTCCAGCCGAGCGAGTCGCGCCTCCCACGACTTTTCAAATTCGTTGCGTGTGACAAGGGGTGAGTTACTCTCTGCTGGTTTTTGTTTGCAACGCTAAGTTATATGTTTGAGGGTTAGTGCAAAAAAGAAAATCAACAGACATCAGTCATTTCTGTGGTTTTAAACTCTTCTACTAGATCAGTTACTTCCCGCGGCGCTCACCAACGCTCTTGCTTTGGGAAAAACGCCTGCACTACTGCACGAACTCCTTGAACTGTGTGCAGTGACGACGACAACGATTGCCCACATGACGGTGTCATTTCGTTGACTGACATACAAGAGAGCGAAAAGTCGCATTTGAGATAAATGTTGGCTAGCACTGCTACGCTGGAAGACGGGCTGCGGACGACTGCTGTATCACTCACAAGCGATGCTGCGTGAGCGTATTACCTCCTGTTGCCTTGGAAATACGTGCACAGACGCCACTACTCTCCGAGTATATCCGTGTTTGTAGGTGCATGTGCTGTTTGCGTGTTAATTTGGCACTGTGTACACTATATTTATCACCCTGCGCCTAAAGCGGCATGCAAGGAGACCATCCAGGCGCCAGATTCTCCAGATCATAAATCTCCAGATTCTCATTAAAAATCAGCATTTCTTGCTCCGAGTCTGCGTCCAAGTCTGCCAATTCCACATGGTAGATAAGTTTCAGCGCTTGACAACAAAACAAACTGCTGAGCGCGGAGGATGCGCGATAGTCCAGTGGTCAGTGCATCCGGCTCTCAACGGGCATCCGGAACTCATTTCACACTGTCGCAGTGGCATGAGTGCCATTTCCGGTAGTACGCAAAGTTTCATTCCATTTCGACATAGAGTAAGCGTGAGGCTGAGGGCAAAGAGTGGTTGAGGGCGAGAGGCAGCATGACGAAGACGGCAAAATTACGACGGCGGTGTAAAGGAGCAAACAGAGCGTGCGCTGTTATGAAGTATCAGCAACGTTCTCAGTTAGACAGCGACAACTACAAAAATCTGCAGACCAGCGATTCCTCCTGCTCTGTACACATTTACTGTGACACTACTTTACCAATGTCCCCAAATTCGTGCGAGAGAGAGAGAGAGAAAAGGATGCATAGAAAGCCAGGGAGGTTAACCAGAGGTAGTTCCAGTTGGCTACCCTGCACGGGGGGAAGGATTACGGGGATAAAGAAAGAAAAAGAGTGGAAGGGGAAGATAGGGAACGAGAGACGAGCACAAACAAACCGCGTTTACTATATAGTGGTAGGGAACGACGTCCTTAAAGTCTATCGTGAAAGCCTGTAGACCGCAGGAACCTTAGTAACGCGAGTAAGGCCTTCAACGCGGATGTTCTTTGGGAGCACCCACCTGAAGATTTAGTTCTGAAAGTGGACGACTGTCCAACTGGTCCAGCACTCTGCACATCACTTGTCCCTGGCACTATACAACGGGCAGACACAGATATTGTGTGCGAGCGTCTCATCGCTGCTGCATTTGTCGCACGTGGAGCTCTTGGCCATTCCAATACGAAGGCATGCGAGTTTCTAAATGCAACGCCTAGCCACAGACGGTGCAGCATGGTCAGTTCACGTCGTGGTAACCCAGGTGGTAGATGCATCCGTATAACCGGAGACAACGAACGCAAACGGCACATGGTGAAAATGTTCGAGTCTCACAGGGGCAACGTACATTCACGGAACATCAATCGCAGCCCAGCCGCAGTGTCTCTTCGCGAAAGCGGAACCAAGACAACTTGACCATTTTTATGTGCAGATTGGGCGGCTTCGTTGGTGTGGTCATTCCCGCTGATGTTGTAATATCCTGGAAGCAATTGAAAGGTTATGTTGTGTCCCTTGTCATGGCTGCGATTATATACCTGTGGAATTTCTGAGGCCAGCTGTTCATTGGGTTCGTGGCGCATTGGGCTTTGTATGCACTGAAGGGCTGCCTTGCAGTCACTGAAGACTGTTCATTGTTGCGGTGGTTCCTGATTAATGAAATCAAGTGCAGCATGGAGTGCCGCAAGTTCTGCACCCGTCGATGCGGTCCCACATGAAGTTCTTAATTTGATTTCTTCAGATGTTGCGGGCATGATGAATGCAGCAGCAGAGCGGTTGAGTTTTACCGAACCACCTGCGTAGACATCTCGCTGGCATCTGTGCACGTTGTGAATGTGTTCCAAAGTTGCTTGCTTCAAAGCTTTCAACGGCGTTCCAGCTTTCTTTTTGATGCCCGGAATTGTCAATTGCACTTGCGGCCGGTGCAGACACCACAATGGGTCTGATAATCGTGTAGCAGGCGTAACTTGTGATGCCAAGTAGGACTGATGTCTTACAATACGTTTGTCAAATGTCAAATGTGGCCCCTTTGCTGGCAAGCAAGCAAGATGGTGTGAGGGAATCCGCGTCAGGCGTCGGGTGTGCGCTCTCAGGACATCTGCAGCAATGTAAACTGTCAAAGGAGCGTCTCTGGCAATGGCCACTGTCGCAATCGATGACGTAGTTTCTGGGAGACCGAGACAAGTTCTGAGTGCTTGGGCTTGCACATTCTGGAGTCTGCCGATATTTGCAGTGCAAGTATTTCCTAGTAGAAGTAAGCTGTACCGCAGGAAGCCCAAAAATAGAATTTATATATTGGCAACATTGATGGTACACTGTTGCGCCCCAGGATTTCCCGCCAAGAAAAGCGTGAAGGTCCACAATGGCGGCCAAACGCTTTGTCATGTACGAGACATGACGGCCACAAGACAAGTCTCTATCAATGATGACACCAAAAAAAAAAAAAACGGCGCGTTCATCTGTATGGTACAGTTTGGTCATTAATCCGCAAAGCATACGGGGCCATAGCTTTGCGAGTAAATGCAACGAGTGCGCACTTCTCAGGTGAACGCGCCAGGCATCGCCTTCTTAAGTATGTTGACACGGTCATTTAAGATTGCTGAAATCATGCGCCGACTTGTACACATGTCACTCCTGAAGTCCATATGCAAATGTCGTCTTCATATACGGAGAGCTGTACGGTTTGCAGTAACGAATCAAATTTGTGCAAAATTCCTGCAATACCATGAAGCCTCCGAACTGTGTACAACGACGACATGATGGCGGTGTGGCAACCATGGCAGCGGTTTGACTATACTCATCGTTGACCGACAAAAACAGTGAGAAATCTTTGCGAGGCGAACGTTGTCTGGCGCGCTAAAAGCCGCGCTGAACGTCTGTTGAACCATGTGCAAGCTATGTACGTACATGGCGCACAGACACCACCGCTCTTCGCGTCTTCACCGCGAGTTAACGCTACAAACACCACACAGATTTCGAAGTGCGGGAAATGTGCTCCATAACTTAGGGAAAATTTGGCAGTTTCACCCCAATGGCAGAGCGTTGACAGCGATAGCAAAGATTATCATTGCGCTTGAACTCCTTGGATATTGTTCTAACTATACGCGGATGCGACGTGTTGGCGCGATGCATCACGCAAGGCAACTCCTTGGCAAAAGAAACAACGCCCTGGCGCCTGGAGCTACTAGGTATCTCTCAACGCTGGCGTGATGAGCGTCACCAGTAGCTTTGCAGGCGTTGCAACTCGATGAGACCGATGGGAAACCGTCGGCGTTAGTAAGCGCCCAGTGAAATATCAGATAACGTTAGCTTGAAGTTTACTGCTCAGACCAGAACATACACACAGCACCTCAGCAAGAACGCTAGTGTGCTTCTAAGTATGGGTGCTCACAACGCATGTCAGCAGCAGGAGGCAGAATGCTGCCCTTGCTTTGCCACCGAGGTGATTGAGCGTAGCGTTGACGATGCGTCCACTTCGTTTCGTCGTTGTTGCAGCCACACGCACTCGGCGTCTCTGGAGGCCCTCTAATCCTCCGCGCGCAAGTGCCATCAGCGGGACAGCACGACAACGGCAGCGGGGCCGATGGCATGAACGTGCCTCGAGTATCCGTCTAGTTACTATCACCATTGGGGGCGAGGAGTTACGGGGTCGCCATCTGTCGGAAGCGCCTCCCTCGCGTAGTATGAGGGAACACGCGGTGCGCTCCTCATAGGTTTCACTCTAAAAACTAAGAGAGTGCCGGGCACTCCCTTTGAGGGAGTAGCGGCTTGTCCCATATTTCACTCTCTTTTCGAGAGTAGATCGACCCTCTTTGAGAGAGAGTAGGTCAACTCCTGTTGACAGAGTTTTGTTACTCTACCGCAAGGGATTGCTAGTACTCTTCTGCAGAGTGATAATACTCTTCCCACAGGGAGTGCTAGTACTCTTCTGCAGAGTGGTAATACTCTCACCGCAGGGGTAATGGCACTCCACCAGACCGAGTACTTGTACTCCCCCAAACAGAGTGCTAGTACTCTTCCCAATACCCTCTTAGCGAAGTCCTGGCCACGCATGCAGGCAGGAAATCAGATCAAATTAGGGTCGCTGATACACCGTTCCCTAGGCGGCTCCTCAGACTCAGTGGCCCAATTCCAAGCGGCCTTCAGAATAGGCGTGAGCAATGTTATTCAGGATTTTAAAGTCATTTTTCCAGGCTATTTGCTGCCTACCATGAGTTGTGACTGCTCGGAATCGGCCTATGCGTCTCCCGAACGCCACTGCGGAGAAAAAAAAAAGCTAATTCACGTTCAATCCGCAAATATCTTCGCATATTTCACAATCAGGAGACACATAATCTAATTAGAACACAGCAGTCGAGGGAATCACACACTTACCTGGAGAACCACATTGCTCTATACATCACGTGGATTCGAACCCGCGTACACTCGCATCTATACAACTCAAAGCACACATCCTAACCATTACACCACAGAGCCACCGCGCTCAGTCGTGTTGTTTTAGATCTTATATACAAAGCAAATGTATTTGAGAAATCGGCTGCGGTGGGTGGAGTTTCTCTGCAGTGTGCTGTGCTGTTGTGTACTGGAATACGTTTGCGTTTGCATCATTTCCATTCCTTGCTACGACTAACGGAGGAATACAACGTAGACGACGACGTGAGAACTATTCACGGCTTGTCGTCACCCCAGGAAAATAACAAATGTGCCGTTCAGCTCACGATCGAGTGCTTTTCCAGTTCATGCATTATATGTTCTCCGAAAATACGCGGATACGAAGTATCGTGCCAACCATACACGTATGTGAATTTAAGTCGCGCGTATACTGGTGAGCATTTCTGTTTATTTTTTCCGCCAGTTCCATTCGTACCAGGCATTTCGACGTGCCTCACGCTGCCGTGTAGGCGTTCTTTTCAAGTGCATAAGTTTAGAGTTTGGTTCAGTCCGCTGTGAGCTGTTGTCCTGCATTATCAGCGGATCGTTAGCGTTTTGAAGAGCATGCATTCCAGCATTTGGAGACTGCTTATGCCGATAGCCGCGTCACATGCATTGGCACGCATGTTTAAATGACTAATGTGTCCACTTGTTACGCGTGCACAGCTCGTATCCTCTGGCAGTGCTCGTTCTAAAAGCTTCGAAGACCACCTACATTCATACGTGTGTTCAATATATATGCACAGGATAGACTTGCCGGCTAGTTGGTTGAGCATTTTAGAAGAAACAGCGCAACACAAGGACGACGCAAAAACATGGACAACACCACGAAGCGCTGGTATGGTTGATGCTTTTTTTCGTCCTGGTGTTTGCGCTGTTTCTTCTTCCACGATACACGCACACCACAGGTAGGCGAAAGTTTAGGAGTATAGGGCGTTAACTTTGTTTTCCCCGTTTCCTCTCAGTGTCAATGGCACAATGCGCTGCCCGGAATTGCGCACGCTTACCCCCATATTCAGAAATGCATCATAACTTGAAGCCCATGCTTGACTTGATCTAAATGACGCAAGGCGTGAACGCACCAAAAGAAAGGCAGTGAGCGTCTGGGGGAAAAAATTAAATTATGGGGTTTTACGTGCCAAAACCACTTTCTGATTATGAGGCACGCCGTTGTGGAGGACTCCGGAAATTTCGACCACCTGGGGTTCTTTAACGTGCACCTAAATCTAAGTACACGGGTGTTTTCGCATTTCGCCCCCGTCGAAATGCGGCCGCCGTGGCCGGGATTCGATCCCGCGGCCTCGTGCTCAGCAGCCTAACACCATAGCCACTGAGCAACCACGGCGGGTGGTCTGGGGGACATTCGCACCAGGCGTCGTTTATATAAAGTCAAGCATGAGCTTTGTATTAATATACATTTCTGAATACGGGGGTTAGTCATCTACTTCTCACAGAAAATGTCGAAGAAACGCCCACCAAAACCAGGCACATTCGTAAACCTAACTAGGCAATACGAAGCTCCATAGAAAAAGAGTGGTATTAAAAGCTTTCAGTATTTTTCTTTACTCCAAAATGGTTGCGCTCTCGTGGCTTCAATGTACAGAGATAGTGCAGCGTTAGCTAAAAAGCATGAATTTCCGAACTCCATGCCAAAATAAGCTTGTCAAATTATTGAGGTGCTAGAAACCAGCGTTTGTAGCGATCCTTGAAAAACCCTTTATTTCTAAAATGCCATTTTCAAGGCATTGAAAACCCTGGAATTTTTAGAAGTACTGGAAAGTCCTTAAATTTGTACACTTGGCTAGACATAGCAGACATTGCCAAGTGGTATTTTTCCCCTTCTGTGACACTCTTCGCATGTCACAGTGAATTGTCTGTGGAGGTAATAGAAGGAAAGCGACATCCTTAAAGTTGAAATTACAAAGGAGCTGCAGATACCAGTTTTAGGCACATGGAACCGGCGACAAATGTACTTGGAGGAGCAGAAGCAGGAAGCTCAACAGTTGAGGCATTCAAAGCCGTGATGAGTAAATTGAGAGCTACAGACACAATAAAAGGAAATTACAAATGACTATTGCTTATTTGGTGGTGAAAAGCTGAGGCAACAGATGACATCCCATACACTGTCAAACCAAACAGTATTCAAAAACTGCAAATGTTGCAGGTCCAAGTAGTTAATTGTGCTATTGCAGAAAAACTGAGCGCTTTCTTGAAATGCTTCCTTGTGTGCATGAAAGGCAAATTAGCAGTCTTTCAAATTTTTGAAATCAGTGAATTGCGATTTGTTTTGTATTATTTTGTTTGCATTAAAATTAACAATGTTGTTGAACAAGTTATCGCCTGTCCAAACTACTAAAAAAATCGCACGAGATCCTTGAAGTTACTGTCGGGGCCTCGAAAGTTCTTGAAAACCATTACTTTTTTTTCTTCAATATTGCTACGAACCCAGTAGAACAACTGTCATGGAGTAAAAACCTTGGCTGAACAGGGGCTTATACGAAGAGCACAGGAAGACTAGAAATGCAGTATTAGGCATGGAGGGCCCTGAAAAAAATGTGCCACATCTGCTCGTCTGCCTTATGTTTCTGCATTGACTGTCACATTTTTAACAGAAGCTCACTTACTGTTCTACTTTAATAAAGGCAACATTACCAACTCCAGTGTGGGGCAGTCCTTCAGCCAGTGCAGAACTCTTTCTGTACATCCCTGTCAGCTCTGTCATTTTTTCAGCATTGTAGTACAAGATTTGTTAAACTGGTTTCGCAGAATATGAGCAGTATACTCTCAAATTAGCTGTTTATTTGTATGCACAAGTTCAGGTCCTCAGTTTGGTTGCATGACAAATTGCCATACCTCAATAGATACAAGAAAAAATGTTATTAGAGTTTAATAAAATCCAAGCAGTAATAATCACAACAATATAATGACATACATTTCTTTTGGTACGTATACAGCCCATGTCTTGGCACTGTATAAATTCAACTATACATCGCAAGTACTGTATCCTGACCACTATTATTCACAAGTGTAAAACCATCACAGCAATTCTTCAACAAATATCACAGTGATTAGTGACATACACTTTGTAACTGCTTTACATGAGCATAATGTATACAAATGGTCCCTGTGTACCTACACATGACTAGTGCCACCCGAGCACTATTACTCACAGGTGTAAAACCAACAAAGCAGTTCTTTAAAAATATCACAGCGCTTAGTTACGTACATGCTGTAACTCCCTTGTAAAAGCTTAATACGAACACGTGAGCACACAGAAAGCTAGCAGTGAGCCTACATGGAAATACCACCGCCTCAATACTAATTCACAAGTGTAAAACCAACCAAGCAGTTCTTTAAAGAATATCACAATATTTAGTGACATACATTTAGTAACTAGCTTATATAAGCTTTATACAAACATGAGAACATACACAAAGCTATCGGTGCACCTGCATAGAAGTGCGGCCATCTGAACACTATTATTTGCAAGTGTAAGCTCAACAGAACAGTTCGTTATAGTGACGACCATTTTGTACCTGCCTTATACAAGCTTAGTGCAAGCACAAGAATGCGGAAAAAAAAAATTAAGAACTTGCTCTATGAATACACAAACAGATCAACACAAATGGTAAACACCACTTTGAAGATACATGACCGTGACAAAGCGCAGTGCTGTGCCGGTTGAAACTGTCATCCACAAAAGTATTGAGCAATGCTTAAACCACACGCAATAAAGTGCTGAAAGACTGCGTCTCTAACGTACCTATATTAATTCAAATTTCTTGAATATAGGGCTCCCTTGCAGATAAGGCATCTGATCCAACTGACCTGATAAATGCATACAATGCACTCAGATATAACTGGTAATAATAATTATAAAAGGCATTTAAAAACCTGATAGTATGATGAAGATGCATGACTAGAAAAGTTCTGTTCCCCTCGTACGTGTTAAAAAGGTGCAAGTACGACACACATTCTTTTTTTCCGCAATTTTTGCATTAATGGACACCCGGGAACCTCGAACCCACAAAAAAAGAAGATACTGCTGTGTTAATAGTGTTATGAATAATTTTTTGTGAAAGCTTTTTACAGACAATTCGCAGTCTCGTTTCTGGAGGTTGAGCTGTATCATGCAAAATAACATGGAAAATGGTCACATGGGAGCATGACACTATGCCATAATGTTCGTTTCAGTTGACTCTCTTGCCCTACAAGTCACTGCGCACTGTGACCAGTGATGGAACAGCAGTGTCTATGTGATTTTCATCACACTTCTGTCCTATGCCATCCTTACCAGAGTTGGCGGCACACAGATACCCAGATTTCGATAGTGTTGCTTTTTCAGGTGCTTGTTCTTGATTTGCTCAATATCAGTTGGCACTTCAGCTGCATCAAACTTCTTTTTTACCTCTTCAACAACAACATAAACAACAATCTTATGACACCTGTGTTGTCCTTCTAGTTGCCTACAAAGACCAGTTAATCTAACAACAACACTGACAGTCTCTACTATCTTCTAATGGGGAAGAGGTGTGTCCCACCATGTGTTCCACATTGTTGTCGCTATGTGGGCTGGCTGGGGAGGCAACAACTGTAATATGTTTTCATATCTTAAAGTGATGCTTGTACTGTGTTATAACACTTAACTTAGTCTTGCACTTGCTGCACAAGAACACTGGCTCACAGTCGTGGTGAAAAGCTTTCGTATGTTGAGCAAATGAGTTGTATGCACTACAAAAAAAGTCACAGTGATAGCACACATGTTGCTCTACCAGGTCTGGTGCGGTTCCTTCTGACACTGCTCCTGATGCTGACACACTGCTGCTTGCCTCGTACACTGTTGCAGCTGCAGTAGACATGGCCGTCTCTGTATCTATTGCTGCCGTGCCACCTGTCATGGTAACTTCAGGTGGTATCAGGCTCACTTCTGCAACAGAGATGTCGTTTGCCCCTTGAGGGCTCTCGTCATCAGGGCCAATAATTTCGTAGGCATTGTCTCCTGCATCGAAGAACCAATAACAGCGTGAATTAATAAACATAGCTCTAAAAAGTACGGACATCAAAACTTAACCACAAGCTTTGCACATCAGTGACCAGGCTTAATGAATAATACTTGCAGGAGGAGTTATACAATTGTGTGTGTACGTTACAGTTAAGCCTCAGAAGAGATACTCAAGAGGCACGGGAAACATGTCTCTCAATACCAAAAATTTTAAAACACTGAGGAGCCAGACTAGATCACTTTATTATGCATCATCACTAAAGTATGTTTAGATATATCTGAAGGAATAATTGCTCAGGGTGGCTTAAAGGGCCCCTAAACCACTTCTCGACATTTTTTGAACATTTCAAGTAAACACGCGCATCAAAATCAGAATGCCGTCACAATTGACGATGCCAAACGCCACAGTGCGTAGCACTGTGGGAGCACCAGAATATGAAGAAAACGACTCCGTGCGCCTCTCTGGACCTATCCTGCACCCCCCAGTTTGTCCTAACATCACCAGGCTGTCTCTGATGATTCACCAGTTTCCGGTGCTGTCGATTGGTCGAACGAAAGTGTACGACTGCCGGCAAGGCCTGCAAGCAAATACACACTCCTTCTTCCTCGTCGCGTTGCTCGCGATGCCATTGTGGGCAGCCAATGGGGTCAAAGAACAGAAACGCCAACAGAAGTGTCTCCTTATGAGGCTCTTCAACTAGAGTCACCATACAGTTCCATTGTATTGCATTAGCGCCACCCCTCGCAGGACGACGGGCCTGCGCGGCAGCAACAGAGCTCGTTGGTGATGGCCTGTCCCGTAACATTTGGAGGTGTACTAGGCGAGGAAAAGACGATACTATCCAGATGGCGTGTACCAGATGAAAGAGTAAAATGAGCGGGGACTACTTTTTAAAACTCAAACACGTAGCTCCACTATTACTGCACCGTTTCGAAAATCTCTCATGGCTACGTGTTCGTTGCCTTAACATGTACAACTGCAACACCGCAAATAAATTTCAACCTCGGTGGCTTAGGGGCCCTTTAAAGAAGACATTCACAGCTTTTTAGTGACTGTAGATTGTGCTAGCTTCCTTCCTAACTTCTGGAAGTTAAACACTTCACTTTGCAAGCCTTGTTGCTCGCAGTGCCTTTGAGGTGCTCTTAGACGCTCGTCAGCTTCAACTGTCGACACTTTCTGCCCTGCACTGTCCTCGTTGCCTTCCTTTTCTAGTCCATGCTAAAGAGACATGCGCAATTGACTTGTGTGAGGATTGCGTGATCTTTACGCCCTTCAGAGCACACAAGGTGCATGAAGTGAATGTGTCTGGCTTGTGTCCCTTCGAAGTAGTGAATACTTCAAAAGTCGTTAGTAACAAAGGTGTCTCTTGCGTACAGTGTTGTTAACGTTGCAAACATCGAAAAACCAACCAAACCATTTTCATATGTCTCTTACAACCAAGTGTATCTTGTAATGAGATTCTACTGTACTGAATATTTTTCATCTATGGATCATCTGCATGTACATATAGTCACAAAGACATGTTGTGTGGAATGGCGAATCAGGAAAGACCTCGTACTCTTACTTTTTGTCCCTAACATAAGCAGCTGATAACAATATGATAAAAAGCAGGTAATGAGGCTAGCATGGAACATAATCCTTCAGCTCTAAACAGTTTTTTGGGCCCACATCATTCCCTCATGACATAAGGAAACAACTTGATTGCAGTAATGGCTGCATGTGATCTGAGTTGATTGAAACAAACAATACGTAAGGTTGCCCTGTATGTAATTTTATCGGAGTGCTTTTCAGATGTCCTGCTGGCGATCCTGGCTACACGATGTTTCTCATGCTTTTTGGCACGATTCCTTTCTTTTCCACTCCACTTTTTTCTGGTTTTGTCCCCTTTCCTTTCCCCCTGGCGTAAAATAGCACACCTGAAGTATCAAATCTGTTGAATTATTGTGTGTATCAAACCTATTAACATGTGGGCTTCTCTGTGGTCAGTGTTGTATTTTTGCGCTGTACAAGTCAATTCAATATGAAAGATGGAATGTCGCTGCCTTTAGTTTAATTGTATGTGTGTGTATATATATATATATATATATATATATATATATATATATATATGTCTCTCTCATGTTTTGAAATATATGTACATTCAGGAGTGCCTGCATGCTCTTCTCCCCTGCTCCAGTGACGAAAAGGACAGCCTTTTTATTTACCATAGCAAAACATTCACAGGTTTTCACTGTGCCCATTACATCACTTATCATATCGATCTGTCACAATACAGAGTAGCAGTAGTCCATAATACTAACCCATCCCAACATAACTATAAATTAGCACATACCGACATGCTGTGAAACAGCTGTTGCAAAGCCGCTGGTGCTGGCAATTTCCACAGCACTGCAGTGGTACAGCCGAGTGCCACCTGTATAGTGACAAATGCATATGCATGTTAGTAACTCACTAGTTGCTGATGGTTTCATAAGCTTTACACTACACAATAAAGTAATCTAGACAACTTTGTTGGAACAAATACACATAATTAGGACACCATTTAAAGACTAACACGATTAATTGCCCCCAATCTCTCACTCACTAAGGGATTCACTACTGAAACATCGGTGGAGAGCTCAGATTAACACAGCCCATAAAGGACAAGCTTTCTTTGAGGAAAATAGCTATAACAGCGGTTAGTTTTTTTGATCATTTTATGTGCTAGCTTTGATTTAAATTTCATGCAGTACTATAAAATATGAAGTGCCGCATTTCTAGCAGCAGAAGGCGTCGTCAGCCTCATGGTACAACTGATTTTT
The DNA here is from genome assembly GCF_038994185.2 of Dermacentor albipictus. Taxonomy (NCBI): domain Eukaryota; kingdom Metazoa; phylum Arthropoda; class Arachnida; order Ixodida; family Ixodidae; genus Dermacentor; species Dermacentor albipictus. Next base: position 92,902,734 of record NC_091821.1, read on the forward strand.
GCACTGTTTGTATCAGTGAGCCAACACATACAAAGAAAACCGACTTCACACATACATATAGAGTGCCAAGTGCACTCCTCCTTCTGAAAACACAGCCGCCAGTTCCAATGGTGCTGAAAGGAAAGGTTATATAGAGTGCGAGACTGCATGGAACTACCACTTATGACTGTAAGTGTATGATCTGCTGATTGGAGAGGTAGTCACATGCTATTTCTAGTCTCTTTTAGAAGCATTACTAAAGGATGAATTAAAATCTATTCATAAGTCACGAATTTCGCGCATCCAGTTTGGTTAAATACCTTGTGAGAAAAAGACATGTTTACCTGGAATAGCAACCTTTTTTTCCCGCTGCAAAATTTTCCTTCGAATTAATGAAATAACTTTACAGCGTCATAATATATTGTGTTTCTCGCAACTACTTGCCGGCAGTGGCGAGTTACAGTGTTTATATCTGACTCATTGGGCGACAATACTGCCAAGCACAAATGCTTCACGAACACGAGAACACGTCCCTCGCAGAGAATAGCAACCATATATGCCTCTGTGAGACATGATCGCACCTTTGTGGTCAAAACGTACATTAGAACGACACCACCATCTCATTAAAAAAAAAGCCTCAGTACAAAGCAGCAGCCAACTTCATAATGTGAAATTGCAACTGATGTCCACTTACTGGTGGCCTGTGTTCGAGTCACTTCTGGCAGTTGACTGGGTGCTGAGAAATGCACGTCCTGGGTTGTCCCTACAAAACATACAGTTTATGTCAAATGTTGAAAATATATAGACACCGGCATTTCATAAGTTGCAAAACAAATGAGTAAACTAATAAACAACTGTAATGTAAACAGAGTACACATGATAAGATAGGCTGTCAACAGGGAATGCATTACGCGAAAAACCTAATGCATAGGAATGACTTTATGTATACACACGAAGCTGACACACAATTTAAGTCGCTCTAGGTTTTTCCGTGCAGTATATTAAAATCATTATCTCTTGTGGTTAGAGCAAAATTAGTGTAAATGACGCACTAAATTATGTACCCTGGAAAACTTTTCTTCAATATGCACCTGTGCGCGCTTCAAATGAGTAGCGTTGTAAAATTTACGTACATGGCATTTAACATAGTTGCTGAACACGGATTTCCTTTGCCCTGTGTCGTGTACAGTGAGCTACATATATCTGACCCCCCCCCCCTTTTTTTACTAGCCATACTGCGTGCCGTTGCACCTATACGCACGTAAATAAACCTCACGACACAGAAATAAAAAAAAAAGTGCCAATCACCCATGCCTGCATGTTGTAGTGGGCCTAACCTAACCAAGCACGGGCTGTTGTTTTTTATAGTAAACACAGGCACCGTGCTCATTGCAAGTATGTATCATGTCACTAAGCAAATATGCAATTTCATTGTACCACTATTTTTTTATCACATGGATGTATCTGTTGAGAGGCAAGACAAAAAGCAGTCACTTCTCAGAACTAATCAGCTTTTTTAAAACACATTTCTAACCTTTCAATGACACTTGCTGCTATGTGTTTGTCTCCAGAGAGCATACTTGATTTGACTTTCCAATCGGAGACATTACATAAATATACCATGTTAAGATGACTGCCTTCGAGCGGTGACGAGATGACGGCTTCGAGCGACAAAACGGGCCGTCGCTTGAACAGATGGCTCGGTTCTGGAAATCTAGAAATCGTCGCTCGTCGCCCGAAAGTGCTATGAGCGACTAGCCAATAGCGCGAAGCCGGAACTGGATGTATGTACAGCCTCCCTGATTTTTAATAATATAGCGCGAGCGTCGACTGAACTGCTGGTGAGCGCTTTAAAACGGCGATAAGCGTGCAAAAAGAGCGTGCAACAAGGCGAGTGCAACAAGGCAACAAGGCTCGTGCGCGAACTCTCGCCTTGTTGCACGCTTATCGCCGTTATAAGCAGTTATAAGCAGTTCAGTCGACGCTCGCGCTATATTATTAAAAATCAGGGAGGCTGTACATCGCTCAAATACTACCGATTGTCGCGCGGAACGAGCGAATAATTCAATTTTTATACGTGCAAGGATAAGAACCTACGGCAAGACCTCCGCAAATATTTTATGCTACTTTTTATAGTAAAATACATCAACGTAAATTACTAAAGCACGCGTCACGCGTGATTGCAGCCCTCATGCCGGCAACACCGGGGAGGCGTCGCTCAATATCGTCGCTTGCACGGAGTACGACTTGTAGGCGACGAGCGAACGCGAGAGCCATCTCCATCGCGTCGCTTGTAGCTGCCGCGCGCAAGATCGCTTATATATGGGGTTTATACTTTTTTCAGCATAAAACATGGATTGCTCATGCGTTTTTAGAAAGTTCAAGATAACGCGCCTAACTGACCTCTTGCAGCATGCAGCTGAATGCCTGCGGCAAAGTTTCTAACTAGCACTGGTGCTGCACGTAACTTCAGTGGTCGCAGATTCCCCCTGCGCGAAACACCGTCAAGCGCGCGGTTTATTTATAAAAAAGCACGCTGCCAGCAAAACGACGCCTTCTGTTATGTGATTCCTTAGTTCAACAGCGTTCCGTACACACTAGACTGCCAAACTGAATAAATTCAAACACACAAAACGCACGCTAATCACGCTCCGCATAGGCTCGGCATCACGGGCTGGTGAACGAACCATTTTAAACGTCCTCTCGCCTGGCGTCTTATTGAACATACCATAGTTCTGGCAGCGTTTGCGATCTTTAAAGCTCTTACGGACAACGGCAAAGTGATAAAATCACATGCAGTTATCGCCACGACTGGCTTTTTCGATTGACATCGAGAGACACAGCGCGTATGCCTAGTCCTTTGTCAATCGCGTCGGCTAAGCGCAGCGACGACTTCCTGGCGATAGCATGACATATACGGAGAATGTGCACCTAAGTTAGAATTCACTTACCGTGGAGGATTTGTTGCTATATCCAAGGCATGACGAACGACTGTCGTGTTTTCGTGGCAACGCGAGATGGCTGATACACGATCTCCCCTGGCTGCAGGCCTGCGTCGACTCGCTGCTCGCTGTCCGGTGCTGTGTTGTTCCGCGATCTTGAGCGCGCGCGCGCGCGGTGGAGAACTCCGAGTGAAAAAGTAGAGCGCTCGCTACGCATTCCTTTGAACTGCGGCGGCCTGTTCTCTTAGAAGTAAAACGATGTGTTCTTTGCTCAGCGAGCGTGCATGAATGATACATTGCCATGTTCGGGGCCAGCCACCTACAGTTGAAGCAGAAGATTACGCTAAGTTTTGTTCTCTATTGCCGCAAGAGTAGAACTACTCTCTCTCTCTGAAGGGGAGAGTGAAAAGCACATTTCACTCTCTCCTTGGTGAGAGAGTGAACAATGCATTTCACTCTCCTCGACATTTTGCGAGAGTAAAACGACGCTTTGAAGAGTGAACCGGCCGCTTCACTCCTGCGATACCCTTCCTAGTTTTTAGAGTGTTGGCTTACAGCGCTTAATAAACGCACCAACGTGGCAGGCCTCCTGTACATTTCTGTAAGTACTCTCAAAACGAGGGAAGTTTATTGCTGTCGAAATAATAACCTTTGGCAGACTGAAAGCACAGAATCGTTTACAGACGCTATCTCTTTACCGAATATGTACAGTGCCAGCCATTGCGCGCGGTCGCCGTGATGGAGTCTCCCAAATCGTCTTCTTGCGTGAAAGGTTGGCAATAGCTGAGCGAAAAGTATGTGAAATATGTTCTTATAGGGGGCGGTCTGTGCAACCAGATGGCGCATAACAGAATGAAGCCTCAATACATGCAGCAATCGCACGGGTTCGCTGCGACCGACTGCGCGTCTGCATGCATGTCCGCGCACAATGTTTCGCTTTCACTAAGTGCGTTTTCGCACCGTGCTGTGAGCTTTAGGCCGCAGCATATGAGCATTTGACAGTCCACAAGCAACCATTGTTGCGTGGACGTTATCAGAGCTGTTCAAAGACAATATCGTTTTAACATGGGACTTCAATGCCTACGGCTACTGTGATGTGCCGTCGTGACGATTCAATATTTTTTTTCTTCAAAATTCTTGGACGTTTCATAATTATTTCTAAAGTTGCGTCGCACTGTATGCAGTCATCGGGCGATTTCACGCTGCTTCTTTTTCATAGTCCAGTGCATTAATTCATAACACAAACATGACCATATACCATGCCTTTATTTAATGTGCATCTTACCACTCCCTTTCCATTCCAGTGACCGTGCCAGTGTCTAGCATCAAAAAGTTCAGAGACTAAACCATCGTGACATTAGCCGAGCAGGGAGCACGGGCGAACGTCTCAGTGCGCGTTTTCTGCTGCTCACCGAACATCGCAATCCTGGCGCCGTAGCAGAAATATTCCTCGCGTCTGTGCTTGCTGCATACCCGAGTTGTAGCCGATGGCTGTTTGCTGGTTCTAAGTTTCGCGAGCCAAGCTTCACGCAGCTTCTTGTCCTGCGGCTACGTGTGAATAAGGCTGACACCGGGCTCTGTTGCATACGTCCGGCACTGCGGCACCGAGCAGTAGCCTACCATGCTGCACGCCTCCAAAGGCAGCCACTACCTATTATAGTGATTTCAAATGCTGTAAAGGAGACACCCAAGGCGGGAAAAGCCTCACCACTTAATCAGAACCGCAGCTCAGATGGGACTTTAAACTTTCGTTTGCAGCTCCATTCGGCGCTTCCGAAGCAGCCGACGCGGCCGCTGCGTCCACGCGATCTCTCATGCCACGTCACGCCGCCGGTGGCGCCAACTTTTCGAGTGGTGGAGCTCGCCCCCAATAATAAGCAGAAAAAGAAAGAAGCTCCATAGCTCCGGAATTAGCGCACCCGGCTGCCAACTACGCATTGGCACAAGTTCAATTGGCAAGGTTTCGCCTAGCTTCACCTATATGGTGAGGCTGAAGAGGGGTAGGATGACGACGGCGCACGCAATAACGACGAAACACCGGCAGCATAACGCTACCGTAAGAGGCGGTCGACAGAGAAAACCCAGTTTCGAGTTTAGTAAAGAAAAGGTGCAGTTAAGCCCGAAAGGCGAAGCATTGATTGCGATTGCAAATTAATAAGAAGCTATACATAGGCAGTAAGATTAGTAGTTTTATGAGCTCTATAAACTGCTGTAAACATTAGCTTACTAAATTGACAAGCTTGGTGCCACGCGCGCACAAGCAAACGTGAACACATCTCACTCACTGAACGCGGATGCTTAGTCATAACGTTTGCGTGATGAAGAGCGGCAGCAGCGGTGAGACGAATTCTCCTTAGTGCTGCCTCTCGCTTCAACGCGATCTACGCGCGGAAAAACAGAGCACATGAAGCCATCAGCTATATCAGGTCGGCTAGCCTTCGAACTCACCGCAGATTACCGGCAAGACGCGCGAGGCCGCGCTATGCGCCATGCGCGCAGCCGCGACCGGAGTAGAGGAACACACTCGCGCTACCCTGCCCCTACCTCTCCTAGCGCGCGCACATCCCCCCCCCCCTTTGCGCGTGCGAGAAGGCGCCGCCGCATCAAGCCATTATTCTTCTCGGCTCACCGTCTCATGTTTTCCTTCGCACCTACAGCATACAGCGCGCGGCCGCGATCTTATCGCGCTTGGACTTGATACACAACATCACGACGTCGACGATGACGTAAATTTACCTGAAGTGTCCACATAATTGATATCGCAATAAAAATAACACCGGACATTAGTAATTTGGCTCTCTGAACTCACTCTACGACTTAATTACTGCCCCCACTTCCCGTCCTCAACTTTGTGCAAAGTCCTTCAACTGCATGCGATGACGTCGACGATAATAGCGGTACAAAGACGTCGTCGGCACGACAACAGTGGCTACATGACAACGGCGCAACCGCGACAGAGGCGCATGCAGGGGTGGCTCTATAGGGGGGGGGGGGGGGGGGAAGGATGGCCAACCCCCCAAAATTTCCTCCTGCCCCCCCTCCCCATCGCTCCCCTCCTGCAACAGCGAAGGGGACAGTGGTGAAGGGCCTTTCTGCACCTCCAATAAAATAGGAGAATCTTACTTGCACCGCCCTCTCCCTCTCGCTCAACATAAAAATGCTGGTGATGCCCCTGTATCGGTGGCATGTCGACACTTCCTTGACTGATATTCAAGAAGGCTAAGAACCACCTCTGGAAGATACTGCGCTGACTGCTCCCCTAAAAGCCGCGTTGTGAATGAATGCTGCATCCGCATTTCGTGCTGTTGCTTCCAAAATGCATGCACATCCGTCACCACTCTCAAAGTCTGCGCTGCGCACGCGACAAACCCCGCACAAAATAACGAAGCGTAGATGTTAAATAGCTGTCATTAGTGTTGCCCGTTTCAAGCTGCACATTGACGATGCTTGGCAAAGTCTTGCTCATCGCCATATGACCAGGCCGAAGCTGAAGATGAGGAGGTGGATGAGAAAAGTGGCCTGTCATAAACTTCTGCACGATGTAGACAACAGGATGGCGGCAGCGGCATGATCACGAAGCCTGCGTCTACTTTTTCAACATGCAAAGATTGGTTCTCGAGCAGCCGTTCAACGAAGTTTGACGGCGAGAAAAGCAGTGCTCAGAAAACCATAGTGACCTGGCGCGTTCTGCACACACTTGCGATGACAGGGCAATATTGAAGCGGCATACGTGTAGCACTCACTGTGGCAGTTTTGTCCCATCAAAAATAACAGACGTTCCATAGAAAAATTGAGGCCTACATATCAACGCGCCCCACGAGTATTGCTGTGAAGTCTAATGATCCGTGTGGACATAGCATATTGAAATATCCAGGGCCCGTGTTAATAAAAAGAAACCTGTTTTACGCTATTACGTCCGCTAATGGCGTCCGCTCTTACTACCTATCGCCTCGCTGATCGCCTTGTTACCACGCTGATCGTCATAATAAGTGACGGGCACCCAAAAGCCGGCCAATAAATTAATGTTTTTTCGCAACGTTTCGGGATACGAACCCTATGCTTTAACTTCGCGCTCAGTGTCATGCTTTCGATTTTGTAAACACTTTTTGCTCTAAAATAACCAATGTTATTTCCTATATTAATCTAGAAATTCACCCATTTATTCCTCAGGAACATGGTAAACGCAATGGGTTGTTACACAAATGTTTCTCATGGCTCTGCTTTATTACTGCCAAGCCACGCAGTCCATCTTGAGCTACGATGCAATGTCACAAACCGCCACGCCAAGAAGCTTGGAGGTATGGTCCATCTGGCATCCGAGAAAAAAGAAAGAACGGTTACAATGTAGTAGTATGGCTAGCACATAGCATACGAAGCCAATTTTTTTTTTCAACATATCCGTCTGCAGTCTTACTGAAATCACCAGCTTTTTCGGAAGAGTTGTCGATACATTTTCTTCTCAGCTCAAACCTTCCGTCTCGCTTTTCCTGGCCTGACAGCTCTCATGTCTCTCGAAGCAACGCAAATGGTGCACGTAACCTGCCTTACAAGTTATTGATATCTACAGCTGAGTAACTTATTGATCTTGTGTGTGATATTGTGTGTGTGAACTGTAAGTTTAAGTGACACGCATGACCAGCCCTACTAGTTCAGGCACCGTTGTTCCGATTTAGCTTGAAAGATAACGGACGAAGTTTTGTGCTTCATCGCCGACATCAGTTGTCACTATTCCCTACAAGTTACTCACCTGCTCGCTCGACCAACCACTCAGTCAGACAATCAATCAATCAATCAATCAATCAATCAATCAATCAATCAATTCGTCAATGAAACTGCGATAGAAAAAGCTGACAAAGCACGCGGAGAAGAGAGTGGCGGCATTTGGGGGTGTATATGTGTGGCTGCAGCTTCGAAACAGGTAGTTATGCTGTAACGAGTAACGAGTATGTCGAATGTGCGTCAATAGGCAATGCGATAAATGTAGACTTTGATGCCTTTGTGTACTGACTTGGCAATTGCATTTTCTTCATCACCCGCACTGTGGCACGCGCATACACACCGCATTCTTGCATTTCAACTCTTCGTGCATCTCAAAATGGCGCAGTTTCGCCTGAAAGGCGAAGCATAGATTGCGATAGAAAATCAGTGGACAACTATATGAAGTAAGGATAGCAGTTTTGTCGGCCGTATAAACTTGTAAACATAGGTATACTAACTAAATTAACATGCATGTTGTCACGCACGCACAAGCAAACATGAACACATCTCACTCGATGGCCGCGGAAACTCGCGGTCAAAACGCTGCAATGAGGAAGTGCGGCAGCAGCAGCGAGCCAACTGACCTTCGTGCTGCGTCCCGCATCAACGCGAACTAATCCGCGAAAACACAGCGCATGCATTGGCGGACTCTGTCCCCGTCGCAGATGGCTTTCAAGATACAGCGGCTAGGGCGCACGCGCGCGGCCGCGTAGAACTCCCCCTCACTGTCCGCTCTCCGGAGCCTTGTGCGCGACGGAAGACGGCGCGCTTCCTCCGCGCTTTCGTGCGCGGGATTAAGCCGCGATCGCGAGCTCACCCTCGCACGCTTTCACTCGCACATAGAGCATATGGCGCATGACGACGGTATTATCGCCATTGGACTTTATACGGAACCTCACGGCGACGCCGACGGCAGAAATGCGCTTGGAGTATCCATATAATTGCTATCACAATAAAAAAACAACGATATGCAGGAAGCTCATCTTGAAACATTGTCGTTCGTGCCTAAAAGTAGGCTCGTCCAGCGTTTCCTTTTCTTATTTTTTTCTATTTCGTTCGAAGGTGTCACTGCTCGCTCGCAACATGCCCGTAAATATATACTCCATTTGTCCAAAAGTTTCGCTTCCAACGAACAATGTTCGCATTATTAACATGGTATTAGGTTTTGCACCTCAGCGATATAGTGTGCTACCATTTTGTAAGATTTCTTTGTCGCGGAGGCGCACGAAGTAAATCATGCTGGGTCATAAACCGATGCGTCATTTGCCTTGATGCCCTCTTCTGTTCCTTTCTTGATTTTTTTTATGAAGCCGCGCAATTCAGCGCATGCTAAAGAAAACAATAAGAAACATGCCGTTTTATCGTTGAAGCGCGCTGCTCCTTCGTTACGATAGGCCATTAAGATATCGACAAACTGCGTGGCTGAAAATCGGAAAGTGGTAGGAGCATCTGCTGTGCGCTGTAACAGTCAGCAGCCCCAGGTATCACGCGCTGCCAGAGTTCAATTTTCATTTGTTAAGCTGCATATAGATATAATACCCGGACTTTGAATTTAATGTGACGTTTTGCTGTTTCGATTACATTAGGATCTATCAAAGCTTTACACACAAAGTATATCTAGTGTGCGCCGTTAACATGGCCGGGGCGTGAAATATCGCTGTATATGCACGCGTATAGTTTATACTTATACCGTGTGTCCCAGAAGTCAGCCAAATAAGATGTTCAACGAAAAAAAGAAAGATTAAAAAACAGTGCAATTTACAATTATGAGGCCTACTGTGTATCAGTCTTTGCACAATTTTTTTGCTAATCATTTGTTTCGTTGAATAGGAGCGCTATAACCTAAAGCTATTCCAAACTTTTCTATTCCAATTCTGCAGTCAGCCCTCCGCGATTGGTCACAAACTTTTTTGGGACCACCCCACTTCGGCTGTCAGTCACGCGACGTCACGCAAACCGCGATAGCTTATCTGATATTATGTGTACACATTGATTATGCATCATTGCACCGCACAAAAGAAAAATAGTTAGTTCAGATTCGACGCCTTTTCGCAATTAGCTCTCAGCTATGGCAAAAAGCTTTCGGCCTGCACCCACTTCGTCTGCTTGTCACGCGACGTCACAAAACCGCGAAACCTTACCACGTCATAGTGACCGTGTACGCGTTAAAGATGCATCAATATGCCGAACAAAACTAATTTTTCTCTTAATAGCAGCAGGCTGCCCCGTTCCGAAAGGAATAAAAGATGGCTGCCGCCGATCGCTCAGGCACTGGCTACTCGCACCTGCGGGAGAACATGGGTTTATTAAGGCGTAAGCCTTTAGTGGCTCATGAGTGTCCGGGCGCAGTCCGTAGTGGACGCAGGAAAGCGGTGATCACCGGCGAGGGGAGCAAGGAGAGGATGGCGCCATGCCAGTATAGCGCTGTGCGAGTGAGCGCGTGGGAGAGCGCGGACATGCGCGTGGGGGTGCGCGCACATCGGCGACAAACCTTGCAGCCATGTGGCTGTGATTGCATTCCATGCTCGCGGCCACGGCGGCGTCTGTTCGCAGAACAGTTCAGACAACAGCAACAGAGGCAGTCATAGACTTTCGCCTATCGCAATTTCGCTAAGCAATGTGCTCATAGATTTTTTTGCGTACAATATAACTTTTTGCGTGGCCGTGTAATGTTTTCGAGCACTTTCGGCACTTTTACAGCCTCGCTTTGCCAAATTTTCTTTGCTGAGGATCCGTTTTAGCGGCATTCTTAACATGCCGTTGCATGCCGCCGTGATTTTCGACCAGCCAGCGCAAGCTAAGTAAGGGAAAGCGGACCAATCGCAGACGCCGGCACCACCCTCTCCATCCGATTATCGATTTTCAGTGCATTGGCTCGGCCCCACCGGATCCCTCTCCACTTCAGCATGCTCCTCGCCTCTTGTCACCCAATTAGATAAGAGAAGCCGCTCAGTGTAGGCAATGTTATTTGTTTTTAAAGAAAGCAAAACTAACCTCCTATAAACGAGGAGAGTGTTTGATTGGTGTGTTTAGACAACCCTGCGGGTCACCGCCCGATGCTTGCGTCGGCGGTTACGCAAATTTGACGTCAGGAGATTGGAATGAAAACATATTGTAGTGTTACGTTATAGGGCCCCAGCTTGGCTAACGTTAGCTCGGACATTGAGAAACAAGAGATAAAATCACACGCGCGACACTGGCGATTAGGAGGAAGGATTGCAAACATTTTGGGATTGCAAGCTCTCGTAAACAAGTGTGAGCAATTGATATTAGCCTCGGCCTTTTCCTTCCTCCAGCTCTACTACTTCGAAACTCTCACCTTTAACTGTCCGTCGTGTGCTCTCTTCACTGCGCAGATGATCAAGATGATGATCACGGTGGTGACGGTGTTCATGCTGAGTTGGCTGCCGCTGAACACCTACATCTTGCTGTCGGACCTGGACCCGGGCGTGAACAACTACGAACACATCCGCTACGTCTACTTCGTCATTCACTGGCTGGCCATGAGCCACGCTTCGTACAACCCGCTCATCTACTGCTGGATGAACTCGAAGTTCCGCGACGGCTTCTGCCAGCTCTTCCGGCGTTCGCAGCTCTGCTGGCCTGCGCGGCTGCGCCACCGGCGCCCGCTGCGCAAGGAGTCCGCTGCCGAGGTTGCCGCGCTGCGCCGTTGCAATACGTACACCACGTACGTGAGCGTGCGTGCAGTGCCGGGATCCAGCTTCCGCTTCACCAAGGATTCTACGCAAACGAACGGCAAGCCGAGGCGCTACGAGGACTCGAAAGTTTAAACGCCCCCATCCAGAGCTCCGAGGGAGCCCCTGTCATGCGGCCCGGCCACCGCCAAGCGCTAGCCAACGCTGCCGCTGTGGGGGCTGTACGGAGCATATCGTGGCATTTCCGGGTGCTGGCGCGTTGAATGGTCCACTTCGCTGACTCTTTTTGGCAGCAGTGATTTGTGTGTGGGATCCTCCCCGAGAAAACAACCGCAGTTGAGCGTCGCGGCATCACAGAAGCTAGACAAATATTTGCTAATAGTGTGCGAAGTCGTGTCCTACTGTTCTCGTGACTATTGATAAGCAAGAACCTCTGTGCTTCGAACTGCTGATAGGGTGTCTCATCTTATTGGCTACGTGCTTCTGTGGATACGCGACGCTTCCTTGGATTTGAAACACTGATCGAGGTCCTTTGCCGAGATGTGCCAAACATCCGCAGTGATATCGCCCACACGACCGAGTTGCGAGCGGCGTAAAGACTCGTGTCTCGTCGCCACGGCTCGTTGGCTCTGTAACTCTGTAGGGGAGCCAGTCATGTGAGCGCAACGTAATCCGCGTGTTCTATCGACCGCAGATGTGAACCAAGTTTTATGGTCTTGTTGGCTTTGCCGCTGTTGCGACTGGACATAAACAACATAGTCAGCAGGACAAAAAGACACCACATGGGCCAACACTGAAATCGCCTGGTGGCATTTGAGTATAATTCGTCGCTAAAGTTGGTGTAACGCGAGTTGGCCGAAAATGTATTGCACGAATAATATTTTCAACCTGATCGCCAGAGCATGTAGTACATCAGCGTTACTTGGCGGTGCTAGTAGGTTTTGTGCATGCCCACTTGTGGTCAGCAGAATTTGTTTAATTTAAACACGCCACTTTTAGAAAACTGCTTTTTGCCTGCTCAGACAGCTAATAACTCCGTGCGCTGTGGCAGCCATGATAGAACTCAGCAAATGGTGTGCTTATGAACCACTGCGTTCATATTCGAAAGAGTATCGGCTAAGGCATAGTGCGGCTCTTGTCTCAGCATTGCCGTAATAAAACAGGTATTCAGGCACGGCCAGAAAGCAGTAGATGAAACAGTGATGAATTCAGGCAAGTTTCTATACGTGCTCTACGGAATTTATTTTTCAGGTTCGGTCAAAACGCAGCGTAGGAAGTAAAGATGACTCCTATGCAGTAATTTCGGAGTTCTGACAGAAGTGAAGCTTCGGAACCCTTGACCTTTTCGAACCTTCTCACAGATAAAAAAAAAACAGTTATGAAACTTCTAATAAGATTGGGCAGTTCGCGATAACTGTTTCTGTAATAACACCTTTCTTAGTATGCACAAACTGTGTATGTAATAATAATAATAATATTTGGGGTTTTACGTGCCAAAACCACTTTCTGATTATGAGGCACGCCGTAGTGGAGGACTCCGGAAATTTTGACCACCTGGGGTTCTTTAACGTGCACCTAAATCTAAGCACACGGGTGTTTTCGCATTTCGCCCCCATCGAAATGCGGCCGCCGTGGCCGGGATTCGATCCCGCGAAACTGTGTATGTAGATCGTGTGATAACGGCGATGGCTCGTGCAATATTGGGACCATATTCCGGCGTGCATAAATTTACATGAATTTAGTTCCTTGGCTTGCTCTCTAAGCGCTGTGCTCGAAACATAGCGGTAGCGAGCCAAGTATAAAAGTACAGGGTAGACCTCAAGGCTCCAAAGGCCATGCTTTATCCCAGCTGCGACAAGCAGTACACCGACGATACAAATTACGTTACCCTGTGCCATTTCAGAGGGCGCCGCTTAGCGATGGACTAGACGCGAGGGACGAGTTCGCGACTTTGCCCGTGTACGGATACATTGTCGTGGCGGCCGTATTTTTGCATAAACGGAGAATAGTTGATTGGCCCTGCTAGGCAGCATAAGGTGCTGTGGCCTCCGACGTTCACCGTAAAGTCGTTGGCTGCAGGCCAGCCGTGTGTCGCTCGCATCAACTGAGGCCCCAGAAAAGCGATCGTTTGTCTGCGTATGGAGAGATGAGTTCCGAATCTGGAGGCAACACTGGGCGGCGTGTGTACGCGTGCGATGTGAACACTGTAGCCACTGTGTGCACGCATGAACAAGGGGCCGCGAGCGTTTACTGGTGCGCTGAACTCGCACTTATTGCGTGCGTTTTCGGTGGCGCACGCTGCGTGGCGCGCACTCTCTCCACTGGTTCCCCATGAGGAGTTCGTGGCTTAGATCAAGGCTAACGGCCAGAACACGCCAAATTTGACTACAGCAGAAGTTCGCTAGTGGTTGCCCTGCGCCTGAGCCTCTTCGCCTGCCGCTACTTACCATCGCTCGTTTTTACGGTTCATTCTTGGTTTAACCCTGCAATGCCTGATGCATCGTATATGCTCCGCTCAGCTTCATGCCTGCAAATGCTGATTTAAGCCCTGAAACCTTCATGTCAAGCCCATAGAGCATTTTTTTTTTCATATAAACATATCACTAATTAATTGATTAATGTACTAATTGCGTTATAACTCCAGAACCATTTATTCTTTTCTTTTTCTCTTTCTCTTTTTACCAATGTACTCACCATGGCCAGAAATAAAGGTGACCAAGCGAACGAGATGCTAGCAAAGGCAACAGCCCGAGACTCCAAAGACAAATGTTCCTACTAATTAAAAGCTTTCGGAATCCCTCAGCTCACCTACAAAACCGTTCCCATGTAAGAGGTGAATCTGTGCGTTATGTAACTGTTCGTGAAAGGAAGCTAATAACGACAGCAAATTTATTATTAGCAAAGGCAACCGGCCAAATAGCTCTTACGAAAGAACTTTGTGAATTCGGCCCGCGACTTGCAAAGCACGATGTAAGAACGATGGCAGTCAAGGTGTCAGTTATCAAAAGATGTTTCGGACGAAACACTGTGAATCTGACCCCGATATCGCCCTGAAATGTTTAATCTGGGATACACTGCAAAATTCGTAACGGAGGCAGTCAAGTGGCCCCTGTAAGCTTACTCTACTTGGAGAGCGCCCGTCAGGCGCATGCGCCGCCGTGCCACGTGTGGGAGGCGTCGGCGCTGTGTATTGTTTTCCCGATGTGATGTTTGCGTGCCAACGTGTCTAGAAGCCTCTGTGTCCCGCGCTTTCAAACCTTTTCGTGCACAGGGAGCGGCCCCTATTTTGTTGCCGGGCAACGCCGCTCCCATCTTTTATGGCGCGAAAAACCGCCGCCAAGCTAAAATGCCGAGGATATAGGTGTGTCGGCAACTATGGTGTATATTACTGTCCGTCGCGACTTTCAGAGCCTGTCGTACATTTTTGAAGTGTATATAAAACAGCAGGGTCTCAATTTTTAAGTGAAACGGAAGAAAGTGCAGATAATGTCAAGGTAACGTTTGAAAACATGTGTAAACAAAGATATGGTAAGTTTATACACAGCTAACCTCGTACTTTTCTGTAAATTTACTACACTCTGATAACAATTATTTATTCACGTAAACACAATAAAACAAGCATTGAGTGCTGCTTAATTTTTCGTTTTTTAGTGCTCTATAGCCGTGTTCTTTCAGGTAATTTTCTTCGCATACGAGTTCTATTGCTCGCCACGCATCTCAAGCGGTTTCCTTTTTGTCATTTCGGAAACACTCTGTGTAACTGAGTGAGGATTTCAATTATCATGAATATTTCTTAAACGTATCGATTGCGTGCTCGCTTGCTCAATATTTAAGCGAATAATGCACAGACGCACTTTAACTCCAACAAAAACATGTGAAATGCTCATGGTCATGTCCGCATTATTGTCCCTCCTCCGTTGCCTGCATGCAAGATAATATCGTGCGTGTGAAGAATGTTGAATGTTGTTGTTGTTGTTGTGCACAATTAAAGGCTTTCCAAAGTTTACTTTGTGCATTACTGCGCATGTGCGAGCCTTTCATATCTATAGCCTATACGTGAAAAATATGCGGCCCTCTCGTTTACTGTGACAACGCACTCTAATAGCGCTCCAAAACAAAAGAAAGTGAGTGGAACTCTTGCCCTGGGAGTGAGGAGGGCGGATGCAGACATAAGCAAAGTGGGCCGAACACTTTTGGCAGTAGCTGTGCATACGTTAACAGGCAGTAAAACTGACAAAAAATGTAACTTTTTTCTTCTTATTTCATTCTATGCGATAGCCAAGCTGTTGCGAAAAAACCCAGCAGAACCCATCTAGCAATGACTGTCGACGTTAATGCGATCAGCAATCAAGCAATGTAGCGACAAAGCGCATTGCTGAAGACACCTTTATTTATAATCTGTACTGGGGGAAGTAGGCTAAGAATGTTAATCGCATTAATACACGCATATACGACGGCGCAACAACAGACCAAAGCCTGTACACCGCTGCGGATGTCAGAAAGCCCCAGTAAATGCGGCTTCGCAGCCGCAGCCATTTTTGTCCCGTTGGCACAGTAGAATTTGGGTTCAGCATATATGAATTCGAATGAAATACGACGCGATTGCATAGGCGTCTATTTCAGGCTCAAAATTTTTATTCGTTGTCAGCTAAAAGAGCGGGCTTTCTCACTTTTATTATAGTCGCACATGCACATGTGGAGCGCTATCACAGCAATTAAGAGCGCCGTGAAAAGGTTAAACACCGGCAGACCGAAACGTTTGACGTACCTGACGAATACGAAACGCAAAAAAGAAGACAAAGATAAAAAGAAGATAAAAAAGAAGGAATGAAGGGTGGTGTATTATACGACTGATACCTATATCGTTCTGTCATAAGCCCTCTTCCGTAACTGGAAATAATTTTGTGCACTAATTACCAGGGTAATAAGAGAAGAATGGCCAAGTTTTTAGTTTTCGAATTAAGGGCGTGATTTCCGATGGAAAACCTGTTATTGTGTGCTATAACACCTTGTTCAGTCGTTTTCAGCGCACTATGTGCTGCGTAATTACAGTTTCTGCGGCTTACTGGCAGCGCGTTGAATGAGCCAATCGACACGTGATTACGCGTTCCAACGTACCACGACACCAGTGGCTCCAAAAATGATTTGGAGGAAATTTATTTATTTTATTTATTCATTTATTTAGTACATACTGCAGACCTTTCGGTCCAAGCAGAGGGGCAATAGAACGTATACAAACAAAAGAGAACAAATTAAGAACAAACAAATACAGATTTATACAAATTTTAGTCACACTGTGTCTGTAAACTGTCGTTCCAGTCTGATACTGTTCTGGGAAAAAAAGAAAATTTAAACGTGTTAGTTCGAGCATAATAGGGTGTTAGTGAATCCGGATGATGCTGTCTTGTTTGCCGTGTTAGTGCAGGCGTTATATAAGTCGATGGTTTAATTTCAAGCCTGTTGTTGAGAAGAAGGGAAAGGAATTCAAGTCTTAGCAGCTTTCGGCGCGATTCAAGAGTAGCTATGGAGTTTTCTGTCATAATTTTGGAGGGAGAGTCCAGTCTTGCGAATTTATTAAATATAAACCTGACTGCCTTTCTTTGTATTTTTTCAAGACGCACGATATTTGATTTAGTGTAAGGATCCCATGATATACATGCATACTCTAACTTTGGTCTAATAAATGTAAAATAACACAGTAATTTCACGTAAACAGAGTTTGCGGAAAGCAGAAGAACAAATATCTATAATGTGCATGTTCCATGACAATGTGGAAGTCAAAGTAACACCTAAGTATTTGTAATTGTGAGTTTCACGCAGAGCTGAAGAACCTAGCGTATAAGAAAAAGTTAGTGGGCTTTTTTTACGAGTAACACGAAGAAATACGGATTTATCAGCGTTAATAAACATACCCCATTCATTACACCACTTTAATATGTTATTTAAATTCTTTTCGAGGACAGTCTGATCATTCTGACAAGTTATGTCACTGTACAAAATACAGTCATCGGCAAACAGTCTAATTTGCACACCAGGAGTTATGGTTATAACAATGTCATTTATATGAATTAAAAACAGTAAAGGCCCCAAGACACTACCTTTGGGCACCCCTAATGTGACTGGGAGAGTGGCCGAGCTATGTTCACCTATTGTAACGTACTGAGTGCGTTTGCTCAGGTAAGCAATAATCCGGTTTATGAAAATGTCAGGTATGCCAATAATTCTAAGTTTGAATATTAATTTGTCGTGCGGAACCTTATCGAAGGCTTTTCTGAAATCTAAAAATATTACATCTATTTGGCCATTATTGTCTAGAGATAAAGCAAATGAATGAATCACTGATACCAATTGTGTTACAGTCGAATAACCCTTTCTGAAGCCATGCTGAAACTCCGTGAGCACATTGTTTTCAGCTAAGAATTCTTTTATATAGTTTGCCACGATGTGCTCCAAGAGCTTGCAGCATTGTGATGTCAGAGAAATGGGACGATAATTTTGTAATCTTAGTCGATCTCCTTTTTTAAATATTGGAACAACTCGGCCCACTCTCCATTCATCGGGCAGTTGTGCCGACAGCACAGACGAAGAAAAAATTCGTACAAGAAAGCTGGCAATAAGTTCAGGATAACGTTTTAGAAAGATGTTAGGGATTTCGTCAGGGCCACAAGAAGCTTTGGTTTTTAGGTTTACCAACATGACTCCACAAGATAGGACATCTACAGATGCTTTGCTGCCAGCAGTTCGTGCTGCTGAAACTAGATGGCGTCAAACGAGGAGAAACGATAGCCAGAGAGAAGCGAAGACCGAACTGACGCCGCTGCACTGATTGACAGTCCAGGAAACAGGACAGTGCCGCCGGGAACACTGCCCGAAGCCCGGCGGTGTAGAACGGGCAGGACGCCAGCCTGACAGAGTTCCCACAAACCTCATACGATTTGCTTGAGGGACAGCAAATGGCCCAGAGCAGCTCGGATGAATGCGCGGGACTTTGGACGGCTACCAGCACAGGGGCTAACACAAGAATCGACGAACTGTCAAGTCGCTCGAACGCCCACCCCCTGGGGTAGACAGAGGGTTGGTGGTGGTGGGAGAATGCAATGTTGGACGCATCACCCAAGCCCTAGTGGATGAGAGAGGATTCCCTCAAAGCGTAGAGGCGCTATACTCGAGCCCTGCATGCGCTTCACTCTGATCCATGACGTCGTGTTACCTGGCCCGACTGCCGTAGAATCGAATGGGGATGCTCCCAAGTAGGCAACAGTGATTTTGACGTCCCCGCTTTCATCGCGCCAGGCTTGTCAACTGAAATTTCGGGCCAGGTAGCGTGACGTCATGGACCGGAGTAAAAAGGGCTTGTGCTACCTGTAGGTGGTGTTGGCTTATCGCGCGCCTCTCTCTCTCTCTCTGTTTTTTTTTTTTTCGCGCATGCGCACGAGGTTTCGCCGGAGGAGTTTTCGGCGTACAGCCGACCGAACGACGGACGGACAGAAGAATCGGCTAGCCATATACAGCTTCCCTATAATCCATCGGCGATCCCGGTACTCCCTAATGTGAAATTTAAGCGCAGCTCCATACGTGTTTTCATTTTGCGATATAGTGGCTGGCGCGGTCATTCTGTCTCGTGCGGCACGTTGCAAATGGAGCGATGTGTGGCGCGACTGCCTCGGAGATCGCGAGAGGCGGCGCGTGGGTGACGGGTGGGTGACATGTGGGCTCGATTCACAGCAGCCGCAAATGCACGCAAAATTGCCGCGCGACTGGCCACTCGGGGCATTTTTCTTGTATTCGCGGGCTAATTTCACGCTCGGGAACACTTTTATGTAGCACGTCCTGAGGAACAGCAAGCTGTATCGTGAGTTTTTCATGTCGCTCTATAATTTTCACATTAACACTTTTCATCTAACTATAATAATTTAGAAGCCAATTAATCAAGACTATTTATCTAATCAGGCGGAATGGAAAAAATAGTTTGAGTATCTCCAAGCGACGGCAAACAACATTACCTTTGTTATATCCAGCTACGTGGCATTTGCATATATTTAAACTCTGGCTTAAGTTAGCCAAAGTTAGTTCAACCCAAAGACTTGAAAAATTATAGACCGATCAGCTTACTGTCCGTTGCCTACAAAGTATTTACTAAGGTAATTGCAAATGGAATCAGGAACACCTAAGACTTCAGTCAACCAAAGGACCAGGCAGGATTGCGTAAAGGCTACTCAACAATAAACCACATTCACACTATCAATCAGGTGATAGAGAAATCTGCGGAATATCATCAACCCTTATATATAGCTTTCATTGATTACGAGAAAGCGTTTGATTCAGTCGAAACCTCAGCAGTCATGGAGGCATTACGGAATCAGGGCGTAGACGAGCCGTATGTAAAAATATTGAAAGATATCTGTAGCGGCTCCACAGCCACCGTAGTCCTCCATAAAGAAAGCAACAAAATCCCAATAAAGAAAGGCGTCAGGCAGGGAGATACGATTTCTCCAATGCTATTCACAGCGTGTTTACAGGAGGTATTCAGAGACATGGATTGGGAAGAATTGGGGATAAAAGTTAATGGAGAATACCTTAGTAACTTGCGATTCGCTTATGATATTGCCTTGCTTAGTAACTCAGGGTACCAATTGCAATCCATGCTCACTGACCTGGAGAGGCAAAGCAGAAAGGTGGGTCTAAAAATTAATCTGCAGTAAACTAAAGTAATGCTTAACACTCTCGGGAAGAGAACAACAGTTTGCGATAGGTAGCGAGGTACTGGAAGTGGTAAGGGAATACATCTACTTAGGGCAGGTAGTGACCACGGATCCGGATCATGAGACTGAAATAACCAGAAGAATAAGAATGGGCTGGGGTGCGTTTGGCAGGCATTCTCAGATCATGGACAGCAGGTTGCCATTATCCCTCAAGAGAAAAGTGTATAACAGCTGTGTCTTAACAGTACTCACGTACGGGCCAGAAGCCTGGAGGCCTATGAAAAGGGTTCTACTTAAATTGAGGACGACGCGACGAGCTATGGAAAGAAGAATGATAGCTGTAACGTTAAGGGATAAAGAAAAGAGCAGATTGAGTGAGGGAACAAACGCGAGTTAATGACTTCTTAGTTGAAATCAAGTTGAAGTCACTGAAAACTGTAGGTTTTCTTTTTTCAGGTTCAAGAAAGCGCGCAAAGCTATTTGAAGCGAGGTTAACATACAAAACAAATTCATTCTCTAGGCATAGGCTATCCATACCATTATAATTAACTGTTAGTTTGTGACCTCTTCCTCTTTAAAAATATAATAAACTTTGTCCTGCGTTTATATATAAATAATTGTGACGTAGCAGTTAACACGCCCTTTGATAAGGCCCGAAGACCAATCGCACTACAGGCACAGATCAGTCAGTCTCAATATGAGTCCCCACACGCGATGAAGGCGAAGAAACCGATCTGATGATAATCATGTGCAGACGATAAAGAAGTACCTAAGACATGGAGAGGCCAAGGCTGATAGTGTGATAAAGGACGGAGATAAAAATCATGCTGCCTCCGGTTCCCCATCGCATTCGCATGTGGCGGCCGCATTTTCGTTGAAGAAATTTTTTAAAGCGAAGCTGTTTACCTGACGGACCTGTTTGAAAGCGCCGTATGCATGGTCTCGTATGGGGGTATCTGGGCTGGCTTACGTCCGGAAAGTGAACGAAAAAGATGGCGGCGCTGCGTCGTCTCGTAGAGGTAGGGGAGAGGAGTACCTGGGCTGGCGAACGAACGATAGTATGGCGCAGAAGAAAGAAAGGACAAGTGACTTCAGCGCGCATCGCACCTGCGCAGTGGGGAAGTGCACCCGCGCTGGCTGCCGTTGCTGCCGGCTGCGTCTGCTGTCGTCTGCCTTCAATACAATGGCGCTGCAGTTGTGGCGCGAAAACACGTGGGTGTGCGCCGCGGTAGCCGCCGCGCTTTGTAAGAACCAGATTGTGCATTGCATATGTAAACCAGTGCAACAGTTACAACTGCAACAAGAATGGAAAAAGTGGGAAGACCACGCATTGTGCGCACGGCCGAAGAACAAGTCATGTACGAAGAGAGGCGCCGACAGCAGAGACGCGACTATAACCAACGACAACGTGCCCGTGCGAAAGCGGAGAATGCGGCCAGTGACTGCCTCCGAATAACGTCAGCGAGAGCAAACGCGAGTCTAATCGTCGGTGTCCAGCGCAAGCTACCGATGAAGATCCCGCATTGGAGGCTGCTCGTAAGCGTCAAGCTAGGTCGTCCGAGTTTGCGTCCAAGCGGCAGAAGCGTGAGTTGCCACCTCCTTCGAGTTTCGCCGGGGTGAATTCCTAATTCAAGGGAATGTCTCTGGACGCGGAGTTGGGCCATAGCTGCTTGGTATGCGATCGACAGCTTCGCTGGCTAATCCGCCACCATATGAATGGTTCGGCCCGAAATTTTTTTCTTAAGGCGGTATGCCCATTTTGTCACTTAACGTCCATCGCAGTCACCGACAGCCTGTTCAATCGATCTCTGTGTGCGGAGCAGCTTTTGCTAAATCGTTCAACATACATTTGAGGGCACTAAAAACGCGGCGCGTTAGCCGGCAGTCACGTGGTAAATTTTAAATTTTCTAGCACGTTGAAGACAAGCTGGAAAAAATTAAACAGGGCAGTTATCTTAACATATATGAAATAATCCGATGTTTCTGAACAAGCGCTACAACTTCTGTATTAAAGATTTTTCGCCAGAGTTACTATTCAAATAGTTGATTAAGCAATCTTTGTTAATTACACAGCGTGGCGGATTGGAAGAAATGTCATGACGTGCTTCACATTGGTTCAGAACAATACTACGCCAATTCGACATGCGTAGCACCTATGTTTGTGTTTTAATACTTGGCCCAAGTTAGCTGAAACACCCTGTAGATTCCAACTCGTTAAATGTGCTTTTCTTCTCTTTTTTTTTACGCGCAAGCGCACGTGGCCGATCAGTGTAACCGGCGATGTTACATTTGAAGCCTCGAGGGAAGCGAGCGCCTGCGGAGGAAGGCGCCTGGAGGTGAAGTAGAGAATCGCGCGCCGTGGAAAGTACGAAGGAACGCGCTGAGCGCGCGCCAAAGCAACGCCCACCTTTAGAGGAAAGTCTAGGTGGCGTTCGGCAGGCGTCGCAGAGGAGGAGGGTGGGAGCAAAGGCGTACTGCGTTGACCTCCTTTGAAAGTTGCTACTGCTACTGGTTCCGAGTGCGACGTACCGGGTTGCGTATTTCCAATTGCTAGTAGGTACAACGGGATGTGGCACTTGCGGAGACGACGGACGTTTGCGCGCATGCGCGAGGAAGAGCGGGTGCGAGAGAGGAAATGTGGGAACTTTTGCTCCGTCAATATGCGACTCTGTCTAGGCACTACGGAGGGGTTTCTTAGCGCGTGTTGTATGCGCTTGTCCCTAGGCGTGCCGGCAGAAGTCGCGGGGCGCGGTAGTGCTGAACTTATCATTGCAAGTTGGCGGCTCGACGCAATCATATTTATTCAATCGTATTGTTTAGTAATTAAAACAACGTATCATTCGCTCGCAGTATTGGCGGCGCCTCCAGGACTCCAAAGCGGCAACGGAGACATCAAAGCTAGAACCCGGACTGGTCCGTGGGTTGGGGCTCGCAGAGGCCTGCGCGTGCCAGGGGAGTATAAGATCGGCTGCCCGCGATAGCGGACAGCCATTTTTTTAAGCGAGCACCCCCTGGCACGCTTCGGCTTCCGCGGCCCCGACCTATACGGGCCGCCATGCTTCCAGCTTTGATCCCCCCGCTGCTTGGGTGCCCTGGAGATCCTGCGCCGCCTGCTTTAATATAACCTCAGGTGCTCTCCTGAGGCCTCTGTTTGCCGGTTACATGTGCCCTCCTGGAGCAGTGCTTGTAAAAAATGCAATCTATCGTCACAACTAAAAAAGCGACCCGCGACTTATACAACACCAGTCAGATCTTTGCCCCATCAGACACAGCGATCACCAAATGGGGCATCCGTGCCCATGCCTCACCCCGCGGGTAGCCGGCGGCGGAGCGTAAAAGAAACTGGACCTCACTCCGTAATGCCGGCATGCCTATAGGCATGCCGGCATGTCGGCATATGTATAGGCATGCCGGCAAGTATGTATTTGTCCCCTATAGGGGATAAATACATACAACACGCGTTAGATACCTCCTCATTTGTGCCTATAGAGGCAGGCTCACGAAGACGAGGCAACCTAAAGTTTGCCCGCGCGGCACCAGCGCCGAATGCTCCCCTAGCGGACCGAGGGAAGTTTCGGAGGTCGTCGCTGCGCAGTAGATGCGCGCCCCTGAATCTGTGCGGCGGGAGCGCTCGTGCGCGTTGTTTTCGCGATGGCGAGTGCGACCTCATCAGCCAGGAAAGGTGGCACGCAATACTACGGTGTTGTTGATTGCCACAGCAGCCTCGAAAACACGAAAGGTCGAACGCCGCCCGTGAAGTTCTGCACATTTTCGGGGAAGTGGTGCGAGAAGGAGACGACAAGCATGGATAACTGCAGTGCGCCGAGTCAGTAAGTCTCATACTTTCGCATTCGCGTGCAATATCACGGCCGCTCGATGAAAACGGAATAGTGATATGTCTGCTTTAGCACACGACCGTTTGTTTAGTCGTGTCGCTTAGTTGAATTCTGGTGACATCCGCCGTTTGTTAGCGGTAAATGCATGTGTGTTGCGCCGCTAAGCTCGACGACGCGTGCTCCATTCCCGGCCACGGCGGCCGCATTTCGGTAGGAACGAAATGCAAGAGCACCCTTATTACCGTGTGCTTTGATTTTTGTGCACGTTAAAGAAGCCCCGGAGAGTAAAATTATTCCCGAGACTCTCCATTACAGCGTGCCTCATAATGATTTCGTGGTTTTGGTATGGTTTTGGCACTTAAAAACCCCCGAACTTATTTGATTACACTGTGCCTTCCCTCGCGATCGGCATGGACGAGCTCAAGAGAATTGTTTCCCTTCTCCAAACGCTGCAACTTAAATTACTAGTTGTGCAGGTAACGAAAGGGGCCGCGGGCTACTTTTGTGTGGTAGCAGGCCGTATTTAATGCAAGCGGGGGTCGTCGCGTGCGTCATTAAGCGGCAGATCGGAAAGCAGCCGCTCTAGACGTGCGCGTTATGTTTGTTGTTTGGCCATGCTTTCTGAGTTCACAATATCCAAGCATGCTTTAAGGTAATTACCACCTTTCACATTCCTGTTTTACTCTTCCTGTCAAAAATATTCGTTTCCTGTAGTAGCCGGCCATCGACGCAAGCTTACTTAAGCTGCTCGCCCGACGAGGAACTTGATTTGCTTTGGTGAGGCATGTCTCTCTAATGCTTGCGCTCGTGCTGCTGGTCCCAAGTTAATCGCTGGTTAACGTGGTCTCGGTTCATTTCGCTGAGCAGTCTGTACGAGCCATTTCTCATGGGCAGTGAAAAAATACCTTGCTGACTAATGCAACTAGTTACAATGACTCCAACATCTGCATTGAATAAGGTGTGACATACATTAAATATTTATTGCAGTATGATATAAGGCAATATGCGCCTATGTAGTATTTAAATTGTTAATTTTGAGCAGATGTGTGTTTTGGCTGTTGTGCTCTAGGATTTTGTGTACTCTGGGAAGGAAACTGCTTTAGTGTTCTGGTGAAGTAGCGCACTGACCACGACAAGGCAGACACACACAAGAATACATGACACTCGCTGTGCTTGTAACACTCGCTTTGTACTGGTCAGCGCGCCGCTTCACCTACACGGTATGATTATTAATCACCAAGTCGCCCAACTTTCCACATTACTGCGTTAGCTTTATAATAATGCAGTTCTCTTCGTGCCATGCAGTGATGTTACATGACAAGAAATAGGCAGCACAAGTTACAGGCATCTCCGAATTACCATATATTAAAGGCGTGTACAGTTTGCCAAAAACATCTTAATTTGTTATTTGCCTGAACCTAAGGCTGAGAGGGTATAAGAAGCTATAAGCTAGGCCGCGTTGCTGAAGATGGGGAGAGGGTCTTTCTCGTTAGTATAGTGCCATGCTTATTGGTGCCTAACGCATGTATTCTTTCTGTGCTCGCACTGCTAATGACACTCCCTGGGAGCCATCAAAAAGCACGCGAATTGGCAGCACCCATTTCGTTGGCAACTGCAAGAGTGACCTAAGTCAGCATCCATTATACATCCCTACCATCTTCCCACCTGTATACAGAAAGAAAGCACCAGATCGAGAGAGGGCGAAAAGGTATGACTGGCAGTGTGCAAGTATCATAACTTGTAGTAGCACTCTTGTAGAATAATATGTGCACACAATCACAGGAACGTTACCTTTGCAAACCTGTTATTGGGAGTAATTTAATTCTCACAACAAATAGGCACACATACTGTCTCATTTCTATGGGATGCAGATGGGAGCGGCATCTAAAAGACCAATGGCAATCGCAGCAGTCTTCTCAGCAGTCAGCACCACCGGGACATGTGCTTTCGTACTGCAGCGACACAGCTCTTGAGCAGCAGCAAGACACATGTGAAACAGACTCCAGAACATGCCTCTCTGAAGTGACAGAACCGTCAACAAGCAGCCCACTGGATCTGCAGTCATCGAGTAATATGACAACACAAGTTCCTGCTGCCAGAGTGACTTATGTTGTAATTGAAATAAAAGTGGCTAAATTTCTGAACTTGGTGCATACCTCTAACTCGACGCCCTATACGATCTTGTCGGACACCTATGACACCCACTTGGCTTTCACTGTCGGATCATCGTCCACAATTTGTTCAACGCCGTACACGTGCGGAAGCAGATGCTCCCCATTCGTGAGGTTGCCGCCACGAAAGAAGCTGTCGGCGTCGGCAACCTTTTTGGAACCACACTGCAATCTTTGCATCGCTCTTGCGCAAGCAGGTGATCTGCCGCCGTCGAAAACGGAGCGCCGTGAGCACAAGCAGCGAAGAAAAGCGCGGACGAAACAAAGTAAACGGACTGCGCCACAGCGCGACCGCGCTGCTTTAAGTTTCCACATTGGGGGCGCTGCCAGGAGGCGCAGTAGCGCCGCCTGGCTTTTGACGGTGCTCGACGTTTCTGCGCAGGCGCGACTAAGAGCGGATACGAGAGAGAAAATCTGGGGGCCTTTGCTCCTTGAATATGTGACTCTGCCTAGGCACTACGGTGGAGAAGTTGCTTTGCGCGTGTACCGTGCGTTTGTACCTAGGCGTGCCGGCATGGCGGAGGGGTGTCGAGTTTGTTTACGCTCCGCCGCTGAATGCCCGCGCGGTGAGGCAGTGGGCACGGATCACTGTCTCTGAAGGGGCAAGGTTCTGACTGGTGTTGTATAAGTCGCGGGTCACTTTGTTAGTCGCGACGATAGATTTCATTTTTTAAAAGCACTGCTCCAGGAGGGCACATGTAACCGGCAAACGGAGGCCTCAGGAGAGCACATGAGGTTGTATTAAAGCAGGCGGCGCAGGATCTCCGGGGCACCCAAGTGGTAGCGGGGGGATCAAAGCTGGAAGCACGGCGGCCCGTGGGTTGGGGCCGCGGAGGCCGAAGCGTGCCAGGGGGCGTTCGCATAAAAAATTGGCTGTGAGCGACAGCGGACAGCCGATCTTATACTCTCCTGGCACGCGCAGGCCTCTGCGAGCCCCAAATCAGGGACCAGTCCGGCTTCTAGCTTTGATGTTCCCGTTGCCGCTCGGTGTCCTGGAGGCGCCGCCAATAATGCGAGATAGTGACACGTTTTAATTAGCAAACAACATAATTGAATAAACATAATTGCATCGAGCCGCCAAATTGCGATGCTAGTTTCAGCACTACCACGCCCCGCGACTTCTGCCGGCGCGCTTTGGGACAAGCGCATACAACACGCGCTAAGAAACTCCTCCGTAGTGCCTATAGGCAGAGTCGCACATTCAAGGAGCAAAAGTCCCCACATTTCCTCTCGCACTCGCTCTTACTCGCGCATGCTCGCAAACGTCCGTCGTCTCCGCAAATGCCACGCCCAGTTGTACCTACTAGCGATTGGAAATACGCTTAGCTGAAACAGCTAGAACGATCACTGGCTGCTTCCAACGTGCAATCCGCGGTTAGTTCGTCATGAAGACAGTCAGGCGAGTGCACTAACCGGTGAAGGCGATTCCTACCGCTCTCAAAGGGGCACTTTCGATCGCGGTACCTCGACCGAGAACGAACTAAATGCGGACCGAGCGCTGTTACACGGTCATTTCTAATTGCAATTGACTTTGTCCGAAATTATCTCAACTATAACCTAAATTTTTTATTCAGGTTGATCTCAATCACTAATGAAAGCAGAGAAGCCTGGGCGGCGAACGCTGGTGTTCAGAGGTTGAATGTTACACTAGTTGCGCGCTGCTCGCTGTGCTTGCTTGTGTGGACGGCGCGAATAATTTGGGTACAGGTAGCGTTAATGATACCGCGTAGAGCGGTGCAATTTTGTTCGCTTATAACTTGTAATTTAAATTTCACATTCTTATATAAAGCAAATGAATGTATACGGTTCTCTCTTCACGAGTAAATCGACGATATAATCATTTATTCAACTTTTAACGCTGCAGCTGGGTTAACTCTGGAAAATCAATTATCGGGACAGAGATCTGTCGACTCTGCAAGGACGAGAACCAATCATTGCATGACACACTGAGTACACTTTACAACGCTCAGAATAAACTTGAGCACAACAGAGGATGCACTTAACCACACCACAACAAAATAAATACTCTAAAAAAAAGTGTGCACCCTTTGGGGTGTAGATCTGCCACACAACGATAATCGTCATCTGCCTTGACGCGTTTCCTTTCTTTAACGCTGCGAGCCCGGTACTTTCCAGTTACGCACGGCATGCACGTTATCAGTATTTCCGACAGGAAAGTAGCGGGCGCGGCGTTTTCAAGAAAGGAAACGCATCAAGGCAGATGACGATTATCGTTGTGTGCCAGAGATACACTCCAAAGGGTGCAAACTTTTCTTAGAGTGTACAGACCCTAGCTGTTCAGCGACCACCTACGAGAAAAATAAAAATAAACATTGCGATAGTTGCACACCGAATGACTTCATGCAATATCACTCCTGAGGCTTTCTTGAAGATGCTCTATCCGGCTGGCGTTGTTTCTGTCAAGATGCAATAGGTCAGTGGGCGATAGCGAGTTCCAACTGAGAGCGCTATAGCATCGTTCGCCGGTTTAACGCGCCCGTCTGAGGTGAAGGCATGGCCGTATTTAATCCGCGTGGAGACGTTGACACCTAGACCACTGCAGTGCCGAAACTCCTAGAGATATGGACACAGTGCGAATGCCTGCAAATCTTCAGCGAGATGCTGCAACTGTGGCGGCTCTCGCTCATTATGATGGTGGTAACTTTGTTGCGCACAGGGGAGTTGCGGACAAGTAGGTCCTTGGGCCCGCGCACGGCCCCACTGCACTCAAACGTTCATGACCCGGAGGCTCATGACGCTGGCAGCCCGGCCTGTGGCGATGGCTTGCTTGGCCGGGTCCTCGGAGTGCAGTAGGGTGTCTCAAGCCTCTCAAGTAGTAAGGTGCTCCAGGCCCCGCGGGGCAGGATCCGCCGGGCAGAGGGAAAGGATGTGATCGAGAGTGGCTTTGGGGTGGTGGCAGAGGGTACAGGAGGGGTCGGTGTGGACATGGCGATAGCGCGAGCGTATATAAGGGGAGGGTAAGGTGCGTGTTTGGAACCGCCTCCAAAGTGTCTGGTGATAATTGTCGAGGGAGGGATGGGGTGGGGGGTAGAGCCGACGCTCGGCTTCGCAGGCTTGCGTCAGTTCACTGAATGAATGCATGCGCTCCCGTGAGAACCCTGGATCGGAGGCCGCCGTTGCCCGGTTGAGAGAACCTCGGGCTAAAGCGTTGGCAGCCTCGTTTCCAGGATTCCCAGAGTGGGCAGGCACCCATATGAGCTCCATGTGGCGGGGCGGGTGTGCAGCGAGGGAGTTCAGAATGCGAAATGCTGGGACGTGAACTCTCCCGCGAGCAAAATTTAGTATCGCAGTTTTAGAGTCCGATAATATATACCGGGCCTCCGTGCGCGTAATAGCTAGGGCAATGGCGGCCTCTTCAGCCTCCTCCGAAGTGGCAGTTCGGGATATGTGAAGGGTGGTAATCGGTTGTAGGGAGGGGTTCGTGATGGCAACAACCGCGTCCTCACCTGTGCATGCGGCATCCACCCACACAGCATCCGGTTCCGTGCCATAGTGTTTATGGAGCGCCCGTGCGCGAGCTCTGCGGCGGGGTTCGTGGTAGGTGGGGTGCATGTTTTTAGGGAGAGGTTTAATAAGAAGTTCGCGGTGAATGTGGTGGGGGACCTGGAGCGGTGTGGGATCCGTGGCTGGTATTCTGATACCGAGGGTGTTTAGGATGTCTGCCGGTGGTGGTTCTCGCGAGACGTATGTATTGTCTGTCGGTGGGCCTCAATAAGCTCACCTATCGTGTTATGTAGGCCTAGCTGGAGGAGTTTTTCGGGGAGGTATTTAGGGGTAGGTGTAGTGCTGTCTTAAATGCTGTTCGGATCATGGCATCCAGGGTGGAGATTTCTCTGCCCTGGAGTTTAAGGTAGGGGAGCGTGAAGAGAAAGCGGCTGAGGACGAAGGCATGAATGAGACGACATAGGTCATGCTCCATCATTCCCCGGTGGTGTGCAGAAACTCGGAGGATTAGGTGGGATATCGACACCGCCGTCCGCTTGAGTTTGTGGATGGTGATTGTCTTTCCAAATTGCCAAATTCCAACCAACTGCCAAATTCAACAGCCTCCTACAATCGCACTCTTCTGCTGCCGCCCCCACTTTAACTAGTATTTCTGCTCAACATTCAAAGGAAACAAACCTTGACAGTCAGACACAAATTGGTATGATACTTCCGTGTGTTCTCCCCTATCATCTATCATCGACTGCAGGAGCCAGGCACTCATTTGGGCACAGGAGCGTGGGACCATTAACAACAGACGTAACAGTTCCCTACTGCCTCCCACTGATTCTATATCTAAGGCGAAAAAAGGAAAAGGGAGAACACCACGAGCAGGATGCGTTACGTTCTGCCGTGGAATCATCCATACTAGGATCACCATTGCACCAGTAAAAGTTCAATGGAATTGCCGCTCTACATCCTCCGGTTACGATGACCTACTTTAGCTAGTTCATAACCTAATTCGAGATGTCCTACTTTGAGAATCATGGCTTTAATCACATCAGCGATTTACTATTAATAATTTTGGAACATTTCGTTTAGATCGCCCTGGTAGAGGCGGAGGGCTGTTAGCATTACTTTCATCCCCCCAAACATGTATCATAAAGTAACTGCTTCTTTTGATTGGATTGGAGCAAATTTTATTTGTGCCTGCAGTTGGGCGCTCGCGCGCCCCGACTAGGGCTTACGTCACCTACGGGGTTGCCGTTATTCGGCGCGGGTCTCCGCTCGCCGTTGCCGGCTCGCTGGGTTGCCGGCTCGCCTTTCGAGCGCCCCGAGGTTCTGCTGGACGGCCCAGAGCTGTTGGTCTTGGTCGTAGCTCTTCGCAGCTGCCTCGATCGCCACGGCGAGATCGTTCTTGATCTTGCTTCCTCTGGATTTTTGATGCAGTCCCACAAGATGTGCGTGTAATCTGCCGTCTCCCTCCGGCAGACCCTGCACTTATCGGTCGGGTATGTCTTAGGGTACATGCGATGCATCAATCCCGGGCTCGGTAGCGATCCGGTCTGGAGCTGTCAATTGTACCGCCTCCGTCCGGCTCAGCCTCGGGTGCGGGGTTGGGAGAGTCTTACGAGCCAGGCGGTAGACCTTCGTGATGTCGTTGTAGTCCGTCATGCGGTCCTTGGCTCCAACCACGTCAGACGATCTGTCGCCGGGGCGCGGTTGGTTAGCGCTCGCGCCGCTGCGTGTGCCGTTTGCGTTCCGACGCGTCACCCGCATGCGCCGGGAACCACTTGATTCTTACTTTTCTGCCTTGCAGTTTGGCCGCTCGCAGTACGCGCTCGGCCTCCCTGCAGATTTGGCCTTTGCCGAAGTTAAGCACCACCTGTCTCGAGTCACTCAGCACCGTATGGCAGTCAGCGTCGGCGATGGCCAGGGCGATAGCCACCTCCTCCGCTTGTTCCGGTTCTTCTCACACTGGCTTCTGCTCTAGTGGCGCTGGTTGACGTCTCTGACGACCGCTGCGAAGGAGTTTCGTTGGTATTCGGCCGCATCCACGTAACGCGCGTGCTCGTCGTTGGCGTGCACGTCGGTGAGAGCTTTGGCCCTCGCCGCTGTTCTTCCCTTGTTGAACTCCGGATTCGTGTTCTTGGGTATGGAGTCGATTCTGGTCTGGCGTCGGACCTCTTAGGGGACGGGGAGCTTCATCTCCGCCTTGTTCGAGCGTCCTATTCCCAGGTCGTCCAGTATCTTCCTCCTGGCTTTTGTCGTGGACAGCCGCTCTAGTTGAGAGGTACGTTGCGCTTCGGCTATTTCTTCGAGCGTGTTTTGTATCCCGAGTTGTAAGAAGCAGGTCGTGCTCATGGATTCGAACAGGCCCAGCGCCGTCTTCTACGCTCTTCTGATGATTACGTTGATTTTGTTGCGTTCGTGTTGCAGCCACCTGTGGTAGGCTGCAACGTACGCGACGTGACTGATGACGAAGGATTGGACGAGCCTAATTAGGCTCTCCTCCCTCATGCCAGCCTTATGGGAAGTGACTCGTTTGAGGAGTCGAGTCGAGTTGGCCGTTTTTGCCGCGTGACGGGCGATGGTTTCGCCGTTTCTTTCGTGCCTTTCGATGACCATGCCTAGAATCCCGATTTTGCCGACCTCGGGGATCACGTTGTCGGATTTGGTTACGATTCTGATTTTTTCGCATTCGCGTTGTCTGGTCTTTCCTCTGCCGTTGTTAGAAGGTGGGAGTATGAGAAGCTCCGATTTGCTCGGCGAACATCTCAGTCCGGTGCCTTCCAGCTGGTCTTCTATCGCGTCGACGGGGGCTTGCAGCGCGCCCACGGTGTGGGCGTCGCTGCCGTCGGTCACGCACAGCGTGATATCGTCCGCGTAGATGGTGTGCCTGACGTCTTCGATGTCCGCGAGCTTCTCGGCTATTCCGATCATTACCAGGTTGAACAGCACCGGCGAATCTCGTTCCACTGTTGCGTGCAGAGCGCGCGGCAGTGCGTTCAGACATCTGCGTTCAAACTGCGAACATTTAGGATTAGATGTTTACTGCCTGGTTGCACTGCGTTTACAATGGTTAACGCGTACTTCCGGAACGGAGTGAAGTGCACTGATCACCTGGACTCACTGTACCGAACTTGTTCAAATGCAATGCACCTGGCAAGGGATTTTAATTCTCACCACACCCCTTGGGGAATGAAAACGGACGTTTGTGGGAAAATGTTGTGGAATTGGGTGAATGATAACAATTTTCAATGTCACAATTCAGGTCGAATTACTTTTCTACGCGAGCGATTCTCATTTGCATTAGACCTGACTTTCTCATCTGCTCAGATGTCTATTTCATCGTGGATACCTTTGACAATGGAACAAGTAACGATCATTTACCCATTACATTTGAAATTACGCTTTCACGTCAGGCTCCTATTGTACAGCTAAGCCGGCTCATTAGTTACAAGTCAGAGATTAGTTCAAGGGTATCATCTCTGACCACTTGTGATGATCAGCGGAGGGCTGTCTCGGTGTATACTACGCTTAAATTCTGCGACTCAGCCCGCTGAGTTTCTGGTTATGTCTGGCAGCTCGCCGTCAAACTCATTTTCGTGGAATGAAGCATGTACACGGGCTTACAGGCGAAGAAAAGCAGCATGGAAAAGTCTGGAGCACAAAAATCTCCAACAGTTCGTATGACTCGCATTCCTCTGTTCTATCCCCCAAAGAAGTCGCGGATTCACTAGATGTTATCGAAAAAGGGCTTGAAGCACACTTTTATTCGCAATGTTCTAGACCTAACAGGTTTAATGGTTTGACATATGAATTTGTAGAACTGACTATGGCGGAACTATGTTTTGTCATGTTAGCTGCACATCAATCGGCTCCTGGACCAGACCGTAGCACAAAAGCTATGATTAAATTGTTATTTAACTATTTCCCTAATGAGTTTTCAATATAGGCAACTGTTCATTTCAATAAACATGGATCCCGGATTCTTGAAAAATTGCAAGAATTGTGCTTTTACTTAAAAATCAAAACCTTGGATAGGCCTTTGGCAACATTTGGCCAATTGCCCTTACATCGAACATAGTCAAAATAATAGAACAATTAATTCACGTCCGGCTCAATGAATTCACTTCTTCCCAGGGTATTCTTTGCTTGAAAAAAAAAATAAGATTTAGGCCTCGATGTTTCATATGGTCCACTCACGTTGATTTAGAAAGCTGCATTTGACTCGCAGGACTATCACGACATGTTTCAGCTTTGGTAACTTTAGATATTGCGAAAGCATATGACAGTGTCGAGCATTGAATTTGAATTTCTAGGTTAGCGAGCTGTGCTGTCCGAGACTATCTAGTGGTCTGGATAGAAGAATTCCTTTCCAATAGACAATTATTTTGTTCCAAGGATGGGGTTACACTGGGTACATATAAACAGGTGCGTGGCGTACCAAAGGGAACCTGTTCTTTCTACGCTTTAACATTTTGTTATCGTCTATCCCAGATCATCAGGATGTGCAACTTTATCTCTATGCTGATGATACTGAACTTTTTTCATCATCACGGCATAGCAATACGTTACACCAAATTTTGCAATCTTAATTGTCTGCACTCAAGCCCTGGCTGGATGGACTGTATTTTTCGATTAACGTCAAGAAATGCTCATTACTTGTGTCTCCATTGACAAATCTCGTTTTCATTTCTCATTATCGAAATGAGCCCATACCGCAAGTTGCAGCTTTGAAGTAGTTAGGGATAACATATGATGGTACGCTAAAGTGGCAGTAGCAAATCGAAACAAATGCTAGTAAAGGAGAACGTGCAATGGGATTGTTACGCCATTTCAGTAATAAAAAGACGGGTAATGCATAGGGCTACGTTGCTGATTAAGCTTTACGTCCACCTCATCCTCGAATTTCACTCTGTTCTTTTTTTTTCAGGATGTGCAGCATACAAGGTTAGACCTTTATTACTAATAGAAAGGCAAGCACTGCGTCTATGTCTTCAGCTGCCACGTTTTGTGGCTACCCAATTCGCTTTATGTGGAGGCTGGAATTCATCCGCTTCACTTCAGTCCAAATTTAAGCAACTGAAGCTATACGATGCACCCCTCTCCCATTTCCAATCCATGTTCATCAATTCTCCCGATTCATTTTTTCAGAACACACTGGCGGCGTTACCGACAACCGCAAGTTGTTTTTGTTCAGACGCTGTTATCAAAACTTCATGTTCAGCTACTGTGCGTGATATCTCGAAAAACTAATTTGTCAAAGGTGAAACTGATTTTTGATGACATTTTTCCAAAACACGCAAAACTTCTTTCAGAGCGCATACTTGGTCTCCTTCAAGATAATCTTAGTATAATTTCCGTCTCACTTGGTTATTTCTACGGCTGCAACACAAAATTTAGAGAAGGCCGGAGTTGGCATCTTTTCAAATCAGCTTAACTGGCCTTTTGACCTCCGTCTCGCTAATTATGCTCCAGTATTTCTTGTAGAATTTCTGGCAATTATTCTAGCCATGAGAAAATTCGGTCCACAGAGCTATAAAGCAATAGTTGTTACCAATGCACTCTCGGTTTGTACACATTTTGTAATAATTGGTCACACCTTCCGAGTATATTCGGACGTTTGTCTGAACAATTTCTCTTAAGTCTGCTTTGTCTGGGTCCCAGGTCACAGTGGAATCTTTTTAAATGAATCAGCTCACTCGCATGCATCCTCGTCACTAAATGGCCCAGTCTTAAATGTTCCCTATTTCGCTTTCATAACGGGAGCCAGATTTAAACGTATTTTATTTATAAATTGTAATGATTCATCCCTACTTCCTGCACATTATTTTCGACATCTAAATTTCCGGTGGAACATGAGCAAATGCTTTTCACGACAATGCCAGGTGACCTTAACAAGCTTCCGTTGTAGGGTTCCCCGCCTAAATTTTTACCTTCATAGATCTGGTTTATCCATAGGCACTGACTACGAGGGGGGGGGGAGCTCCGGGGCCCGAGCCCCCTCCGGAGTTTTCCCGAGAGGGCACAGGCGATGCCGAAGCCTACCTCACCCTACCCCCCACATACGCACCTAAAATGTCATTACCACAGCTTATATCATAAGAAGCCAACAGTGACACCAAGGACAACATAGGGGAAATTAATTGTGCTTAATAAATGAAATAAAGAAACGATGAATTAATGGAAAGTGGATGAAAAAACAACTTGCCGCAGGTGGGGAACGATCCCATAACTTTCGCACTTCGCGTGCGATGCTCTGCCAGTTGAGCTACCGCAGCGCCGCGACGCGTTTACCCATCCACTTTCTTGGGTATTTGTTTCCTTAGTATAACCCTGGGAGTGTTAGCCAGTGCCACCACCACAGACCTTGGCGGTGGATGTGGAACGTCCTTTCTGCTGCAGGCGTCACGAGAACGTGATCTTTTTGGGTGAAGGCAACCGGTCAATAAACCCACACATGCGGGTGGGCGCGCAGTCACGTGATATTTTTCCTTTTTCGTGGGGTTTCTTTACCAGCTGGAAAAAGTTGTACACAATTAGTACATCACTAAAAACACTGAAGTTAGATGTCATTTGGCGGTGCCTACAAATGCATCATTCACACTTTGATAACTAGGACAGTATTTGTCGTGATAGATCATTATAATTGCCGATCTCAGTGGCGAAAAAATGTGTGACGGCCAGTCCACTGTACTGGAAAGAACATGCACTAGGTTTTCTTGGAGTAACGCAATTGCTCTTTTTTTTAATTCTTCGTGCATGATAGTTGGGACACCCTGTCTAATTCACTCAGTACCCGAAATGAGGCCAAGCCGAATTCACTGGAAATCAGAATCAACAGCAGTCACGTGCAGCAGAAAAGAAAAAAAATGCTGCAGTTTCTCCGAAAAAACAAAGCAGTATTAGTGATAGCAAAGTATAAAACAATTTCACTAAGGAAAATTGCACCACCGAGGGACGCCAGATTCTTGGTGGTGCGAGAGGACTTCGGCTGTAAAATTGTACCGTCTCCTACTATGAGGTTTTGTATTACTGATATGAGGTCACCACTTCAGCGAACAATTCTTCGCGGTCACACGAAGTTTCTTCAAGTGTACCTGCTTTTAAATGTTAATATATATATATATATATATATATTATATAATTATATACACACACACACAGGGTTCGGAAAGCTCCCCCCCCCCCCCCCCCCCCCAAATCATGAAAACTTTGTTGCCCGGGCCCGGAGGGCGATCCAAGCCAGAGGGTTCCTGGAATAAGGGACCCTCCCACCTCGACTGATAAGTCACTGCTTCAAATAAAGGTTTCATTCTCTCTCTTTCCTTCGCCAATGGGTATATCCATACCTAACCTCTGCTCTTTTTGCAATGAACCAGAAACTATGGACCATCTTTCTTTCTTGCTGCCACTTCTCTTACCACTGCAGAATGTTCCTTTTATTTCCAACTAATAAACTGGGTATAGCACTTACTACAGCAAACATCTTGTCCTTTGGCACCTGTCAATTAGACACGAGCCATGGGTCAATGATTACTGCTATACACAAGTTCATTGAAGGTTCAGGAAGATTTCGCTGCTAGGATACCGACTGTGAGAAGCTTAACCTTATTTTTCTGTTGTCCTGAATTTATGTATAGACCCTAAAAAAATTTCTATTATCATTTAGTTGCCCAATGTTTCATTCTGAATGTCTGTCTTTAACCCCTTTTGGTATTTTATTCTATGCATTTTTCAATCAACCTAGTGTGGCCAATACTCCATGTGGGTATGGGGCATGTTTTAAGCCACAACTTCATGCAAAGTGCCTTCTAGGAATGGGCGCCTGTTTCGTGAATCACGGTGCAGGAATCAAAAGGTGGCGCCTCGCCTCATCTTTGCCCTAGGTAATGTACACCTTGCAGAAGCGCTCGAGTTTAAAGTGGACGAATGCGCCAATCGGTTAGCAGTCAAGATAAACAAGTGACGTTTAGAGTACTGGCAGAAAAAAAGCAGGGAGGAGATTGATACGAGCAGATCACTTAGTCATAGCTAGCGGTACGAGGTAAATTATGAAGGAAAAAAAAAGATTACGGAGATGTATAAAAAAACGCTAGATAAAAAACATGTATAGCATACCCGTTTAAATCAAGCAGGCTAGGCGACTATTTGTCACCACCTCATTTCAAAGGGGATGGCAATAAATCATCATCATTGTGCTTAATCAATTTCTTGATTCAGCAACCGCCTCGTCATCGCATAGGGTGGCGATTACCGCATAAAACATTCAGCTCGCAATCAGTGGAAGACAACACAGACGGCTTGCCACTATAGATGTTTCAGCGAACATTTTCGCAATTTTTTTTAAAAGTGCCTGTAGCAGACAGCAATTCTAGACCATGGGCTAGTCTACTCAAAGAGGCGGACGTTACTTGCACAAAAAACATAAATGCATAATCGAGAAATTAACAAGATTCACTAATTAAGCATTAACTAATTGCCTTATGGCACATATTACAATTTACAAATTCTAGTAGGCGAGACTGCAAGGCATATTCACTTGAAAAGAATTGTGCACATGACATCATTTACAGGATAGGCACCCGCAAACTTGTAAATATGCACTGTCGTTCCACTTAACAAAACGTTTTATGCATTCAAGCACAAAAGTAACTGGAATGCCAATGCATTTTCCCGCAAAGTACTGGAATTAAAAATCAAAACTGGTGTCATACCAAGAATTAATTCGAAGTGGTCCCGCCTTGTGAACTCCCCAGCTAGAATTAGTAAATTGCAGTATGTCCCTAAATAGCTTAAACTTAATTAGTGAATTTTCGTTAATTAGTCAATTATGCATTTTAATTTCTTGTGCCTCGAGTAGACCAGCTCATGGAATGCCACAGGCAATTTTTTTTTTATTTGAAAGTGTTTGCTGGAACACCCGGTATAAGGGCTGACACTTCAAGGCCCCAAAATATTGCTCCTGGGGCCACTGGTGTCGCTAGAGTCAAGGCACACCGGAGCATGATCACGCAACACTTCTGGTTTTTCGAGTGTTACAATGCTATGGCACGTAAGCTACTGGAACTCTTATACATAAAAGAAAATGTTGCGATTGTGTACAGCCTTGTTGTTTGGTACAAAACGGAGCATACTTTCTTCAGACCTTTCACCTCCCATGATTGCTTAGTGGCTTTGACACTGCGCTGCTAAGCACGCGATTGTGGGATCAAGTCCCGGTTACTGCAACCCGATTTCAATGGGGGCGAAACGAAAAAAACACCCGTGCGGTGGGTGCACAATAAACCCCCCCCCCCCCAGAGGTCAACATTAACCCAAGTCCCCTTCTACGTTATGCCTCATTATCAGACCTGGTTTTGGCATGAAAACACCCTAATTCACCACTGAGGGCGATGATAATCGCCTTCAGTGGCTGGTGCACCTGTGCTTTTGGAACAGTATATATAGTCAAACACCTTTACAATGAAGTGCTTCAAACTTTCAAAATTATTCATTATACAGGTCACTTGGTTGTAAAGATTGTGCACCACACAGCTCACAATAGAACGACAGAATTATTCTTTCGTTATACAGGTCATTTAGTTGTGGAGGCA
Organism: Dermacentor albipictus; assembly: GCF_038994185.2. Classification (NCBI taxonomy): domain Eukaryota; kingdom Metazoa; phylum Arthropoda; class Arachnida; order Ixodida; family Ixodidae; genus Dermacentor; species Dermacentor albipictus. The sequence goes on from NC_091821.1 coordinate 92,941,824, forward strand.
CTCAACTGTACGTGTTTTGCTGTCTTTCGAATAAAGTTATTGGTAGCGCCTGTGACATGTGTCTGTCTTCTGTGTGATTGTGCTTTCGTGCTACAATACGTTTTCATGCAACAGAAAGCACATGCCTTTCATTTCTAAGACTTATTTTCCCAGCTTGCTTCCCAGTATTCTTTCTTGAGTGCAACTAATGAACGAGACACGACAACTGCAAATCAAGCATTTTGAGACATGAGATCTTAGATTAGTACGAGTTCACAGAAGAAAAAAAAAAGATGTGACCTGGCTCTTGATGGGATAATCTTCGGGGCATTACAGATCGCAAGGATAAAACAGCACTGCATGCTGAGCAAATATACTGAGCTGAAAAAAAAAAAAAATACAAGAGCTCAGAATTCACTTTGCCATTCGAAATCAGTGTTCTGACAAAATCAACAAAAAAGGAAGCTCAGCCAGACAATGCCTTGTATTTAGTCATATCCTCTGTTGATTTTCGAACTTGGCCAATATGTCCTGCAATAGAGTGCTCTTCATGTGGGAATTACCACATTAAATACACCATGCACCTCACATCAGTCTTGACACCATAAGCATTGAGGCCACTTACATGGAACATTTCATGCGCAGGCAAGTTTGCCCATGCATAGAAGCTACGCACAGTGACAATACCATATTTACTAGCATAATGATCACACTCGCGTAATGATCGCACCCCAAACTTGCCGCAGCTATATGTTGTGTGCCTAATAATAGCTAATGATGATTGCTAATGATGATAGCTAATGATGATTGCACATACCATTTGTCGAATACTGGCGAATGCTACGCGAACAACTCTTCAAGATGTACCAAGCGGTCTGCACGCACCAAACATTCTTAAGCAGACGCCCCATTTTGTTCCTTTTATCACTTTCCACACTTCCACGACAAAAAAAAAGAAAGCTACAACGAAACTTGCCTTGGCTTTATTATTTGTAGGCTTTATAATGGTTGTGGTCAGCAACAACAACAAAAAAAGGTACCTTTCGATTCTTCTCGTCTGCACTTGTGGGCACACAACGAATCGCGAGCGGCAACGAAAGTAGCCACATTTACACTAATACATCAGAAGTGTACCCTATTCGTTCGCCGACGCTTGTAACAGAGCTAAGATAGTTGCCCACACTTAGCGGAAATGTGCTGTATGAGGATAGTAGTGAATACAAATGTCGCAGTTTCCACAGCATACCTGCCATGTGTTTCTATGTCACTGGCAGCTAAGCACGCCCATCTCTGTTTCTGTCCCCTCAAAGTGGACATGGCTACGTTATTGCCACGAACTTGTCAATATTAACAATATCATTCATTACTGATACAGAAGAAACTGTTCTAATGCACGTAATGTACTCACAAGAAGAAAAAAAATCACGTTTGGCTCGTTCAGCTTGCTCTGCCGACCAACATTTTTGTTTTAGGTTCCGCACTGTTACAGCAGCAGCTGTCTGTTTGTTGACCTGTTGTCATCCCGCAGCAAATGCTGGATGAAAAAAATTTTTTCCCTTTGTGGGAAATTTCACCAGAGTAATGATCGCACCCCTGAATTTAAGGCAATTTTTTTGACAAAAAAGTGTGATCATTACGCGAGTAGATACGGCATGTTGCCAGTAGGCAAGTTGTCACATAAATAAAGAGCAACAGGTACTCAAAAGTTACTGTTTGTCACTTGAGAACTTACTATGTGGCAACACACTGTCACCTGGGTGTAGCTTTTATGTATGGTTAACTGATCTATGCATGAAATGCTTACCAATGGGTAGATTCAAACACAAGCGAAATGCTTTGCCCAAGTTGCTCTTGTAAAAAAGGGGCAATGCTACCAACGCAGATTGCAGAAAACCAGAAAAAAATATATTAGTTTTTTAGATATATGCAATCCTTTCCGTCATGTAAGTACATGTTAACTGGACCCCTGAAGCAAAAAATTCTGCAGGTTCCACGCATTGTGAGAATCAACACATAAGCAAAGCTTTCTGAGCTGTTAGCTTTGATTGCCAATAATTAGCGGAGTTGATGGCAAATGTTTAATTTCTTCAGGGTTTAGTGCAATACGAACGGTAAGTAGATGTTAAACATTACCCTGCATGCACCACCACTGTTGTTTGTCTGCGTATTACAAAGATCACACACCAAGACGTGTTTGCTTGAGGCATTGTTGGGCGCCATTGTTCATAACCTGCGGAGAAACTTTGCATTGTCATTACCTCACGCCCTCACCCCACACATTGCATCTTGGCAGAATTGTTAAGCTTTAATTGAATTATGGGGCTGTATGTGCCCAAAACCACAATCGGTTTATGAGGCACGCAGTAGTGGCAGACTCCTGATTAATTTTGACCAGCTGGGGTTCTGTATCGTGCACCTAAATCTAAGTACATGAGTGTTTTTGGATTTCGGCCCCGTCAAAATGTGGCTGCCATAGTCTGGATTGAACCCACAACCTCTAGCGACACCATAGCCACAAAGCTACACAGCGGGCACAGAAGTATTGATTTGACGTGCGACTGCTACCACAGTGCTGCATAGACGATACGGCGCTTTAATGCGGCTTTGTTTGCACGCCATGCGTCAGTTGTCCCGCTTGGCAAATTTCCATAGTGCATATCTTTCAGCAATAGCAGAAACATACCGTACTGTACCTTGAACTTAAATTTATCAAGTTTTTCCACGACTGCTGTCATGTCTAGTAGCAGTGCTTCCTTGCTTTCTCACATCGCCTTTTCCCCCTCCCACACTACCCCCAGGAATAGAAACTGCAAGCGAAGAGTGGCAATGCTGTCATTCACTCGTTTCATGACTGCGTCAGTTCTACCCATGCTCTGCTTCCTCTCCTTGCCCCCTCATGGCCATTCTATCTACCCCTCTCCGGACTATTGCACATTAGTAGAAAGTGCTGCAGTTTCTGCATTGCTTTTGTGGGGGGTAATGGATAATTACAGTTGTCAAGAGGGTACTGTGGCAACACCCAGAGAGCTCCACAGGGAATTATGCACATGCGACACGATGCAAAGGTCCATACGTGTTTCTCACACCACCTTTTCTCTCTGCCACACTCCTGCCATGTAGATGCACACTTTGAACCACCTCCTAACGTGGCGTGCAAGACAGTGACAGCAGCATCAGGAGCAGCAGTGGAAAAGTCGAAGAAAGAGGCAAAGAAAGCTTCACTTTAATAATGGCCTTGATGGTGAGACCAAGTTGTTACACCCCTGACCACTACTTCTTTGAAGTGTTATTCGAATGAATAATTAATCTTGCCAACCACATGTACACCATAGAAATAAATGCAGAAAATTCAAGTGAACATTTTTGTGCCTACAGCAAGATTCAATATGCATACAACAGCAGGCCCATTCAATATGAAGTGACAACCAGCATGAACACATTGCGTAAAAAACAAATAAATTAGGACACTTAGCAGTTGGACAATGCACTTGCACAAACAAGTCACTTGAGAAAACTGACAAGAGACATGCATACATAGTAGCTCACATTTACTTCTTGGTTTTGAAAGTGACACTTGATCCTTGACTTTATCACATCATACTGAGTGAGAAAAAAGAAAGGCTGACAGACAAGCTGTCCCTTAGAGGGCCTCTGCAACAAACCTGTCTGCCCTCTCCTGCATTTCAGAATTTCATAGTATTTATCCTTTCTACTAGACCGGGGTGCATAATTACCTTATAATCACACATGCAAGGCATTACCTAAATGGTATGTCTAAATGGTTAAGAACACATTCACTGGTTCATCAAAGACAGAAAGATGGGTTTTTTGATTTCAAAGCAACAGTTTGAGGGACAATGTAGTGGGCAGAGCGCTAAGGTTAATTTTGACCCCTTAGGTGTCTTTAATCTGCAGGGTAAGACAGTTCCATTGGTAATAGGTGTTGCAGAGCCCATTCTTCAAAGTGCAATGCCATAAAATTTACTATTTTTTTAGCTCATGCCAAGTAAACAACAAATTTGAATAAATTCAACTCAAGACATGGTTGTGGTTTCCTAGAAACATTTGTGATCAACATCACAAAGGCACTGATGGCATTTATACACACTGTATTGAATAACTTTTTTAAAATTTAGACGGTTTACTGCCACATGCTCCGAAGAGTTATGCCATCTTTATGGCATACTTTTGCTTCACAATAATCATATTCCTACACATCTTTCTTTCAAGCTCATAGCAGGTTGCTTCTCTCTCGGTAACACTATGCTGATATATTACTTGCAGGAAGGCACAGAACTCACAATAACATTCACCAAAAAGAGTGTACATTCGTTGCTCTGGTATAAAAGTACTGTCAGGAGCTAAAGTTTGAACAATATAGGCACCATTAAAGAAATAATTATTTTGCAGCCTGAATACTCAGTATGAAACCAAAAGGTGCCTTATGCACATGTGCAAGCAACAACTGCATTGCACTAAATTGTGTTTCATGGCCAGGCTATGATGAAATTAAACAATTTCAAGACTACTGTGGTATCGAAGTGCCTGACAGTGCATTGTAAAAGGTGCATATATTTCTGTAATGTCACAACCTTAAAAGAAACAATATTTCTTAATGGAAGTGTTGCTTGTTTCACTAACATTAAGTACAATGCTGTAACAATATATATCAAAATTTAGACCATACAGAATCACAGCAAAGGTGGCTAAACAATGAATGAGCATTAAAGGTATAAAGAAAACAATTATAAAACCAACCCATCAACATTTCAGGAAAAGAGTTCATGTTAAGTGCATACACTCCAAAATCTCATGAAAGGTGCCCCAATGCCTTCGGATAATAAAGACCAGTTCATGTGCCTGAAGTCTTTAGAAGAAATTACGAATCACTTTTAACAAGTGCATATTATTTCCAGATTCTTACACTTTAAAAATCAGAAACCCATATTTCAAAGAAAATGCAATGTTGAAACGAACGTGCAAATGCACATGTGCAGTATGTTTGATCTTGTTCTGGTCTTGCTAAAAAAAAATAACATGCTAACAGTGGCACTACTGCATGAAGGTTTCCCCCATCAAGTGGTTGTAGAACGGTCCCAGTAAGCTTTTATGAATATGAACATGTCCATTCAAACAAACACACAAAAAAGTAATTAAATCCGTCAGCAGATTCTCATCTTTACATGCTTTTTCACAGATTGTAAAGTCCATACCATAAAAAGTGAACATGACAAAAGGTAAACAAATTCACGACGGCACCCATAACAGTCCACAATAAATTTTTAAGGTTCACTGTTTTTTGCTTTCAGTATACTATTGCTATAGGTAACATGCTATTTATAAAGTTAGAGTATGAAAGTTGTACGCCTCAAACGAGACACTTTCTCAACGATGAACACAGAAAAACACATCATTAAAATAAATTAATAAAAGAATGATTAAATGTAGATTACATTCTAATTACTCTAAAATGGTTTGTAACATGCCTATTGTAGCTTGTAAAGTCTACAAAATATAAAACCAGGCAATAAATGTGCCACACAAGAAACATCAGATCACCCAGCCATAAAATATATCTAAAATAAGTGTCCAAGAATTCCTGTGTAAATAAATCATCAAAACACGTTCACTGGCATGCACTGTAAAGTGTTATATCAAGAGTAAAAATAAAGTTTCTGGTGCAAAAACTCACCAGCTATAAAACAAACATTGTAAAAGATAAACATTCATACGTGTACCATCGACCCACAAACATTCCATACTAAACATAAAGTATGGTGCCTTTCTTGCAGCAAGGATTCTGGAGAAGAGTTTGCTGTTTACAAGTGGACACAGATTAGTGAAGTTTCATGACTCCGCAGTGTGCTGACCACAATGTCCAAGCACATTTAAGTATTAGATGGCTCAATATATGTTGTATGCAAGTGCCAGTGCAACAAATGATGATCAATGTGTTAATGCAACTTGCCTAAAATATTCTCTAAAAACATGAGATGGTTGGTCGGCATCTGATAAAGCAGGACAGGAAGAAGAAAATGTCAGGCATCCACAAGAGCAATAAAGTTCTGGATGGTGTCATTTCTTATAGTAGTGCGCTAGTATCAGGCATATATTGCTTCACCCTTGCACGAAACTGCAGTAAATTAACAGCGTCTAGCCACCAACCAGCTGTCTGCAAGACATTCACTGTAGAAATAATGCCCTCTGTCCCTAAATGACCCAAATTTAGTTTTTTTTTCCCTAAGTGAGACCATTAAAAGTCAGTCAGAGGGCGTTTCTATTCCTCTTTCAGAATATTTCCAAGAGACCACAACCCACAATGTCCACTTGATAAACAATCTGTTAGACAGGCAAACTCAGAGTGACTTTGAGCAAGTGTCTCTTGATTGGAGGATGTCATAAGAGAAACTCCAGTGACACTTGTAGCAGAGTGCACTCATTTCTAAGTGCGGGTGGCAAACTCACTTACCAGGCTACAAATGTGTCGAGGCTACAAGTGTGTGGCCTTGACAAAGGCAGTTGAAAGAGTAAAGGAAAACTGGAAACAAATTAGGTACTTTTTTACAGGTAATGTTCCAATTGCATCTGTTTCAATCAACGAAATATCTTGTGCTTCCACTGCTCAATTTCAGTGGCCACTGCTATTACATTCTGCCCTGCATGTACTACAGCAAATAAAAAAACTTCCTTGGTGCTTGGTGGTGGTGCTGTCCCAGCAGTTTCTGCAAATGCCATTCAAGAAGTTCTTTCTATACAATAAAAAAGCAACATCAATTACTACTTCTCATATAGTAGCAATTATTTCAAATGCCTTTTTAGTATCCAATTCCAAACACTGTTTTGCTGTGTAGCCTTGTGTCAACAAAATGGCACTTAATGAAAACGCGGTGCACTTGCTCAAAGTGATACTAAATTTGCCAGTCTGACTGGGGTTCTTACACTTCAAAATTTGGCTTAAAAAAAAAGAACGCTATGACAAAGGATCCCTTCCAGTAACAAGAAGGCTACAGATTCCATACAGGAATACAAATCAAGGACGGTGAATGATGAAGCTCCAAGAGTCCCTCCACTTTAGGTCCAGTACATCCTGTGCTGACAGGGCAGTTGTACCATATGAAAATACAGAGAAACGCCAGAACACGTAGATGACACCCAGCAGCCAGATGATAACAGAAGTATAGAATCCCAGCTGTATCCACTTCTTCTTGATGACATGGCTTTATGGGATGCAGAAAGCATAACAGTTAAATACGTTGGGCAAACACTTGTTAGAACTTGCACATTTTATAGCAGAATGTTTCATTTAAACACAGCAGCCCTGGCACAGTTAACTTTTGTGACTAACCTAGTGCATTGAATAAAAAACTATAGTCATTAATTGTAAGCACTGTTCACTTACCAGAGGACATAGTCAAGGTGCTCCAGCACGACGATGATGCCAAGGATCTTGTACAGCAGTGCGGGCAGGTAGTGGTGCAAAAACAGTGTCCGGTCAGCAAAGAAATATGGCACCAAGTGCATGGCATAGCCCACAACGCACAGCTCTCCTCCAAATCTGAACTTCTCAAATGTATCTGCACAAACATCAATGTACGCATATTAAAAGAGGTTTTGCAGTTTAGACATTGCAAACAAACCTGCCCAATCATCAGACAAAGTTGTCAAGAACACTTGAGCTAAATGTCATTTGTATATACATGCATGCAGCAGGTAGACTAGAATTTCACATCAGGCTGGTGTTTCACAACCAATGTGCACAATGCTCAACTAATCATATGCAAACATACGCTGCCTGATCTTTCCTCCCACCAATTAGTCTGAGGAAATGTTCTTTTCTCCTGCTCAAGAAAAGCTGCCAGTAAAAACTGCTTGCATTTACAATATTGTAATTATGTTTGTCACAGGGAAAAAATGAAAGGAGACGAACTGAAATGCAGGAAAGGTAGACGCGTTCAAAAATTGCCTGCAAAAAAATAACGACACAGCAATACCATTTCAGTTACCAAGCAATTCCAAGTAAACCCCACACAGCACGTACCTTCAGGAATGTCACAGACCAGCCGCTGTCGCCTCAGAAGATAAAAACAAAAGATGAGCACATAAAGGAGGAGGCAGACTGTGGCCGTATACCAAGTAACCACATTCCCAACCAAGTGAATCTGGGCCTGAAAAAGCAATAATAAATGCAAGTAAGAAGACAAAGAATAACTTCATGGCAGTGGTGGTCTAGCCAGTTTAGGATTCGGAGCAATTTTTGAAGCGAGAAAAATGTCGTTCTGGAGCAGTTTAGGAGCCGTCACACCGGCATTTTGGAGCAGTTTCGGAACAGAAAAATTGGTCTTTTGAAACACTTGGAGTAGTACAGCAGTAATCTTTAGTCATTCGGCAAAAATTGTTATTACTGTGCAATCAGTAAGTGCTGCTCAAAAGTGAACCAAGACAAAGCCAACAACAACCAATTAAGCTCGACTTCCTACGGACGGTATGCCGTTCACAGTATATTGCAAACATATTTATTTGAGTAGGCAAGGAACTTAAATTTGTAAACAACTAAATAAAATTTTTTAGGCTAACGAGAACAAAGATATGCACCTGGGTGCAAGACAGACATAAAATTACAAATGTGCTAGAACAATTTGCGCTGTCAGGCACAAGACAAAAAGTGATGGCAAATGACTTATGTGCACTCCAAATGACAGATATGCTTTGATATGCTTTACAGCACTAGACAAAATGTGTATCACGCTAAATAACAATGCTAGAAGCTTGACAAGAGACCAAGCATCTAGGAATGGTGCCAAGATGAGAGGCCTCCATACGGTACGTCATAAAAATGGTCATGGCAATAGAGAACAACATTCGTACTCTCCCGTACACTCGCTTTCATTGTGAGATGGTTTGTCGGTTTCCCATGTGTCGTGTGGCCTCTGCGAATAGATGCGAGTCGATCTGGCGTAAAACCGTAACTTTTGTTGTTGATACCTGACCAACCTTTCGAAGTACTACCGATTAGGAGTGTACCATGGCGAAAATTGGCTGTTGGCTGATGTGTATAACAAGCTTTCCACAAGCTGTCACAGAAAGCTTGCCGCTAACATGTTCGTATGAGTGGCTAACCGCTGACTAGTTCCGAGATCATGCATACATGTTTCTGACAACTGTAAAAGTTGGCAACTACTGCAATAACGCATAGAAGCTTACAGACTGACCGAAAGTTCCAAATTGCATGTGCAAACGTATGAATCTGCGTGCCTTCTAGTGGCTCATCAGTCCTATACCTTCACACACAGGCACTGCTTTCACTGCCGTTCCCTTTTTGGGTGTCGGGTATAGGAATTGCTTTGATTGGAGTGGATGACACGGACTACCCTTGTACCAAGACATGCGTGCCTTATAATCAGATTGTGGTTTCACCGTATAAAAACTGTATAATTAAATTTTTTTTGTCCCGAAACCAACCAAGCGCCCTGGTAAGGCTGCATGCAATGCACTGACCTCAGCCAAGTATTTCACCAAATATGCGAAACATATGGTTGTAGATACTCGAGTCGCAAACTGAATCATTTAAATGTCCACAAATCGATTCGCATAGTTCTGTATCAACGTCCGATTTTTCAAACTTCCTATGGACCGCGAAAACATCTGAAAAAACGAATGCATGCCTTTTACTGCCGCCCGCAAGGGCTCAAATCCCCACAGACATTTCCGAAATAGCTCTGAAGGCCTGCCAGTACTCTTATTAGGCGTATCGCTGCTCGTACTGTGACAGGAGATGGCGGGTGCAAGCGTGTATAATTAAGGAATACATACTGTGTCAAGTGACAATTACCCCTTCCCGCTCTTTGTATGCTTCAATGCAATACTTTGCATATGCTTCACCGCGTAATACTGCTGTACTGAGGCGAAGCTGACTTTTGGAAACCGGCATTATGCAAGACGTCATGCTTTCCGAGCTTCGACGCCATTGCTAACAGCGATGAATTGTTTTAACGAAAAACATGGCACCGAACAGCAAGAAGCTTGGTAGCGAACGTCGAAGTAGCTCGGCTTAGGGCTGTCGCGGTAGTGGCTATGGCTGCCAGCGGATCTGAGTGCAAGAGCGCCTAGTCTAGGCGGCGAGATAATCAAAATGGCAGCGGTGGCAGCTTCCATCATTTCCGTTTCGGACCTGCGGTCATGGCAAAAAGTGCAGTAAATCAAACGGCGAAGGGTTTTTGCGTCCGAAATTTTGGATGTTCTTATACATTGACTCTATGGGGCATACCAAGGTGTGCTGAGAAGGCATTCGAATTATGGGGCACATCCGAAAAATCAGGCATCCGGAAAATCGGTCGTTGACTGTAGTAGCATACCCCACTGAAAACATGGTATTGGAGTGAAACCGCAAACATACAGCACTTTTGCGCAGTCGGCGCAAATTGCACTTGAGTGGGTGCAGCCAGGAGCAGGCAAGTCGAATTGTAGCAAAATGGTGCAAATAGCGCAGTCGGACCACCACTGGTGATGATACCACAGCATATACAGTGCCCTAGAAGTGCCCAGCGCAGCTTATGTTACTTGCAGAATACTTGCTCAACATGAACAAAGAGCCTGAACAAACAATATTTGACATATCTTGATATGGTTTCAAAAGACTTTCCTTGTGCACGAAAGAACCAAGACAAGGTAAAGCCTCCAAGAGTGCTCCCATTCTACCCTTATATACATATATAATACACCTTGTAAGAAGAAAAAAAAGAAAAAAAAGAAAATTTGTCTTGTAGTAGCACAGTTTCCACAGGTCTAACAACTTAGGAAATGTTCTGGTCACTTTCAAAAAGCACGAGTTCCACTTGAAACCTCTGAATTCATACAAAAGACAAAAAACACAAGCACCTCACATCTAACCTTTTTTGGCAGCATACCTAACGAAAAAAACTCCATTTGCCACACATTTGTATGCATCAAATATATAACGTTGATCAGAGCCAAGTTTCTCATTCATTTTTCAGACAGTTATAGAATTCTTCCTACACCTTAGACACTTACATTGGTGACGGGACTAATCCAGTATGCAATGCCACGAACCATTAGTGGCCATTCCATTGGTTCAGAGCTGTACACGTGGTCCTGCACATTCTCCTGGTTTACTAATAACATTTTGTACTGAAAAAGCAAAAAACAAAAGCTTTGATTACATATATTGCTGAGCGTTTCATGAAAAGAATTCCAAAGCAACATAGTATTATGACCATAAGGGGCCTTTCAATTGCAAGAAGGGAGCTTTAGAAATTGCAGACCAAAAGTGAGCAGATGTTATTGGCACTGCATACAAAAGAACCCAAGCGGATTTTGGGTAAATGACCTGCAGTGTTGCTGATCCTCCCCATTCAGTCAGCTAAACCACTTGCACCCTCTATTTGTAATGCTCCCTGAAAACATTGAGCTCACATTTCAGCCACTTTTACAGACAGATCTGCAATGATATAACAACTTTGCCACCTACAACTGAAGCTCATGCTTTCAGAAGGGTTAAAATTAATATAAAGTGCATTCATGTAAGGCATAATATCTTCATAAAAATGCGGTACCCTCACTTGTCAAGACATCTGTCTTATCATCACAACTCTCAAAATATTGGGGGCAAGCTCCACCACTGGAAAAGCTGGTACCGCAGTCGGCGTGACGTGGTGTGAGGGATCACGTGGACACAGCGGCCGCATCGACTGCTTCGGAAGCGCTGAAGTGAGCTGAAAACAAAAGCTTAAATCCCACCTGCACTGCAGTTCTGTTTAAGTGGGGAGGTTTTCCTGCTTCGGGTGTCTGCTTGACAACACTTTAAAGCACTATAATAGGTAGTGGCTGCCTTTGAAGGCATCCAACATGGCAGGCTACTGCTCAGTCACTGCTGGACGTACCTAACAGAGCCTGGTGTCGGCCTTCACACATACCCGCAGGACAAGAAGCTGCGTGAAGATTACCAGGGTGTCTACCAAGTTGACAATTCCAAATTCCCTGAGTTTTTCAGGTTTTCCCTGAGTGCCTTTGAAAATTCCTTGAGTGACACAAAACTTCTTTTATGTGAACATGGGTTCACACTATTTCGCCCAATGCTGTCACTTCCTAGTAAGCATGTTAAAGAAAAAACAACTTAATCCAGTTTGAATAGTAAGGAGTAGTGTTTATTTTATTCAAAAAGTAAACAGAAGGGCGGGGTTAGTAAAATGCACAGAAAATAAGATATCTTCGAAAAAAAAAAATGGTAAAACCCATTGCAAATCGAGTCGAACCTTCTTTATATACGAATAAAAAGTAGATGCATACAGAAGCAAATATTTTCGAATATGAGCTATTTCTATCAACTGATAGCAAGCGCATTGGTACGAAGTCTAAACTTTGCCACAGGTGAGATTCTCTCTCAGCAGCTGGAAAGTCAACCTCAACTGTCCTGACATACTCTCAGCCTGAACACAAGAAATCAATGTTGCTTTTCACTGCTTTAAAGAGTTTATTTTGGTTTGGATGAGGGACACCTGCATCTCAGCATCAGTCAACACTTCGTTTTTTGAGGTCAAGCTCCTCCAAAGAAGCGGCAGCAGGCTTCCTTTCCTGTTCATTCCAAAATGCGTAGGTCATTTCTGTTCTCATCCTACTTCCACCGCGTGTTCGCCCCACGGACCATTTGAAGCATCCTCTTAGTCATGCACAGTCAATGTCTGATTTTCCGGACTCCCTAAGGGCCGTGAAAACATCCAAAAATTCAGGCAGTTCGAAAAAAATGAATGAATGTCTTTTACTGCCCTTAAGGGCTCAAATCGCCAAAGGCACATCCGAGAAAGCTCTGAAGGCCTGCCAGTACACTTATTTGGCATATCGTTGCTCGTACTGTGACAGGAGATGGTGGGTGCACGCATCTATAACTAAGGAATACATACTATGTCCCGTGACAACTGCCCCTTCCCACGCTTGTAATGCTTCACCGCAACACTTAATTTAGCGTATGCTTCACCACGTAACATTGCTGTACTGAGGCAAAGCTGACTTTCAGGAACCAGCATTATCTAACGCGTCGTGCTTTCCGAGCGTCGAAGCCAATCGCGAGGACCACAAACGTGGAGTCGGTGCCATTGCTGACAGCGGTAAATTCTTTCAATGAAAACACGGCACAGAATGGCAAGAAGCTTAATAGCGAACGTCGAAGCAGCTAGGCCTAGCATTGCCGCGGTGGTGGTATGGCTGCCAGAGGATATGCGTGCAATAGCACCGGTTCGAGGTGGCAAGGTAATCAAGATGGTGGTGGTGGCTTCGTTTATTGCCGTTTCAAACCTGCGGTCAAGGAAAAAGGTCTGGAAAATCAGACGGCGAAGGGTTCTTGGGTTCAAAATTTCAGATACGTTTTCAGAGACGTTCCCATACACTGACTCTATAAGGTTGGTGCCACGGAGCCGTGCAAATTATCGGCTGTCCAGAAAATCGGTCGCTGACTGTACACTGGCAAGTCCTCCAGCGGTCGACACGGCGTCAAAGAGATTTCATTACGATTTCTCTCTATTACTTGAGCCAGCATTATTGCAATTTTTGTTCCCTTTCAACAACATTACTGCTCATCATCCCTGATAGAAGCACAAATTCCCTGAGTTTTCCCTGGGTATTTCCAGACTATTCAATATCCCTGAGAGTTCCCAGTTTTTCCCGGATGGTAGACACCCTGCTTATATTGCAAAACTTATAACCGGCAAGCAGCCGTTGGCTACAACTCGATTGTGCAGCAAGCACTTCGCGAGGAAGATTTCTGCTACAGCGGCAGGGCTGCAATGTTCGGCGAGTAGCAGTAAGCGCGCACGAAGACGCTCACCCGCGCACACTGCCCGGCTAATGTCATGAAGCTCTGCTCTGAACTTGTTGATACTACATACTGGCAAGTTCACTGGAATCAAAAAGGAACGATAAGAAGCACATTTAAAAAAAATGCATGGCTTATGTTCATTAGTAAGATCTTGATGAGGGCTAGTTGGTTCATACTTAGAACTGAGGTGAAACAGCGCGAAAAAGACGAATAAACTTCAAATAAACTTCCAGTTGGCAGTCAGCGCTTGTCTGTGGTATTTGTTTCCTTGTGTCCTCGTCTTTTTCGCGCTGTTTCACCTCAGTTCTTATGTTCATGTTTGCGTTAGCACCAAATAATGAATGTACTGGATTAAGAAAAAGAGGCAGCAGGAAATTGCTTGCCGAGAAGACCAATCAACATACAGTGCAATGCAACTTGACAAATAATGATATTGAAACGTACAAGAATTTAGAAGCAAAAAAGAAGATTGGATCATTGCGAGCGACAGCACATCACAAGTTGCCGTAGGTATCGAAGTCGCTACTTATAACGAATTATTTTTTAAACAGATCTGATAGTGCCCACGCAACATTGGTCATTCGTGTACTCTCAAATGCTCATATGCTGCAACCTTAAGCTCGTAGCACGGTGCGAAAATGTACTTGCAGCGAAAGCAAAACATTGTGCACAGACATAGATGCATATACGCAGTCGGTCATTGCAAGTGTTGCGATCACTGCACTGAGGCTTCATTCTGTTATGCTCCATTTGGTTATGTAGACAGCCCATTATGAGAACATATTTCACAGTTTGCTCTCAGCGAATGCTTATCTTCCCAAAACAAACTGGTTCGGGGGACTCCATCGCAGTGTCCGCGTGCAGTAGGCGTTCACTGTACGTATTTGGTAAAGAGATAGCATCTATAAACCATTCTGTGCTTTCTGCTTGCCCAAGGTTATTATTGTAATAAAAAATTATGTCGTTTCGAGAGTGCTTATAGAATGTCCAGGAGGGCTTCAGTGTGCTGTTTTCAATGAGCAACGACAGCCAAACCTATGAGGAGCGCACCGTGTTATCCCTCATACTATTCAAGCAAGGCTCTTCTCACAAATGATGACTCTGCAAATTTTTGCCGCCAATTACTATGACAAGTCCAAAGTCCATGGACCTTTTCGCTATCAGCTCAGTATGTGCGGAAAGTTAAAAACAAAATCACTCTCTCTAACAAGACACTTTACCTGAAGCTCCCACATCTTCTGGAAGAATGTCAAGTGCGTAGGCTGCAGTGGCACAAATTCTGCTGAGACCATGTCACGCTCTCTTTCCTTTTCATCGGAATCTACAATTACATACAATAAGCATGTTAAAAATTGACTGATTATTTAGCATAATAGCAAAAATCACAGGAGACAATTTGCAGCCATTTTGATGAGCCTGTCTCGTGCAGGAAGCTACAGTCACACTCAATATGAGCTGCAACATGGTGCTTGTGGTCGAAGGGGCTCCAAGACTACATAGTGATGCTGGCATACAAAAAATTGGAGAACAAAGCACCGTTCCAATTACATGTATTTATTAAACCAATTTTTCACATAACAGTGCTGTGCAGTCTTGGAGCCCCTCTGATCAAAGGCCCCTTGTTGCAGCTCATATTGAACGCAAGTCTACATGCTTGCATAGCAAAAAAAATTAAGTGTAACCACTGAACTGAGCAAAGCACGGTACAAGGCCTGGGAAGGAGAAAATTTTATTTTTATTAAATGCAGTCAACATCAATCAATGCAATACAATAGCACAGGTCAGCCGTTTCAGTTTCAGCTCGTGTTTTTTAAGAATGATGCCCATGAATCCTGTGCTAAGCAGAAATTCAAAGAGCAACAGTAATTAGTAGTACTCCTAGTAATTCCCAGTGATGCCATAAAAATTGAAAGCCTTAGTCAAGGCGGCAAAAGACATATTCACCTCTTGTTATATATCACTTCCTTGATTTGCTTTCATTATCCCAGTTACCAGCAGTATTGTCACAAAACAGGCTTAGAATATAAACAAGCTATTAGAATGATATTATCATATGCTTCTAATTTTCAGATAAAGTAAAAACACTTGAAACTTGGCTGCTAAAATGTCGAAATAGTTCAGTGCACACAAGAGCAAATTACTACACCAGGGTGTCTACCAAGTTGATATTTCCAAGTTCCCCGAGTACTGCAAAATTCCCAGAGTCACACAAAACTTTGTTTTATGTCAAGGCAGGCTGACACCATGTTGCCCGATGCTGTCACTCTCTAGAATGCATGTTAAAAAATAAAACAACTTAATCCAGTTTTTGTAGTCAGGGGTAGTGCTTACTTTATTCAAAAAGAAAACAGAAGGGAGGGGTTAGTAAAATGCACAGCAAATAAAATATCTTCGAAAAAAAAATATGGTAAAACCCATTGCAAATCGAGTCAGCCATTCTCAAATACGAATAAAAAGGAGATGCACACGGAAGCAAATATTTTTGAATGTGAGCTATTTCTATCAATTGATTAAAGCTCATTGGTATGAGGCCCGAACTTTGTCACAAGTGAGATTCTCTCTCAACAGCTGTTAAGTCAACCTCAACTGTCCTGACATACCCTCAGCCCGCGCACAATGCCTCAGTGTTGCATTTCACTACTGGAAAGAGTTTATTTTGGTTTGTGTTAGGGACACCTGCATCTCAGCGTCAGTCAATACTCTCTCTTTTTTTTTTTTTGAGCTCAAGGTCTTTTAAAGAAACGGCGGCATGCATCCTTTCCCGTTCATTCCTCAATGTGTAGGTCCTTTCTGTTCTCGCCCTCCTTCCAATGCACGTTCGCCCCACGAACCATTTGAAACACCCTCTTGGCCAGTTGTACAGTCAACACACAATATTTAGAACTTCCTGGGGGCTGCGAAGACATCCGAAAAGTCGGGCAGTTCGACAAAATGAATGCATGTCTTTTACTGTCCTTATGGGCTAAAATAGCCACAAGCACATCCGAAAAAGCTCTGAATGCCTGCCAGTACACTTATTAGGCATATCGGTGCTCATACTGTGACAGGAGATGGAGGGTGCACTGGTGTAAAATTAAGGAATACAGTACAAACTACTTCCCGTGACAATTGCCCCTTCCCATGCTTGCTTTGCTTCACCGCAATACTTTTGCATACGCTTCATTACGTACATTCTTAAGGCGAAGCTAACTTTCAGGAACCTGCATCATGCAACGCACCGTGCTTTTCGAGCTTCGAAGCTAATCACGAGGACCACAAAGGGAGAGTCGCACTGTTGACAGTGCTTTTAATGAAAAACAGGGCACCACACGGCAAGAGGCTTAACAGCGAACATCGAAGCAGCTAGGCCTAGCACTGCCGCGGTGATGGCTACTGGCTAGTTTGCCTGTACATGTAAATGAAGTTTGCCTGTACATGTCACGCCACCTAGCAGCGGTGGTACCTCACTGCTATTTCACCATTGTCTGTGGTGTGCTCAGGCCTGCCTGAAAGCCTGCTTTTTCAATTTTCCTATGGATTCACCGCGGCGTCGTGGCAGCTCCTCCGTTAGAAGTGTGAACAAAATAACAAAATGAACAACCACAGAGACTGCTGCGTTAAGGATTGTCACAACCGCGAAGGGGATGTAGGCATCAAATTGTATTGCTTCTCTTCAAAACTTGTGGGGTTCTCACACCCATGCTCTTGGGACAAAGGAACGACAACACAGTAGTGCAAACAATCACAAGGGCATTTATTGCACCTTTCATAGATCAATGCCTGCTAGCCGAGTTGCTATCCACAAAACATGCTGACGGGTGCGTGACAAATCTATAAGTCCGACTCACCGCGACCGGATAGCGAGCGAATATGTTCGCCCCATGCTGGATCCCAACGCCTGGTCGTTCGCATGTATGGTCACGCGAACGGTGGCGCGTTTGAAGGCGGCCACACGAGACGGTCTCGCAGAAGCTTGGATCGGCGCACGCGCGACACGGCACGTCCGCACTGCTTGCTGTCCCGAACCCCAAAGGGAGCGCCTTGTCTTTCCCGCACCCAAGAACCCCGCAGCAGCGCAACACTCGCGCCATCTCTCGCACTGCACTAGTACCACTCCGACCGCTGCGGGCAGCAGGCCACGTGGAGACGCCGCACTGCAGGAGCTATGCGGGAAAACAAGATATCTGGGGACGCGTCAGAGTCGCGCATCCCCACAAACTGTGGGCAGCAACCCGGCGACTGAAGTGGGTCATCGCAGTTCGTGTCGCACTTGTGAATTTGTTAAATGAACTAAGATGCAAATGTAAAAAAAAAAGAACTACCTAGCAGCAACATTTGTAAAAATGCACAATTAAGCGACAACTGCATAAAAGCGCGTGAACTGATTCCCGCTGTTGTAAATTGTTTTAGATTGTTGTTTAGCTTGTCTCACTCCAAAACAAATGTGCAGTGGTTGTTACATGTCAAATCTAGCGTTGTAAGCGCTCCGTGCTGGAGCTTTGTATGCACTGTGCTTTTTGTTGGGCATTAATAAGCCAACATGCAGCTTCTTTCTGCCAAGATCAAGACACGACTGCTGGAAATGGGCTCATTCATGCCGATGCTTTCTCGCGCTTATAGCAGAATTAAGGTTGCAGTACACAAGTAGGCCTCACACGTCGAGTATTCGCAAATTAGCATTTCTCTTGCACAGGCTTGCACACATATGTTCAGACTTCAGGCTGTTTAGTCTCAGCTGATTGCTCTTTATTCCATTCCAGTGGTGATGACCTCTCACATTGAAGCCCGAACGACAATACCAGAATATGCTCGAGACACTTTGTCAACCGAGAAGAAAGCACTTGCCTGCCAATCCACCAAAAATTCTACAATCGTGAGGTGCAAGGAATGCTCGCATGTAATGAAGTTACAAATGACAATTGAAAAACATCCACGGCCGTATTCACTCACTTAAGTGGCATAAAATAAGTATTTGTTAGCTTACTTTGAGTTCGACAACATAAGCATGCTTGCTTAGTGGCTATGGTGTTGGGCTGCTAAGCACGAAGTCACGGGATCAAATCCTGGTCACAGCGGCCGCATTTCAACGGGGGCAAAATACGAGAACACCCGTGTACATAGATTTAGGTCCACATTAAAGAACCCCAGATGGTACAAATTATTCCAGAGTACCCTACAATGACTTGCCTCATGATTAGATTGTGGTTCTGGTACCTAAAGCTCTATAGTTTAGTTTAAGCACTTCGCTGTGATGTCCGTGCTGTTTACTTCTTTTAAAAAAATTAAATTATGGGGTTTCACATGCCCAAATTACTCTCTAATTATGAGGCACGCCGTAGTGTGGGACTCTGGAAATTTGGACCACCTGGGGTTCTTTAACCTGCAACTAAATCTAAGTACACGGGTGTTTTTGCATTTCACCCCCATCGAAATGTGGTTGCCATGGCCGGGATTTGATCCCGCGACCTTGTGCTTAGTAGCCCAACACCCTAGCCACTAAGCAACCATGGCAGGTTGGTTACTTTTTTTACACAATATACATGGTTGTAGTAGTAAATTTGACGTTCTTTCTCAAGCGTTGGTGGTCCGAAATGGGCCTCAATGTCTTCAATTGCCTTGAACTGTGATTAGGCTGTTTTAGCAGAGCGTTTCTGATGGTCCACTCCGCTCAGCGGGCTAGCGGAAGCGCAAGTGCGCATGCGCGACCCGTTCAGCAGTGAGCAGGCGAGCGGACGGGAGCCCCCTCTCCGCTAGAACGCTTTCTCAGCGGAGCGCGGCGAGCGCGTCAAGCGGGTCCAGCGAAGCAAAATGGCTGCCCCCAGTGCTGCTGGCCCGTCAACGAGGTCATTTGAATCGGGATTTGTAAAGCGCAAACCTAGAGTACACTTTAGGAGACACGAAGATCTTCTTCTACTTCGGGAGGTTGTGGCCATGAACCCGTTCCAGAACCCTGCCATGTGTGCACGTTTGTTTATGCGGACCACATTTTAGGTGTACTGAAAGAGCAAAAAAACCTTGTCTTGGCTACAACACAGCGTAACGGTTTTGTTAACGTAAGGATTATATATATTTATAAGAAATGAAAATGCAATGTATTGCGTGAAATGCCTTCAGACATTTGAGTAATTCCAAATATATTATTTTACTGCGGCAATTCTTACAACTTGAATATTATGTTCATAGCGGTTTTACCTTCTGCGGCAAGGTGGCACGTCAGGCAAGCACATGCCTTTCGGACGCAGCCGGGCGCTCCGCTAAAACTGATTCTTCGTCCGCCGCTCCGGTAACTGTGAGCGGGTACGCGAGTGCAGAGCAGACCGTCAAAAACGTTCTGCTAAAACACTCTATTAAGAATGACCGACCCATTTCAAACGAGCACCGCAAATGCATGCCTCCGTAGCAGTGGCTGCCTCAGTGTCTCGTGGAACTAACGTGGTGGCGCTGATAGCTGAGCCGATCACTGCACCGCCTGACCACTGACGGTAGCCTACGGATGCAAGCGGATCTCCATGCCAGAGCCCCATTGGAGGCGGCGAGGTAATGAAAATATCGGCGGTGGTGGCTTTATTTGATTAATACCATTTCGGACCTGCAGTCACGGAAAAAAGTCAGGAAAATCGGACGGTGAAGGGTTCTTGCGCCCGAAATTTCAAACGTTCTTATACACTGACTCTATGGGGTATGTGGTGGTGCCGCAAAGCTGTCCGAATTATCGGGCGTCTAAGTAGATTTGTTATGATTCCTCCTTGTTACTCAAGCCAGCATTACCGTGACTTTCGTTCCCTTTCAATAAAGTTACAGCTAATTTTCCCTGATAGAAGCCCAAATTTCTCGAGTTTTCCCTGAGTATTTTCAGACTATTCAATATCACTGAGAATTCCCGGTTTTCCCAGTTGATAGACACCCTGTACACATATCTTCCTACACTGAGTTTCCTTGGAATAAGTGAGGCCGAGTATAATGCAGTGAAGTCGTATCACTAGGTTTCACTACTCTAGGCTTCAGTATGCTATTGCAGCACAAGTCACATAACAGCCTACAGCATGAAATATAATGTCCAATCCTCAATTATGCCAGCTATATCCAATAATGAACACGGACATGTGAAGGCATGCCTTCTTGCTTAGCATTTACTTGTTTGCATAAATCCCAAGAGAACTTGCTACCCTTTCAAGCGACTTTACTGGCACCAATGCAATAGCGGAGAATATTTATTTAAAGGCAGTGCTCTCATAAAAATAATAAATGTGACACAACTGACCCTAGTATGGCAGCTGAGCCCACAAGACCTGTTGATCACTAGACGGTTTGCTTTGAAGTGAATGGTGCTAGTACTCTTTGAAAAAGGTCAGAGAACGACAATATACTGGCACCTTCATGCAACGCAGCTGCACAGGTTTCATAAAATGCGACTCTCTCAATTTTCTGTACTTTGGGCAACTAGACTGTAACCCAACTACACAAGTAAAATAATTTGCAAGTCTACCGTCTGTGCTGTCTTTCTCAGAAAAGATGGCTCTGTGGCACTTACTTTTCGTATAACGGTGCTCTTCTACATTCCACACCGTATCATCTTGAGAAAGAAAACGATCAGTGACAACTTCATGCTGGTGAAATCCCCAGTCAGGAAGCTGTTTGCCACTGAACTGAAATTACAAGACAGAAAGCATTTATGTAATTTGAAGGCACACAGGTTGGCATGATGCAGGTTAGACACTAGCTAGACATTCTGTAACAGGTGGGAGGGGAATAAAGAGAAGGCACAACAGGTGACAATGAGAGAACAGGCATGAGAATGTAAAAGTGCAGATGCAAGAATTAAACTTTGTTAGTTGAACATTGTTACAGCAAGGTGCATCTGACACAAAAATAATCGTGATAACCAACATCTGTTATATAAGCATACATGACAATATTGCCAAAAAGATTTATGATTAGGCAGGGTTCTCTAAATGGTGGGCAGCGGAAGAAATGCCACCCACTGCTACGATTTACCAACCACCAATCCATTTGATCACCCGCCCCTTTTTGTGGGGACTTACAAATTAGAACCAAGGAGAGGCAGACATACTTTGGTCCTAATAACGCGAGTTTCAGAAGACTAACAACAATTTGTGAATTAACTTTTCATTAGAGCCTTGGGGGCAGTTGTTTATTTGGCAAATTTGGAGGCAGTCACATTTCAGTGCAATCCAACCCCCCCCCCCTTTTTTAACCTCGAAAATAGCACCTATTTCGAGATATTCATCATCAAATTTCAATGCACAACCTAGGCAATACTGAACATGAGCACACCCCACTGCTACATTAGACTTTGGAAACACCCAGTGACAAAGTTTGACTGATGGCATGTCGGGGCAAATAGTGACATGGCAAGTTGCAGCAGCTGCTTGCCAGGCAGGACGTGCTTTATCAGTATCTGTTGCGACTGGCCACGACATATATACCGTTTCAAACTTCGTTGCACTTTTCATCACAGGGCGTTTCCATCTGATACGATAGTGGGCAGCCTTTGTTGCACTCTTGGTGTGCTGTTTTGATAGTGCCTTGATTGAGCATTGAAATTTTATTATCAATATCTCAAATTAGGTGTGATTTTAAAGATTTAAAAAAAGGAGGGTTGCATGGAAACGTGACTGCCTCCAAATTTGCCATATAGGCAACTACCCCCAAGGCACTAGTAAAAATGTTAATGAGTGAATTGTAGCTAATTAGTCTTCTGAACCTTGAGTCATTTCTACCTTGCCTAGGAACTCATCTGAAAAAATTCCACCATCGCTATGCTCATGGCCTTTTTATAAAAGTCTGTATAGTCTGCTCTCCAATTTTTATAAAATTCTAAATGTAATCAACATCCTTAGAGCTAGCTCCCACAATTCCAAACACTTATGGTGTTTTCGACTGGTCGCCTCAATCCTCCAAATCAGAATTGGGCAGATCCGTCAGTAGCTCAGTAGAAGAAAATGAACATGCAAGCTGAACATGTGACTTGCTCTCGAAGGAAATGGCAAGATGCAAAACCATGTAAGCATACAGCAAACATCCAATTTTGCCTAGCCAATGCTCCTGGCACTATTGGGAAGAAACAGTATACATGCTGGTGGGACGAAAGTCTGTTTAAGTTACAGTAGATTGTCGCCAACAGCGATGATGCTGTGTTGTGATGACGTGGCGGGAAACACTCTAAATCTCTCTGACTACTTCGACGACAGGGTTTGGAGCACCTGAGAGCACTCAACGCAGGAGGAGAGTGATCAAAAAGAATCAGCCAAATGCAATATGCATGCTCTCTCTTTTCACCAGCACAAGACAATGCTGCTTGCAAGAAGAGTCTAGAGCACTCTGAAGACCAGCTAAACATGCCTTCAGTGAGACAACTTTATGAATGCTACACAGTTCTTAAAGGTGAACTGACTTGTGACCCACTTTTTAAAAATATATATATACATATATAGCTGCGGACTCCATAATTATGGTACAAAGCCTCAATTTAAGGGTGCCGCAAATAATTAACAGCAACTGTTACGCAACTCGTTCAAAACACGTAGCAATTGCAGAGTTGAAGTTAAATTTATTTTATCAGTAGGACACATAAAACACAAACAAAGTCCGAGGTCCCGAAGTAAAAACTGTCAGGGGGACTTCCTAACAGGAAGCAAATGGGGGTTAGTAGAATTGTAGCAACAGTAGCAGGCTACATCATACAAAGGTTGTGTTCATCGGCAAAGAAAAAAAAAAAAAGAAAACTTAGTCACCTTCTGCTCTGTGAAGGATAACCAGCGAAGCTGTATTGGGATGACTATTGTGTTAACTATATTGATTTATATATTTACTGCGATATTGACTGAATAAAGACATACATACAACTTCGTGGTTGTTATCGCATTGTATTTTCTCTCATTTGTTACCACAGCGACCATAGCTTTGTGGTCACTGTAGTACATCGACGAAGAATTACAGAGTGCCTGTCTGGAACAGCAGCGGCAGCGAGAATATGTGCGGCGATGGTGGGCAAACATGACCGACGAGGAGTGGGCATTGGAGGCGAAGTGCAAGCATTGTGCCAATCGGGACCCCGAGTGCACACATTGCCACAATGCCACTGACCACGCATGCCACTGATGGTGGTCAAGTCCTCGGCAAACCATTGTCTATCACATACCACACACGTGGCGTCAAACGGGTTGCCCAGAAACTCCCACTCAACACCATCGCCCCAGGGAAACATTATGATGGATTGCAGCCAAGTCGATGCCTTGCATTTTCCAACTCACAGTACTCGGGGTCCTGATGGGCACAGCACTTGCACTTGGCATCCATGGCCCATTCCTCGTCGGTCATATTCGCCCGCTGTCGCTGCACATATTCTCACTGCTGCCACCGCTGATGCTCCAGATGGCCCTCTGTACTTCTTCGTCGGTAACAGAGGAGCTACTCAATGGTCCTGATCTGTCGGCCACTGCACGTTCGGCGGCGGCAGCTTCTTGTCGCTTTCACGCCTGTTTACGCTGTTGTTCAAGTCGGCACTCTTTGAGGGTACGTTCTTCTTCAGAGCAAACTATGAGCGTCCTGCCCATAGCAAGTCCAAAGTGCAACTGCTGATAACGTTGCTAGGGTGATGAAAACGAGTCACGATTGGTGCATAGACAATGACGTTTTATTTTCTCTGTCAATGCAACTCGACAGACGGACCCAAAAATTTTCAGAACCTAGCCATATACAGCTTCGCTAAAAAAAGAAAGACAGAGCTTTGAAAACAAAACTAGGGTGGCTTCAGAAGTGAAATGGGAGACTATTCATGTCACCAAAAGTGGAGTTTGTGGTATCACAAACAACTCAAGAGCACGCCAGTCAGCCTTGTGTGGTGGCTGAAGGCCTTACAATGACTGTGTCTATGAAAGCTACCAGCTTAGCTGTTCCAACTGTGTGCTGATCTTGGAGAAGGAGAACACGCTTTCCCCTCTCGTTCCATGGAGTGATGAATGAACTTCAGCAGCATGGTCATAGTGTGTAGAGAGAGAGAGTCAATGGTTTCTGGTACCACAAGACCTCAATATGAGGTTTCAGCGACATTAATAGTCCCCTCTTTCATGTCTGAAGCCACACTGCACTTGGCACCTGTTTGAAGCTGTTTACATGAAGCAGGAACGTATTTGAGAGCTCAACATTTGTTGCACTCTCAAGTAAATGAGGCTTTATAGCATATTTACTGAGTTAAAGCTATCCAATGAAGAAATAAAAATTTTCAGTGAGTACTCCTTTAAGTCTGCAGCAAGCTATGGCTCATACAATGGTCAGGGTAATTTTTGTTGAAACATGGCTTTCAGCTCACCTTCAAAGCTTGGGATGTGTTTACATGAATTAGTCGCACATGCGAATGTATGGTATGCCAGATGTCACCTTCTGTGTCTCTGTTCACAATGTCCTGAAATGTCAAGCAGAACCAGGTGTTGAACATTGCTACTGAAACAAGACGTAAGATAAAGGCTTGGGTGTTAAAATGTTGCTCACCACTTTCCACAAGTTTTGCGATGGGAAAGATATGTTGTAATTAATATAGCATGATACTTCCTGGTGCTGAGGTGACATTGGAGAAGCAACATCATGGCTGAAAGAGAAATTCACCAATCATAAGGAATTTACGAAAAACTTCGGCAGAACCCATCTCACAATAACTGTCGATGGTAATGCGTTTAGGATTGAATCACTATAGCAACACAACGCAATGGCCCCATCAAATGAGTTACCGTATTTACTCGCATAATGACTGCACTTTGCTTAAAAAACTGACGCAAATTCAGGGGTCCGATCATTACGCAGGAGAAATTTCCTGCGAAAAAAAATTTTTTTTCGTCCCGCATTTACTGCGGGATGACAACAGGCCAGCAAACAGGTGGCTGCTGCTGTAACAGTGCGAAACACCAAAACAAAAATTAAGGCTAACAGAGCAAGCCGAACGTGATTTTTTTTCTTCTTGTGAGTACATTAAGTGCATTAGAACTGTTCCTTCCGTATCAGTTGTGAATAGCATTGTTAATATTGGCAAGTTCGTGGCAATAACGTAGCCATGTCCACTTTGAGGGGACAGAAAAAGAGATGGGCGTGCTTAGCTGCCAGTGACATAGAAACACATGGCAGGTACGCTGTGGAAACTGCGACATTTGTGTTCACTACTATCCTCATATGGCACATTTCCGCTAAGTGTGGGCGACTATCTTAGCTCTGTTACAAGCGTCGGCGTATGAATAGGGTACACTTCTAATGTATCAGTGTAAACGTGGCTACTTTCGTTGCCGCTCACGATTCGTTGTGTGCCCACGAGTGCAGACGAGAAGAATCGAAAGGTACCTTTTTTTGTTGTTGTTGTTGACCACAACCATTATAAAGCCTACAAGTAATAAGGCCAAGGCAAGTTTGGTTGTAGCTTTCTTTTTTTTTTTCATGGAAGTGTGGAAAGTGATAAAAGGAATAAAATGGCGCATCTGCTTAAGAATGTTTGGTGCATGCAGACTGCTTGGTATGTCTTGAAGAGTTATTCACGTAGCATTCAGCAGCATTCGACATATGGTAAGCGCGACCATCATTAGCTAGACTTGGCACACGACATATCGCTGCGGCAAGTTCGGGGTGCGATCATTACATGGGAACGAAAAAATATTGAATTTCGACAACAAAATTCAGGGGTGCGATAATTATGCAAATAAATACGGTATGTACGAGGCGTATACTGCAGCAGGAGCCCTCTTTCATGCTTTCCCAAGAACACTCGGCGCCATCTAGTGGTGCTACTACGAAGCCAGCTCATGGCCTCAGAAGTGCATGGCGCGCTGGTGCGTGCGAACCCTGAGAAATGCGTTGTGCGATTGCCAAACTCCTCTTTTGCACTTCTTTCTGGACAAGCTGTGCCAGCTAGTGGTGCTGCAGAGAAATCCACACGTGACTTTCGAGACGAAAAGTGTGGTGCGCCGGTGCTTGCAGATGCTGAGAATTGTTTTCTCACTTACCGCATACCTACTCAGTGACCCAAGTTGTTGATGTTGATGTTCAGTTTAATGGCGCATAAGCAACTAAGGCTATCATGCGCCAATCGCAAGGTATAATGTAGGAAAAAGCTGGGCAACCTCAAAAGATCCTTTTCTGATAGAGGACCCCAAGGATTCCAACAAATTAAATAAACACTTCAGCCTTCTTCTCAGACATGAGAAGGTGGGTGAGGTGTGTCACTGGATGTAAAAGAGAACAAGGTCAGGCTTCACAATTTTTCAAGGAAACCAGTTTCTTTTAAAAAGCTAAATACATGAATTGTCCCAACCAGTGCATCTTCACTTAAAATCAATGAAGGATGAAAAGAAATGCGTTTGCTGTAAAATGGCGTAAAATATATTTTTTTCTCAATGTCTCAAGTTGTCTGCAGGAGAGTAAAATGTGGGTTACTGTAAGTTCGTCTCCGCATTTGTCACAAACAGGCTTTTCTTTTTTTGTCAGCAAGTAATTATGGTAAGGTGTGTGTGTCCAATGCGGAGGCGACATAAGACAACTTCAATAAAACGTTCTTGGTGTGAACATGACTTTTGTTGTGTCGGCAGCGGCAGGCAAGCAAGGGCCCGGCGTCCGACGAACGCGCGGCGAGCGCCTGACGCAGAGAGGGAGACGCGGAGCCAACTGCTCCTGATGAAACCGGACAAAGGACTGGGCTGGCTAGCGGCTGTTTATTACACGAAGACTCCACATGCCAGATGGCACCTTCTGATTGGTCCAAGCTCGACACATGACCGAAGGGGGGTGCACCATCTAGCTAGACTACACCGGAACATAACTGAATGATAACACGGAGATCTCGCAGGGGGAGACACTATACCACAACTTTCACTCTTCTATGATGGGTTTTACAAGGCGTAGCTTATTGTTCGTTTGATTGTTCCATGCAAACTGCCATTTTTCTTTCAGTTTATGGCACACTAATTTCATGCAATCTCTGTAAAAAATTCTTATGTTTTGGTTTCCTTATTTCGAGCTTTCACTGCACTCTCGTTTGCTTTCTCATTTCCAGATTCCTATGTGGCTCGGCGCCCAACAAAATTTGATGTTTTGTCCCCGCCTCGTGGCTCCTGTTATGTTGTGTAGGATGTCACTGATTATTGGCAGAACTGCATTCCTAGGCTGAAGTGCTGCAAGTATGCTTAGTGAGTCTGTATAAATGATGCTGTTCTCAATGTTTTCACGTATTATTTTTTCCACAGCCATGGAAATTGCATGACTCTCTGCAGTGAAACTTGATGCACATTGCGGCAGCCGTGCTATTTTTTCCCAGCTATTCTGTATCACAGCACATCCCACGTAGTGTGCAGCTTAGCAAGCACATATCCAATGCATTTGTGGCATAGCCTGCTAAAGCGTCGGGTTGCTGTCATTGAGGAACCCATGTGACATGGGTTCAATTCTGCCTAACATCGGATAAATTTAAAGATCTTTTTTGTCATTGTAGAACAGTACATTCCTAATTACCCAAGTTGGTTTCAAAGACATTCATTCAAAAGTGGCACACACCTATTGGCACATACCCAGTGACCCAAGTGTACCAAAGAGGTTCATTGATGAATGGCGCATACCCAGTGTTCCAAGTTGATGCTTCATTTCAAATAGTTTCAGTGAAGAGTGGCACGGTACCTAGTCCCACATCTACAGTGACCCATGTCAGCGTGAAAGTGGTTTGTGGAAGAGCGGCACATATGTACACATTGCCCCAGACTCAATGACCCAAGTTGCTTCGACGGTTGGTTTCGAACCATGTTCCCTCAGCGCAGCAGCCCGATGTGCTTCCCATTCAACCATGGACTAGACAATTTTTGCTTGTTCGCTTGCAGTGTGCTCATGAAGTTCTGTCTGGTATTAAAGGGCATCTTATAAATATTTTCCAACAAAAGTTTCTCAATGCAACTTATATGACCAGAGTTATCAGCAATAAGATGCTACAGTGCCACAACTAACATGCCCTCACCTTCCCTTTTGGAGTTCATAATGTATTGCGGTGCCCATCATCACACTGAGCTTTGGCATCAGCACGACACTGGGATGAGATGGTGCGACCCTCTGTCATTGCCAGACATCATATTCATAATATACTGCATTTGCTTTGTGCTTCCTTAAAAAGCTATGCTCATACTGGCACTAATAATACACTAACAAGAAAACAGCTATGGGCATTGTAGATGAGTTTGTGTCCTGCTATGGAAAATTGTTTTAGAACCTCTGAATTCTGGTATCTGATTTTTTGAGACAACCAACATATATTGCAGTCAGTCTGCTTTCTGCTGGCAAGTAATCTCTTGTTTATATACATCCACTTATGTAGAATTAACATTCCAGCTTGAAAAAAATAACATCAATTTTGCTTAGCCTAACTACTGGCGCTACTACTAATTACTGGCAGTACAGATCACATTACAGTGATTCCAATATAATGGGATATTGAGAAACAATATGTGTAAACAATGCTGTAAACACAACTTAGTGAAGCAACAACTAAATTACAGAGAAGTGTTGAGTTAGCATGACAGCAGCTTGCTTTAAGTCTGAACAATACCTCCAGATGACAATTAAGTGATAATAGTGCCATGCAAGATGCCAATGACCACAGCACACACAAGTGAAAAAAGAAACAAATAAGACATTGAATAATGAATAACTCAACATGATGAACAATGAATGATCTAGCAGTTTGGAATAAGACAAAACAAGCATTTTAAACGTATAGTGAAAAGTAATGAAACCTTGGAATGAGGGAATCATGTTTTTGTTAAACATATTATACACATACCTGTTTAATGCCCGACTTGTCATGCCATGAATGAGCTGAACAATGTCACCATGCTTGATAACATCCGGAGGGTCTGAGACAACTATGTCCTTTCTGAAAGAACAAATGGGTGAGAATCATTGCTTTTTTAACTTCATATCAATATGCAGGTCAGACTAAGGAATATGGTTCAGAATAAGACACAGCAATCAACAATAGTTTTCTGATGGTTTAACATGCTTTAATATAAAACATATTGCTGTTACAGTAGAAAAAGAAAGAAACGGTAGCAACCAGAAAAATATATCCCAGCATTCTCTTAAACAATATAACCGGGCAAAAATGCACGTTGCAAAACAATTCAAGCTCAATAAAGAACAGGGCAAAGTGAATAGACAAGCACAAGCTTCAAGTTGTTGGAGTTGGCATTGAACACTGTGTAGTGATGAAGGGATGGCAATCATGACGGCCAAAGGATTAACAAGTGGCACCGAAAAATGTAGAAAGAATAAATAAATAAATGAAGGCAGTTTAACATTATGTTGCAGTGAAAAAGCCATCAATGATGGCAATGACCACATAAAAAATATTAAAACAAATGAGGAAGCCCACGATGGTTTTGAACCACACTGACACTTTCAGCACAAAGCAATGCAACATGCTCTTGCATATTAGGCAGAAAACACACAATGGTAATGACTAAGAGCTGGTTAGGGTATCAGAGAGCCAGTTGCACTGAACCTCGTGACATCTGTAACACTGCTGCTTGTGAAGATGTCAAGTCAGTGGGATGCATGGCACTACAGTGCAAACTGTTTACCATTAGCCCAAACTTTTGCGTTACCATCTCTTGCGCACCAGAAGGCATGATAAGATGGAAAACGATTTAAAAAAAAACTTTATGTGCTTACACTTATGAGTACGCGTCGTAATATTTGTTAAAGTTTGTTTGTGGTTTTAGATGATTATGACCATAAACATAAACTGCTTATGCATTTGCACTACATTAGCAGTAGATGAAAATGCAGTGTCATGGAAACATATAAAGCAGACACCAAATTTTATGTAAAAAGCTTCTGGATGCTTTTACGAAATCTGCAGAACAATAAAAATCTAACAACTGTAGGCAACAAGCCACCTATATTATATTACTGTGCAAAATGCAACTTGATTACTCATTTAAAAACTGTTTCTATGTAGAATCATTAAAACAGGGTCATAAGCTAAAAAGCTTTCAGAAAAACAAAAAGGGGGGACATCACTTAGCCAGAAATTATTATAAATACAGTTAATAGTATTTAAACAATTACAAGCAAAAAGAAAAACCTTATTTAGTAACTTACATTGATGGACGCTTGACTATCCACCAGTTGTTGACATCTTTGAAGCTGTAGCATGTCACCTAAAATTGGCCTAACATCAGTAATGTGCAAGAACCACACATAGTATAATTCTATTCTACATGCAGATTTCAGCACCACTGGTTAACTGTCCTTTCTTTCTTGCAGTCTTTTTTGCCTTTTTAATTATTTTGCTTATTGGAACATTACTGTACTGAACAATGTACAGTAGAACCGAAACAGTGCCTTGATGAAACATCACGAGTACATGTACCATAAATCATGCAACTAAGTGAATATACCAAAACATTTGGTGACAAGCATTGCTAAAATGCAGACAAATACCATGCGAGTTACAGAAATCAAATCCGAATCAAAGAAATATGATAAAAAGTTTCAATATATATACACACACACACAATCACACACTTCGATACACAAACTTTCACACAGATTGACAACAAATACAAAAAAAATGAAGGAGTTTTACATGCCAAAACCACTTTCTGATTATGAGGCACGACGTAGCGGAGGACTCTGGAAATTTCGACCACCTGGGGTTCTTTAACGTGCACCTAAATTAAGTACCACGGGTGTTTTCGCATTTCGCCCCCATCGAAATGCGGCCGCCTTGGCCTGGATACATCCCACGACCTCGTGCTCAGCAGCCCAACACCATAGCCACCAAGGACAACAAATACAGTTAAACGTCACTATAACGAAGTAGGTAAAATTGGCAAATTGCATCGTTATATGAAATTTCATTGTATTGAAATTCGACCTTTTATGCAAATAGGTACAGTCGCCGATAGATTTTGCTTACAAGGAAAGGGGCCGCAGAATTTTCTGAATTACCGGACAATAAAAAAAAGGCAAACTTGAATAAGAAAACAATTTATTTTGATGAATTTGAGAGTAGGCGATGAATGGCACGCTTTCATGCTACGTCGACAATATCTTTACATCAGGGGTACAGATTAAACGAAGCTAGCCACGCTTTCGTGCGCACTCCGCCACCGCAGCTGATAGCCTCACTTGCACTGGGATGACGCTATCGTGAAAAGCGCTGGCAGCAGGGAGCGAATGCTTTGTCTGCCTATGGCTCCAACGAGTCACCCAAACCCAAGATTATGCAACCTCAATACTAAAAGCGCATGAAGACGGCTAACATGATGCCACGCCGTCTCGGCACGCCCACTCTTTGCAGACGCAGCAGATTTCCTCTAAAGTAGGGTGCGCAACTGCGTATGCACTTAGCCGTGTTTACAGTCATGCGCAGCCATGGCCGAGACCCGCGCCAGAAATCGGGAAGCACCTACCCCCCCCCCCCCCCAACCTTCAAGTGCATGAGCTTGACCACGTTGCCGCGAGCGAGCTCCCCTCCCCACCCTTTCCCTTTGCTCGAGCTGGAAGGCGGCACTCGTGAAGCCACCATCTTTCTTTTCTCACTCTCGCATACTTTCACTCGCACCTAAAGCAAAAAGTGCGCTGGCCGTGATAGCATCTTATCGCACTTATACTTTATACGGAACATGATGCGGCTCCACTTTGGCGGTCACTCTTGTCGCACTGCATGCTATTTGAGAGGTGTGTTTGCAAGCAGCCGCTTGTAATTCAATCATTTGACCATCTGCGTCCATGGAAGTTTCCATTTATTGTCGCGGCATTCCTTTGTGGCTCAAGTGAAATTGTTATATTGCAATGGCACACATACTTTGTTACATTGAGGTTTTAAATACACGGTGTTCTATGGCAAGAGGTTACAAAACGTTAAATACTTCGTTATATTGAAGTTTGTTATATCGAGGTTTAACTGTATTGCCAAAATAGCCTACGTTATTATTTATATGCACAGCATCTGCATGTTAGTTGTATTCCTTACATCTGATAATACCTAAATATTGCATAACTTTCACGGTTTCAGAAAAGGCAGACAATTAGTAATAAGCTGTATAAGCAATTTACAGAACCAATTCTTCCAAATGCTAAATCTTCAGCCTGCCTCACAAAATTGAATGTCTGCAATTTCAGCTTGGAAACAAATCACAAGAAATTCGGCATATTAAAATAGTAAAGAGAAATAGCAATAAAAATGTTCAGCAATCCACCCATTGCGACTGCCATGAATTTTTTTATTTGATGTGCCATTGTTGCCTCAAAATCATAATTCGTAATTCCATGCAGATATGACACCATTACTTATTCTGCTAGTGAGCACAAGGTAACAGGCTCATGGTTACAGCAGATGTATTGTTGGAGTTTAATAAAAATCACATGCAACATGAAAACGATGAGCAAAACGAGAACAAGGTGAACAAGACGATCAGCTGTTTGCACATTGTCTTAAATTTTCATCTCCTGCCTTCCCTGTGTTTTCTATGCAACATTAAAGTAAAATAAGCCCGTTATGTGAATGAAGCAACATTTTTAAATAGGTTGTACTATATAACTGCTACTGGGGTAGTTCTAACAGTCTCCAGCTCTTAAGCTTTAGTGTTGAAGCAAGCACACTTCTTTAAATTTGTGATTAAAATTCCTTGTCAAAACACTGTCATAATTATTCATACAGCTTAAACAAAACATAGGGTTTCAAGTTTAAAATTTTCATGTGTATTTTGATGATTATGTACAAACGTACTGAGTTGTTCCAGTAGGTTTTTCTGATCATTAAGTGATGCATTTAAGCGCTCTGCCTAAGGCATGTAATTTATTATAAGGTTTTAAAAATATGCATCACTATCGATGGCAGCAGCACCGCTCCCCTGAGTTTTCAGCAGCCTCTTCCCAATTGATATACTACTTAGGCCAATTAATTTAAGTTGGGTGAGCTATTCGATTGGCTACCTAGGTCGCGGCATCGATAATTTTTCCAACCTTATGGAGAACAAATGTTGTTCATAACAGTTCGTATGTTGGTTAATTTGTTTCTACGAAAAAAAGAGAAAAATAACCAGAAAGAGAATTTATCACTACACTCAAGCACTTCCGGCATACAGCAAGTGTCGTCTGCTTGTGTTACAACGTTCTCCATGTTGATGCAACCTGCACGGTCAGTATTGGTCTCGAGCTTTCTTTTTGAGAGCACCATGGATCGCCCTTGTTACACTGTGGGCTGCAAATCTAGCATTTGGCGACATGTCAAGCTGTAACATTGTGTCCCTCTGCAAAGCAACATGCGAGTGGAGTGGCAGTGCATCAGGCTGTTGGTTTCCGATCAGTGCCAGCATCTACACATCAATGGCCGTCACATCATGTCGGAGGATTACTACTACCACAATAGAGAGCTTTAGTGTGTCCGGTATTTGGGTAAATGCAAGCGCAAGCTAACTACTAAGCATTTAACCAGATGAAGGGAGGTGTAAACGTGAACGACCTGCACGACGCAGCCATCTGGGGCTGCGTCGTGCAGGTGACACTACAGTTCAGGCGACACTACAGTTTGCATGTAGTGTCGCCACAAGCAATTGACCTAGGCCGCGCCCGTCGGCGCTGAATGCAAAACTGAATGCAAACTGAACGCACATTTCGAACGACTATCTCCGATCGTGCCCTTGGTGGTACAGAGCTCAACCAGACAAACACAGAGCTAATATAGCAATAACCAAGTGCTTTGCTACTTTGCTGCTGGTGTAAACTGTTGATAGCAGCACAATCATGAACATGTCTTTTTAAATGTTTAAAACGTCTCACACTTGGTTACAGCAATAGTAGCTCTGTGTTTGGCTGGTTAAGCTCTGCGGCACCAGGTGCCTGCACTGCGCAGACCACTGACGTTTACGATTAAGCCCCCTCATCACAGTGGTAGTAGTATGGAGGGGCTTTAGTTTACGCCACCACCCATTCATCAAAATGCCTAGCTCGGTCAGAACGCCCACCTCATTGGAGGCGGCTAGCAGAGAGGCTGAAGCTGTAAATGCTGGCTCCAAGACTACCAGAAGTAGAAGGGCAAGTAAAAGTACTTGCCCGGTGACAAAGGCACTCCTCATCTAATTTCTGTCACTAGTACTAAAAACAAACTAGTATAAAAACATCGTATAAAAACTAGTATAAAAACTAGTATAAAAACTAGTATAAAAACATCGTTGTATTGCATTATAGGATGAAAGAAAATGCTACTTGTCCAGTTATATTTCAATTTTAGAAAAAAGAACTGGGGAGGCTTGCATGAACATTTAATCACGAAAATAATGAATTTAAGAACACATTCTTAAGTGTTCCACAGACAATGCCTAGTCCGCACAAGAACGCATTCTTAAATTCGTTATTATTTTCATTATTAAATGATTCTGCAAGTCGCCCCTGATCGACATTATTATGAAACATCATTCCAACACAACAAATAAATACGGACAAGCAGAGAGGGACAACAACAACGCCACAATTCAACTGAATTTTATTCATGGAAAACAGGGCTTTACGTAGAAAGGGAGGCGCTGCTGTTGCACCCTACCACTTAAACACAATTCCTCGAACCAAGCCATAACCACCAAAGGCAACAAAAGCCAAATGAAGGCAAAAGTTTCACATCACTCATGAACAATCTTGAAAATTTACTGCCCTACTTGGGTGACATGACACGCAGGTTTGCGCTGAGATAAACAAGTTATTTTTTCCCGAGCGCCACAGAAGGAGCACTGACGCAGTAGTCTTTTTCATTAGAGGT
Source organism: Dermacentor albipictus (assembly GCF_038994185.2). Classification (NCBI taxonomy): domain Eukaryota; kingdom Metazoa; phylum Arthropoda; class Arachnida; order Ixodida; family Ixodidae; genus Dermacentor; species Dermacentor albipictus. The sequence goes on from NC_091821.1 coordinate 92,977,406, forward strand.
ACAAAGAGCTTCAAATCTCTCAATTTTTCTGAGTGCTGAATTTGTGCAACATTAATGTTTTCTCAAAAAACGCTGCATGCTGGCTTATGCGAGCAACGGCGAATGTGGTTGGCTAAATGGCCATTGCCACTTAGTGAAGCAGCATTCCTGCTATGTTCTAGCAAGTGTTTATTGAGACAGTGCCCAGACTGGACAATATAACATTTCCCAAAGGCAAGGGGAATGCTATACACCACGCCCACTTCACAGTCAACAAGGGCTTTGGTGTGCTTTAATTTGCAGGATGGCCTCTTCTTGTGATCTTTCAGTGTCCTCCTCTGATTGTCCGTGTTTATTTGTGTGCTGGAATGATGTTTCATAATGCTATTGACAACCAACTAGCCCAGCAGTCTGTGCTTAGTGATTGACATTACCCTTGACAATGATGCAGGCAGTCGAAAGGCCTCATTTTCACTCAACTCAGCGCTGCCCATCCATTCGCATTTCAGTAGCTTCGTTATTTTGTAGTGCTGTGTTGGATTTGCTGGCTCACAAAACTCACACAAACTACAAGTAGCAGAGAATTCAACTTCCATACGATGTTGCGGGATGCCCGAATGGTCCACACCAATGGCCAAAACTAGCTGTGGCACCGAATCCACTGTTCTGTCGTGGCTCGGTCTCTTCATGGCTGGGCGCCATGTTACTCACCGATGGCCGCAAGGCGTGGCCATAGGTGGGGTACATTTAAACTATATCTAGAACTGGTTATTTAAACTACATCGAGAACCCACTGGTTGAAATCTTGGCCTTGGGCATGCGAGATTTCAATTGTAGATTTCAATTGCGAGAAATCAATTGTATTGATTTAAACGACAAAAGTTTGTCGCTACTTTTTTCTCGATGCCGCGCCCATGTATACCGGACGATCATAGTTAAGGTTTACATAATTTTTAAAGCTCGCCTGTGGCAGATAGCACAATTCTAGTCCTTTAGCTGGATTATTCAGAGGCAGACATTACTTGCAAGAGAAATCGAAACACATATTGAGCTAATTAAAATATCACTAATCAACCTCCTAATTAATTTATGGCACATATTGGGATTTACAAATTGTAGCCGGTGAGTTGGCAAATGCATGTCCATTGAGAATAATCTTTAGGATGACACCAGTTTCGAGATATTCATTGCTAAAGTGTGCGAAAATTTACATGGGTGTTCCAGTTACTTTTGTGCTTTAATGCATAAAAGAGTATTTTGTTAAAAAAGTAAGTTGAACAAGAGTGAATTTTTACTACTAGTTTGATGGCGCATATCTAGAAACCCATGCCATCCTGAAAATTCGTTCCACGTCGTTATACCTTGCAAACTCCCTGGCAACAATTCGTAAATTGCAGTATGTGCAATAAAGTTAATTAAAATTTAGTTAATTTATATCAATTAGATGATCATGTGTTTCAGTTTCTCACGCAAGTAATGTCTGCCTATCTGAATAATCAACCTCATGGACGAATTATATCTGCCAAAGGGGATTTTTTTAAATTCTAATAATATTTGGGGTTTTACGTGCCAAAACCACTTTATGATTATGAGGCACGCCGTAGTGGAGGACTCCGGAAATTTAGACCACCTGGGGTTCTTTAACGTGCACCTAAATCTAAGCACACGGGTGTTTTCGCATTTCGCCCCCATCGAAATGCGGCCGCCGTGGCCGGGATTCGATCCCGCGACCTCGTGCTCAGCAGCCCAACACCATAGCCACTGAGCAACCACGGCGGGTGTTTTTTTTTTTTTTTTTTTTTTTAAAATTCTGTAAAACTTAAGAATGATCACCCCATATAGTTGTCCCATGAGACACGACAGTATGACAGGATCTGTCTATCGCGTTGAATATTGCACGTATGTGCTTGCCTCTTTGTTTTGAGGTTTGCGAGCCAGGAAAGCAACTGCAGCACTACGCAATACAAAAACTACCAAAACATGAGACCACAGGCTGAGCGAAAAGAACCTTCTGACCACCCGCCACATTGTTGTCAAGGGTAGTGTCAATGAATTCTATTTTCTAAGAATCAAATAGAAGTAAAAAATATAGTATAGGGTTTTACGTGCCAAAACCACGATCTGATTATGAGGCACGCCATAGTGGGGGACTCCATAAATTTGGACCACCTGGTGTTCTTTTCATCATCAGCCTGGTTATGCCCCCTGCAGGGCAAAGCACTCACCCGTACTTCTCCAACTACCCCGGTCATGTACTAATTGTGACCATGTCATCCCTGCAAACGTCTTAAACTCATTTTTTATGGGGTTCTTTTAATGCACCTAAATCTAAGTACAAGGGTGTTTTCGCATTTCTCACATTTCGTCCCCTAGAAATGCAGCCACCGTGGCCGGGATTCGATCCCATTCAAACAGAAGTAGATAAGTAGCATTTTCATCCATGTTATAATGCAATGCAGTTATCTTTTTATTACCAATGGTTGAGAACAAGTGGGAAAATTAGAATGAGTTTTTACATCAACGGGCTAATGCTGAAATTTCCCGGTGGAGTCTGAAATTGTGTCCTACCTTTACCTTAATTTCTCTATTACTAAAGCTCTGTTCTCAATAATATTGACGCCTGAGATGTTCTCGAGCATTAATCACTTTAGCTTGACTTAATATTTGCCTTAAGTGTCCCATTAAAATGTCAAAGAAAACAGCAACCCTGTAATGCAGCATAATTTGCTGCATCTCTTGGAAGCAAATAGGTATGATATCTATGTTTTTTCTAATAGCCTGAATGGTGGCTTACCCATTGCTTCTCCTTTAGAAGTGCAATTGGGACACAGTACTCAGGCCAAAAGTTCAGCTCCCACATGCAGTAAGCTGTCTCTTCTTCCAATTTCGATCTTCATTGCCTTTTTTCTTTTCTATATCAGGTTTTGCTTTTCATGGTCGTACAAAGAATATAAAGCATATTAAGAATGGAAGCTTAATCAAAATTGAATTCCCTTTCGCAACTAATTCTGCATTTCAATTTAATATGTAGGTAAATCTCCATTGTGCTTTCCTTGGCTTCATATGGTTGACACTAGACATGTTCGAATACCGAATAATAGATTTTGAATTGTATACCGAATCAAATCAAGAAATTAAACAAACAGAATACTGAAATGAATATTTAATAATGAATACATATAAGAAAATTCATCATGAAGTTTAATGCTTACAAACTTTGTGCAAGAAAACACAGAACTCCTGTTCGGGAGTCGACTTGTATTCCACAATAAGAATGTTGCAAGCTTCCAATAACTTATGTACCTAGGAATAAAGATGTACAGTGTGGTCTACTCTTTTTAAAGCGAACGCTCAATTAGTATGCCGGCACTGATTACAACTCAGTTCTATATGAAAGTCTGGAAAATATTTTTTTAATGAATGTAGAACACCTGCCTGTCAAATAGAATCAAGTGCTTTTTGCTGTCTGAAGGTGAATAAATAGCAAAGTCATGTTGCACCAAATAATCTTATCAGGTTTTCAGATTAATAATTGACCTCTTTATTATGGCTATCTTTTATTGCATACAAAGCTTCCCTTTCTAGTTTCCCTCCAAAATACAGAAGGGTTTTCCTAGCTTTTTGCGCAGGTGGGTTTTGCGGGCTATGATCAGCTTCTGAAGGTCAATCTGCATGATAGATGAAAGTGTGGACCACGCATCACATGACTCGATCACTGCTTCACGTGTGGCTATATGCGTAGCCATCATTAGCCCTGCGTGGTTCGACCATGGTAGAGCCAGGGGCTTAGCCAGGAGGAGAGAGCAGGGGCACGTCTCTAAAATCGGTAGGCCCAAGGAAGTTTGCGTTAAGGCGCTGACCACTCCTGCTGTTTCACCGAATATCCGAGAGATCAAATAGCAGATATTCGATTTGCAAATCTAATTATTCAAACGTTTACTATTCAATGATATCCAAGTATTTGTACAGTTTTATTTGATAACAACATTTGACCATTTTAACCATTTTCAGGTGCTACGTGCATAATTATGCACATGAAGGTAGTGCACCAAAATCAAAAACGCTGATTAAAATTTTAATATTTGAAACATGTTGCAAACATCTTTAACCACTTCTGATTGGACCTGTACTGCCAAGTGCTTTCCGTAAATTGAACTGGAAGGCATTTGCCCTCAATGTCAGTTTGTTCTTCATGTAGCAAGTCCCCTTTTTTCATTGTTTTCAGAATGTTTTACATCAGGAATATATTTCAAGTTTCTTTTCAACTATGGTAGCCATGAAATAGTTGTTATTCTTATAACTTATGTTACTGTAAAGAGTTCTCAAATGGAATACACATTCTATAAACTTGACAAAACTCCCTGAAGAATTGAAAATTCCAAATCCATTCTAAAGCTGTAGAGTTTTCATGATTCTGAAGGTACAAGAAATGTGCTGACACTAAGTTTTCAATGGACAGAATTAAATGGCACCTGAAGATTAACTGCGCTTAGCTACATTTTATGTTCTTGGTCAGCACAGTGTACATTCTTTTCTTGTTGTCACTGCCCTTCTTAACACTGTAAAATGTCAAAATCTCAAGATATTCAGCCAACAAACCAAAATTTTATTATGCCAAGAGGCTAAAGTAAATGAAAAGACAAATTGCAAATGCAGATGAACATTTTGTTAACACTTGGCTTTGTTAATGTACATTTGTGATTTGTCTTTTCATGAATTTGAGCATCTTGTCATACATGTGTGTTGCCATTGAACCAGATATAATTGCTGTTGCGAACAATTTCCATTTCGTTTATTGCATGTTCTTTGTTGGGCATAGTGCCACATTATAGTGGGATGAAGGATGCAACAGTTAACTAGTAGTAGCTTCAATCCAGTTTAGTGCAACATGACAGATGTCATCGAGACCATAGTGGAACCACACGAGTTCTCATGAAATGTTGAGCACTATATGCCATTTGCACGAGTTGGCAAAAATTGCACTTAACATACAGATTTCGTGCAAACATAAATGAGGGTAGTAAATTCATTGACTACCTAAGTGAGGATATGTTGATATACTAATCATTCATTGTCATCTTGGTCCATTCAACAATTATCCAGTTTGATAATTCAGCCATTTCTTTCTGCTCCCATAAAATACAAATTGAGCTTTTACTACACATATATGGAAGTAAATAAACATGCTTCTACCACTTGCATAAATTATAAGTTGTGTGGTGCTGTTAATGTTTAGCACATCATTTTATGCTTACAATATTTAATAACTACAGATATTACACTATGAAAAATTCCACAAAAGGCCCACCTGCTGCTGATGTGAGCTGCCTCTGCCATCAGGGTACTTGACCGGGTAAACATGTGGGTGCGAGTGTAGCCAGCAGGCACGACCATGTGTGTGCCGTAAGGTGATCTGTGAGCCGTGGACCACTGACAAAGGTTGGCCTCTAGTGATGGATGCCAATCCTCCCTGCAATGGCAGAAAGGATGCAAATCTAATAAACATTTATAGCTTCTCAAGAGCATGGTGGACACTGAAATGCCTGGGCAATGTCTCTAATATAACTTCACATAACCTCTCTCTGCTTGACACTTCATCTCCTGCACTACTCTGCACTAGCTCAGTGCTGAGAATCCTGTGAACTCATGCTACATGAAATCTGAATTGTGTAAAACAAATGGTAATGTGCAGATGCCACCACGATACACTGCTGAAACAAATAAAAAGGGGCTGCAGCACCTGAACAGAAAGTGTAGGGGAATTAAAAAGACATCGGATCCCAACACACAACGCTGAGCTCAAACAAAGAGAGAGTCAGCAGAGTGATACCATGAGACAGCTCAAAATTACCTCAAGGCTTGCTTGGAAAGCACTCGTCATAATATTGTCATGAGGACCTGCCCTAGTAAGGAGGCTCAGATGCACATAAAACACACCAAGGTAGATGCTTAGAGGCACCACTGTCATCACAGTTGCCCTCGCAATGAAGTGTGCCCACAGTTTTCCCTGGGAAAAAAAAAACAGTATAAGCTTTATGCAAGCCAAGCATGTGCATTGCAGTCAAGTGTAAAAGGGAACACAGGAACGTAGAGCGCACGCAAATTTTCTCCTCTGGCAAGTGTACGATCGCCCAGCTTTCCAGAGGGCGACTTGTGGTTAGTGGCTCTGCCACCTCTGTACATACCTTTGCAGTCCATTTACATAGTTTAAACGGACCTTTGCAGCTAAAGCATTTGTAACGCGAGATCCGCACAAACATCCCTTTCAACAGTGGACCGCATTGTACTATGATTTCTCATTAAGGGGAGGATCAGAGTTCATGGTTTGTAAAGGTAAACATATTATACTTGCACAAATACAACATGGCCACAAACTCTTTTACTGAATGTTGGTGGCAGCTATTGCGGAAAAAAAAAGTAGCGGTATTCAAGGACTTTCAAGGCCCTGCCAAAACATTTTCGGGAATTAAGGAGCCCCAATGCCTACCAGTTTAAAAACAAAACACTGTGTTAAAGAATGACAAAACCCTTTTTATTGCACATGGAACAAAAAAGCATGTGCTCGCTAAGTCTTTTTCACATAAACCATCACCAGCCACCACAAACAAGATGGCTACCCACCACAAAACAGCTTCCTACACTTTTATGGTACTAGTGTCTACAGGAGACGAAAGTATGGCAGTTCAGCCAGCTTGAGAATGATGGGCACTACATGAATTTGCCTAAACATCGTCTTTCTGTCTTCAAACAGTTTTGTGACTTTTCAAATTGATCACTTTCAACATTAGATTGCATTATCAATGCAGCCATGCACAATGATTCTGCATTTGTGCAGAGCTTAATTGCCTTGCTGTTTTTCTATTACAAGACCATGAGTATTTGGAAATTTAGAAAGCTCAAGTGCAATGAGTAATGCGACAAGAACATTTGAAGCCACAAGCACAAGTTCATGTACTAACCATCATTCTCTGGTAGCTAACTGATCACAGTACCATAGTTCCCTCTAGTTTTTTTTTTTAGGAAAATGTCATGAAGATGCCAATTGAATTGGATTTGCTTGACCCTTGGCTCACATAAACCTTGTGGTGAAATACACAAAGCTCAGCTGAAGGCAAGATTAAATAATTTTTAATCACTTGACGAAATTGAAGGATTTTCAAGTCCAGAAAATGGCAGTTTCATATTAAAAAGTTCTCAAGGTCGTATCGCTGTGAACCCTGGTGAATGAGCCCTAAACAAAAGACCAATTTAATTTACACCTCCTGTTCAACACGCTGCTAATCCCTAATCTCTGAGCTATACCTTGCATTTATGAATGAAAGACTGCACTTTTATTTCTGGTTAGATTTGACAATATACAGCACATTGAAGAGTAAAAAAAGAATCATTGACGATTATGATGGCCGCTAATGCGAAATTTGAGCAAAGCTCTGTGAGTCTTTTCATTGCACAATATATTTGCCAATGCGGACAATCTGTCTCGTGCAGCACATTGCAAACAAAGCGAAGTATGTTGCGAATACCTCGCTAATCTGTACGTTGTGAGAGACAGCGCATGGGTGATGCATGGGTGCAATTCATAGCAGTTGCCACAGACAGACCTCCCAGACAATGCGCACTACTCTGGCACTATCTCGTAGCCATTGTTGCCATGCTACACTTTTCTTCTCACGCTTTTGCCATACCCTCCTCCTCCACTTTCCTCCTCATACGTTTCATCCCCCCCCCCTCCTGCGCTCCATATTTGCTCTTTCGTTCTTCCCTGTGCTCTTTCACTTGGTTATGTCGGTGCTCACCACATAAATGGCTGCCTAAAAGCTGCGCTCTAAAACTTAAACAAGAGCTTTCATTGAAATTACCTCCAGTGTATGTCACGCCTCCCAACTTCAACATTGCAAAATGTACAGTCTGGCCAAGCTAACTCAACAATATTTATGCAGTGAAGACTCGACAAGCTCTGCTGAGTTGGCCAATTTTTTACTCCGACAACTACACTATTCTAACACTGCCTCATACTTTAGCATGTGCTCAAGAGTGTACACTGTTTAGACTACTATGTTCCAGTAGGCTACAATGCAATGCAATGTAAAGGACAAAGCAAGACTAATTATCACTCAATCCAGACAGAAAAAACATGCGGATCCCATGCATTGTGGGAATCAATGTAAGCAAAGCTTTCTGCGCTGTTTGCTTTGATTGACGATAATTAACAGTGATGTCGACGGCAAATGTTTAATTTCTCCAACATCCAGTCCAACACAAGAGTGGTGAGTTGATGTTAGATGCTACCTTGCATGCACGACTGCTGTTTGTCTGCGTAGTACACAGAACAAACAGAGGGAAGTGTTTGCTTGAGGTGGTGTTGTGCGCCATACTTCATAACCACTGAGAGGGTTGAGCATATTCATTGCCTCACATGGTGCATTGCACCATGGCAGAAGTATTCAACTAATTGAATTTATGGGGCTGTACGTGCCAAAACCACAATTATGAGGCATGGCAGACTCCGGATTAATTCTGACACTGTGGTGTTCTTTAATGTGTCCCTAAATTTAAGTGCACAAGTGTTTTTTTTATTTCACCCCCTCGAAATGCAGTTGTCACGGTCAGGATCAAGCCTGTGAACTCGAGCAGTGCGGCTGCCAAAAAGCTGCAGCGGCAAGCACTGAAGTGCTGACTTGACATGTGACCACTTCCACAGTGTTGCCAAGACACTGCAGTATGCTTTAATGCAGCTCTGCTACTGCATACCCTTAGTAAGTTGTCCGCTTGACAAATTAGCATGGTGTTTATTCACATACCGTACCGTACCCTGAACTTATATTATCCTGTTAGCCCGCAACCGCAGTCGTGTCTATAATAGTAGCGTTTCCTCGCCTTCTCACGTCAACTTCTCCCAAACAGCCCCCCTCCCCCCTCTGTATGGAAACTGCAAGTAAAAACTGGCAAGGCTGTTATTTACTTGTTTCACTTGTGTTATTCACTTGCGTTGGTTCTATGCATTCTCTGCCTCCTCTTCCCTTTCTTCTATAACATGCTATCTAGCTTCCCTCTGGGCTTTGCACGTTAGTAGAAAGGTAAGCACTGCAATTGCTGCAATGCTTGTGCGGGGGATCACGGATAATTACAGCTGTCAAGAGGCTAATATGGCCACGCACAGGGAGCTTCAGAGGGCGCTGTGCACATTTGACGCAGCACAAAGGTCCAAATTAGTTTCTTGCGTCATCTTTCCTCTCTGCCTTGCTCCTGCCATGTATGCACATGCTCTGAACCACTCTATGTAGCAAAATGCAAAAGAAAGATGGTCAAATTAATGCCTACCTCCTCTAATAGCCCTCTAATTTTGTTGCTTTAGCTGCCTGGTACTATGAGAAAAGCAACATTTATAGCTTGCAAATGTTACGTTCACATTCTTGAATATGTGCCACAAGCCTGTGTCATGGCTCAAGACTGCATTGTGACCTATAAATTGGTATCTTATACCATTTTCTCCAAATGAAGTTTACCACTGACGCTTCTCATTGAAGTGGTCCTGGAAGTCAACGAATCCCACAAGGCACAAGGCTAACCAATGCACACTGGAAAAGTTAAGAGTACAGGTTAACTTAGCCTGTATAAAGCTCGGCAGCATTTGCCCTGCCCAGACAATGCTCTTACACCAGACACACAATTGTGCCTGTGCCACACAATTTTCTTATAAATGCAGGTGAAATAACAAATGCACATGCATCACTGTTTTGAGAAGTGGCACCGATGTCACACGTACACTTCTAATCATGAACGGGGCCGATCCAGACAGAATTTATTGATCGCTATCAACAATGGTCGCTGCTACACAGTCCAACGATCCGGGTCGAGTTATTATCGTCTGGAACTCTCAGAACTGCATGATGCCTTGGCTACAAATTCAGATTTAAATATGGTTAAATTTTTACAATACTTCAATTTTACAACTTACTATTGCAGACAAAAAACGTTTTTAAACATTTTTTTTATTGAGCTGCCTTCACTTTTTCAATGTACCACGTTCAGAATACTGCACTAGAGGGCGCAGGCTTCAGCCTGCGATTGCAGTCAAGAGGTCTGATCACGATTCACGAATTGCGATTATCCAGATTCGTATCCTGCAAGATTGCGATCGCAAATGACAGTGTAGCAACACTTGATCCAGATCAAGCTCAATCTGGATCAGCTCCAATCGTGAACAGAAGTGTACGTGAGGCACCGGTATAACACTCATCTCCACGCTTAAAGAAGCCAGCCCAGCCCTCTCCAAGAAATCTTGCAGCAGTAGTAACAAGTGATATGAATGTAGATGATGACATTGAATAATATTTTATGTACATTGGAGATACTAAAGAATGCTATGTTTAGTTCACAGGTGTGGTGGTTTGGAAAAAAACGAGGACTACGCAATGAAGTTGCTATGCTTAGACCTACTCCCGTATATAGTATTCAAGGTCATGTTTTAAATCTAGCACTCTAGGTATGAAAATATCAACACATGTAACTTTGAAAATACATTCCCATCTCTTTTACCATCTCAGCATACAAAATCTCACTGAAGTAAGCTAGCAAAAGTTTAAATGCAAGTTCAAATTACACCAAAGAATGGCTTTCCTTTAAAGTGTCTATGCCATCAAAATACCTTTGGCATCATTGCAAAAAGAAGCTTAAATGCTATATTTTTCCCTTTATTCTCTAAAGAAGGCACCTTTTCAGTGCATGCTGATTTGCTATCGCAAAGTCAACATCACGAGTCTCAATATTAAAACAAGGTTCATTTAAAAAATGAATAATGTAGTTTAATGTCAATGAGTGCTTCATTTCTAAAAATGAGGCATGCACAATAGTAATCTGTCAGGAAAGTGGCATTCACACTCACATCTGAGAGAGAGCTGTTTCCAAGCATTTTCCAAAAATCTCTAGCCATTATGTAGACTGCTAAAAGCATAGAAAAAATGCCTATGTACTTGACGCTGAAAGAAAATAGGCAAAGAAAAACATTATTAGTCTTCTAAAGTAAAACATTTTACTTAACGCAAAGGACACGGGAGTGTGCAAGGGCTCCTACCACATGGAACACGTGAGAAATGAGACAGACAGGATCAACCATAGCCACCAAGAGAATGTGAATGATCTGTAATAAAGAAACATGATGTTAAAAAAATCTAGGTGGCTATCACATGTCATTTATAAAATGACATGACAAAGTTTCGTGCCTCTCACTGTAGCTTATAAAGCTACAGTGAGAAGCGTGATCAGCACAAAACTTACAACTATCATTTCACCCACTTCGGTTCATAGCAACTGCATTCTCATGTGTTGCAATAATTACATTTTAATTATGATAGTCTCGATTCAGTGTGGTATATAACTGCTTCTGGAAAGCTTGTGCTAGGCTTGGCAGACAGCCTCCAGACATGAGTGTTCAGTTTGTGACATTTCTAGTGACCAGATGTATATGTACCACACTGTCATACCTAGAACAGATTAAACAATAGAAATAGTACAAGGCTTGAGGCAACATGGCTTGAGACAAGTATGAGGCAGTAGTAACCTGCCATCTGAAATCCATTTAACTGATAATGTAGCAGTACTAAATACAAAACCTAACATTTACACTAGCGCTAGCCAAAAATACTACAGGCGAGTGTGTCAGATCATTAAATGTTTCTATTAGCATACTTAATGGAAAAGACGGCTAAGGTGATCTGATTTTGTGAAACATATAACCTTTGTCATTCATATGAAGCCAAGAAAAGCATGGCTGAAATTATCTGTCCATTTTAATTGAAGTGTAGAAACAACAACAGAAAATGAAAGCAGATGAAAAAAAAAATTTGTGGCACCGGTGGGAGCTGAACAGACGCCTTCTGCATCACACTTGCGATGCTCTACCAATTGAGCTACAGCAGTAGCTGTCCCTATGTCCACTTTCTTGGGTATTTATGTATGTGTGCTAGGTCTACCCCTAGGAGTGTTAGCTGGCACCAATCATAGCCATGATGGCAGATGTGGAACATCCTTTCAACTGCAGGCATCCCCCAAATGGCCACCAAGCCCTTGTTTGCCACCTAAAGACATCAAGGCTTCCACAGTCAAGACCCCCATTATGCAGCGAGGGAGAAGAATCGAGGTAACCGAGGGGCTAGAGTTATTGTTAACAACTAGGCCAGACAATGAAGCCAATAAAAATTTCCCATGCTTTCCTTAGCTTCATGTGGTTGTTACTATTAAAAATTATGCCCCCTTGGTTCACCCTATTCTTTTGCCTCTTTGCTATTCATAAATGCTACAAGAAATTAAAAGGATACGAACACACCAGCTAGTAATTACACTGCAAGCATGCCAGCCTTAACAAAAATATATTAGAAACATTGGAGAACTGACGTAACAAATCAAAAGAAAGAATCATGCACCCTGCACAATGTTAAATATATAGCAATAAAAACAGTAGCACTACCATAAGGACAGCTGAGCTGAAGAGACCGGAGGGAAAAAAAACAATGCATAGGATTTTTCCGTAATAAAAAGGCAGGTGTCATATAGGCTACTACAAACAAGAAATTAGAGAGGCTTTGGAGCTATTAAAGGCGAAATGCAACGAATTTCACCGTGGCTGCATTGGTTACACATTAGTACCATATCAGTATTGAAGCAACCTTGGCAAAGCTGCAGATCTGGTAAATATAATTTTTCTTATTAACAGCCTTTTAAAGAGCCGCTGAGCAGACATAGGCACCTGGTGGTTAGTGGATATGATGTAAGATTTTCAGCACGCCACAGGCATAGCTTGATCTCTGAGGTAATGCCCAGCTGCTGTGCTGCACTGGTTCTTAACGATAAGGGTTCTGCATCATTTCCAGCATGCAGTAAGTGGCAGCATTTTCTTCCGTTCCGCTATGAAAAATGACTATTTTTGCTAGCTTTTTTGCTATGCATTCACTTGTATTTTAAATGTAAAATTTTGCATGCAGGATGCTTGTATATGGACACTAAGCCTATTCTGAATGGTCTCAAATTTTGTTGCAGTCAACCTTTCATAAAATATGGCATTGCTCAACCAAATAGGAAAAACCACACCAGCAAGCACATGCAGTAAGCAAATATGCCTTTCAATGGCCCAACATCCATATGGGAGATTCCTTGATGGTCTGTCAAACATACATTGAAAGAAGACGCAGAAACATGAAGGGTGTACAATGATATTACACTTGACTAAAGCTTTTGTAAAACGCTCATGTTTTGTTGATACAAGCACTTGCATTACTGTAACAAGGAAAATGTTTGGGGAGGTTATCCAAGTGTGCAGTGAAAGGGCATACTGCCTTTTTAAACTGCATAAAAACATGCCTGCCTCTACCTTTCATACTGGGAGGAGATACATCAAAAATCGTTAACGGATCTTGACATTCTAAAAACGTGGACTGTGACTCATTAGCGATTAGCCTTGTATGCCTAATCCAAGGATGACAGGAAAATGGCATTTCCGTGAAGCACTCCCTGTGCCTCAAGCTTCTCCACTCCTGCAATAATAGCTTGAACCTAGGAACTTTTATACTGGTTTGTTCCATACAGATTAATGTGTATAGTGGCTTTTAAAGAAGAAAAGTGAAAGCCCACACAAAGGCAATAGGGTGTGGTTCAATCTTCACAACGCATTGTAGGAATTTGCACTGCATTTATTTATTTATTGTATGGAATGTCTATATGACTAGTAATGCAACTAACAAAAACTCTATATTGAACCACAATGTAGGCAGGGGAAAAATTATGGCAAGGTTTTTCTCACTTGGCCTTTTTTGCTTGCCTCCCAAAAACATATTGCTTTCAGCACACTCAAGTGACTAAAAATAGTTGCCACAATTTTGGGACTTTTTATGTACTCTGCTATCAAGAAATATGCAGGTTTCAGGATTAAATGTGTGAGCTCTATTTCTATTACCAAGTGATCAGGCTTCATCAAGGTTGTCCTTAGCCAAAGTGCAGACAACTTAAAGTAACAATTTTTGAGCAGCCCAACAATGTAGCAATCATAACTGACCTCTGTTTCCGGAACTTGAGCAAAGCAAGCAGGCCCAGTGCTGAGAAGCACATCAGGATGGCTTCCATGAGGACAAACCGTGATTGGGTAAGAAGAGAGTTCTCAAAAAGTACAAGTATGGCAGCCAAGGCTGCTGACACTTGGGCCAAACCAAGTGACAGTGCAAGGTGGTAAGTGACAGGCACCAACAGTGAGCCAAACAATGCTGGCACAAGTCGTAAAGCCCACAATGGGACTGATGCACTGTAACCTAGAAAGAAATAGGCAAAAGGCATCCTCTCAGACTGGCTTTCATGCAGCAAGTGCTTGATCTATCAAGGCTTGAGCTGAATAATGTGCAAAGTGCAAGTATAAAATTGCTCTTTCCGTGAAAATGAAGGCACAATGCAAAGGATGCACAAATATTCAAAATTTCAAACAAGAGTACTGCTTTGCAATGAATTCACATTCAATGAAAGTATTTGACGTTCAATATTTTGGAACAATCACTTTTGGTGCAATATATTAGCCTAACATAAGTGAAGCATGGTGGTTACTTACCCACTGCACCAGGAAACTGTTATTAATATAACTTTGTCAAAAGCACTAAGCAATTTCAAATTTAGGGCTCAATACACAAAGCAGTTAAAAATAATGAACACTGCATAAATAACCATCCATGTGCTGAAAAATAATTAGTCAAATTATAGTGAAGGAGCTACACAATCTCGGACTGTTCTTACATAAGAATGGATTTGCGAAAAAAGTTGATTTCCTTCATACCAAAGTTGACAGTGTTCATAAAATGATCTTTATTTAAACTGAGGTATTATACATATACAAAGGACAGTTCAATAAAGTTTTGATAGTGGTTTCCCCATGAACAACCTTTAGACTTAAGTTACAAAGCAGAGCAAATTTTCCAGGTAGAAAATGCACTCCTTACATTGATAACAGAATATGTTTTGTTCTAATTCAAAACCTTGTATGTTGTCTAGAGTCATACTGAAAGCACTCAACAGAGAAAAAAGTAAAGTCAGGTCACTTACTCCCACCTATCCTGTCAAATTCACTGTCGCCATCGAAGCCTGCCAGATATCCTGGAACAGGAAACCACCACAATTGTTGCCAGAAACAATACACAAGAGGTAAAGTTGCATAAAAGACAACTGCTTAAACTTACATGCAAAGTGGCTGCTTCATCATACTATGATAAACAAGATATGCAAAAAGTTAATATTCCATGCAGGCTAATGCAGCTATGCTGCATACAATAAAGCAAGATGCAAGATCATATAAAGTGACACATGTAATGAAAATTTCACCAAGTTATAGAACATTAAATATGTCAGGGAATGCCCTCAAGTCAAAACATGACGGAAAAAATTTAGCTACACTTTTTCTACAATAGGCAGGCACCTATTTTCTTTGCTTTGCTTGGTTTGGTGCACCTTTATGGGTTCCTGTGGTGGCAAAGATTTTTTACAATACTGTGTGGAAAACGTCACTTTATGCAATGAGAACACAATGAGGAGAATGGAGGGGCTCATTTCTTGTATATACCAACCACTTGAAGTTAACAGACAATGAAGCAAAGGATAGTATAAAGGAACTTAACAGTGTTTTGTAATTTAAATGTAAAAATAATAATGACCGGGGAAATAAAAGGTGGATGAAAAATACAACTTGTCACTGGCGAGAGATGAACCCAGAACCTGCACAGGAGGTGTGCAATGCTCTACCAATCGAGCTATGGTCGCAGCTGTCCCCTTGTCCACATTCTTCATTATTTATGCAAGTGTATTAAATCTAGCCCTGGGAGTGTTAAGCCAGTGCCACACAGGGCATGGCAGTGGATGTGGAAAACCCTTTCAATCGCACACATCATGTAGTATGCAAACAGGAGCTGGTCAAAAAAACCCTCATATGCTACCTTAAAGGAGCCCTGAAACACTTTTCTAACTAATGATAGAATGGCCTCACTATTAAATCACATTGTCCTACGAATCTCATGCTCAGTTTTTCATGTCAGTTTCATGACTCAGTTTTTCATGTCGCTCTACAATTTTCTCATTGACACCTTGCATCTAATTATATTATTTGAGAAGTTGGTTAAGATTAATTATGTAATTAGACAGAATGCAAAAAATAATCTGAGTATCTCCAAGTGATGGCAAACAACCTTACCTTGGTTCTGTCCAGCTACATGGCATTTGCAAATTTTTTAAGATTGGCTAAAGTTACGTGGGAGCTATGGTAGCTCATGGCAGCTATGGTAGACTATGCTATACAGCACGACGCTGTTATCTCGGAGGCCACGTGCAGAAGATGCAGCTATGCACAATATAAAGATGAGATTATTTTTCAGTCTTTTTAAGATCAAAGACAAACATATTTATCATTTATTTACTAAAAATTAGCAATTACGTATTACTGAGGGCCCCTTAAAAAAGCATCAAGGCTGCTAGAGTCAACATGCTTGCTATGCAATGAGTGAGAAGAATCATGCGTACTGAGGACGCCTCAATAGCTCAATTGGCAGAGTGCCGCATATGTCATGCCAAGTTTGTGGGTTTGGCTCTCACCAGCAGCAAGCTGCCTTTTCTTCAATTTTCATCATATAGTCTACATTTTAATTAAAAAAGAGTTCATTTCCCTTATGCTTTCCCTGGCTTTAATGTCTGTAGGCTCCATATAGTTGACTGTATGCTACAAATTCTGAAATATGATTGGCAGCAAATCTTCAACTTCCTTGTTGTATGTGTACCGCTATTTCTGCTTATTGGCTTACAGGAAGTGACCCGAATACTGGACGCTAGAACCACAAGTAGTTTGAATGCCCATCTAAAAAATATGGCATGAAACTTGCTAGTGGCATGTAGCAGATTACATGCTTGACAAACGTATTCCAAGCACTGACAATGTCTGCAATTTAAAAGGAGGGGTGTGGGAGCAACTACTCAGCCTTGATGTACCTGTGATGTATGAGTAGCAGCAAAATTTTTTAACTATGGTGCCAACTTCGTGAACTATATTCATTTTTTTTTTCTTTTTGGTAAGCAGTGACACTGCAGACATAAGCACACAGGCATTTTGTTCACTTCTTTCTTTGATGTTTCAGAATGACACCACCAGCACATGCCTTCAACAGCAACTCAGTGAGCAAGTAAAATTTACTGACAGCCTCTTAATAATGTGGTAGCTTCTCTTTGTCTGCTGTCAACATTTCTGCAGTAACACATAGGGTCAGTTAAACAAGTGTGATGGGCTTTGCGACTCTGAATTACTTTCTAGCAGTGACAATGTAACTGCTGATGATTTGGGGCAGCAAATGGAAGAAAAGCATTAGAAGAACTAGGTAAAAAAACAGCACTTACATAAAAAACATTGCATAAAAAGGAGTGCAATCACAGAAGCTTGAATTTTCAAAGAAGCTCAAAGAAATTGATGCTGGCATGAATTTTCACACATTATTTGAGAAACTTGGTTCACTATTCTTGTTGATGAATGCATCAGGTAGCTCAACTAAAAAAATTAAACTCCAGAATGAACTAAGCAAAGAATGAAGGGAGGTGGGCGGGGGGGATAGACCTAGTTCAGCTCTTTTCACTCATTTGTTCGTCTCATTATGCATCAATAGGAAATGCCAGAGCACTGTTAAAATTTCCTGCAGTATTGAGAAGGAAACTGCCTATAGGAGAATTTAAAGTCACATCATGTATTGAAGCCAGTACCGCCCGTTATTTGGTGTACCAAGATGCACAGCTACGGAGCTGATGCTGAATAAGTGACACGTCTGAAAACAAGCCACCTTATTTTTTTACCTGCTAGTGCAACCAACTGCTTTCCAAGAGGAGGATGTGAATCAAAAAAGAAAATATTTTTCATGTACAAGCTTGCGAATTTTCCGTAATGCAACTCGTCGAATCTGCAAGATAAATACAACATTAGAAAACATGCTGCCCCAACACACATAACTGCAGCAAAATGGCATGAAACCACTTGGAAAAAAAAAAAAAAAAGACGTTAGCACGCGTTAAGATGTAATCCAAAAAACGGGTTACTTAATACAATAAGTGATTATAAATTCGGTTAACATATACATTTGAAGATATAAGTCAGATTCAACACTTACACGATGCTTCGTGGATATTCTAGTCTCCACATTCTTGTCAGGAGCGCCAGGAAAAACAGAGCCACAGACATTGCATCAATTTCGATCTTGACCGTGAAAGCTTTGGAGGAGCCATTTAGCCACGAGCTCAAGTAACTAACTGCGCTGTTCGTTTCCGTACGAGGAACCTGTAGGACGAGATTCCTTGGTGGTCAACAAACAAGCAGATACACATATTCTTGACCAAGTGCATTAGCAAGTAGCAAAGCAAAACAATATGTCAAATGAGCCTACATTATGATTATATAATGCACGATCACTTAGAAAGTCACCGTGTCCACATTAGAACGTGCCGTCGCGGGAATTTACGCGATAATTCTTCGATATATTTAGACACGAGTCCAACAATTCTGTGACAGCTTGAGACAGCAACATACAAATGCGATAGCACACAAACAGTATCACAAAGCGTGAAACGTTGGCTTACTTACCTCTGATACTACTTTTGCGGCACCGTCGTGACGAAGCGTACCGTTAGCGCTGCTGGGGTCGTCGCTCCCTTCAAGCACTTCAACAGATGACAAGCTCTCCGAGTCAGCGGCCGCTTTCGCTGCGCTTCTTTTTCTACTTTTCACCTCGCTCATGTTCCAGCGTTATGTAAAGTACTGTTGGCACTTACGAGTAATAAGTGTAGCAACTACAGTAAATGTATGGCGAATTCCATTAAATATCCGAACTACCACCTGCCCAAGCATCAGATACTAAATACACCGTACCGTACGCAAAGCCTCCACCACGTGGCAGCCATATTGGCTAGCGGAACTACATCACAGGTCACATGGCGCTTTGACCCCTTTTGACGGCTACTTCCGCTGTTTCACTTTTGGTATGCACCTGATGCACGCATGTTCTGTGATGCACGTCTGTGCGTGATTGCATGTAGTCTAGCGATCGCCTTTGTGAAGTGACAGCGGAGGCCACAGCCCGCCACGGCGACAGCTTGCGCAAACGCGTTCTGTGCCCACTGAATCAACTAGCAGTCGTAGAAGAGGCTGCTAGGAGCGTTCCTGCTGAATACCGAACATCGGTGACCGACACCGGTTTATAGCAGTGTATACCGGTCCCCGAGATGGCTTCGGAAGGCGATGACAGTTGTGAGCAACCGAAGGAAGCCGAAGATGAGTTGGTGGCACGACAGCAAGAGGCGAGGACCTACCTCAGACAGCAGTTCCTGCGATGCATGACAGGATTGGCAGGTCACGCCGCCACGTTTCACATGCATGAAAAAACTACTGTGAAGGGGACGTTCCGTTGTTGTGACATTGAAGTGCAGAACTTGGGCGTTTCCGATCTGTTGACCGCATTGGGCCGTCAGCCTGCAGCTATACTTAGGGCTGGTGATGTAATCAGTTTCACCGTGAGCGACTTGGGTATCACCGCAATTTCTTCTCGCAATGACAAATAGAATGGCATGTCATATCGTGGAATGAACTTTGCTGTTTACCTGTGACTGATGTGCAGAACACTACCATCGGCTGTGCGGTGCGCACAGTAGGCTACTGTGCCTTCCACTGCGGCGTGCGCCGGCTTCTTTTAAATTTGTGGGCCTGGATTGTTTGGGCGCAGCGTGTTCTCGAATTACGCTGTTTCTCGTTACTTTGTTTTTCTTCTTTTGATACCGTAAAATATGCTGCACGAAGTGCGTGCGCGATACATATATATATATACATACATACATATATTACAACATTGGCTGTTGAGGGCTCTTTCAGCTACAAAACCCCCGAAGTCGCCGTCGTCGTTTTCGCACGAAGGTGGCCGAGTAGAATGTACGAGACGTTCATGTAGAACGAAGTCTGCCTCCATAGTACAGAAATGCGCTGCCAGAGCGTCCATATGAAACTAACCTACCATCTCTGGACTGAACGCTCACGGTAGTACCCTATAGTAGTGCTGTGTAAATAAGTAAACGTAGCGTTGCATCTCTGCGCACGACAGTGGACGTGCGATGATTCAGCTTCAGTCGGTATGGGCGCGCCGACTGCAACGCCGTTTTGGGCACTAGTCCAACCATTTTTCTAATGCACCTACGTTCGCTCTAAATATTTACGTATTGTGGGATTTGTAAAGCAGCTCAAGTACTTCGTAGCTAAGCACCCTATCTGGAATGAACAGATGCAATGAAAATACACACAAAATACAAGCTGCATGTTCAGGCCAGAAAATCTTTTCAATATAGTTTTGCCATTTTACCAATGAGAAAATTTACTGGCAGCTGTACTGCACATTCCATGCATGCATAAGCTGTGTAGTTTACATAACAAATTTAGAATGTTAAAATCTTTTGAATAATTTGTAGAAGCCAAGAAGTAAATCTTCAATGATGCGTTCAATTTATATGGAACATTGTACATTATCTTCCCTTGTCTACTAACATGGTGGAGCTCCAGCAGTGAATGCACAGGCTTGTGCATTCAAGCCTGTGCACAGATTGTGCAAGGCTATTTGGGCAATAGTCCTACCTTAAAAAAAATTATGGGGCAGCTTAACATCCCAAGATTGCAAAATGTGTTATGAAGGAAGCCATAGTGGAGGTTTGCAGATTAATTATGACCACCTAGGGTTTTTCAATGTGCGGTCAAAGCACGGTAGACAAGCATTTTTACTTTCCATCCTCACAGTTGCAGCCAGGAATCAAACCTATGACCTTGTGCTCAGTAGCACAATGCCATATTCACTGTGGCAAGTAGTCCTACCCCATAAATTGTTGAAAACAGTATTTTTCTTAAATTGTCCTCCAGCATGACGGCTGTTATGTCACATAAAAGCTTAATGCAAAAATATTTTCAGTTTACATCAGTTACAAATGGCTTCATGAAATAATTTTTGTTCACTGTCGATAGTTTTAATTTTGTTTCATGCTACAGTATGCACTTACAGGTGCACTGGCTTTCGAATAAGGATATCACTGAACACTTTCTGGAGTGAGTAGCAACTAGACATGTTATATGGTGGTGACAGTAAGTAGGTGCAGGTCATAGTTAAGGCACAACACAGCAGGAATGCTAATAGTTTAATGCTCTACATTAAAAAAAATTCTCACTGACGTCAGTAGGAATGTACAATCATACATTCAAGTGTCACTCTGGCTTCAAAAAATCAAGCGCACACGTAACCCATCTGCATAATAACCATTTGCTCAGTTTCTATGCAGCAAGCACACTACACACACACTGAACAGTCCTACGAGTAAAAGAAAGGTGTAGTGTAAACAAAGAGTAGCATAAAATTGTTAGCAAAATGAAACTTGTGCATGTGAATCTAAATAAAGCTAACTGTCAAATAAGGCACTGCAAGTACACACTAAAAAATGATACATGTCATAAATAACCTCTGCTAACTAAACATTTTCAAACAGCATGGTTTCTATTATTCACAAAAACAACTAAACAAGGTAAATATGTTTTCGGGCACCATTTAGGTCATGTTGAACATGCCAGCAAAATGGTAAAATTACTCCGGCAGTGCACACAAAAACAAATACAATGATCCATGTGCTCGGTCTTAAACAGTATGTCTGCCTTAAGAACAAAATCCACCAAGAAACATCAATAACAATGCACAAAAATTCTACTTTGACCTCGTGGCACCTAACACACTTCAAGTTTTTATAGATTTCACTGACGTCCATGCTTGCATATGAGCAGTGACAACATAATCATACATCATTTTTTCTCCGAGAAGTATTTGTGACAGGCTAGAAGCTACACCTTTTCAGGGTGATGCAGTGACTACATATGTGGCAAAATATATTTGTACCTCTCAGAATGGCAAATTTAGTCTCAATATGAACAATTGTCACTTGATGTTAATGGAGAGTCTTGGATTAGGGGGACGCTAGCATTTGGGGCCCCCTAGTGCTTGGGGCCCCAAATGCTAGCATCCCCCAAATCTGAAACTCTTTAATGTCATTCAAAAGCTGTTGTAGGAGTAAGTTTAGTGCCACTCTCCGAGCACTGACGCAAGGATCACACTTGGCAAACTCACTCCACTTAGCTCAGCTTCCCTGAAATGCGTAGTACCAACAACAGCAGTTGTAAGAGAGCAAAAATAGCATAGCATTGGTATTTTTTTTGTTAGTTTGGTATTTTTATACAAGTAAATCATTTCAACTGTTTGTTTCAATTAACCGTAACAGGTGCGTTATGCTTACGACGTTCAACTGCAGTGGCTGCTGCTGTCACATCCTTGCCCGACATTTATTAGTACAGCAAATCAGAAATTTCCCCAGGTGGGCTGTGGGCTATATAGTGTTGCAGTTCAAGCAGTTTCTTATGCGTTTTTTTTTTTCATAATGAATAAAAGCAGCATTAATAACTACTTTCCAAATATTAATGATCCTTTCAAATTCTTTCTATAGAACTCCGCTGCCATAAATTCCAAATGACATTGCTTTCCTGTATAGCACTGAGGTGCCAAAATTATGCTCAGTGATGTGCAGTGCATTCCAAGTGGCACTAAATTTGCCAGTCTGACTGGGGTATCACATATATATAGCAGAACAAAAACGTTTTAATTTCACTTTGAAACACAGTATAAAAGAAAGTACATCTGTGACAAGGTAGCACCAAATGATTCAGTGTCAGTATACTGCAAATGACTTCATTTTCTCTCAAGCTTGGTTTCTTGCCATTTCTAGAAATAATTGGCCATATTAAAAAAAAAATCAGGTGGTTGTAATGCTCAAGAGGATCTCTTCTGCAAGCAAGTACCAAGAACTGTTTGAAAAACCAATTTATTGAGGATTGCAGACTATTTGCAAAATTAAGATGCCATAAAAATTAAGTAATTTAGAGTACCACCTGTTTTAAGAATGAGCAAAAGGACAGCAGTACCCAATAATGGAATAAAATCCGTTGCAAGGTATTTTTACAGATGCCATAGTTGCTAAACACTAAAAGCCTAGCTGCAACAAATGGAAAAGAAAGGGGGGGGGACAAAGGGGGTCACAGCATCATTATTTTTTCAGTGTTTCAGAAGCAAGAACTAAATCACTCCATGAATATCAGCTTGCATGCATGATAGAGACCCAGCCATACCAATCAGTAGAAATAAAACATCAATAGGTGATCTGTAAGATGTCCTCGGCACAATTTCTGTTGCAACTACATATTTAATGATACAGACATAAAATTACAAAAATACTTATTCTGCACAACTGCTATTTTATCTAGTTGCAGCTACTGTGGACAGAACAGTCTTTAAGAGTCTCATGAACTTTGAAAAGCAGTTGCACTTGCACATGTTATTAATTACTATAGCTATGTAATACAAACGTGTGAAGTCACACTCTCATCTAGGAGTCAAGTGAGAATAAAGAAACTAATTTTGAAATGGCAAGAGTAAAAGATTCATGAATCCTTAAACCAAATTTGTGCAACATACCTGAAAATGTACACCCCTCCCTTTCAAAAAAAAATTATTTGATGATGCTAGAAAGCTATGAGTGTGGTTAGAATTTGCATTAAATAAACAAACAAGGCATGCACCTACACTCTTACACTGCATCATTTTTTTCTTCACCATCGCTGTAACTTGGATATTATCAACTGCCTCTGTCCTTCATGACAGTGTCCATAACTATGATAGGCAAAAACAGCAGTGCAATTTCTTTTTCCCAAAGTACAAATTACAAAGCCAGTAGCCCTTTTGTCACCTCTTACTCACGCGATACCTGATGCTCAATACTCTATTCTCACTGAAGTTTTTTGATTGGAGCAAACGACAGCTTCCAGTCGCAAAAATCAGATTATGCAACACACAAAAGGCTACACGTTTTAGCAACATATTCACACTGTCGACTGTGTGTGCCATCCAACATCCTTGCATGCAATGTACATAAAGCATGCAGATAAGCTGCTTAAGGTTCAAATATACTGCACAAAAAACAAGTATGCTGCTTAAAAAACAATGTCGCACAATGTTGATGAATGCATGACAGTTAAACCCACAGCTACTGCTGCAGATAGCAATGCTGGCAAGTGTTTTGCTTTGTACTGTTAACTACAGTGAACTACAGCTCCGATATACTTCACTAGAGCCAACTTACTGAGAAATATTCAACAGTCGCATTCTATCATATCTACAAGGAGAATACGTTCTTTGCTTGGCACACATCATGTTGGGCCGTGCATAATGAACACTCAAACCAGAACGGAAATATTTTGTGCTACAGTTTTCGCAATATATACAGACACAAATTTCACGCAAGTTGCGCTGGTTGGCTGGAGATAAAGAGGGTGATAAATATGGAAAAGATTGCTCACTGAAATCAACAGATTTTAAAAAATATTTCAAAGTATTCTATACACAGCAGTCTCACCCACATTTCTCACTCCGTGTCTAGTTGAAACCAAGGACTACAGCAGATAACCAAAACTTTCCTTGCGCGCACTTTCACAACAACCACATGTAGCCTTTTAAAACAAAGCCACTGTGACAAAGAAAGAAAATTTTAACTTGATTTCAGAGGTCAGGCTTTGCAAGTTTTTGAAATTTTACCATTCAAAATATTCCGTAAATGGAAATTTTCAAACACTTCATTGTCTCGCATTTTAAAATGACATGCCAGAGTGTCTGCCCATCTTTAAGTGAACCCCAGCTCTGCCAACTTACTCGGCCATGCTGACCATGCCACTGATGCTATGCTATTCACTTGCACAGAGCGTTGGGGAGGCTACCAGCATGAACTCACTAGTACAGCGAAGAACCTCTTTCCATGACACCATTAATGAACTTAAGCTCCTTCATCAACAGCTTGTTTCCATACCATTTTTGAGACAACTCTGAAATGGTGATAGAATTATGGCAAATAAGCAATGGCCACAAGATGACTCAAGCGCAAATGTGGCACTGGCATACGTTGTAGTTACACTATTGCACCACCATGACTGCAGTCTTACTGTCCGGCTCATAAATTTTACTTGTGACTTGTAAACTTGTAGAGGTAGCAAAACAACCCTTAGAAGTTACATACTGCATGTTTATGCAGACATGGTCCCAGATTATTAAAAACAGGGAATTCGTGACAAAATTATACTTTTTTTAAAAACAAAGGTTACAGCTATAAGCAGGCGAGGACGAAGTGAGTCACAAACAACATATGTGGGCGCCATGTACGGGATATGGGCGGTTGTGTCCCACTTCATCATCGTCTGCTTAGCACCGTAACTTTCGTTTTTAAGTCATGAACCAACTAGCTCAGCAACAAGTTTTTTTTTAATTATAATTTTATTTACAAAGCTTTATACAGCACCAAATATCATAATAAATGTGATGATTACCAATATCATAAATAATTAAAAAGTTTCTTCAATTAACTTTTACATTACCCTTCTGCCAGAAACTCTCTACCTTGGCACCAGTTTTGATAAGTACTCAAAATCTGTGCTGCTGTTGCAGTTAATATGCTTCCACACTGTGGAAAATTGCAGTATGAAAAACTTAGCTGGAACAGCAGGGTATTTCGCAGCATATTTTGAGCCAGTGCTTAGAACCAGTTTTGAGAAATACAAGGTTTCCAGAAATGGTTATGCCTTGATTGTAAGTACTGACTGACTTCAATGCTGTATTTATAACATGCCCTCTACAGTCAATAATTAAAAAGGTAATAGGGAGACATTGTTAGAAATCATACTGGTGATTATTGCAAACATTCTGACATCCTCCACTGGTACAAAGATTAGCCAGCAAGAATTATCTTGAATTCCCTATTTTTCATAAAATTAGACAGTTGTCACAGAAACCCATGGTATATTGTCTCATTATGAAAGCTCAAAGTGAAAATATCTCACATGGCTTTGAGCAAATATAGTTCCACCTGTGAACTTCAAATTGGTTGCATTTTCTTGAAGATTCAACACAGCATATCCTGACATGGCTCTCAACTGATTTGTTCATATACTTCTGTTGTCAGGCTCAACCCAAATGTTCATTTGGATTACACAGCAGCCAGCACCATAGAGCAATGGCCAGTGGGTACAATACTGCACACCAAGCCTGCGTGCTCAAGTGGATGTAATGGCTGCAGTAGCAACATAGCACCTGGAGAAGTGAGCCATTACATTTGCTGTTGACAGCTGCACACGCACGCTTCTGGTGATTACTTAGACCCAACAGCAACACACTGTGGCACTGGCAGCTATGTGGGCCATGCTCACACGTTTGAGTGTAATCCCATGGCAGCAGTATTTATTAATTAACGATACACTGCTGCAGTAAAAAAAAAAAAAAAATTCAAGGATGGGCCACAGCATACACTTTAGAATAAATTGTAAGAGTTGCACAAGGTTATGTTATAGCTCTCACTGGCTTCTCGAATGCAGCAGATGGTTGCTGCACAACAGATAAGTGTAAGAAAAACAGTACATTTCCTGTATGAACCACGAAGGTGGTCATGGCTAAAGTGACAAGATGTGCAAATTAAGGTGGCACATGGTATCACTTTTATGGCTGCAGTACCACTGTCCCAATGGCACTGTGTTTTGTCCCTCTGCTGTGCCCGGCTTGGCGCCTGTAGGGCTAGCCTGCATCTACAGTGCATCAGAATGGAGGCAGTAGCACCGAATGCTCCCAGGAAACATGCAATGCAACTCTGCTACATTATAAACAATACATGTACAATGCAATGGCTGCACTTAGGCTGCTGGCACTGAAAAAGCATAGGTGCCTGCCTGTTTACGACAAAAGAGGGAGCTGAGAGACCATTCCACCAGTCATTCATGCAATCATGTTACATTGCACTACAATGGAAATAAATGCAATGCTTACACCTGCAAATGATGCTCTTTTTAGAGAGTCCCCAAGCTGCAACCCCAACTCTGCTGAACCCTCTATCTGTGCCAATGACATTGCGTACAGAAAGAAAAGCTAAACACTGAAGCCACAAAGTAGTTTAATTCCTGAACACTGCACCTTTATATACCTTCCATGTACCCTTCCTCCTTCCCGCTTCTCTGCCTGTCCAGGAAGCCTTCTAGTAGTCTTGAAGATTTGTTAACTTTAATATCATTATGTGCTGGGAGTAGTAATTGAGGTCCCAGCTTTTCTCACAATTATAGAAAGCCTAGTGTTTAGGACTTGGACATGATTCAACAGGTGCACACGAGAAGAATGTTTTGGCTCACTGCTACTGCCTTGCCACTTCTTGCATTGCCCAGCTACACAGTAAGTCTGTGCGCACACAACTACAGAACAGCAAGTGCACAGCTGCCTGGTGCCAAGTGCATAGTGAATTCCCGAATAATTCTTGACTATATCCTACTGCGGCCAGCCCTTGAACTTTTTTATTTAAAAGTAGTATTTGTTTGTAGAGTTTTTTTTTCTCTCTCTCTCTCTCTCAAGGACCATACAAGTAAAAAGTGATACTAGGCTTGTTGAGTGCCGCCCATGGGCACCAAGGAAATTTACAAAAATACACTTGTTATAACTAAACTGGTCATTATCACGATCAAAAATTGAGAGGCATTGGGCAATCATACACTTCTCACATTACAAGTAATATGCTTTGTAGTCTTGTAGCAATTACCAACCAATACACAAGTCACAATGAGCAAAAGAAAACTGTTTGTTTTATACAGCATAAATTCTGCTCTAAAGGAAGCTACCTTTTTACTGAGTAACTAATATGGAGTTATCTAGGCTCATTTTTCTGCAGTCACACAATCCACAGAAAATATACGCATTGAATCTACATTGAAATCTTTTGCCCAAACTAGGTATCTCAAAGCATGGCATAAAAGTATGCACATTCCTATGCAGTCTCTAACATTACTTTTTCATTCATTTGTGTGTGTTTTCTTTTACTTTGCATTAGATTGAGTTTCAAACAAAACAATGATATTCTAAAAATTAATAGTCTTTTTTCTTGTGTGACTTTCACTCTACCTATTTGTGAACACTTGCATTTTCTTTTCAAGCCTTCTTTTCCCCTACCAAGTAGCTTGCACTGCTTTCTAAAATCAAGACTAAGTGAAGCGCGTATGCTTGTGCTAAGCATAGTGTTGGCAAATTTTACGATGAACACTGCATCAGATTATCACAGAACTTTTACTGGCAATACCATTGCAAAAGCAGATGTCAACTAAGTGACAGCACTGAAGGCCTTATTTTCTAGGGATTATACCAAGATAAAAGCTGTACATACAAAGATAGGGGAAAACACCCACACACACACATTTTCAACTCTTTACAAAGTATCTGCCCAGTATCCGTGTAGAGAGCCCAGTCTGAGTAACAAGAACTTGATAAACTCATCACGCTATATCACTGCATGACACTCAAAAATTAAAAGCTCCACATGTTGATGCCTACCCCCCATACCTCAGTCCTCCACACATTCCAAGTTCTTCCTCTCGGAGGCTAATATATACACAAGTATTTATGCCTATGTCATTTAAACGAAAATAAATAGGAAGCGTTGAAGCATTTGTATGGCCATAGTGCCTCCTCACAATTAGCACAGTCAAAGGTCAATGAGGTCAGCAAAAGGGTCCTGCTGTTTGGGGAACACTGGAGATGGTGCTGGCTGTGAAACGGGAACCATAGGAGGACGTGATGTGACTGGTGGTGTCACTGGTGGTGTCACTGGTGGAGTCCAAGGCATCCGAAGAAATGGGTTTGTTGCAAAAGATTGGTGTGGAGCTCCCATGTAAGGTACAGCTTGGAATCGTCTCTGCAGATTTGAATAGGGTGATGGAGCATATGAATGTGTTGCAAATGCAGCAGCATTTGCAGCCAATGGCAACTGATTTGAAGCTGCTTGCCCCCTTGGTGGTATCATTGGGATTGCTGGCTGTACTGCAGATACCAGTGGCTGCACCGTCTGCCTTCCTGGTTGTACTGCTTGTACTGCTGGCTTAGTTGTGTGCACCAGATGTGCCGGAAGCGGTGGCAACACAGAAACTCCTTTAGCAGGCGCTGGAGGTTGGTGGTTGGCAATTTCATCATCATTCTCCTGGGAATCCAGACGAATCAGTGGTGCATCTGAAGATGGTGAAGGTCGGCTGGTGCTCCTTGCTGCTTTTCTTGGAGGTGGGGCCAAAGGCACTTTATGCAGTGATGGGTCACTGAATGCCTGCAATGACAAAAAACTAAGATAAATTCCTTGACCTAATAGCAATACGTTAAGGGTCATTCTGAGTCACAAGAATCACAAATATCAAACCATGACCACATCTTGTGGGCACTAAGGTCACCAGTGCAAAACAATTTTGCTGACTTATGAAACGTTTTCATAGAACTGTATTAAAATATTGAATTTTTTTCAGAAAACAATATAAAGATTGGCTTCTGCACTTCCAATTTGTGCCAACAAACAGGTGGTTGTGTCTTGAATCCTGTGACACAAATAGCCCACTTGATCTTAAGACGTCCTCGTCTCACATCTTGAATTGAATTGTGACGTTAAACTGCCCAAAACTGCAAAGCGGGGTATAAGGGATCTTGTAGTGGAGGCTTCTGGATTAATTTTGACATTGTGGGGTGATTTAATGTGCACCCAATGCACGGTACACAAGTGTTTTTGCATTCTGCCACCATGGGAATGCAGGCACCACAGGTGGGATCGAACCTGCGACCCCATGCTCCGCAGAACAGCACCCCAGACACTGAGTTACCATGGCAGGTTTATCTCGCATTCAAGAGCCACAGCTGTTACAGGGGATTCCATCTGTTGCAGTGTACATGCAGGTTGTTGCCAAATGTCATTAACATGGCAACTTCCAGGCAATGACAATCATAGTGTTGTCAAGCCTACGATAACGTACAATATGGTAGAACCTCACTAATATGTTACTGAATGACACATTTTCATTGTTATAACATTTCTGAATCTGGTACTTACCTGTGATGCTTACAGCATGCCCACACGATATGGCTCCTGGCTGCTGTGTTCTATTCCCATAGTTGGTTGAAAAGCATATTTAGAGGGGCTCTGCTTTATATGTATTAGTTTAAAGGAAAGAAGGCACCTTCGCAAGTTTTTAATCTGGGACTTTCCCTCATGAAAGCCGATGCTCCAGCCAACTTTGGCACTATGACACCAATGAAGTGCAAGTGCTAAGAGTAGCACTGCCTCACAAGGCACTCTTTGGTGTGTGCTTTGATGCTACCAAAAGCAGCAAAGTGAAAGAAGCAATACCAGCAGCACAAAGTGAAACAAAAATGCAAGAAACTGAGGACGTGAAAAGCAAATAAAGAGTATGAAAGGGAAAGAGGCAAAAACACCCCAGAGGTGCAAAAAAACAGCAGTGTCACCAAGCATCAGCTTTGGTACACTGCAATGCGTGAAACGTTGGAGAAAGGGGTAACCACCTGACTATCTTTTGAGTCAGGCTCTGGATGGCTCAGCACCAAAGTACCACCATATCCATCGCATAGGCTGCAAGGCCAGACTTCAGATGCACAATGATGTGCAGATCCTGTGCCACTGAATGTTTTCTGCAAACTGTAGCTACCCAAGTGCAAGCTTAGTGAATGTTGCCCCTGTGTAGCAACGATACATCTTGCAACACAAGTATTTGGAACTGGTGTTGAAGGAACGGCTAAGTCAGCTGAACAGTAGATACATATAAAGGTGAGCAGTAGCCGGCTACCTCATAAAAAATGTCAAACCAGTAACTGTCACAGCAATGCATTTTGCTGACCTCTTCTATATGTACCAGTCTCTTATGGCAGGCCTAAATGCCTGTATACTGCTTGAAGAAAAATCGAAGTGCGAAATCGAAAAAAACAAAAACAATGCATAGTAAAAAATGAAAATGTTCTGGAGGTAGGAAAATGCTATTTGCTAAACTGAAAATATGGCTTAATTGAATACAGTCGACTTCCGTAAATTCAAGCTTGGCGGGGCCAACGAAATAGGTCGAGTTATCCAGCAGGTCGAATTAAACATAAGGCAGAAAAAAATGCCGAAACATGCCTTTAATTCGCTTGACAGTATCTGCCTTTAAAGTTTGCTTTGCCGCGATACAGCTGTGTTATGCAGTGAAGCATACTAATCAAAGAATGGTGCTAGTGTTACAGGACATAGCACGTGTTCCTTAATTTACACAAGCACATGCGCCGTCTCCAGTCACAGTACGAGCATCGAGACGCCTAATAAGTGTACATGGCAGGCCGTCAGAGTTTTAGAAAGACCCCCTACTCTTCTGTTGGCTTTAAACATCCCCTCGACTTTCCGAGATTTTTCATTTTACCGCCTTCCTTTTCGCTAGCTTTCCCAAAACAGATTTTTCTCCACTTCTCGGTGCACGGAAAGCGCGCGCGTGCGCGTATGATTAAGGAACGCGTACTAGGCCCTACCACATACCTGCCTCGCATAAGAGACAGGTATGGAAGTCGAAACGAGGGCTCAAATCATCACAGCAATGCCAGAAACAGTCCCGAGTGGTTTCCAGTATGCTTATTAGGCCTCCAAGTGCACATGCTGTGACCGGATGCGGCGTGTGCGCGCCTGTATAATTAAGAAACGCGTACTATGTCCTGTGACAGTGGACCTTTTCAATTCTTGGTATGTCTCACCGCAAAACAGCTGTATTGCGGCGAAGCTAACTAATCAAGTTCGAATTATTTGGCGAAGGCTACCTTTAAGATCAACATAACGGAAGTTCGGGCCTATGAAAATGTAGATGCGCCCGTCGGAATCAAATTAACGGAGTCGAATTAGCGGAAGCCTATTGTATCATTAATGCAGCGGTAGAACAGCCATTTGACATTTTGGCACAGGTCTTAGTGCAGGCAGCAATCTTATTTGAAGCAGGATCCAACATATATCCATATAAGAGATATGGTCACAATTTTAACTGAAATAGTGTATAAATACAGCAGAGTCAACATTTTGCACACCAATGAGGTATTCAGACTAAAAGTTACCAAACTAGTTTCATTATTTAAAAAGAAAGGCTTTCCTCGTGCGTATAGTGTGCTATATCGTCACTTCTATGATTTAGACTTGCAACATGCTTTCCACATTTGGTGCACTTCAAATGAGTAAAAACAAAAAAGTTTGTGAAACCAAAGCATGTCAACAAAAACTATGCGCTAAGACATGAACAAGTAAAGCCACAGTATGTCTGCAATTTTTTTTTGGCAGTTTGCCAAGCTGCATAAACAATCAAATATACAAACGCAGGCCAGTTTCAGCAATATACAAACAGTGAGCCTACATCCCACAAGTCCACCAGACTATGATTCTTGGCTTCATGAGCCCAACCATCAAGCCCTACTGATGTGTATTGCAGGTTTCTTCTATGTGCTGTTAGATATGGAGCTGTTTCCTGCGCCTACTTCGAGTTCCGCCAGACCATATCGAATCGCAGCACAACTAATTGAGAAGCGCAGAAACGCGGAAAGCACATTCCAGAGGAGCGCTCGAGCAAACAAGTTGAAGGCCACAAGTTCACGTGCAAACAAGTTCGTACGCCGCCGGTAGCTATTCTCTGCTTGACTCTTCCAGAAAGCGAGGGGATAGCCCGGCACTGTTGGAAGTAAAGTGGGTTCCAAACCAAGACGGCGGTACTGTGCCGGGACGGCCTGACGGCGGTAATGTGCCGTGACAGCCGGACGGCTGTGATGTACCAGGAAGGCCCAAGCGTCCCCCTTCTTCGCCTTTGAAGAAGGCATTTGCCACCACAGCGGGGTTGTACCAACGGGAGTAGGTGGGCCCTCGGACAATGGAGCCCCAGCGTCCCCCTTCTCCGCCTTTGAAAAGCGCATGGCAAGTCTGCAAGGCAAGACCGCAGAGAGCCGCCGGGTGTGACACCACGACACGGGCGCTAACCATTGGCCGAAAATGGCGTCATCTGAGCGGACTCTCCCATTGGCTGAACATGACGCGACTTCCAGTCCTCGAAGGGTTTAAAAGAAGCATTCCAGAGAGACCAAAGCATTCCCTGATTCATCTCTCTCGAACTTCTTGCCGTGGGCCGCAGCGTCTGAGTTGCTGCCGGCCCGTAATGACTGTACGACTGTTACTTGACTCTCACCTCTCTGTATATAATGTAAAATAAACCCTCCCAAGTTTGTTTTCATCCCGAAGTCCGTCCTCAACCCCTACAACTGGTTGGCAGCGGTAGGATCGCCTCCGAATGCAACAGCTGGTGGCAGCGCTACGGATCAACCTTCGTCGAGAGAGATCCTAAGGAACCGGGAAGAACGAAGAGAGAGCCTTCGTCGAAAGAGGTGCGAAGAAACTGGGAGTGCCGAAGAAGAGCGAGCCTTCGACCCAGGGAGTCCGGAGGAACCGGGAACAGCGGACAAATGAACCGGATGGCAGGGTGCTGCAACCGTAAGTGAGCGCGTGGTTTTTTTCCTTTTGATTCGCCAGACTCAAATGTTGTGTGTTCATTTTGATAGTTCTGGGAATCTGGAGTTTGTTGCATTGTGTGTTTGCACAAATTAATTAAGGAAAACAGTTCTAACCACCTGTCGGGGCAGCTGCCATGGATCTTAGAAGGTTGACGAGGTTAGACTTGTTGTTGGTGTGCGACGATTTGGGAGTTGAGGCGGACGAACGGATGAAAACGCCAGCTATCATAAAGGCGATTAACGATAGTGGCAATGATGACAAAAGCATTGAGCTTGCTTGGGAGGTGATACAGGAGCCACGGGAGCGTGAGCGTCGTGAACGTGAGAGTGAGTGTAAGCGTGAAGAACGCGAGAATGAACAGAAGCATGAGCTTCAAGAACTTACTCTTAGGTGTGAGCGTCA
Source organism: Dermacentor albipictus (assembly GCF_038994185.2). NCBI lineage: Eukaryota > Metazoa > Arthropoda > Arachnida > Ixodida > Ixodidae > Dermacentor > Dermacentor albipictus. The sequence goes on from NC_091821.1 coordinate 93,011,294, forward strand.
CGAACGTGAGAATGAACGCGAACGTGAGTATTAGGAACGTAAGCGTGAGCGTGAGCAAAAGTATGAGAGAGAGAAGGCAGCACTGATCAAAGAGATACAGTATTGTGATCAGTTAATGGCACAGAGACAACGGCTGTCTGAGAATTCTGTAGGTAGTACAGAGCGAAAGAATGAGGCAGCATCGAGCAGATTTTCGCCAAAAGCCGACGAGAAGAGTAGTGCCTGTGAGATTGGCTGCAGATTCATAAGTGAAGGGAAAAGGCTAGCTGCTAACAATGCTTTAGTGGCAACAGAGGCCGTTAAAGGCCACAAGGAGAGCGACGAGGTGCTGTGCCAACAGATGACTCTAGAGACAGCTAGGCCAACTGCGAACAAATTGGCACAGTTACCGCGCGTGTGCGTCGCTTGTAATGTTAGTGAGGTTGCTAGCGAAGAAAAGGGTACTGCTGACCCGACAGACGCGAGCACCCATGTAGAGCCAGATCTGCGTGCAGAAGTGAAGTGCGAACTGGACGATGCAGTTGAGAGTAGTTCTCGGGATGGTGAGCTCCGTAGTTCACGAGAGAACAACTGCATTGTTCAGGGATCGGTGCGGCTCTCCGCCAGGCTAGATAGCCTAGATAGGGATGATTCCGTTGTTAATCATTCGGACTGTGCGCGTGAGACAGCGATCGATACTGACGGGCTGTGTGCCGATGCACAGCGTGAGCTGGGCAATGCAGTAGAGGGCAGTTCGCAAGAGTGCGAGTTGTCCAACTCGAGTAAAGCCTGCTGCATTGTTCAAGAGTCGGTTGGGCTGTCCGCCAGTCGAGGCAAAGTGAGAGTAGATTTAGATGTAAATCACTCAGACTGTGGGGGTAAGAGACCGATCCGGGCCGACGAAATGTGTACCGGCCAGCACGAGGCACGAGAAGGCGACAAGAAAGCGAGTGCAAAGAGAAAGCGCCGTAAAAAGAAGCGTGGTAAAGACCGAAAGACGGTGACTAATGTAGCGCCGCCAAAGACGGCGAGAGACCCAAGAGGGCAGGACGCGAGGAAAAAGGTGCAGTCGTCACTGACGATGTTGACGCATCGAAAACGTTCGAGCCACCGGTCAAAAGGAGACCGAGAAGCATGTTCTGCACGGACGCGGACAAAGGGCACGGGGCTGTTAAACTCCTCGTCGTTCCGTAGTTCTTTTTATAGCTCAGTGTGCAGTACGAAGAAGCGCAAGGTGGCAAGACGAGACCAGGTGGGGAGTAGCGACGCGGTCAATCGAATTTGTGAGGAAAGCGGGGCGCCAGGACGCAAATTGGCAGGAGACCGTAACGTCTTGGGGGAGCTGATAGTGAGTCAGCCCTTTTGTTCCTCGGCAGCCACAGTAGCTTTCAAACCGCAACCACTTCGGGCACGCCTCAAAGTGTGAGTCAGACGTAAGCATTTGGAACGGGAGGCCAAGAGCTTCCGTGGAAGTAAAGCATGTTGTTTTGTTTTATTTTGAGCATCGGAAAGTTTTCGCGATTTGAGACTAGGATTTCTTTCAATGTGTAAGGTTTGAGCTTTGTTTGTGTTTTCGTTTGAGAAGCTCCGAGATTTGAAAGATGTAGTCTCGTGAGTGTTAGTTAATGAGTAAATAGGCTTTCTTTCTTTTGTGTGCGAGTAACCTGAGGGTCAAGGTTATCAGAGAGAGGCCTATCGTAACGCGCGTGTGTTTTAGTTAACCTTCTTTCTTTTTATAAGCGTTTTTTTTTCTAAGGTTAACCGCGTAGGTTTTCAGTAAGTGTATCATTTGCATTGAGAAGCGTCCTTAGTTCCTTTAGCGCGTGTCCTGTGTGGACAGAAGGAAGCAGATTTATGACTGGGTTGCTTGTGTGTTGAGGGCAGCCGTATTCTGACTTCGCTGCTAAGTATGCGTGGAACGAGTTATTAAAAGACGCATTATTTTAAGGGTTCTGCGGAGTGTGCAAGTCCCGCAAGTTTAATTGTTCGTTTAAGTCACGTGTCCTGTAGGACTTTCAGGGAAGAAACGTGAGTAAGCGTAAATGAAAAGTTTGCCTACAACGCAAGTACGCGTTCTGTTTAGTGATCACAAGGCTAGTGCGCTTGTGATTACGTACTTGTGAGGTTGACCAGATTGTCCAGTGGCACCAATACGTGCGATAAGTACGCCACTGCGATAGATTGGAAACATGTTGTTCGTGTAGTTAGGCCACTTAAGTTATGTTCGGCTGCTTTCATTTGTTGTTTGCATCGTCAACGACACTTTGTTTTGCAACAACAATAGTACTCTGGTCTTGTCGGCATTCGGGGAGAAATGGATAGCTGTTTGGAAAGGTGGTTGGAACTGCTTTGTGAAAATTGGGGAAATAAAAGATCAGGGTTGATTTTGACTCAGTAATGGCCTGGCGAGTCAGGGGTGAAGAGCCTGCGCTTACACGTGGTGCAGCGTTGTGTTGTTTTGTTTGTTTGACGTCTGTTCTCCAGGGCCCAGGATCCCGAAGTTCGTCATTCGAGGCTCGACAGAGCGGAAGAATTGCGCCCGCTGTTCTGGCAGCACTATACAAGCCGCCAAGACCAAATTTAGTGAAAATTGGTGGTGCCCAATGCAAACTTCCTGTGCAAAGTGGTTGGATCAAATACAGCCTTTGTAAAATTTTCCTATTCAAGCATTAGAGCGTGTGATATGGCCGCTATCAACTATGCTTCCCAGTGTTTGTAGCTGTAGTTTACAACAGGCTCATATTTTGTGGAAAGTGGAGGGGGGCCCTTGTAACTGCAATGTGTGACAAACTTTTTACGTTCCTGGTCCGGTTAAAAGCGCACATAATAATGAACCGTCATTTTAGAGCGCAGCTCTTTGGCGTCCGTTCCTGGGTTTCGCGGCGTCGTCGGCCTCGTAACCAGCTCCGCCCCCCTCTCATCCCCCCAGCGCTAGCAGCGACCGACTGATACCGCTGGATGCCGCTGACGCCGCTAGAGAGTCAAGATAACGTGACTGCATAGAACACCGTCGCCGCCATGCAGAAAGAGGAGGAAAGGTCCCCCCCCCCCTTTTCTTGTGTGGCGGATAGGGTGCTCTTCAGTTGCCGACGCGCCGGTTATTTCACGTAGGCCCCGGCACGTCGACGAATACGTGACCACCTTCCCACGGCTAGACCTGGTTCTTAGCGCTGCGGAAGCGAGGGTATCATATTGTTTGTGTCGGCATCGGCGGCGTTGTCCCTGAAACCAACTCCGCAGCTGGGGTTGACTCACTATCGGCGTCAGCGGCATCAGTCAGTCGCTGCTATCTCTTCCCTCCTCCCTTTATCGTGTTGTCCGCTTGCTGCGCGCGCTTCTGCCCCCATTGTTTGCCGCTGGGTGTACACGCCGCCCCCCTCCCCCCTCTTCCTGCGAGTCTCCGGTTGTCAAAGCGCCGGCTCGAACTTAATTCCTTTCTTCGCTCCTCCTCCAATGCAACCCCTGTGCGGTGGCAATCAGAGAGCCAGATCGGTGGCGGCGGATCTGTATATGTGCACCGCCCGAGCCGAAATTGCCGCTGCCGTTCGCCCTGTGCGGTGGCAATCAGAGAGCCAGATCGGTGGCGGCGGATCTGTATATGTGCACCGCCCGAGCCGAAATTGCCGCTGCCGTTCGCCACTGCGAAATTATCTGCCAGTTCTTTCTGAGCCATGAGCGAGACGACCGATGGAAGTCTGCTGCTGCTGCTGCTGCTGCTAAACGAGCTGCCAGAGCAGAGGCCCAGCGCCGTCGCCGTCAGAATCCAGAGGTGCGTGCCGCCGAAGCAGAAGCTTACCGTCGCCGCCATCGAGATGATCCAGGAGTACGCGTCGCCGAAGCAGAGGCTAAGCGCCGCCGCCGAGAAGACCCTGCCGTTCGCGCTGCCGAAGCGGAGGCTCATCGCCGCCGTCGAGAGCAACCAGCAGTAAGCGAGGCTGAAGCAGAAGCTCATCGCCGCCGCCGAGAAGACCCTGCAGTTTGCGCCGCCGAAGCGGAGGCTCATCGCCGCCGTCGAGAGCAACCAGCAGTAAGCGAGGCTGAAGCAGAAGCTCATCGCCGCCTCCGAGAAGACCCTGCCGTTCGCACCGCCGAAGCGGAGGCTCATCGCCGCCGTCGAGAGCAACCAGCAGTAAGCGAGGCTGAAGCAGAAGCTCATCGCCGTTGCAGAGAAGACTCTACCGTTCGCGCGGCCGAGGCCGAGGCCAAACGCAAACAAAGGCTCGCAAACAGTCAGGGTGCAACAAATGCTTTCCGGCGACAGTTTACAGACAATCCGTTTGGAAGTTTGTGTTCAGTGTGTGATCGGCTCTGGTTCCAAAATGACGTGAAACCGCTGTGTTGCTCGATTTCTTTGCCTCAATCTATCGAAAAGGTGAAACAGCTTATTTGCTGCGCTCAAATTTCGCATTAGGAAGTAACGTAATCGTCGGTAATTTTTTTCTTTCCTTATTTTCATGCGTCAAAACAACTTCTGTCTTTGTTTCAGCGATGACCTCCATGAACTAAACAATACATTTTGTTTATATTTGGCGAAAATAAAGGCAAACTTCAAAGATGTAGGCAAACTTCAAAAATAGAGAACTTAATTAATTATGATATTTTTAGTATATTACGCATGTAAGCTATTCATAGCTTTACGAATGTGTTTGCGAACAAAGAATTTATCCAATTGCTCTGGAATAACTGTGAACTCAACAGATATCAAATCTAGTGGAAATTGAGTGGTGGGAAGAGTTGGGGTGGGGGGGGGGGGGGCATTATAAAGCACTAAAGCATTTCATACCCTCCTCAGCAGTTGTAGTGGTGGTTTTTAACAGCTTTGCTGGACGTCCACTGTCGCAGGGCCGGGATGGCGAGTCCATTTTTTTTTGTGTGTGTGTGAATATTGCAAGTAATTTATGTTGATTGTACGCCATTGCATATAACCTCGACAGTACTATTACCTAAACTAGAGATACATTTATGTTGTAGACTTATGCAGCAAGTACAAATCTTTGGTGAATTATTAAAATTCTTTGTAGCAAAAGTGCCTTTTTATGTACGCTGTACTGCTGCACTGGGTGCGATCCGAAACCACTGTGGGTGCACTCATTGCCTTTTGCCCCTGTATCATCTTGAGATGTTATATAGCTGCAAGAGATAAATGCAAATTCAGCTCATTTTTTGGGCCCTCATGGTTCACCATGTGTAATTGATAAAATAGGTACAAGTCTCTCTTGGTTAAATATACATATAACAGAAGCATTTACAGGCTATTTCACTTATTGTAATAGCAATTGGCAATATATATATATATATATATATATATATATATATATATACACATATATATAGAGAGAGAGTGAAAGATCAGACCGTCTGCGATTTCCCCTCCCCCCCCCCTCACAAACACTCTAGCAATAGGTGGTACGCCACTGCCCGTCTTTTACTGCCGCAGCACATCAGAGAAAGCTCTGAAGGCCTGCCTTATTATTATGCATATCGGTGCTCATCCTGTGAATGGAAGCAGCGGGTGCACGCGTGTTTAATTAAGGGATACATACTGTGTCCCGTGACAATTGCCCCTTCCCACGCTTGTTGAGCTTCACCGCAATAATTTGCGCACGCTTCACCGCGTAATATTGCTGCTGTGAGGCGAAGCTGACTTTCAGCAACCGGCATTATGCAACGCGTCGTGCTTTCCGAGCTTCGAAACCAATCGCGAGGACCACAAAGGCGGAGTCGGTGCCATTGCTGACAGCGGCGAATTTTTCAATGAAAAACACGGCACAGAACGGCAAGAAGCTTAATAGCGAACGCAGAAGCAGCTAGGCCTAGCGTTGCTGCGGTGGTGGCTACGGCTGCCAGCGGATCTGCGTGCGAGTGCGCCGGTTCGAGGAGCGACGAGGTAATCAAAACGGCGGTGGTGGTTGTTTTATTAATGCCGTTTCGGACCTGCCATGACGGCAAAATGTCCGGAAAATCGGATTGCGAAGGGTTCTTGCATCCGAAATTTCAGACGTTATTATACATAGGCTGTATGGGGTATGTGGTGGTGCCACGAAGCCGTCCGAATTATCGGGCCGTCCGGAAAGTCGGTCGTTGACTAAACACTGGCAACTCCTCCTACTCGAGCCAGCTTTAGCGCGACTTTCTTTCCCTTTCAATAAATTACAGCTAATTTTTCCTGACAGAAGCGCAAATTCCCCGAGTTTTCACTGAGTTTTTCCAGACTATTGAAAATCCCTGAGAATTCCCGGTTTTCCCGGTTGGTAGACACCCTGAGTTTAGTAGATCTTCCTACAAAGCTCAGCAGCATGATCTCTTCTAGACGCTCTGTCAGCTCTATTTGCGAGGAATACGGCACTCTGTTGGTGTGGCTCTCTAATTTGGTAAATGCAGAACCTGGCAGAGCATGGCTTTTGAGTCTGCTCGCACACCACAGGCTTTCTCTGCTGCACCTACACATGAGTCACACATCTTCACTTGTGTTTCTCTGGCAATGCATTCTCTTCTTGAGAGACAATGTCTTAAATTGCTATTTTCTCAGAGACTAAGTCCCGTCTTGGCTCAGATCACATGCTGCGAGATTTTCAGACTACAATGTATCACTCTAGCTAAACTCAAAATTTGCCTTTAGAAGATTTTAAATCAAGGTTTAGCTGCATAAGATGCTAACGTTTTAGTGCTTACGAGTATAATATTAAGTAGTATAAACATATTTTGAGTTTATAGTGCAAAGTAAACTGTTTTCTTTGACTTTACCCTCCAGAAGCTAGAATGGACAAAGGCAATCTATTCATTCACTGCATTGCCCATATGTTAGCATTGGGACAATCTCTGTGCCCTTCCTCATTCAATACACCCTCGTTTAGCAATAGGAGACTCAAGCATGTGACATGCAAAATCCATTTGTGCAGTTCGCATTGTCCTATTGAGTTTCCACTGCTTTGTCCCATACAATGTTGCCTAAGGCTTAACAAATGCTCCTGTTCTCTCAAATACCAGAATGCAGTCTGTGGTGAGCCCTGAGCAATGCGTGCAGTTCGGTGCATGACCTAAGTGCGAGACTCCTGTTTTATGTGAACAATGCAAAGCCAGTAGCATGCCAAAAAGCAGGCCACAGGCATTGGGTACAAAGTAGCCAATGCTACCTATTTACAGTGGTTGCCAAAGAATGTCGTTAATAAAAATAAAATCCCATTTCTTCATCTGTTTCTTTAGATGCACTATTTGCATCACTCCGCCTTTCAGAAACAAGTTGAGATGACCACTAGAAACCTCTGCATGCACCCTTTTTTCACACACACATGCGCCATCCTGTTACTCAAAGGGACCCTGAAACAATTTTGTATAACTGTACCAAGTCGTTAGGGTAGGTCCTTCTGATCATTAAGTGACACATTTAAGCGCTCTGTGTAAAGCGGTTTTAAAAATGTGCATTGCTACTGATCACAGCTGAGTTTTCAGCTGCCCCGTTACAATTTACATACATAGCTGGCACACATGACGTCAGTTGGGTGAGCTATCCAATTGGCTACCCAGGTTGCATCATCAAAACTTTTTTCAGCATTATGGAGAATAAATGCTGTTCATAATAGTTAGAACGTTGGCCGATTTGTTTTTATAAAACAAAAAGTAATAGAGAATACACAACGCGAATTTATCGATACACAAGCACTTCCGCCACACAGCAAGTGTCGTCTGCTTGTGTTATGACGTGCTCTGTGTTAATACGAGCTGTGCAGTCAGTGTTGGTCTTGGGGTTTCTTTTCGCGAGGACTATGAATCGCCCTTGCTGCATTGTGAGCTGCAAACCTAGTGATCGGCAGCATGTCAAGCTGTAACATCGTGTCTTTCTGCAAGGCAACAAGTGAGCAACTGGCTGCAGCAGATCGGGCTGTCGGTATCCAATCGGAGCCAGGATCTATGTGTTTGTGGCTGTCACTTCATGCTGGAGGATTACAACCACAATATAGAGGTTTAGTGTGTCCAGTATTTTGGTAAACACAGGCAGACTGGGCATTTTGCCAGATGGGTTGAGGTGCAAATGTGAGCGGGCCTGCAGCGTGCAGCCACCTGGTGGCACAGAGCTCAAAATGACAAACACAGAGCTAATATAGCAGTAACCAAGTGTACTCTACTTTGCTGACGCTGTAAGTTTTTGGCACCAGCACTACTGTGAACCCATTGAACGTTTAAATGTTTAAAATGTTTTACGCTTGGTTATAGTAATATTAGCTCTGCATTTGGCTGGTTAAGCTCTGCACCACCAGGTGGCTGCACTGTGCGGGCCACTAAGGTCGCTCACGTTTACGATAAAGCCCCTTCATCATAGCGGTAGTGGTATGGAGGGACTTTAGCTTATGCCTCTACCCATCCATTGAATCGACCAGCCCACCTGTGTTTACCAGAATACCGGAAATGCTTGGCACTGCAGCAGAACGCTTGCAATGCAGGCTGCTTGGATAGCTCTTGCTGGAGATTGACGGCCAGGCTTCACGCGCTTGCTCCAAGACAGCAGACGCAGACGTCACGACTTCACATCATGACACAGAGCCAATAAAGGCAGAGCTTAGTCCTCATCGCTCGTCGAACAAATTGAGAAAAAGCATGACTAGGGAGGAGGGTAACTTGTAATCGTTTATAGCTCTGCTAATATGAGTAGCTTCACTTAAACTGTGGCGCAAATGTTTTACTGAAGCTATACCCTATGCATCCACAAAATTTGCCCAAACAATTTCAGGGACCCTTGAATAACTGGGAAGCAATGGCTTAAGCCCGATAAGTGCCCACTTCTTACCCAGGCTCGAGTTCAAATACAACTGGTATTTTATCCTTCTTTCGGCGTCTTTCCACTGTAATGCTGTAAGTTGAGCATATAAACAGCGTGTATTATAAGCATGCACAGCAGTTATTGAATCTATGCAGGGCACTGTAAGTGCACAAGCCTCACTACCTTCAATTGTTACTATACACCATCACTACTCATACAGTGCATTTTTTTTTTACTTTGAACACCATTTTTAAAAAAGCTGACAAAAGCAACTCAAATCACATCGATACAGATAAGTCATGTGCCCAGGTGAACATAATTTGCAAGAAAAGCCAAAGCGCAGTCACTTCACTAATTAGACTAACTGCATTCACTTCTGAGTTACAAACATTACGGTACATTTATATATAGAAAAGTCCAAAGAAATCATCATAGAAGTCTAGTTCCGTGTTTCAACACTCCCAAACGGCCATGTAAACCGAAATCATTGGAGTCAAATTATTTGTTGAATTTATGTAATTACACAAGTAGCACTGTGAAGTACAGCTTACAGAGTAACCTTCCTGTGACGTAGCAGGGCAGTGTGAAATAAAGCTGCCGCCACACATCCCTCCTCCCACGATCTTATTACCACTGCAGCTGCGCGAAACTCACAATTTGATGCATAGTCACTTGAGCAGCAGGGGTAAGATGGACTGCTTTATTGTGCCCGTATAGCTCGGCTTAATTTTATGCGGCTCTGCTGCATCAAAACAAGGGTTGCACTGAGAGCAGAACTTCGCAGTGCTGCGTACGTTATCAGGTAAATTCACCAAATAGACTGAGGCCAATTATTCAGACTTAAATGGCTGTTTTGAAGTGTTGAAACATGGCCACAGACTTTTATGACAATTTCCTTCAACTTTCCAACATAAACAGTGTCGTCAAGTTCAAAACAATGAACTTAATCATTGTAATTACCGTAAAAACCCGCACATAGTTTGAGGTATTTTTCTGGATCTTACCATGTTAAATTTCTGCCCCGTAGTATAAGTGGAACCCAACAATTTCCAGCCCAAATTCACAGTTTCAGTTTCAGTATTGCTTGGCGGCACTATCATCACCAGGTTCTTCCGTCATCATCAGTCGTGCCTCATAATCAGAAAGTGGTTTTGGCACGTAAAACTCCATAATTAATTAATCATCAGTTGCCATTGTAACCACCATCACAACAGCCACACTGACTTTGCAACGGCCATACTTTGCACAAAGTCAGGCCCACGAAACCAGTACTCAGCTACATTTAAAAGGAAAGTGATCATAGCTGCCGAAATCATCAGCAATTTTGCTGCAGAGTTGCAGTTTGGTATGAACGGGCGCAGCATTCACGGTTGGAGGAAGCAAAAAGGAAGCTCTCTTAGTGTGCAGCAGCCTGAGAAGTTTCCGGGGGCTGAAGAATGGAGTGTTTCCTGAAGTTGAACTGAACCTAACACACACATTCAAGAGCAACGAACTGCACATCTCGCTACTGAAAGCAAACGCAAGAGAGATTGCTGGAGAAAAAGCCATTCTGTGGATGAACTACAAGGCAAGTAAGCACTGGGCGTCTAGTTTTATCCGCCGTGCTGGATTTTTCTTACATTGGCACACGTTGATATTGTTATGGGGATGTAGGGAGTATAGACAGACTGTATTTACAATATATATACAAGCAGAGTCAATGAGGAGAAGATGGCTGACCAGCAACACGTGGCAGCCAGCATCTCACAATCTTATTTTTCCTTTCTCATCATTTATCCTTCCGTAAGAGGACCGCCGGGTGCTGAAGCACCGCCTCAGCACCAAGTTAGGCGAAGAATTGCAAGTGAAGTATGGCTTCAGCCGCGAAACGTGCACAATGTCAACAGGCGTCAGAATTGAGCATAGATCAAACTGTAACAGCGAGATCTCGTAATTTACGTCGTTAACTTGATGTAGGATTTCATAAGGCCCTGTGTAGCAAGAGAGAAGCTTCTGGGAGAGGCCAACCCGACAACACGGTGACCAAAGGAGCCCCCAAACACCTGGGGCGTACTTAACATTGCGATGGCACAGGTCGTAATGCTCCTTTTGTATATGCTGCGAGGCTAATAAATGAGGTTGGGCAACTTGACACACCATGTGAGTGCGATCAATGACTTCACGAGCGTACTCAGTTGCAACACGCGGCACAGAAAGTAGGATGGTATTGTAGGAACAACAGAAAGCTGAGCTAGTTGGTAAGGACTCATAACGCAAAAAAGAGGTGAGGCGTGCAGACAGGACACAAGAGCAGAGGGGTGTACAACACGAACCTGAGCTTGCAGAGATAAGTTTTGTGTCTCCTTTCTTTTTTTGCCACAGTGCTCCCTTCAGTTGATAGTCGACATTCGTGTTGTCCACTTCTCTACTGTTGTGTCCTATCTGCACGCCTCACCTCTTTTTTGCACAAGGATGGTATCAAACAGCAATGTGGGGTCGCGACCATACAAAAGATAAAAAGGTGAATATCCTGCGGTGTCATGTTAGGACGAGTTATATGCGAAGGTCACGTAGACCAGCATGGCATCCGAGTCGCAGTGATCATTGGAGACGTACATCGACAACATCTCAGAGTGTTCGGTTGAGACATTCCATAAGACCATTCGTTTGTGAGTGGTAGGCGGTGGACAGCTTGTGCTCCGTGGCACAAGAGCGGAGGGGGTCATCGACAACTCTAGAAAAGAATGAGCGGCCATGGTCTGTAAGTAACTGTCGAGGTGCACCATGGTGGAGAATGACGTCGTGGAGGAGAAAATCGGCAACGTCAGTATTGCAACTAGTCGACAACGCCTTTGTTATCGCATAATGCGTCGTGTAATCAGTAGTGACAGCGATCCACTTATTTGCTCTAGTCATCGTCGGAAAAGGGCCAAGCAGGTCAAGGCCTATGCAAAAGAAAGGTTCAGAGGGAACTTCAATTGGATGGAGTTGTCCGACAGGTGACAGGGGAGGTTTCTTCCGGTGCTGACACGATTTGCAAGTTGCGACATAACGACGCACAGAGCGGTAGAGACCCGGCCAGAAGAACCGCTGTTGTGCGCGGTCGTAAGTAGGCAAAACACCAAGGTGTCCCTCCGTCGGTGCCTCGTGAAGTTGTTTGAGAATGACGGATCGCAGATGACAAGGAAGGACAAGGAGCAACTCGGGGCAGTTTGATACTGCAGCGGTAGAGGATGCCGTCGTGCAGCACGAACATGTGGCATGTGCCATCAGTGCTGCCAGATTGCACTCCGGCGATGATGGGCTGTAAGGATTCGTCGTGTTGTTGTTCAATGCGCATGTCGGTCATGTCAGTAAAAGCCATCATGCATGTCACCGGATCACAAGGATCCACAGGGTGACGAGAGAAGCAGTCAGCGTCCTTGTGCAGACGTCCAAACTTGTAGCTGACAACAACTGCAAATTCCTGTAGCCGCAAAGTCCAGCATCCAAGCTGTCCTGTTGGGTCCCACAGGGAAGGCAGTTAGCAGAGGGCGTGGTGGTCTGTAATGAGCAAGAACATGCAGCCGTACATATACGGCCGGAACTTGGTGACAGCCCAAACTAAAGCCAAGCACTCCTCCTCAGAGTAATTTCTCTCGGGAGGTGACAGTAGGCGGCTGGCATAAGCTATCACGCACTTGGTACCATTCTGCTGTTGGGCGAGAACAGCGCCGATGCTGTGGCCGCTTTGCATCAGTGTGGACTTCAGCAGGTGCAGATGGATCAAAGTCTGCAAGTATGGGAAGGATGGTCAGAAACCCGATGAGAGCGGCGAACGCGTGAGCCTGCTCCGGGCCCCTTGAGAATGACATGTGCTTCTTTAGGAGATCTGTTAAAGGGAAGCTGAAGAGTCTGTCGAATTCAATAAGACGCTCATATACGGATGCGGGAACCTTATAAACCATGTAGGTCAAATTTGGGTTTTTTTTTTCAAATAGGAGCGACGTAATCGTCGGTTGAAATTGCGCTGTAGCTCCGCCCCCCGTCGAATGCCGCGCGCTGCTGCTGACGCTGACGATGTGAGCGGAGACCAGAAACCGCGGTGTTGTGACGTCAACTTTAGTGTTTTGCTCCTTCGCAGCCTGCGTGACCGTGCCTGACCGTGCTTGTTTCTGCGTGCATGCCGTCGTAATCTGCTTCGATCGACCCTGCATTTCTTTGTTGGTGCGTCTGTGTGTACGTAGAGTGGTGGTCAACGTGCGCAGCATCAACTGATGTGGTGGGCCGATCATGCCGTCTTTCTGTGCAGCCTACGGTTGCACGAACACCAGCGGCCGCGACGATGTTGTCTTCCATTGCTTCCCACAAGACAAGACGCTTTTAAGGAAGTGGTAGGCTGCTGCAAAGCGAAAGAATTTCAAGCCCTCAAGAACAACACTGCTGTGCTCCAACCACTTCCGTGACGACGATTATCACCAGAATTTCCACTAGCAGGCTTTCTAAACACAGCGCGAAAAGATCGGAGCAACGAAAACAAAGACGGCACGAGTGCGGACTGACTGATGATAACTGGTGTTGGAAGGCCTTATGAATACACGAACTCGCCCAAACCTGGATTTTGATTTACTGCGAGCTCCTTCATGTTAGCACGCTGAACGGAAGGTGCATGTTTATTTCCCGCCCTCGACGCAGGTTTCGTCGCAAAGCGCCGCGAATTTTCCATTTGCACGTGTGTTGTAAAACAGCCTGCACGCAGCTACCATAATGCAGTGCAAATGTAGAGTTTGCATGTGCTGGAAAGCCGGCGCACGCCAGGACGCTACGCTCCCCCCATCTCTCGCGCACAGCGAGAAACCGACCGTCTCACCTAGCCGACGGAATTCGCCGCCTTTACGACTTCGGTTACGAGTAGTGTGCGGATGGCGCATAGATGAAGGTCACTACACGTACTGCATGAACCGGGAAGCTTTTCACGTGTTTGAACCGTCTTTGTAGGTTGCCGACAGCTTTGGACAGCGCACAAATGCCGACGATCGCAACCCCGCTTACGTTCCACGAGGAGGCATGCAGGAACACAACACTGCAGTTGCTTGACCGGAAACGAGCGCACTAGATCGGCGAAAGATCGGCGAGATCACTAGATCGCTTTGCAAAAAACTTACTCACCAAAGAGCATTTCCAACACGAGGAGATCCCAAGACTTTCGTTCGCTTTCGCTTTCGTTCTCGTCGAAACCACTGCTCGCACCATCATCGTTTGCTTCTTCGAGAGGCCGGCTCTTTGCAATCGGCTCGTACATGTAGGGAGCAACGCCGAACTCTTCAGAAAAACGTAGTCTCTCTAAATTTTCTATTACCTCTTAATTTTCCATTACGGCACCAAACTACCTGGCACCGCGCTTCATGTGGAGCGGCAGCGGTCGGTCGCTAAAGTTGACGTCACGGGTCGCCCGACCAATCACAGGCGGAAACGAGACGCGCGAGCTGGGCGTGTCCGCTGCTGCACTTTTCGTCGAAATAAAATATATTTGCGCTTTCTTTCGCTCAATTTTGATACGATATTCGAATTCGGAGGGTCTAAAACCATTAAGTACACATGTTCACTCATTTTTTCTGGAAAACCTTTCAGCTTCCCTTTAAAGGCCTAGCAATGTCAGCAAAGTTTTTGACGAAACGGCGAAAGAACAGGCCGACGAAGCAGTGCACATCAGAAGCAGAACGTGGCACAGGGAACCTGTGAACGGCGCAAACTTTTTATGGATGTGGTTGTACACCGAATGCACCAACAAGGTGTCCCAACACGGCAATGTGACGGCACCCGAATTGATATATCGTAGAGTGCAGTTGGAGGCCAGCCTTTGGGAAGACCACAAGAATTGCAGTAAGTCGGGTAAGGTGGCTGCTGAACGTGGGAAAAAAAACAATAATGTCGTCAAGATAACAAAGAACAGTGGTCCACTTGTAGCCTTGCAGAAGAGAGTCCACCATATGTTCATCATATATCCATCATATGTCCATCATATTGCATAGGCCAAAGGGCATGACAGTGAACTGATACAAACCATCAGGCATGATGAAGACCGCCTTCTTGTGGTCCATTTCATCAACTGAAATCTGCCAGTAGCCGGATCAAAGATCAATGGATAACAAGTAATTAGCTCCGCGCAAGCAGTCCAAGGCGTCATCACTGCATGGTAGTGGGTAGACGTCTTTACGGGTGATGTTGTTTAAACGGTGATAATCGAACCAAAAACGCCAGGTACCATCTTTTTTTTTTCACAAGGACGACAGGCGAAGCCCAAGGGCTGGCTGAGGGTTCAATGACCCCTTTGCAGAGCATTTTGTCCACTTCTGATTGGATTACTCGACGTTCAGCATGCGATACACGATAGGGACGCCGACGAATAGGATTCGTGTCTCCAGTGTTTATAGTGTTCATTTTAGTGACTGCAGATGTTTTATGAGTGACCATTCACCTCCACTCACACACATTTCTTTTATGAGCGATCTTTATACATATCTATTATCACCCTTTGTCATATTAAACATTATTATTATTATTATTATTATTATTATCTGAAGGCAAACGACAGAGGCATCCCTCAACATTTGAGTTGGTGGAATTCCCACAAATGTATGAGAATCATGGACCTATACAAATGTGGAAACAACAGTACAAACCTTGCTCTTCATGGACTTCAGCAATGCACCACCTTCTTTCCGAAAACGAATTTTCAAAATATATTAAGAAAGATGAACTTCAACAAGTACCAAACAGTGATTGATATGTGGGGTTTAACATCCAAATGCATGACAGGGCTATGAGAGATGCTGCAGCAAAGAGCTGCAGATTAATTTCGGCCACCTGAGATTCTTCACCGCACACCTGAAGCGCAGTAAATTAGTGTATTTGCATTCTGCCTCTACAGTCGAACACGGATATATCGAACTCGAAGGGGATCACGAATTAATTCGATATATTAAAAATTCGATATAAAAAATGCAGGCCCAGAGACTACCTGTGGCGGATGATGACCTACCGATCGGCGCATTCAAGAATGACAACTATTTCCGCACACACGCCGCAACGTAATGCTTTATTTGCGTGAAAAAAAATCGCTTATGTTTGTCTGCTTCTTCGCCTTGCAAATGAAATTAAAGACGCCCACCTCGATCTTATCAAGGCTGTTCAGGTGCGAAAGCCCGGTTCCTTCCATGTTGCCGCAACAACAGCGAATCAAGCTGAACGCGGCCACCACTTCAGTGGCGGAGTACGAGCGTGTAGCCGCCCCCTCGTCAGGACGATCTTCGTCGCCACTCGAGCTGTCGGCCTGAGTCCCTGCGACTGCAGCTACAATGTCCTCGTCGGCGAGGCTAGCAACAGCCTCAACATTGCTGTCAACGTCCACAAAATCGTCAGCAGACACTTCGGCTGGAACGGCAGCTGGGAAAAGGAACGACAACTCGCGAAACGCGCCGTCCATGCACTCATTGTCGCCGTCACTCTTCGCAGGTTTCGGGAAGTTTGGCCGTCACGAGGCCTGCCTTCCGGAAGCAGTTGGCCACGGTATCCTGCTTCACGTCTCTCCAGGCGCCCGTCATCATTTGAATGGCCCCCAGCAGGTCAATCTTAAGCTCGGTGCCCATGCGGAGGTTCACCAACAATGTCCTCGTCGGCGAGGCTAGCAACAGCCTGAACATTGCTGTCAACGTCCACAAAATCGTCAGCAGACACTTCGGCTGGAACGGCAGCCGGGAAAAGGAACGACAACTCGCGAAACGCGTCGTCCATGCACTCGTTGTCGCCGTCACTCTTCGCAGGTTTCGGGAAGTTTGGCCGTCACGAGGCCTGCCTTCCGGAAGCAGTTGGCTACGGTATCCTGCTTCACGTCTCTCCAGGCGCCCGTCATCATTTGAATGGCCCCCAGCAGGTCAATCTTAAGCTCGGTGCCCATGCGGAGGTTCACCAAAAGCCTATCAATGAGTCGCTTCCTGTAGTCGACTTTGAAGGACTTAATGATGCCCTGGTCCAGCGGCTGCAACTTCGCTGTCGTGTTCGCCGGCAGAAACGATCGCGATGTTTTCGAGCTCGCAGGTGGTGTGATGGGCCGAGCAATTATCGACGAGAAGGCAAGCGTGACGCCCCGACTTGCCCAGTTCGGCGTCCCACACTTGCAGCCATTCCGTAAACAGCTGACGCGTCATCCACGCTTTCTTATTGAAGGCGTAGCGAACGGGGAGCTGCTTACAGTTTTTGAAGCAGCGCGGTGCCCTTGCTTTGCCGATCACAAAGGGCTGGAGCTTTTGAGAGCCATCCATGTTAGCTGCGAGCAGAACGCTCACGCGGACTTTGCTCATCTTGTCCCCGTGACACGTGGTGCCCCGGACGTCGAGTGTCTTGCTGGGCAGCATCTGCCAAAACAACCCGGTCTCATCGGCGTTGAAGATTTCCGTGAGTGAAAACTTTGCGCAAATTTCCGGCCATTCCTTCGAAATCCACTGCTGGATATCCTGGCTGATGACGGCTCCGCTTTCCCCAGAAATGGTTTTGCCAACTATCTTATGGCGGTTCTTAAACCTCTGCAGCCACCCTGTGTTGTCGGCGAAGTTGTCATCACCGAGTGCAGCGGCAAACCATTTAGCTTTAGCCATTAGCATTGGGCCATCCACCGGAATGTTCTTAGCCCGCACCTCTAAAAACCACGCATAGAGGGCCTTTTCAACTTTCTCGTGGGCAGGTGCGTGCACACGACAAGCTCCCGACGTTCGTTGCTCCGCCGCTTTCGACTTTATGTCCGCCTTGTTTTTTAACAAGGTGCTTAGAGTGCTGCGAGGAATCCCGAAGTCGTCTGCCACCGTCGCACTTTTCTCGCCCGCCTCAACACGCTGAATGGCTTTCAGCTTTGTCGCAAAGTCCAGGTTCTTGCGCTTCTTGACGCTGCTTGTGCTTGCTGCGGCCATTGCTTCTGCGTCAGCTCACCACGATCCAGTCACACGTGTCGTGAGACGCACGCAAAACAATAATGAACACAAAACACAAGAACGCGCACAAAACACAAGAATTCACGTGCGCAGCCTCCGCCAACAAAGCGCTCGCGATGGCCACCTCCGAGGGCGACAGCGACGTACGAAAGGCACGAGCGGTGGTTGGCTGAGCCAAGCAACAAGAAAAAAAAAAGGCAAAAGGAGGAGGCTGCCGGCACCTTCGTTCCTGGCTACGCGGGGGAAGGATGAGAGACATTGGGAGAGAGAGAGAGAGAGAAAAAAAAGGCAGTTCCGCGGAGAGCGGGCACAGCGGGAGTACAGTCCGAGCCTCTCTCGCTCTCGCATTTTCCGAGCCTTTCGGGGGAGGCGCGGAGCTCGCGGGTGCAGCGAGTGCCGAGATCGCGCGGCGTTCTATATATCCAATGGCGGGTAAAAATATCGTTCGATATAAACGTACGAATTTCTATACTTTAACACAGAATTTTCAAGGGGATAATTTACGAGTTCGATACAGACAACAATTCGATACATGTGGGTTCAATATATCCGTGTTCGACTGTATTGGCAAGTACAAAATAAAATTTACACATCGTAATACTGCCCCACTACATTTGTATTGCTTTTCTGCCGGTGACCATTTTTCATCGGATTTTACATGTTGTTAAAATTAATTAAAATTAAATTACAGAATTCTACGTGCCAAAACCACTTTCTGATTATGAGGCACGCCATAGTGTAAGACTCTGGAAATTTTGACCATCTGGGGTTCTTTAACGTGCACCTAAATCTAAGTACACGGTTGTTTTCACATTTCGCCCCCATCGAAATGCGGCCGCCGTGGCCGGGATTTGATCCCGCGACCTCGTGCTCAGCAGTCTAACACCATAGCCACTGAGCAACCACGGCGGGTGAACGATGGCTTGTACGAGGGGAACTGAAAAAGGGGTAGTGTCAGGACTATGTGAATAGAAAGCTGCGGGTGCCATTGCATCCAGTTCATGTCGATAGATTCACACCATGTCCTCTGATGGTGACGCATGCTGCTGTGCGGGCTGATCTTCACACGTCGACGTTGCAGCAGTATTGGGAAGTCTGGCAAGTGGTTGCAGGATGTGTCGGCTTTTGGCCTGCTCAAATTGTCAGCACTCTTTGATGATAGCATCAACTGCAGAGCAGCTTTCACACATGAACAGATTAAAGGCGTCGTCAGCAATTCTCTTCAGCACATGCCCAACCTTCTCAGCTTCTGTCATGTTGTGATTGGCTTTATGACAAAGCGCCAGCATGTCCTGGATATGCGAAACAGGGCTCCATGGGGGATTGGGCATAGGAGGCCAGTTTCTGCTTTGCGGCAATTTTATGGCTGGCTGGTTTGCCAAACAACTCTGTTAACTGCTCTTTGCATTGGTCCCAGCTGGTTAGCTCCTCTTCGTGGTTTTTGTACCACACCTTTGCCGTGCCTCTTAGGTAGAACAACAGGTTAGCTAGCATAAACATAGGGTCCCATCTGTTGATTCAACTCACGCATTCGTACATAGCCAGCCACTCTTCAACATTGGCGCCAACAGTCCCGCAGAAAGTTCCGGGATCCTTGGGTTTGCACAACCACAACCGAAGGGAACAGCGACGTAGCTGGTGACGGTGACATTGGAAATGGCAACGACATTGATCTCGCATGCTCACCATCATTCATGGTAGGGACAGTGATGCGACGTCCACTGTGGAATTCCATTTACAGTCGTGGTACCCCGCACCTCTACCAATATGTTACGGGGATGTTGGGAGTATAGACAGACTGTATCTACAATATATATACAAGCAGAGTCAATGTGGTTAAGATGGTTGACCAGCAACAACACGCAGCAGCCAGCGTCTTGCGATCTTCTTCTACCTTTCTCTTCTTTTATCCTTCCATAACAATATCGAAGAAGCTGCCAGAAAGCTACAAAGAACTGCTTGTGGCCTTTCAGTATCACATGATTTCACAGGAAAAGTCGGTTAACTTTAATCTGGGCCAGATCAGTGCTGCAGAAAGGCTCAACACAAGCTTACGTGAGGTCATGTGGAAATGAGAAGACACGGGTCACCATTAACGTCCTGCACAGCAGATGGCTGCAAGCTGCCACTCTACGTGGTGTTCAAACAGAAGACTGCCGAAAGGGGAGAAGTGTCCAAAACATGTTGTCTGCTGTCAAGAAAAGAGGTGGGTGGACGAAACAGTGGTGCTTGATTGGATAAAGTCTTTGTGATGTTGGCGGACTGGAGCACTGCTTGGGCTTGTACTGGATGCTTTTTCGCTGCCACCTGGCTGACTCGGTGAAGCAACCACTGCGTGAGTTCAGCACTAAGCTCATCGCCATCCTGGAAGGGATGATATCCCAGTTGCAACTGCTTGATGTGTGTATAAATGAACCATTCGACAACCGCATCACGTGCTGCTATATAGAATGGATGAGGTCAGGAGAGCCTGAAGTGACTCCTGCCGGATGGCTGAATTGGGCCTTTCCAGTGATTCTCTGCTTGTGGATCGCGGACACTTGGGCCTGCATTCTTAAGGAGCTCATCCGTTGCACATTCAAGAAGTGTTCAATATCGAATGCACTTGAAACCACAGAACATGAGTTTCTATGGCAAGATATCTCTGACAAGGGACTCTCGGAGGAAAGTGCGACGGATGACGATGACTAAGTAGTAGCAGGGGTGTGCGAATATAAAAAAATTTCAAATATGAATAGAATACAAATACTTCGCTTTGAGCATAGAATAATGATATGCACATGCATTTATTAGCAAGTTGGGTTAATTTGTTATGTTAAAACATTGCGATTGCATTGTCAATGCTAAAAACTAGACTAGTAAGCTGTTATACAAAAACACTGTGTACTTGGCTCATGTTAAATTGGAAAATTTAGTAATTCCCACTAGCTGTCCTCGCCAGCCTATGCTTTATAATACCGCATCAAATACCCGTAAGCTCTGAGGCATTTGACCCTGTCCCAGTAGTCACTCATCGCACTTGCTGTCAAGCAATAAGCTCAGAATTGGGGGTGGCACTGCAAAGAAAAAAGGTTATAGTGATGTTTCACTTGTGGGTAACGCACAAGTGTATGGGTGCTACAGCACACATGAAGCTATCAGCCCTTGGTGTGCCTAGACACCTACATTGTCAGTGTGGCAGGTTGTATTCAAGCCAAGGCTCCGGGCATACGCAGCAGCAGCCGGAGCAGAACGCACCCCCCCCCCCTTTCAGTAGGAAGACCGCGCGCTTTCCCCACTTTTACCCTTGCGCACGCGAGATTGAGTCACCATCGTCGGCTCACCGTCACATGGTTTCACTTGCACACACAGTGTATGGTGTGCAAGGAGACGATGTTATCATGAGACGAACCCGGTACGTCCCTATCGCAAACAAAACTTGTAGCAACTGCCAGAGGAGGTCAACCCAGCGTGCCTCCGCCTACTTCTTTCCTCTGCCACACTTTGCCTCGTTTCTCCTTCCCCTTTGCTCAACATCACCTAGACTTTCCTCTAGGTGGCGTCGCTCTGCTGAGCACTCAGTGTGCTCTTTTACACTTTCCCCGGTGCACGATTCTTTTCACCTTTAGGCGGCTTCCTCCTCCGCTTCATTCAAGGCTTCGAACAAACATTCGCTGATTACGCTAGCTGGCCAGTTACGCTTGCGTATAAAAAAGTGCACACTTGCTGTCCACAAACCCATGCCCCTTGCTACTGAGATGCTGGCTTTCCTGCGCAGTTTACAACTTTAGTGGCTAAATGTGCTTTATAGGTGAAATTTCACCAGCAACACATACAGTTGAATTCCGGCAAACAAAGTCCACTTTGACGAAATCTTCGCCATAACAAAGATTTTTTCATTCCCCATCAATGTCCGATAGAACATAATGCATCGAAATTCCCTCCAAAACGAACTACTTCGGGGATACATATTCACTTCAATTAAGTTTTTACAGAGCAGACATGAGCAAAATTATTTAAACTGTAGCTCATAGAAACCCCTAAAACTGTTTTTCATGCCTTGACAAACCATCAACCTTGATAGCATAAAAAAACACATACAAACTGGAGCTGCTAAGGCCAAGACACAACGTAAACAAAACAGAAATCCACCATGCCGCGTTGGTGATGGCGATGCAACGCACTCTTATGGAGGAGCATCCGAGCTCCAAGAAAACGTTTTGGATCATATTTGTTAGGAAAATGGTTCATGTGCAAACAACATACATGCAATAATTATGTCTCTTGAAGCTGTTGGATCATCAGCTGAAGCATGTCGCAGCTGACAAAGAAAATCAAGTTTTTGTCGCTGGAAGAGATGGCTCGAGTTGTTGCCAAGGCTGAAGCAGGAAAAAAAAAAAAAAATCAGTCATCGCGGAAGAATTTGGAATTCTGATGAGCTCTCTTTCGACAATATTATAGAGCAAGGATACTATAGCCAAAGCGCTAGCTTCAGGGACGTCAGTGAAGCACAAGAAAATGATTCAGCCGGTGCATGAGGCCTTGGACAAGGCAGTTTACATACCTGGTTCGTGGAGATGTGGGCCAAGAACAGTGGCGATATTGTGCGGCAAAAAGCACGGGATTATGCCTGCATGCTAGGAATCGATTACTGTAAGGCCAGCGCAGGTTGGCTGAACCGACTCAAGTCACGCCACAGCATCATCAGCAAAGTTTTGTGCAGTGAAGCCGCTTCAGCAGATGTGATGGCGCCACTGCGTGGATGTCAGCCAGCATCACAGACATCCTGAAAAACTATGCACTATTGGATATTTATAATGCGGATGAGACTGGGTTCTTCTACGAGATGCTGCCCACCAGGACCCTCGATTTTAAGGGGCTGTGCTGCCACAGATGCAAGCACAGTAAGAAGAGAATAATCGTGCTTGTGTGTGCTAATATGGAGGGTTCGGACAAGCGGCCACTTTTGGTCAGCAGAAAAAGTCCCAAACTACGCTGCTTCAAAGGAAATCGGAGCCTACCCGTGAACTACGTGGCTAACACTCGGGCATGGATGACCTGGGCTATTTTCAGAGAGTGGGTCGAAGCCCTCAACCGGGACAAGGGCAGGCAAAGCCGAAAGGTTTTCTACTTTTACACAATTGTTCTGCCCACATCATGGAGGACGGCAAGCTGGAAAATGTGCAGTTAAAGTTTTTCCCACCGAACTGCAGCTCTATCATTTAACCTCTTGACCAAGGGGTCATCCAAAGCGTCAAGCGGGCCTACCGTGAGCACCTTATTCAAAGACTGCTTCTGAAGACGCAGTTGGGCTGCGAAACAAAAGTGGACCTCTTTATGGCACTCCAAATGATTTCCGGTTTGTGGTGCGCAACGAGAAGCATCATAATCTGCAACTGCTTCTGCCAGGCTGGGTTCATTACGCAGGGTTCTGAGACTTTAGACTCTGAGAACGAAGGTAGTGATGGAGATGGTTCGCCGTTTGATGAAGTCTCAGCCGCATGGGCAGCCCTGCAGGGAAGTGGAGATGTGCCTGCCAGTGTACATCCCAATGAGTACATTTAAGCTGACTCGTGCGTGGTGGTACGCGAAGAATAGACAAACCAAGAAATACTGAAGAGCGTCCGGGAAGACTGTTTTGTCGAACGAAGATGAAACAGCCGCGCAACACGGAGCCCAGACCACCGACTACATCGCAGGTCATGGACGCATTCGATACAATTGGGTGTTACATCAGGTCCCAGGACCACGATGAGGCAATGGCTCTGCTGGCGGCATGCGAGTTGCATTGTGCCATCGCTTGGCAAGAAGCGCAAACAAGCTAAGCTGACTTATTTTTGGAATTAAAGCTTGCTTTTTGCGTCAGCGAGTCACGTGTTGCCTGTGTATTTGATAATATCACATCAAATTTCCGTGCCAATGAATTTTTTTCACGCACCCTGTCAATTTCGTTGTAGCGGGATTCAATTGTAATTATCACAAAACTAAGCACAACATCACCCCAGTATTCTTAGATTAGATAAAAGCAAATGCTAAGAACCATGTTTCCTCCTGCACAGCCAGCAACATGTTCAATTTTATTCGAATATTCGTATCCAGCTGAATATTTGAACATTTTCGTATATCTATTTTTCAAATAAAATACAAATACAGCAGAACCTCGTTAAACTGTACCCGCTTAAACAGTAGTTTCATTTAGAAGTAGTAAAGTCAGATTCCCAACTCAGCGGTGATTGAACATAATGTGTTTTGTATCTGCATAAACTGTACCTGCTGTCCAACGTTTGTCTCCACCCCTGCAGCTTCGCAGTCGATAGATTGCGCTTCTCCGCTGACAGCCCTGCCGACAATGTCGTGGTGCTCCTTGAAACGCTGCAACCAGCTGACACTCACCACAATATCGTTGTGCCCCATGATGCATGCGCAAGTCCTTGCTTTGCGCTGCAACAGTGCCCCACTCACAGGAGTGCCGCTTGCTCTTGCGTCCAAAAACCACTTGAAGACTGCCTTCTCTACAGCTTTGAAAGCAGGGGCTCGCAGCTTCTTTCTGTCGCCTTTTACACCACGTGCCACAGCAATGGTGACAGCTTCGTTGCTGCTCAAAATCGTCGACAGCGTGCTCAATGCTATGCCGAAATCATTGGCCACTTTTTTTCTTGTTCACACCGGACTTAACGGCTTTCAGCACAGTCACCTTCTGCTCGATTGATATGGTTTTGCGCTTCCATTTGCCGTTGTCCATCTCCTTTCTGGCGGCAGGAAATCGCACGAACGAACTGATAGAAACACTGATATCGCTGATGCGCACAGAGGCAACGACAAGCAACAACACATCAGCTTTGTTATATACTTAGGCAAATAATTCGAGCAAGACATGTATGCACAGTTACAACTTTTTATTATTCACTTCTTCAAGAAACACTCCACTCGCAGCTCTTGACTGTCATGAAGGTAGCTTTGTGGCCGGAGAAATAGATGGATATATGCTAGACTTGCTGCACCAATGCCTGATACGGCGTAGCGCACCCCTGGATTCTGGTGGCAATGGCACTGGGCCTCTGCTTGGCAAGCTCGTTTAACATCAGTGGCAGACGAAGGACTTCCACCGGTTGCCTTACTCATGGCTCAGAAAGCACTGGCTGAGAATAAACTACTTATATAGGCAGACGAATTACATTATAATATAAACTGTTTGCGAGCCTCGGACAACCCATCTGCGGAACATTTCG
This sequence comes from Dermacentor albipictus, assembly GCF_038994185.2. Classification (NCBI taxonomy): domain Eukaryota; kingdom Metazoa; phylum Arthropoda; class Arachnida; order Ixodida; family Ixodidae; genus Dermacentor; species Dermacentor albipictus. The sequence continues at coordinate 93,036,178 of NC_091821.1, forward strand.
CACCAGCCACCGCAAACGGAGCGTAGATTGGCGCAGCTGTCTCGCTTATCGGGAGGTTGCAGGAGGCAGTGCGTAGCACAGCAACGTTGTGCGGCAAAGAGATGGCAACAACTGACTGATGCAGCTGACGCTGCTGGTGAGTCAACTGAAGGTGGCTTTGTGTTTCGGCTTGGGAAGCGTGCACCGTGGTCCGCTGATACCAAGCCAGCGCTTCGGCAGCCCGAGAACCCCACGTGCTCTCGTGCGGCCACCACCACGGTGGAGAGAAGGGCAGAAGGGGGGAAGGGGGTACACGCAGTGGCGAATGGCGGCGGGTATGCATTTCGGCTTGGGTAACAGCACATCATCAAGATCAGCCGCCATTGTGCCGGCGCTCTGATTGCCGCCGCACATGGGTGGCATTGGAGGAGGAGCGAAAAGAGCAAGGTTCGCGCCATGTGCGAGAGATGGTGCCGGGGGCGCGCGCAGCTAGAGCAGCACGCTGGCCCCGGCACGATGGCGCCACGAAATGCAGGAACGGGTGCCAAAAAGCTGTGCTCTAAAAGAAGTTTGTTGTACCCATAGCGAGGAAATTTTAGCTTCGTTAGAATGAGGTTTTCAATACATGGGCATCTATTGGAATTTCAAGGGGAATCATGATTGCTTTGTTATATCCGTTAGTTCTTCATATCCCATTTCATTATACAGTGAACTCTCACTTGAGTGAACTTCAAGGGACCAAAGGAAATAGTTCACTTAACTGAAAGTTCACTAAACTGAATATTCACTAGACCCACATAAGACATGGCATACAGAGTCAAAAGTTTGAAGTGTCATTCATGGGGCAAAAGACATGGCATCCATATGTTAGAAATGTGTGAAATAGAATTTATACATATCAATGAAAAACACACCATGTGGGTCGTTTGTGTGCACACGCGGAACCAAGAAGACTGGAAAGAAAGACGACGACCATGCCAGAACTAGCCGGTCGGAAAAAAAACACACCACGTGGTTTGTGGTGTGACAGATGGCTGCTTTGCTCTGGCGGCATTGTAAGCACCAGCGATGTTACTTTGTTCATGGCCTCCAAGATTACATGCTCGCTCATTTTGTGCGGGCGATCTCGGAGGCCATGCCTCGTTGCCGTTTGTTTTAGGCACTGCCGCTTTGCCCCAGGGACGCTGTAACGCTAGCAACGTTACATTGCCGCTGGAGCGGCGGTTTAATGAGGGCGGGCATCGGTTGCGCCTGCAGTGCAGTGCAGTACAAGCCTTGGTCCTCTGAGCGAGTTCGTTAAACTGAAATATTGACTGTTCCGAAATTCGTTTAAGTGAAACATTTTTACATAAAATCTATAAGAAAACTGCCGGGGATTTTTAAAAAGTTCGTTATTCTGAAATATTCGATAAACCGACGTTCATACAACTGAGAGTACTGTAATGAGGCTTTACTGTAAATGCTTTCAGTGACCGTTTTCCCTGAACTATATGTGGATTAAAACTTTTTTTTCCGTTTTTCCTGTCCACAAATTACACCTCGGACTATATGCGGGTCCAAGCTATACATGGGTTTTTATGGTAGTTTAATTAGTGAATTGATTGCTTTCGTATATTTTTGCAAATTATGTCCACCTGGGCACAAAATTCAACTGTAGTAACATCCTTCGAGTAACTTTTGTGCGCTTTTTAAAAACAAAATTGTTCTAAGCAAAAAAAAGAAACACTGTATTGTTGAGAACAAGCATGTGCAAGATCAGAAAGTATCTTGAATTCACAAAAATAACTTTCAGTTAGAGAGAGAGAAAAAGAAAGGCTGCTAAAGTGCACAGCACAGACCTGTTTTTCTGGTGGTGCCTGTGGTGAGACGAACTGGTTCACTTGGCTCGGCTGGACCTGCAGGTTCGTGGTGCTGCAACGGCTGAAAATCTCTTGCAAGTCTCCCATGAGGTCCATGTCAATGCGCTGGAACGAGCCACTAGAACCAGTGTCCTCCGACAGTTCAGCTACCACATCAAGGCTTGGTTCAGTAGGACTCTTGACAGGTGTCCTAGCACTGGTGCAGGAAGAACAGAACTTGCCAGTGAACATTTTAAGAAGGCTGGTTCGGGAAACATTTTGAACAGACTGGCTCCGATCTTGTTAGATGGATATTTAAAAGGTGTCGGCACACAGCAAGACCAGTGAGCTACTTAAGCAATGACTGACGTGTGACACGGCAAAAATTCAAGAATACACTAAAGACTTTAGCCAGTATTTCATAGATAGCAAACTGCAGAAAGCTTTAGAAGAATCACAAATGCACCTTTTTGACAGTATTTCTTTTTAGTCAGTTAGCATAGGGAGTTTTCAGCTTCCCCGGTGCTAACAAAAGCACCCTGTAGATGATTTATGAACCACTTATGAACCATTGTTCACTTGCCCGAGGCCTCACCCTCCGGGCGCCGGTGGAAGGCCAGTCCCACCCAGACAAGATGGAAAAGATACCACTTACATACACGCATATATAACAGTACAGACTATCCTGTAGGATGTTTCCTCCACCACACGTGAAACTAAACCATGCAGATTCAGCCGCTTGGCACCAGCTCCAAACTAATACGTTCCCTAACCTTGCTCTCCCCCACACTTTTTACCCTACCCAATATCCCAACAAATGTCCTTTCTGTGGGGGACACCCAAACCTCTACCATTATACGTGAGAATGCTTCAAACCACCCGGCCTTCCTACAATACCTAACACCTACTCATCCCAGTGGGAAGCCACTCTTTCCAGCACAGCCTTGGACGACCAGCGATACCTGATTGACTGGGCCAGCCGGATAGCAGCAACAAATGCTGATCCGAACTGAGGGCTCCACCCTCTGGGACTTCATTACAAAATAACAAATAAAGGTTTCTACTACTACTACTACTACTACTACTACTACTACTGCCCATTACTGGGCTAATGTGCTAACAGAATGTGCTTGAAGGTATACAATGACGGGAGATAAGTGCACCATGCAATTTGCACTTATGTGAAGCACCAGGAACCTTACATACAGTGTGTTTCAGTGAACATATTCAAAAATCTTTAAAAGTTGCCTGTGGCAGATATCACAATTCTAGTTCATTAGCTGGTCTACTCGAAGCGGCGGACAATACTTGCACTAATAACTGAGATGCAAAATCGACTAACTAATAAAAAATAACTAATTAATATTTTAACTAATTACATTATGGCCCATATTGCAATTTACAAATTCTAGCCATGGAGTTCGCAAGGCGGATCCACTTGAAACGAACATTCAAGATGACACCAGTTTCGAGATATAAATTCCTGAAGTTTGCAGAAAAATGCATTGGCGTTCCAGTTAGTTTATTAACAAAACATTGTTTCATGTATTGAAGCACACAAGTAACTGGAATGCCAATGCATTTCTCCGCCAAATTCCGGAATTATTATCTCGAAACTGGTGTCGTCCTGAGAATTCGTTCCAAGTGAATCTGCCTTGCGAAGTCCACTGCTAGAATTTGTAAATTGCAATATGGGTCATAAGATAATTAGCTAGAAAGTTAATTAATGAATTCTTGGTAATTAGGCAGTTTTGCATTTCGATTTTTTGTGCAAGCAGTGTCTGCCGCTTCGAGTAGACCGGCTCATAAACTAGAATTGAGCTATCTGCCACAGGCAACCTTTAAAAATTTTGAAAGTGTTCGCTGAAACACCCTTTATATGTAAACAGTGCAGCAAGAAGAGCGATGCTCTCCCTGCACTGGGAGTAAAGCAATATTTTTATGGACCATACCTTGTCTCTAAAGACGACGTTTTCAGTGGAGAAACCAGGCCTGTATTGTTCTGAAATGAAAGACAAGAAAGTAAGCAAGTCACTTTACCATAGTGTGATTCATGTAAACAAGAAAATAACAAAAGTGCCTTCACAAACTTTTTTGTGGATGCCTCTGCTTAGCTCGCTTGAAGCATTGCTTTGAAATTTATTTCAATGCACAGAATTCTGCTTGCAGCAAAACAACTTTGCACGTTTCAGAAACTATTAGGACAGTGAATAAAAAAGTCAAATCCACTGACATTACATTCAAAAAGAGAATCAACCAGGAATTATAGCCATCATTTAACTTATTTCTGAGTGGGTTGCTGCATATTTAACCTATTACGAGCCTGTATTGGTACTCATTGCTGCAGGTAAGCCACGTCATGCCAACTCAGAAGGCACATGGACAAAAAGCATCTGCTTGCAAATATATACCACTTTCGTGTCAAGCTCATCTTATTGCGAGAGAGAATGTAGGGGTTCTTGAGTACAAGTAGTTAGGCAGTGGTTTCATCATAACATTTCGTGGTTGTGGAATATTGATTCTGTGTGCAAGAAAGCACTGAAGTAATTGTACATGCTGCTTGGTTAGACAGCAGCAATTTGCAGTCTACAATGACTTAAATAAGCTACAGCACAATGCTCTTTGTGAAAATTTTATACACAAGGAAGTGCCTGCAAAGATCACTATATTTTGTAGTTGTGTAGGCGTAAGTAAAAAAATACAGCAGCTACACTATAATTTCCAAGTTAACCAACAACCGTAAGACAGCTGACATAAGGAAGTATAATATGGATAGAATTGAACATGCTCTCAGGAACGGAGGAAGCCTAAAAGCAGTGAAGAAGAAACTAGGAATAGGCAAGAATCAGATGTATGCGTTAAGAGACAAAGCCGGCAATATCCTTACTAATATGGTTGAGACAGTTCAAGTGGCTGAGGAGTTCTATAGAGATTTATACAGTACCAGTGGCACCCACGACGATAATGGAAGAGAGAATAGCCTAGAGGAATTTCAAATTCTACAAGTAACACCGGAAGTAACACCGGAAGTAGCACCGGAAGAAATGCCCACTCAGTTCGAGGAACTGAGTGGACATTTAGAAAAATTATTTAATGCATCCTTCTACATGACCACATATCCAGACGCTTTTAAAATAGCGCAAGTCATACCAATATACAAGTCCGGTAGTAAGGATGACATCCAGAACTACCGACCAATATCAATACTTAGTGCCCTTAACACAGTATTTGAGAAGTTATTGATGAAACGTTTTACCCATTTTCTAGATAAATATAACGTACTAGTAGACAACCAGCATGGTTTCAGGAAAAACAGATCTACGTACTTCCACGGCTGTACAGTGTTTAAGTGAATTTATTAACAAAGCATTAAATAACAAAGAGTAAGTAGTTGGCATTTTTGTTGATATTAAAAAGGCGTTTGACACTGTGAACCATGATATACTACTATCAAAACTACATCGGTATGGATTCAGAGGTCAAGTGAAGCAGTTTTTCTAAAGCTATCTTTCTGGTCGCAAGCAATGTGTTAAAATCAACAAATCCGTATCAAGCGTTCATTCCATCCTTTGTGGCGTGCCTCAGGCCTCGGTATTGGGACCATTACTCTTTTCCTTGTACATAAATGATCTGCCAGATGCTTTGAATTATGCCCAAACTATTATGTATGCTGATGACACAGCCCTTCTCTTCTCTAGTCATGACCCTAATATGCTCGAAAGGCACGCTAATAGTGATCTTTCTCAGATGTGCCAGTGGTTTTTACAAAATAAATTAACAATACATACCTCAAAGACTAAATATGTTGTGTTCTCTAGTCCATATAAAAATTCATATAGCTTAAATGAGTTACGAATAGGCGCAAACCCCCTCGAACGAGTCGATCAACAGGTATATCTCGGTATAACTCTAGATTCAGCTTTCAATTTTAATCCTCACATAATTCGAGTAAGCAGCAAATTGAGACGGGTTTGCTTTGTCCTAATAAAAGCTAGAAAGTTTTCGCTTCGCACATTAAAAATTTTGTATTATTGCCTTTTTCAAAACAATGACTTACTGTGTGGAGTCCTGGGGACTTATGTATAACACATACTTAAATCAAATAGTAATTTTACAAAAAAGAGCACTTCGAATAATAACACATAGTAAACACACAGATAGATCCGCACCGCTCTTTCGTCACTTAGACATTAGTACACCTTTCTTTGCTATGCGGCATTTCAAACTAGCTTGTGTGGTTATACATATACAAAACCATAACGTCCCACTATCACCATCTGTTTTTGTACATCCATCTCGTCCAACTAGAAATTTTTTCAGTTGTCGTTTTAACCTTCCAGCTGTTAATAACGTGTACGGTAAAAGAACTATCGCCTATGCCACTGCTAAAATTTGGAACCAACTGCCTGCTAACTTAAAAGTAGGTCAATTCTCAATCGCCAATATAAAAAAATTTTTCCGGAGCCAGCAATATTCGACTCCACTATAAGTCTGTGATGCATTCTTCCTTTTATTTTGTCCTCCGAACAATTGTATAATTTTTTGAGCATTTTGCCTTCCTTTGTGTATAACTGTCGCATAACTGCTGTTACATGAATCCTGTGTAAAATACTGAGTTGTCTCGCTATAACTATATTTTCGCACTTCCTGCATGGGCCCAAGTCTAGCCGAGAAGGCTAAGGGCCCAGATGATTCACATGTACTTCTTAATAGTCATTTGAATAAACTGATTTTGAATTGAATTGAAAAAAAAAGAAGCAAAGAAAGCCTTGGGAGCTATGCAAAGGGGGAAGGCAGCTGGGGAGGATCAGGTAACAGCAGATTTGTTGAAGGATGGTGGGAACATTGTTCTAGAAAGACTGGCCACCCTCGCAAATAGAATCATCATCATAATCATCATAATCGCAAATAGAATCAGGAACACCTTAGACTTCTGTCAAGCAAAGGACCAGGCAGGATTCCGTAAAGGCTACTCAACAATAGACCATATTCACACTATCGATCAGGTGATAGAGAAATGTGCGGAATATAACCAACCCTTATATATAGCTTTCATTGATCACGAGAAAGCGTTTGATTCAGTCGAAACCTCAGCAGTCATGGAGGCATTACGGAATCAGGGTGTAGACGAGCCGTATGTAAAAAATACTGAGATATATCTATAGCGGCTCTACAGCCACCGTAGTCCTCCAAAGCAAAGCAACAAAATCCCAATAAAGAAAGGCGTCAGGCAGAGAGATACGATCTCTCTAATGCTATTCACAGCGTGCTTACAGGAGGTATTCAGAGACATGGATTGGGAAGAATTGGGGATAAAAGTTAATGGAGAATACCTTAGTAACTTGCAATTCGCTTATGATATTGCCTTGCTTAGTAACTCAGGCGACCAATTGCAATCCATGCTCACTGACCTGGAGAGGCAAAGCAGAAAGGTGGGTCTAAAAATTAATCTGCAGTAAACTAAAGTAATGTTTAATAGTCTCGGAAGAGAACAGCCGTTTACAATAGGTAGCGAGGCACTGGCAGTGGTAAGGGAGAACATCTACTTAGGACAGGTAGTGACCGCAGATCCGGATCATGAGACTGAAATAACCAGAAGAATAAGAATGGGCTGGGGTGCGTTTGGCAGGCATTCTCAGATCATGGACAGCAGGTTGCCATTATCCCTCAAGAGAAAAGTGTATAACAGCTGTGTCTTAACAGTACTCACCTACGGGGCAGAAACCTGGAGGCTTACGAAAAGGGTTCTACTCAAATTAAGGACGACGCAACGAGCTATGGAAAGAAGAATTATAGGTGTAACGTTAAGGGATAAGAAAAGAGCAGATTGGGTGAGGGAACAAACGCGAGTTAATGACATCTTAGTTGAAATCAAGAAAAAGAAATGGGCATGGGCAGGACATGAAATGAGGAGGGAAGATAACCGATGGTCATTAAGGGTTACGGACTGGATTCCAAGGGAAGAGAAGCGTAGCAGGGGACGGCAGAAAGTTAGGTGGGCGGATGAGATTAATAAGTTTGCAGGGACAACATGGCCACAATTAGTACATGACCGGGGTAGTTGGAGAAGTATGGGAGAGGCCTTTGCCCTGCAGTGGGCTGAACCAGGCTGATGATGATGATGACACAAAAACTAAGGACACAGTTGAGAATTACATAAAAAACTCTATGAATGTCATTATCTTCAAATCTCTAGCACAAATATTTTTTTTTTTTAAGTTTCAAGTAGCATCTCCCCATAAGAAAGTAATTTTTGCACAGTAAAGTTAAAGATGCCTTCCGCACCATGTATTCTAAACAATGGCGGTGCAACAACACCAATGTTGTTTCTTGCATGTGCATAAATGCATACTGTTTGAAACTTTGTTCACTCACTGACACCACTGCTACTTTTATTGTTTGCAAATAATTTAATACTAAAATAATGCTTTACAAAATAGACACACATAAAACAGTCTAGTCAGCTGCTACAGCCACCAGGCGTACTGCGTTAAAATATCAAATGATGTTTTGTTTACTGAAGTATTTCCAACCTACATTAAAACTGTCCACTTCTAAACCTAATACAAGAATAACATATGGTCCCAAATTATGGGTACCCTGCAGTACTCAGACTACTTATAGGAGACATCACATCCTAAGTTACATATATACATGCAAGAATGCCCAGAATGGGCAAGTATCTTACATGATGCATGGGTTGAAATGTTGTAGCAGGTCTCACACGTCCCATTGTTGGACTGGCTGGAGCACTCCAGGGCTGACTGCTATCTCTCCTAGACAATGCCATGTCATCCTGGGTACCCTGAAAAGACAGGATGTTCCACAGTAATTCTACTTCATTCACTCCAACACAGTCACTGTATACTAGTACAATATTGTAGCTCCAGCCACACCAATAAAGGATACATTTCTCAAATATAAAAAAGAAAGTCCCATCCTCATGTCGTAAATAACACAAATGTAATAACAGAGCTTTGTACAATGTTTAAGACATTTTCTTACTTAAGAGGAAGCGTTAGCTCGGGTCTAACTTCGACACGGCCTATTCAAATACACGTAAAATGCAAGAACATGTTTCTGAGATAACCCCTGGACTGATTTTAATGAAATTTGTTCCATTTGAGAGAGAAAGTTAAATTCTAGTGACTGTTGGAAGCGGAATTTCAATTTAGGGCCTGAATTTTTTAAAGAAGATTTTCAAAAATTTGGAAGTTTGAAAAAAATAGAAGCATGAAGTTTACAAATTAATAGCTCTGCATCAAGAACAGATATTGCAGTTCTGTAAGCAGCATCCGTTAGATTATTCAAAGTGGACAAATTCGATATGTCAATTTATAGCTTACATGAATTCGTTGTGTTGTGTGCAAGGGGTCTGCAAAGGCTGTATTTTCATTTTACTAAATTTTTTGAGATTCATGTGTAACATATCAATTTTGTCCACTTTAGATGTACTATTAGATGCAATTCACAGAATTGTGATATAATTTTTCATTGCCAGAGTTGTAAACTTGATAGTTTCGTTTTCTGCAAATTTTTTATTTTTGCCAATTTTTAATAAAAAATTGACGATCTAAATCAAAACTTTGAAACCAACACTCACTAGATTTTAAGTTTTTCTTTTAAATGCAACAAACCTTACCAAATTTGGCGCGGTGGTTGCCGAGAAAAACAAATTATTCTTTTACATGTATTTATACAGGAGCACCCGAGCTAAAACTTTCTCTTAAATGCCCATAACCTATAGCTTTCCCATAAATGTTTTTACAAGGCAAGTCCTCATTCAGTAACAGAGTGAAACAAACTTGTTGCACAGGGATATTCAATGCTGTAGTGTGCACTTAAACTTATGCACACAGTAAATCATGCAATATGTTGATACAACTGGTGCAACATGCTATTTAAATGTCTGTAGTGCACACCTGGCCAAGCCAAGAAACGGAGCAGAATAAATTGAAAATATAAAAGTGCTGCTGTTGCCCTCCATTCAATAGATTGCCCCCATAGTAACGGTTTTGTGCATGCCAAACCACTCCTTTAGGACTTTCCCTTGATGCCTCATTTGTATGCTTCTAGGTGACGTTTGGTGAAGTTTACAAATCATTTTGAACCTTTATTTGGAGCATTATCCTCAAATGATCACTTAAAGGGACACTAAAAAGCCAAAAATGTTGGGTTGTATTAGTAAATTATGCTTCTACAATACCAAAAAAGTCCCTCTTACCATGAGAGGAGGCACAGTAAAAGAGACATAAGAAGAAAAGACGGGTGGCAATGCTGCCATGAGGTTGCCATAACAGCTTGCTATGGTGTTACGAGATTTGACAGCATCTGCTCAAGCAAAGTTAATTTTTTTTAAGGATGGCCTACACTGTATAGTAACGGAGCCAAAGACTGAACTTGGAAAGCTTCAAGAACATTTACAGCGCTAAAACTGCCCAAATAGGAAAAAATATATTGAAATCCTTGACATAAGACTGACGTACTGGCACTGGGGCCTTGGCGGAAAATTCAAGAAATGGAAGTTTAGTCTACATATTAAATTTAGTTATAAACCTTTTACTGCCAAATTAATGAAAATAATGTTTTGAAAGAATACTTTATCAGTTTAAAGTAATTTAGTGCTTCTTTTTAGCGTCCCTTCAAAAGGGTATTTACACGTCTACATGGCATCCCATTTGGCACAGTGGCACCTCACTGGAGAGACAACTGCCCTGTCAGTGCATTCAAGGGCTATGCAATGCGAAAATAAGGCACATGGGTGGTGTGCCATTCACCAAGTCCATACGTCTGCTTGCTTAGCCAATCTTATGAAAGCATAATACTATCACCAAAAGTGAGAGATCCTAGAATGTGGTCCCTGCATGCTTACATTTTGCTGCTTTTCTTCAATGTTTTGGCAAGTATATATGTACTTCACCTTGAATGTGTGAGTGGCATGGAATGCGTTTATCCTGAATTTCCAGCGCACTTTTGTGAGCTTCCCACATTTTCACACAAGTCCCCCCCCCTCCCTGTGAGCATGCACTGAACTAAAACATTATGAGCGTCCCCTTTTGACCTTCTGCTGTTTTAGTGTCTACAGCCCAGTGAGGCGTGTTTCTTCTTCTTGCTGCTGTTCTTTCTTTCTCCTCCTCAATCCTTTCTCCCTGCAATGATGCTTATGTGTTTGCAACAGGGTCATCATATGCTGCTCCTTCGCTTTTCCCCTCCTGCCCTTTGCTCTCTGGTACAGCTGCTATGCGATTATTATGGTAGCTGCTGAATGTCAGTAGCCTTCAGACAAATTTTAGGCTGGGAGCAAAGCTAACACTAGTTACCACTGGTAGAACAATATTCCACACATCACCATCAAATGGGCACCCAGATAAGCTTGTTGGCAGAACCAGAAGCCCTTTTGCCATGTTTAATGTAAAATCATTAAGTGGTCATGTCAGTTGTTTACTGTTTCCCCTTGCATGCACCTTCCAGTAATGTTAAGAGGAAGCTTAACCTTGGGGTCAAGTCTGACATCCTATTCAACTATCTGTGAAACACAGAAATGCTCTCATTAAAAAGCTGCTGAAGTGATTTGAATGAAATTTATTGCATTTCAGAACAGAAAGACAAATTGTACTACCCTAGGAAGCAGAATTCGTTAATGTAGGGCCTTAATTTAACAAAAATTTTAAGTACCAAAAAAAAAAACACTAAAGCACAAAGTTTACAAACTCTACACCAACAACAAATATCGCAGTTCTGTAAACTGCATCTATTAGAGCAAGTGAAACAGACAAATGTGATGTGCGAGTTTACAGTTCACACGAAATTCACACAATAGTTAGAAGTGTTTTACAAAGACCAAATCCCAAACTAATGGTACATTTCAGAGTGTTGATAATACATCCATTTTGCGTGCTTTATATGTCTCAATAGATGCAGTTTGCAGAATTGTGATGTTCAGAGTGAAAGCTCCACTACGCCACGTCTCGCAAGCTCATTCATCACGTCGCAATGAGCTTGAGCCACTGGAGTGCAAGTGTGGCAAGTGTGACGTCACGCCACATGATCCGCTGCGGAGAGGCATTGCCGCTGCGCTCGCTCGGAGGCTCACCACTGCGGTATACCACGTGACTAGGTGACGATTCAAGTGCTAAAGTCTGACGTAGCATGAGCGCAGGCACACATTGCGTCACATTGGTGAGAACAACAGGTCTATAGTTCAACTGATGGCTCAACGCACTGGCGCAGCCAACAGAACCAGACACGGCCAATGCGCTCTGGCGCACCCTGTGTCGAGCGACACTCGCCCGCACACCGATAACGTCAAGACTATAAACAAGCCTTTATAGCTGCTGCTTCACCAGAGCTTGGTGGCTCAGTCTCATCATGGATGGCGCGCCGGCTGGGTCGGCTGTGCGTGCGCTTCAGCGCAAGCAACAGGCTATGAAATTTTAAGCAAAGACAAAGTTGCCTGCTGAAACACCGAAGCAAAGGGAGGCCAGATTAGCACGTCATAGAGAAGCTTACCAAGCGCGGAAGCGTGCCAAGATCAAAGCTACTGCAACTGCCGCCGTCGTTCAGAGATATGAACAAGGAGATGAAGCCATGGATACAAGCAATGGCACCCACAACGAATGTTTGACAAACCACACCCTTCAGCTGGAGGAAAGCTCAACTGCGATGGCCAGGTTTCACCGTGACATCACAGACAACCCATTTGGCAGTATGTATAATGTGTGTGAAAGACTGTGGCCTAACTTTAATGAAACACTGTGTGCATAATCTTTGCAAAACCAAGCCAAACAGACATTTTGCTTGTGATAACTAGGTTTACGAGAATTAAACCTCACCCAATTCTTTTTCTTTTATGGCCAAGTAGTAAACTTCTCGCTTCAGTTTCCTTACATATTGCTGTTTTCACAATTTTTGTAAAAACATTGGCCTGAACCAAAACCCTGCTCCCTACAATAGGTATTTTAATAAACTAAATTAAATTCTAGGATTTGACATGCCAAAGCCACAATCTGATTATGAGGCACACCGTACTGGGGTAACCAGGATTAATTTTGATCCCCTGATGTTTCTCAACCTGCATTCAATGCACAGTAAATGAGTGCTTTTGCATTCCGCCCACACTGGAATGTGGCCACTGCATCAGTAGGTTTTACCTTTTTCTTATGTAATCAAAATATTTTATCAAATTCAGTGCAGTGGAGGCAAAAAAAGAAAAGAACTACTGTATTTACTCGTGTAATGCCCACACTTGTTTCTTTTTCTCCAGATTTTTTGCTACGTGTGGGCTTTGCACGAGGCAGGCTTATGGCCACTTACTGAAACCTCTAACTGCACTCAAACTGCTATTCAAAATAACACTGCCATTGGCGGCAGACTACAAACACATTTACACTCGCTGAACAATTTTTCAGACACAGACAATGCCACAATAATGTCCAAATACTATTGGGTGGTTCAAAAAAGAAAAATAGTGACAGTAAAATCAATTTCGTTTTTTTTTTCTTTTTTTAGTGCCAGCTAAGCGGAAAGTTAGTTTACAGACTTTTGTTCAGTGCTGTGCTCCATTAAAAAGAAATTATTAGTTAAAGATTTCATCCCCCCCCCCCCAATTTTCAAACTTTAAAGTAGGAATGCCGGCCTTACGCGAGTGAATGTGGTATTTCTCTGTTCCAATGTGTAATGATAGGAGCTTCTTACGTAAACTTCCTTTTAAGGAAACCCACAGGCCTTTCAGTAGGCATTTCTGGGGAGATGGAGAGATGATGGCACTGTCTTCAAAAGTTCTTAATTCAGTTTGGAGATTCCTGTGGCTGAAATTATATTTCAATAGTGCTTTCAAATGTATAATAAAACGTCCTGCAAAATCTACACAGATTTTTTTATGTGCATATAGCAATTATCTTAACTACCTCTTTGCTATCCCTGTGGCTAATATACGCTACATTTGAACAATCACTACTGTGTCCCTTCCTCCTTGGCAAGAGGTACAAATTTGAGTGGCCCAAATATTCCCATTTTCCTCCTCTCACATACTTTTTATTTTCTTTTGCTTACTCTGCACAACCACATACACATTGATGGCTCAAAAAATGTTTTAAAAAGTTAAATTAAATTATGGGGTATTACATGCCAAAACCACAATTTGAGTATGAGGCACACTATATTGGGGCACTCTGGAATAATTTGGACCACCAGGGGTGCTTTAACGTGCACCTAGATCTAAGTACGTGGGTGTTTTGCCATTTCACCTCCATCGAAAGGCAGCCACTGTGGCTGGGATTTAATCCCGCGACCTCCTTCTCGGCAGCCAAACATCCTAGCCACTAAGCAACCACAGCGGGTCTCAAAAATGTTTCACATACTCAGTCTATACTTGCCTACAAAACAAACTGATGAAACGAGAACAATGAACTGGACAGTAAAAGATACTTTGGTGCAGTTTGTAAGACACCATGAGCTGACTGGAACTGCACTTGAAATAGTAAGACTGCTCAGTTTAGAAGAAGACTGAAGAATCAATAATACAAAGTGCTCAAGGAAAACTACTTGGCTAATGCATATGCCAACCACTCTGAGAAGCAGTCATCATACTGACTGGGACTACGCTGGAATCTTTACTAGTCAAAACTGCACAAGTAAATGGCCATGCTAGAACATGTTAGCTACTTTCTCACGTACTGGTTCGTCTTCACCTGTCAAGAATGTGACAGCAGGCTGTTACTTTAGTGTTATCAGTGAATGTGAACTGGTACCACAATATGTCACTGTGACACGCAGTGGCCAAAACTTGTAACGTTTACAAAGAACACTGTTTTCTATATTGAGTGATAGCATGTAATACTGACGTAATACTGCTGCAAGCATGACTTGCAAACCAAAATGCTGCTAAAAACATTTAATGCATAGAACATGAGGTAGCGCAGGTGTCGAGACTTCTTTTGGTGAAAATGCATGCACTTGAAATTGGGATTTTTCCCCAAATATCTTTAAATATCTAAGCACAGAAATACCTGAAATGCAGGAAAGTGTGTGCTAAGAGAAGCAGGCCAATCATTTCGTAGGCTATATCTGGTAAACACAATTATGCAATGTACTGTTACGTTCAGTATGAGCTACAGCGTGCAAGCAAGTGGCAAAGTGCTCTGCCAGGTTGGATATTAGAGCTGATAGGCGCTATGACCCCGACTTGAAGGGGCTCTGAAACTCTTTTCTGACTAATCATAAAATGACCTCGCTATTAAAGTATGTCGTCTCGCGAATCTCATGCTGCAAAAATTTTTTCACATCTTTCAACTATAAGTGAAGTTATTGCACTGATACCTGGCTTTTTCTCTCTTTTCGTCTTCGCTTGTGTGCTGGAAGCTACACAGCAAAGAAGCCATAAGAGCAAGGCCTTGGCAAAAAGTCGAGTTTCTCGGCAGCGAATGGGCTCCTTGCGGCAGCTTGCGGTGGCTGCAGTAGACTATGCTATGCAGCACACTGCTGCCATCTTGGAGGCCACGCGCAGCGGATGCAGCCATAGGCAGTGAAAAGATCAAATTATTTTTCTTTCTTTATGAGATCACAGACATATATTCTTTCATTTATTTAACTCATAATTAGCAATTATGTATTACTGCAAATGTTCACGCGATCATGAAATCAGCCAATAGTGTTGGTTGGCCAACTGCTTTCTATCAGCTTTCGATGATGACATTACTGATGCAAGAGCGTCTGTTCACTGCGTTTTAGATGAGATTATGAAGTCCCTGCTGCATGCAGGGCAATAATATTTGGCTCGCATGTTCACAGTAGCCTCGTGTTTTTTTAAACCCGCCATAGTTGCTTAGTGGCAATGGTGTTTGGCTGCTAAGCATGAGGTTGCGGTATCGAATACCAGCCAGCCACGGTGGCCACATTTTGATGGGGGCAAAATGCAAAAACACCTGTGTACTTAGATTTAGGTGCACATTAAACCCCAGGTGGTCCAAATTATTTCAGAGTCCCCGACTACGGCATGCCTCATACTAAAATCGTGGTTTTGGCACGTAAAATCCCATAATTTTATTTAATGTTCTTTTTACTATGTTAAAAAGTGTTTCAGGGCCCCTTTAAAGGAAGAGGGTTTTGCTGTTATTGTTTCAAACACTGCCTTTTCATGCCTGTTTTCACCCTCTCTCCCAAGGCATGAGGATGAAATTTTTGTCTCATGAAAGTAATCTAAAAATACCAGTGGCCACATTTTGTGTGAGCTGGGTATCAGTCATGCTTCTGGAAATGAAAACTGCTGTCACTTGAGGATTTTATGCTTGAATTATTGCCACTCGATGTGTCGTCACAGTCTTCTGCATTACTGCTCAATGCCTACATTTTGTCATTTCCCTCTTCCTGCTTGCAATCGCAATAGTATACACAATATAAATGTTGCTACGAACGTGCTGTCATTAATCTGCAATATGTCACCAGTTGAACGGCGTAGATCAACGAATGACACATAACACAAAAGGTAGCCATCATCTGTATTTATCATTTTTATGAGACCAATAATCTGCACACTAAGCTGTGGGGAGAGGGCAAAAGAAGGCATAAAGAGGCAACGTTCGAAACAAGAACAGCAGAACCCTCTCCGTTTAGGTCAAGGGGCACTATGCCATCGGCACTACTATCCAACCTGAGATTGCTTTGCCAAGCGCTCACACGCTGTAGCTCATACTGAGCATGACAGTACCTGTACCTCCTACTATGCTTTCTTGCAGCAGTTAATAATGCCCGAAAAGTACTCATATGGTGCTATTAATTTGAGTGCAGAGGTATATTACAACAAATTTTTCTTGAATTTGTATGTTTCTTTGAATTCTGCAAAAACTTCAAAAACTGCAAAATAAGGTAGAAGGTGATGCACATAAAAGTTGCTAATGCATATATTTGCATGTATAGTGCAAAAGACTATACAAGGCAACTCAAACTGATAACACAACACAGAAAACACAGTGTAAGATGGCACTTCACCGTGTCTGTGCAATATATGCCATGCTGCCTAGTGCACTATGCACTCATACAAGAGAAAATTGTTATGTATGATAAGCAAGTACAGTCGAATCTCGATAAACGGAGATTGCTTAAATGGAAGTGCCGCTTCAACGGAACACAATCCTGAAGGATGGTTGGTTTTGTATCTATGTTATGCTCTCTGCAATGTCTCTCAGTAAATGGAACTCCCGATAAACAGAACCAATTTCCCAGGCCCCTTGAGGATTCGTTTAAAGAAAGCACACGGTACCTTGCATTAAAGAAATGCTGAGAAATTTTGAAGTTGAGATGCCTATGTGCTTCACCCGTACACATGCATACCCTCCAGCAAATCAAACAGTGAAGAAAAATTATGACACATATTTAACTGATTTATAGGCAGAACGGGTGACCGACTTCAAGCTATGGTGGTGCCTTGCAACATATATGTCAACGTGGTGTGAAGGAAGGCCTGTGAAAAAGGTAAGAGTGAACAGTGCCAATGATACAGTTGGCTGTTCTGATCTTTTATGTGCACTCAGTAAATAACAGGCCAGCGTATTCCTCACCTCAAACTTTTTTTCATTGCTCTTTCAGAACCCCTCCACCCTGTTTCCTCTAAAGAACTAGCCTTATGTCAAATATTCCCGGTTGCTTCCAATGTGGAGCACCTGATACTCTTCTCTCCCGTCAAGGGGACTCCTCTTATCCGTTCTTACCGACTTGCATGTCAAGTGCATATCAGGAGTTAATAATACGATGTTATCACACCAGCTATGCTTACCGAGCAATCTGCAATGTCACAGCACTCCAAGTAATGTTAAAATCAAAACAGACTCATTGCAATATAGGTTATTAATTGTATGCTCGAGAAAATTAGTCCTATTCCATAATTATTGGGTTAATAGTTACTCACTGCAGCAGACAAGACATAACTAAACTTTTGTACATGTGTTCCTTTAACAGTTTGATATATGATGAAAAAACATGTTTCTTTTTGTGCAAATGCATGACAAAAATAGACAAAAACATATAAATATTACCTTTTGCATGTTAGCAATCTTTCCTTGAATATTTGTGTAGGCTTTCCTGCCCTTGTCTTTAACCTGGGAAAGATACATCACACAGTAAGCATAAGTATACCTTTACCAATTATAACCTGTCAAGCAACACAGTTTAGTTTATTAAATTGAAATTGCTTAAACAGAATTGCCACTTAAGTGAAACATCCTCTGAACTGGTTAGTTTTGTATTGGGTAATGCAAAAAAAAAAAAAGAAAAAAAAACTTATTGATCAAAACTAAAATTTTCACAACTTTATGTAAGTCGAACCACAGAAGCAAGCACTAAAGGATTTTTTCAGAAACAGTAGGGATTTAAAATATATCTTTTGTGACATCTGTCTTCTATCCAGAAACTGATCATTAAAGAACGGTGACAACGGCTCAAGCAGGTCAAAATTTGAGATTTTTAATGCATAGCATGTACAGACCTGGACAGCTTTGCGGCACTGCTCGTCGCCTCACAGACAACCAAAACAAGGACAACTGAAATTTCCTACACCTTACAGCGTGCCATTCAGTAACTTGGACTCCGCTTGCATGACCATGTGTTATTTACGCCACCAACTGGAGCAGTAAAAGCTATGTTTTTGTTTGGTACCCCAAACAAAAGATGCAGTCATAATTCTTTAGTTTTAACAGAATTTTTAAAAATCGCCTGTGGCAGATAGCATACTCTTGTCCTCGGGCTGTATTATTCACACAGATCGACATTACTAGCCCGAGATATTGGAATGCATACTCAAGTAATTATTTAAATTTCACTAATGAACTTCTTAATTACATAACAGCACATTTGCAATTTACCAACAGTATCCGGGGTAAGTTTGCAACACGTATCCACTTGAAATGAATTTCCATGATTGCGCCAGTTTCAAGGCATTATTTCCCAAAGTGGGGGGAGAAAATGCATGGCCCATCCAGTAACTTTTGTGCTTCAATGCATAAAAGATCGTTTTGTAAAAAAAAGTAAGTGGAAGAACAGTGAATTTTAATGGTGAGATTGACAGCACATACCTCCAAAGTGGTGTCATTCTGGAAATTTATTCCAAGTAGATGCGCCTTGCAAACTCCCAGGCTACAATTCATAAGTTGTCATATGGGCCATAAAGCAATTATTTAAGAAGTTCATTAGTGAATTTTCATTGGTTAGTTGAATACATATTTCGATTTTCATGCAAGCAATGTTTGCCTCTTTGAATAATCCAGCTCAAGGACTAGAATTACGACATCTGCAATAGGCAATTTTAAAAATTACATGAAGCTTAAAAATAAGGTGTGTGTGAATATTCAAATTATTCTAGTAACGAATCGAACGGTATCCTATTCGATTTGGTATTCGAGTCGAATAGTCACTATTCTAAATATGAATCTTTGCGAATACATTTCGAATATTTCAGAACGTCAACTGTATGCAAATAAACATAAAACTGGAGCAAGAGTATGTTAAATTATCACCACCACGAGCATAGTATAGACATAAAACATGAGAACCTGTGTAGTGGAGCAGGCTCACTTGAGTAGCCATACTTTACAGGCTGGACAGTGATCATTTGCACTCTATGAAGAGCCGTGTGCATGCGACAAAACTACTTGTTTGCTTCTAATGCTCCATTTATTTATAATTAACAATGCTTTATAACGTACTACAAAATGAAAGAAACTTGCTAACTTTAAGAATACTGGGATCTGAACATCATTTTATATTAATTGTGATAACAGCTGTTCATTATTCAAAAACTATTAGAGGAGTATTCGATTTGATTTGCTTCTGGCACTATTCGATTTGTTTTCAATTTGGTCTCAAAAATCACTACTATTCACACAACCCTATTAAAAATTATCACCCCATATACCATAAACTATGAGCTTACAAAACAATTTTTCAATACAATTTATGTGTTTAACACTTGTTCCAGTAATACATCAGAACAGATATTCGCAGTTCATTGAGCAGACACCACATGAAAAAAAATCCACACTGTTCTAACATACAAAAGACAGGCCTACTTAAACAAGCAATGAACTGGCTACATGCTTGAGCAAGTTTATTTATCTAGCAGTGCTTGTGCACACAAAGAAATGTTAGATGCCCAAGTTGTGTTTGTGATTGTAAGATTCATTTCATACTATCACTTTTTTTAGATTGCTGTTTTAACATTCACACAATAAAACATATTGCCAAGCACTGGATGTTTAATGTAACACCAAAGCAGCACAAGGTTGAAAATGAGTGGATTCTATGAAATGCTGCAGATAAACATTTCAGCATGCTATAAGTGTAAAGCAAGATAATGATAAGCAAGCTCACAAAGAACTCTGTAAAAAGCACCAGCTAAATTAGTACAAACAATGAGTATGCTCTGCCATGTTCATGCTATATGTAATCTCACATCTTTTCTCACATTGAGACTTTACAGTGCAAATTTCATCACAGCTAAAGAGGCTTATTGAAAACAAATGAACAGCAAACATCCTCACAATACCAACATGCCATAAGGTGCATGCGCCAGTACATTTCACTAACCACAGCAATGCTTACCAAGCAGCAAGTTTTACCTTTAGTTATAAAGGAAAACAGAAAAATTAAAAAAGCCATGAATGCAGTGTTACTGAATGCAGTCAATTGGTCAGGGTAGGAACAAACACTACTGCATCCTAGCCTCACCTCCCTTGGAACATCATTTGAGAGTGGAGACCATGTATACCATGTTGCATACCATGAAGCACTCTTCCTAAGCTGCTTTCTTGCCTGGAAAAGCACTCTGCTCTCTTAGATACCTCACTTACAGGGCTATATAGCATAAAATTATGAAACTATGTCAGCAAACATATTAAAGGCATTTTTTTTTCAACAAAAATGTAGAAACACTCTCATAGCCAGGGTTCCCTTCAATGTGAGTCGCAGTATTGCCAGCCCCAAGTCCAGCTCATGGCCTACTTCTACGATGACCGACCCATCCCTTAATTTTGCTTATCACCAGTGCATAGTGCAATGACAACATACAGCATGCCAATGCATGACCACCATGTACATAAATGATAAACTCTACAAGCCATTTTCTACATGCTGTGTGCACCACGTGTCACAAGTCCTCCTGCGCACAATAGCACACATCGCACTGACGCATGTGTGATGCTAGTGGCACTCCTACAATTATTGACGTGGCTCAATAAAAGGGGCATAAAGACAGAAACAAAATACCATTATCTTATGTCATTTACAAATGTCACAGCTAGCCGTCACACTTAGTCTGCAGTTGTGGGCAAAAACTGATCACATGTCACTGGGGCAGATCTTAATACCCTGGTAGCAACATCCGTGAAGTAGTTCTGGTGCAAGTGTATGTACTTAAGAGACTGTTACAGTTAATCAGGGCAGCTTAAACAAGACAGAGAATTCCAGTCAGGAAGCACTGAATGAAAGTGAACCTTACAGGGGAATGGTGCACTGCAGTGTTTGATACAGTAGAGCTTCGTTGATATGCTCCCGTTACAATTTCCCGCCGCCAATGTTCGTGGTGGTGAAAAAAAAAACTCAATACAGTTACGCTTCTTTTATCGGTTTATACTTTGCCAGGAAACACAATCTTTTGGCACCAACATTCAGTATATCGCCAAACTACCATCGTATGATTCGTTCTCCGGCCGTAAAGTCCCACAAAAAAAGGCACGTGGTGCAAGCGATTGAGAGCAGTAGTCGCCCACCACAGCAGCTTTTCCAAAATACTCACCTGGCCATCTCAGATAAAAACGCTAACACAAACAGTCTTTTATTTCAGTACCAGCCAATCTCCTCCCAGATCGTTGCACGCCGTGCTCACAGCCATCACCACAATCTCCATTGCAATAAGCATCTTCACCTATCTGTTTCACAGCACAAGGGGCATGGCGCCGTTGAACATGTACTGCACACTTTTAATAGGCAATAAGCCAAATGCGCCGCTATTCCCTGCTGCAGGTGGGGAGAAATGAGTGTCGTGTTTCGCTCTGGCGGCATTGTATTCCAGCGTTGCCCACCAGCTTATATTCATTTCAGTTTCTAGTCGCAATGTAAAACTCTATGCAACAAGAAAACAATGTGCACCTTGGGCCGCTCGGGTCATACCAGCTCGATCACGTCTTAGCCTCAACAAAAGCCGAGTGGGCATGCCATAACTCCATGCCATGAAGAAACTTCTGACCCAGGCCGAATTCCAGGGGCGCCAACGTAAGCTTGCTGAATCCGCACAAACAACAATGCATGTTGGCATCCTATGCTGCAACAATTCATGCAACACTTCGAATTACATAGATGTTGTTGAGTCTGCAAATTTTTTAGTGAGTTGGGATTGTATGTATTCCCAGTAAGCCCGGTTTTCTTTTTTTCAGAAGGTTTGAATGAGGTTCTACTGTGCCAAATGACTCAGCAGATACAGTCTAATATATAGCCGCAAGTTAGCCTCATTAATGATCAGTTTGGTAAATACACATGCACAATAGATTGCATAGACTTATGTGACATTTCACAAACAAATATTAAGCGCATTTGATGTCCCCTTCAGGTGCCAATTGAATCTATCTATTAAAATTTAGCTTCACCACGATTTTCCATCTTCAGAATTATGAAGAGCGTACTGCTGCAGAGCAGACTAAGAATTTCCAATTCTTCATTATGCTTTGTAATGTATACAGAATGTGGACTCCATGTGAGAACTCTACAGGATATTCATATATGAGAACATCAACCATTTTATGTCTAACCTACTTGGAGAGCACACATCTAGCCATATGAAATACGAGAGCGAGTAAGAAAGTTTTTGCCCCTATTTTTTTTTCTGCCAAGTTACGGCTGTAAATGTGAAGTCAACATATCCATTCCCAGTGGTGTATTTTTATTGGAGCGGCCTGGCCTTATCTGTCAGTATCTCTACGGCACGGCGCTGCTGTCAGTAAGATGGCGGTTGTGCTTCACACATCCATGGTATATGAGCAAGGAAGTACAATTCGTTTTCTATGTAGCAAGGGATGAACACCTATCGAAATCCACAGAAAAATGCACGTACGATGCTCACGTATGAGGAATGGTGTCTCACTTTGAGAAGTGTAAGGTGGTGGTGTTGAGTTTGCAAAAGGCCATGAAGACTTGCATGACAATGAATGTTCGGGGACGCCGCGTGTGTCTCTGACTGACGACAGGGGCATGTCAAATTCAGTGCTGCGATGGCACAAATATCTGAACCGGTGTGGAGACTATGCGGAAAAATAGTGTAAGGTACGCAGTATAGTATGCATATTTGTAATGAGCTGTATATACCTTATTTTGAGTAATAAAGATAGGGACAAAGACTTTGATTCGCCCTCACGTATGCTGGATGTAAAACATCAGGAAAATTAAAGAAGTGCACCTGCTATATGGTAACATACTTATATTGAGACCAAACACCAAGACACTTACCGTGCATAATTTTTTACTGAAGTACCTTACACTCATTCAAACTTTCAACACAAGTCTATCTCAGTTCACATCACGGTTAGAATCCACATCTAGTAATCAGTAACGCAGTCTTATTCACATAATATGCTTTGCAACTCTTGTAAGCCATGCTGATTATCGTGAAGGTGTTTACTGTTATTTTTGTTCCCGTTTGCTGTCCTTTTCATGATGTATTCTCTGTATTGCTGCACATGTCTCCTAGAAATGTGATATCTATATTTGTTTTTTTATGTATTCTTACCTTGTTCTTTTACGTTCCTAGTTTGGCTTATTGACACGCAATTTGTATGTGCACGTTTATTACCATGTCTTTCATTTCTGTATGTCTACCTGCTATGGTCCCTGATGGAACTAGCAGTATTGAAAATAAATAAATAAATAAATAAATAAATAATCAGACGCACTTCATGATATTTGCGAAATATTTTAAATGATTATTATGTTCATTGGTGTTTTTGCTTTTCATGCACTTTCTTTGCATGCACAACAGTGCACACAGTGTCCCCCTGACGGGGATATAGACAATAGAGAGCTTCAGAATAGGGGCCCCAATAGTTTCAGGCCCCAAAGAGCTTTGCGGGTGTTAGCGTTGGGGCACGTAGGAGTGAAGAGTTTTAGAATAGGGTTTTACGTTTGCAGATAGCGTCTTGCGCTGGACAGCGCCACTACGGCGTCAAAGAAAAGCTATTAGAAATAATTAAATAAAATATACCATTTTATGATAGGAATAATAATTGTGACTTGCGTGTATTCGCATTTAATTACAATTTAGAGGTTATTTTGTAAGCAGCAAACAATTAGTTGCACTTAGTTTTGAGCAAACCAACTTTACTAGCCTTCACCAGCCAAGCTTAGCTGTGTTAGGCCTACGAGCCATAAAATCCACAATCAAATTCAAAATCAGCGGCGTCTAATGAGTCAATCTTCATAACACATGCTAGTTGAGAGAAAGCGATAACCGCAGTCACTTCTCCTAGCTTGTGAACTTCACGCGTTACTGCGAATCGAACCCAGTTTTGTGCTAGGTTAGAGCCGTTGCTTCAATGGGTGCCGCCATGTTTGCCGACGCAACCTTTCGGGGCCGCTATTTGGGCTCCCGCTAAATCGGTGAAATAGCGTTCCCAACGCAAAACCCAAACGCAGTTTGCATCTTGCGCATGCGCAGTAGCTTCGACGCTATTTCTTTGGGGCCCCAAAACGTTCGGGGCCCCTATTCTAAAACTCTCTATTCATTCAAAATATCCAGCCCTGATGTAAAGGAACTCAGCTGTAGAACATGTCACATTTGTAATGATTAAAACGCCCCATTTTTCTGAATTCCTGTGGGAATCATTTAACCTTTTAAATGACACAAAGAGTCCTATGATGATGGAAAAACAGTAGGTTCAGAAAGGTTTAAATGCGTCTATGAGCTGCTACTGTGCCTGTTCCTTATGAAGCAGCGTGCACCAACAGTCGGTGCACAGCTCTTAGATGAATGAAAAATTTACACTTTCTTTAGCCACAAGCACTCACTAGTGAAGTTAGCTCACTTCAAAGGGGGCATAAGCAGTACAACAGTCTCTTGGTCACTATGTCACCTGGAAGCTACACAGTATGTAAATAAGCTTCTGCCCCGTCAAGGATGGTATTCCTTGATACAGGGCCTGCCATGAAAGGAAGTCATGACACGTGGTGGGCCTGCATTGTAACATCCTTTCCAAGGAGAGCATCTTGGTAGAGAGAGAGGCATGTGGCATCAGGAACCATTGGATTATTTGTAGTGCTCTTGCATGTTGTCAAATCTGTTTGTTGGCACCAGTTGCAGATTTTGAACCTTCAAGTGTTGCAAAGGCTCTTATGATGATAAAAAATGAACATTCAGGTCACAGAGCTTTAACAGCGGCTAAGAACAGCTAACACACACCTTGTGCAGCAGACACCTATTGGCTGCTGCACTGTTGCTGTGATGAAAGAAGAGTATCCTAAACCTACTTGCTGTGTCCCATCAATGTTTTCATCAAAACATTTCAGAGAGGACCCCTACATATATCTACAACTGCAGCATAGATCGTGGGAGGTCAAGTAGTTAAATTATATTTGAAGGGTTGTCATTGCAGCTTTGCACGGTATATGTGCATCTCGTATTTCGCAGCACAATACAGTAAAGCTACAGTTTCAAAGCAGCTTAGGTTAAAGTGAGAAAATGACAAATGAAAGGCTCAAAGGAGCACTAAAGGTAAAAAAATTTAAGATTATCCTTCTCGGAACCTCGGAACGTTTGTCATAAGTACCGCGATGACTTAGCCAAGAAAATGGCAACTGAAGGGGCTATACAATTCTGTTGCTATTAAAGTTATTACTACCCACAACGAATGGAGTCACTTAAGTAGGTATCTTGAGCTGCACTGACTACCTCAGAAGTCCCGCTATGCTGTGTGCTACTGCATGCTTCGAGCAAGAAGGCCACAATGAGAGAGCACCAAACTCACACGTACCATTAACAAAGATATGATAGGAGGTAGAATCAGAGAATTCTTCTGCAGAAAAACCTAATTTGTTGCAGTTTTTTTTTCCAGTTGAAATGGAATGTAATTGACTTTTTTATAATCAGTAGTTGACTACAATTTACTAATTAGAAATATTACAAGTTATGTCTGGGTAACTGGCATTGTACTGTCACACATGGTGGCACCAGTCCTGTTCTATGTTTGTCACTTTCTCACAAAAGCTGCATTATCAGTAAAAGTGATTGTTCAGACACTTTTGGAGCACTAGATTAATCACTTTAATGCTTAAATGTATGCCTTTAGTATTGCTTGTAAGTTTCAAATAATGCAGAACCTAGGCACATTGACTACAAGCCAAGTGCTTTAATTTTATATGTTCCAGTGAACTTGGAAGCACAAAAGGAGTAACAAAAAAATGAGCACAACTAAAGCACAAAGACAGAAGGTGGAGACAATGAGTTTCTTACGGAAGCAGACTGTTCAAGCTATGGCCAGCATTCAGAATTTTGTGTAGGTTTCTTTGAATATTATTTATTTTTGTTTCAAAATGAAATAGTTAAAACAATTATGGGATTTACATAAAACCTATACAACAGCCAGAAGTTAACAAATATGTTTTAAAGATCCTTTACTTTGAAAATATAACTGTTTAAGAGATGAAACTGTTTGCATCTTTCCAAGTGCTATTATCCAGATATTTTCATACAAAAATGAAAGTTGTTCATTTTTTTACAACACCAGCAGTACAAAAGATTCGTTTGCAGACTTTTCCTGAATGTTGTGGTTTTGACTACTTGTAATTTTGGAATGGTAAAGACTGTGGGGCATTTTATGCTTGGCAGTCACACATTCTTGTGATGCTGCAAAATTATATGTCGCATGTGGCCTTGAGTGCACAAAGCCAGCAGTGTAGGCTGTGTTCTGCAAATTAGCTTGCTGCTTTCTGACTACTTGTCAGCTTAACCAGCGCCATTCAGTGAGTGCACGGACAAACTTGGTAGGTGCACTTACTGTAGTAGGCTGGTCGCCCGCAGACCCAAATGCCACTCAGTTTAGCCTACGCACCTGATCTTGGGCCTAATCACCGATAAGCCACTCATATGAACATATTATCAGCATAGCTGCATTCTTCTCATGATGATTTGTCACCCCCTACCACGAAGGCCAGTGGCCAATTTTCATCCCTGCTTTGGCTGTTAGGCCTAATCAATGCTGGCTCAACAAGTGTGGGCAACCGAAGTTATGGTTTAGTGCCGAGTCGATGCAGATCTATTTGCAATGATCGTATGGCTCTGAGTAAGTTGAGGAACCCCCTTGCCAAAGAAATCACAAGGAGAGGGTGCAACCTGAATGGTGCCAACTTTCTGAACAGCTGCCATTTTTCCAATATTAAGGATGCGGATCATGTCTGAAAAGCTAGTGAGACACTGTATGGCATCCAAAACTTGTCGTCATTATACACTGTCAACAGAAAAGGTGGCAGTGCCTTAGGGATGTTCGAATAATCAAAGTGGCATGAAAAATCGATCAGCAACTGTAAACAAATTTGTCACTGGGCGGCCCTGGCTATGAGGTATGTCAACGGCAATGCGACTTGCTCACCGAAGCTGTCTTTTATACATGTTTTCAAATTTACATTCGTTTGCTCGGAATAGCTAAACAATTTCAAATGCTGAAACACAAACTGAAGTGAATACACAATAGCTAACATCTGATCAGATATAAGAAAATATTGAATATTCCCACAAGCCCAGGTTTGTTGCTATACACCACGACTTGGGACGTATCCTGAAGAGCAAGTCAATTCCTTCTAAGCAAATTTGTCTAGATTTTAAACTACAGTATAAACCTGCAATAACGAAATCCTGCGATGACATTCTCGTGACAACGAAATATTTTCGTATCGCTGCCCATAAAATTCAATGCATTACATACCTCTCGACAACAAAATGTCGCTGTGCTACACTCCTGCACCAAAGAAATTTGCCATAACATAACCCCACATATTACCTACTCGCACAAGGCTAGCAGGATCCAAAATGTGCTAAAATACGATTGCTTTGCACTAAAGTTGCACAAAATACCAACTGAGCATGTGCTGGTGGGCTAGTTGGTTAAGCATGATTACAAAGACGGCGCCGAACAAAACAACACACGAAGAAGGGGAACACGAGACGTGCTGTCTCGTGTTCCCCTTCTTCGTGTGTTGTTTTGTTCGGCGCCGGCTTTGTAAACAAAATACCACTACATTACATTTGCATCAGCGTCGCCATTCTTGTTTACAGAAAGAACCAAGGGCCAAAAGTGATCATGCGCACTGGAAACACGTCATGGCTGCCATCTTGTTTGTTGATCGGCTGTTTGAAGTGGCACGCATGTTGCTACTGACATGTGACGACGGTTTTCCCACAACTAGTGCAATGCATAATGTGCACCTCGGTGAGAAAAATGCAGCAAAAACAAGGAAATCCGTGTCCCACCGAAGTGGAATTGTTTATGGCGCTTGAGATGGTGGTCGCAGCATCGAGTGTGATGCATCGGGCCGTGATTGAGCGATCATCTGGGAATAGGCATCCCTTGCTTCAAAAACGCTGGTTTTGGTGCCCCCTGATAGGCATTGTGTGCGGATTCGGTGCCGAACGTAGATATGCGCGAAGGGGCCATAATTTCCATTGATTGCCTTTGGGTATACGAAATACCATCACTTTCACGTTCGGCACCGGATGCGTCAGCGCCTACACGTGACAGCGTGCGCTGTAGAAATGCCGCTGCATGTGTGGAGTGCTACTGCTCTTCGTCGGTTGCCGAATTACACAAAATCCCGCAAGAACTGTCGTATCTCCGAAAGCTATTGACCGAGAACACTGCCCCACAGCAGTGCTGCCACTGCTGATCGATGCACGCGGCACACTTTGTACTGTCGGCAATGCAGCTATATATTCTTGAGCAAAGCTTGCCAAAGTAGGCTAATGAAATTTTGACAGTAAAGTTTCGTTCAGAGACGCATTACCTATCTGGGCTGTCTCATTTAACAACAATGAAATTCTCGCAAAAATGAATTTGTTTGTGTTAAAAGGTCGTTATTTCGTTATTGCAAGGTCCAAACACATCTATTTTACTGTTGCTGAAAAGCAATAACATTTAGCGAAATACATAAAATAACTTCTTTTTGAATAAAACATACCCATTTTAAATATTTCCATAGACAGCAACTAATTTAAGTAACCTAACCAACAATCAATGTTCTACAAACTACACCAATTCCCTTTGTGTCTTAGTGTACTGCATTTTCTTTCATTTATCACTGTAGTACTCTACTTTGTGCCTGTTGCATGTTTTACTTTGTGAGAGTGTGTTCTTGCCATTTTCTACAGTTGAATCAGGTACTTACACCCTGATAAAATTACCTAAGGGAATTTCTGCGTTACTGAATAAATAAATAAATCATCATGCTGCCAAATCTCAAGTAACAAAAAAGTTTTCAAAGTTTTCTCCATGACGTTACTCAGTAACAACACTAAACAGGATGACCTACGTACTACAATAAAGACACCCAAAACTACTGTAAAAATAATGCACCGTTCCTGCTCAGGTCCTTAAGCAGAGTATAAAAGATTTTATGTTTGCTATCCTCGTCTTCTTTTCAAACCACGACATGTATCGCCAAGACATGTGACCACCTGGCCTGACCTACTTTTTATGGGGTACATCCTACTTATACCTTTTTGTTTTTTAGTTATGGGTGCATTCTTATCAAAGTTACATTACTTATGTATTCTGGCATGTTGGTTTTAATATGCAATTGATTTTCCTGTGTGGAAAGTTTTTAAAATATTAAACCTTTTTTTTGTGTGTGTGGACTAGTATGGAGGTAAGCTCTCTCTGAAATGCTGGTTGTTATGAAGGAGACTGGCATATCAAAATGATGCCCAGTGATCATAATTTGCAGTGCTACAAGAATCAATGTTCTAGACTGATTTTGGCCAAAGAGCATGTCAAGCTTCTTAAATAAAAAAAAAACGTACTGACACCCAGGTCAAAAATATAACTTTTTGAAAATTTCTGTAACAATATTTGCTCATATTATAGGCCCTAATGAACTCTCTAATTGCGTACTTTTATGACAAAAATAAAAAATAAAAGAACTCTTATGACAAAAATAAAAAAATAAAATTATAAAATAAAAAAAATAACAAGAACAATTGCGATAGTATACGCAGAACCAGAGATATCATTACTCCAAAATTGCAACATCAGAAATGATGCTTTGAGAAAATGAGGAAAAACATTTCCCGACATGTTCATGGTGATTACGGCAAAGGCTAAATCAATCAAGGAGGATACAAGAGTCCAATCAAGCAAAAATAAATGCTCTACACAACGTGAAGCAAAGGAACCCGAAATAATATTTGGGCCAATATTCTGCCCCTAGAAGCAGTGTCTTCCTTCAACAAGTTCTTCAATAGAAGGCCAGAAAATGCACAATTTGGTTTGCTACTCAGCTATACAGTCAAACTTCATTATAACGATGTTGCATACGAGACGAAAATACCTTCGTTGCAGTCAGATAACCATTACGAGTGTGTATTTGTTACTTGCCAATATTGCAGAGAAAAAATTTCATTTACTTTGCAGTTTTAATAATTTGTTATATCCACAATTATTATATCAACAAGGTACAACTGTATACGAGAGCTATGCTTTTAATTCGTTTTGTAAAGATGATGCATTCTACATGTTGTACAGCAATAGAGCACTCCATGAAGGTACTTACATTTTTGTAGGCATTGCGGACAGCTGGGTTCGCCTAGAATGAGATCACAAGATGTCTGCATCAGTTGTCATTGTCAATATATAATAATCTACGCCAAATATTCAGAAACAAGGCTCTGCGGAGCAAAAGAATTCCACGGATGACTTTCACAAGTTCCACGAGCACTTAAATCAGTGCACGCGCGTCGCATCCCACTTTTCCTTTACTGCTACAGTGCTACCCATCACTCAGCTGCCTTCACGTATGCTGCCTTTAGCTGCCTTCTTAATATGCAAGCTGGTTTTGCATTTACTTACACACAGGAAGTCTCTTGTATTCATTTTAGTGACTGCAGATGTTTTATGGGTGACCATTTACCTCCACTCACACACATATTTTTATGAGTGATCTTTATACATATCTATATCACCCTTTGTCATATTAAACATTATTATTATTATTATTATTATTATTATTATTATTATTATTATTATTATTATCTGAAGGCAAACGGCAGAGGCATCCCTCAACATTTGAGTTAGTGGAATTCCCACAAATGTATGAGAATCATGGACCTATACAAATGTGGAAACAACAGTACAAACCTTGCTCTTCATGGACTTCAGCAATGCACCACCTTCTTTCTGAAAATGAATTTTCAAAATATATTAAGAAGGATGAACTTCAACGAGTACCAAACAGTGATTGATATGTGGGGTTTAACATCCAAAAGCATGACAGGGCTATGAGAGATGCTGCAGCAAAGAGCTGCAGATTAATTTCGGCCACCTGAGATTCTTCACCGCACACCTGAAGCACAGTAGATTAGTGTATTTGCATTCTGCTTCTATTGGCAAGTACAAAATAAAATTTACACATCATAATACTGCCCCACTACACTTGTATTGCTTTTCTGCCGGTGACCATTTTTCATCGGATTTTAAATGTTGTTAAAATTAATTAAAATTAAATTACGGAATTCTACGTGCTAAAACCACTTTCTGATTATGAGGCACGCCGTAGTGGAAGACTCCCGAAATTTCGACCATCTGGGGTTCTTTAACGTGCACCTAAATCTAAGCACACAGGTTTTTTCTGCATTTCACCCCCATCAAAATGTGGCAGCTGTGGCCGGGATTCCATCGCACGACCTCGTGCTCAGCAGCCCAACAGCATAGCCACCAAGCAACCACGGCAGATTCACTGTTAAGTTTAAGTTATCACTCGGGACAAAAGATGCTTGACCGATTTCTTGAGTGATGTTGCCATATTCTTAGCAAGCAGATGATACATGTCTAATAAGACCATGCGTGCATGTCAAATAACGTTGCGGATTCTTTAAACCCTAGCAATTACTCTGGAATGTATGATGAGACATATAAATGGTGGAGGCTTCACCTATGAGATTAGATCCGACTGTGCACACTGCTACCATTGTGATTTGAGTGTCGCTTGTCTTTCAGGGTGCAAGTTCGCTCAATAAAGAGCTAAATCACAACCAAATGTTTGGCAGGGATTCTGTCGCTTCACCGTCACTATACAATGTGACAATAGATAAATGTAAACCTGGTGCATGTGCAAACTAGCACTTCATTTATGCCAAACAATGTAAACACACATCTTATAGGTTCTGGGGTCTGAGCAGCTGCTGCAGCTGTTAGCACTACCGATGGCAAAGTCCTCAATACTGGAATGAAGTGGTCCACTTACTCCATGGCTTTGGCCCACTCTTATGTACATGGCCTCAAATTCTAGAAGCCACACTATACCAAAGCTAACACAGATAAAAGGGGGGCTTGCTTTATACGCAGCTGGATGTGACCTGCTTTCGCAAACTTTCTGACTGCATTTTAAAATAATGGCCAATTTTTTTAACTCCAGGCTTGGATTGTCAACTTTGTCCACAGCCTTGAAAAATAAGGAAAACAGAGCAAAAGGGGTTCACTTCCAATACAAACTGCCAATTGCAGCATAATCATCAATTGTGCAAGAAACAAATCTGCTTGATGGAGAAATAAAAGAGCTGGCCCACAGTGGCAGCCTGCTCACAGAAGCCCTCTACTTTTGGCTTTGCATGAGCATATCATTGTTTTCATGTATGCACTTTGTGCTGTCATGAGTAAGAGACCACTTTGGAGTAAACAAGAAGAAAGGGGGTTAATCGACGGGCCGATTTTTATTAGTCATATCATAAGAAGCCAACAAACACTGACACCAAGGACAACATAGGGGGAATTACTAGTGCTTAATAAATGAAATAAATGATAAATTGATGGAAATGAAAGTGGATGAAAAAACAACTTGCCGCAAGTGGGGAACGATCCCACAACCTTCGCATTATGCATGCGATGCTCTACCAAATGAGCTACCGCGACGCCGTTTCTCCATCCACTTTCTTGGGTATGTTTCCTAGCAGAACCATGCGAGTGTTAGCCAGTCTATGGTATCCATAACTATGGCTATCTATTTCACTCACAAACCTTGGCGGCAGATGTGGAACATTCTTTCTGCCGCAGTCGTCACGGGAACGTGATCTTTTTGGGTGAAGGCAACCGGCCATTACACCCACACATGCTACTTTAAGGCATCAATGTTGCCGCATTCGAGACCCTAGTTATGTAATAAACGAGCAGAAAGGGGTTAACCGAAAGGTCATAACACTCATTTACATGAGCCTGCACGAAGTGCAGGTTAAAAAAAAAAAAAAAAAGAGTCCTACTGATAGAGTGTGCCTCCCAATATTGAAGGCTACAGAGCAGACCATTGGAAGCTAAGCCAGACAGAGCTAGCAGAAAATCCAACATAGCAGCGTACAAGATCGAGTATGGCTCAGAACAAGTAATTCAGTCTGGAAAATCGAACTTTGGGGCCTAAATTTGTCTGAGAAATAGTCGCGAGAATGCATTAGCTCTACGGGAACCCTGACGGTGCATATATGAAGTCCAGAATATCAAGTCCAAATTTTTGGAGTCGAACCTCGTAATGACAAAGTTGAAGGGGGAAGCCAAAATTATTTACGTAGTTATATCCATTACTTTGTTATATCAACTAGTGCCCTTTACAGCAGTATATGCCCAATGGTATCCATAACTTTAAACATTTCAAAACGGCTACGGCTCTGCAGCTCACCGAGCCGCTATGTGGCAGCGTGATGCTTATCGCACACAGCATTCACAGCTACCACTGTCAATCCTATTGCAATAAGCATCTTTGGCTATCTGTTTCACAGCACATGGTGCTGCCTGAAGCGTAGCACATGCTTTTAATAGGGGATAAC
The DNA here is from genome assembly GCF_038994185.2 of Dermacentor albipictus. Lineage (NCBI taxonomy): Eukaryota > Metazoa > Arthropoda > Arachnida > Ixodida > Ixodidae > Dermacentor > Dermacentor albipictus. The sequence continues at coordinate 93,070,036 of NC_091821.1, forward strand.
CAAAACGCACCGCCATTCCCTGCTGTAGACTGCGATTGTACACGTTTTCCAACTGCTAAATCCCATGTGAACAAGGCGAGAGGTGCACGTGATTAAGGACAGTATATAGCCACGCGTTTCACGTGAAAATGGTGGCGCGCACAGTTTTTTATTCCATTACCTGCAAATCTCTGCCCAGGCCGTCACACGCCGCATTAAGAGCTATTGCCACCAAACTTATTGCGATAAGTATCATCACCTATCTGTTTTACAACGCGTGATGCATAGTGCCATTGGTAGCGTACTGCACACTTTTTAGTAGCAGATAATCTAAACGCACAGCAGTTGCCTGCTGCAGGCGGTGTGATGAGGGCATCACGCTTTGCTTCAGTGGCATCCAGCGTAGCCCACCAGCTTGATTTCGTTTCAGTTTCATGTTGTGCCACAGGGATCCACGCGATGCTTCCCATTACGTAGGTGTCAACAATAGTTGAGTCGGTCAGTTTCCTTATGGCGTTTTTCATTGGTCAATCTGGAGCGGCCGCCGAAATCCTCGAGTGAGTGCTCGGGTTTCACAAATCCAAATTGGCTAGCGGAGCGCAAAGACGCTCCACGGGGGGTCACACAGGATGTATGCGTACACGTTGCACAAACCAGTTCTGGAAACCATGCCCGACTTCCGCTCTGTACGTTTCCACGGCAACCAAACTCGCCGTCCTCCGTGCGTAATTTGACCGCGGCAGTCGCAGAGTCCGTCATTTCCATGTCGCGGCCGCAAGGATTGTGCATGGACATCGTGCATAGAAGGCTTCGTATAGCACCTGCGTCACCTCGTAATCGCTGTCGTCCGAGCTCTCATCGCTAAATGCGAGCTCTGCAGCAGCACCGATACAGCCATCTTGCGAAGGACACAATGTTGTGCGTACCAACCGGGTACCGATTTCGCTTTAAGACAGAAGTGACGCGAGCTATTTCCGTGCGAATCCGCACCTCGGCAGCGGAGCAAGTGAGAGCGATCCAGCACGGAGCAAGTTGATCTGAAACGACCAATGGAACGCGTGAACCCGCTCCAGATCGACCAGTGAAATTCGGATTCGTTGCCGCGGAGCAAGAAATCCTGATCCGAATCGACCAGTGAAAAACACCGTTAGTTACTTCGGATCATAAGTTTTCCCAGCTAGTATGTTCTTTCTCACAGTTTCTTCCTAACTGTATGAACGAGGTTCTACTGTACTCGGTGCTCAATGGTCAGTATTTTTGGTTCCAGAGACAAATCTAGTTCATAATACCCATTGGCAGAACAATCTTACTTGATTAAAACAAGGTTTTACATACATGGACCTCTATATGGATTTCAAGGGGAACTGCATTTACTTCGTTATGTCCATTATTTTGTTATATCAAATCTCATTATAGCAAGGTTCAAGTGTATATATTAAAGCTACAAGACAAGTAGTGGTCTAATTTTTTTATTAGCAGCCTTGAACCCTTTCAGTGGCAGGTTTTGGCAGAGGTGACGCATCTTCAGAGTTATTTTTTTGTCAGGTACTATAAAACAAACAGCGGTTTATTTTTGGTTATGCAGGAGGCCAAAAATGGCATGGATAATAGCCAATGGTCTCTTGGTATGGTCCTCACATTCTTACCTGACATTAGTGACATGACAGGTCAGAAACACAAAAACGTATCGGTACATCAGTGACATTGATAGGTTTAAACAGCAGATAAGCAGATGACGTTTGCACCTGGTGGTTAAATGATATGATGCAAGTACCAGCACAATGCCTCCGTGACTTTTAAGAGCGCCGTTGGCGCTGCCTAATTAATCTAGGAGGTCATACCGAAGAGCAGCACTGGTTCTGAACATTTTAGGTTGTGTGTTACTTCGGGTGAAAAATGACAACGGATTTTATTCCTTTTCTTTTAAAGTGAAGCTTTATATGGCTAGGCAAAACGAAAATCCGTCTTTCTACTCCAGAGTACAGAAAACTATCATCATCAGCAATGGCTCGAGCGTTGTCTTCCACAGCTAGTTCGTTGGCGCCCCTTGCCGCAATTGTGCGAATGCCCTCGTGCCACTACTAGCGCGTTCGTCATCATCGTCTTCTTCCACAGCTGGCTCCGTTGCCACTGATCATTCCAGCGAAGAATTTCACCTGTCTTCTGTCGTCGTAATGGAGAGGCCGCATTTACGGGGGTAAATGCGGCCTCGCCTTTAAGCCATTGCTTAAAGGTATACTGAACAAATCTTTTGCCGCCGAAATTTTCAGCCCAAATGAAAGCTTCGATGCTGAAAGTGGTTGACAGAGCTATGTTTTCAGGCATAAACAAGTGGAAAATAATGAATTTAATGCATTTTTAGCAAAATACCACGTCTAGCGGCAGCACCATTAACTAAAGGAAGTGACGCGTTTGTGCCAGATACTGGCGTGCCAGCCATCGCTCACATCTGTCTACCCACATGGACGGCGGCGGATGGCAGCGAACGACGTCTCAACTCCGTCGTTTCTCGCAGCCACATACTTGTTTCCGCAAGTGAAGCTTCTGCTCAAGTCTTCGAAATCGGCACTTGTGTTGTGTGCTGCTTTGTAATGTGATCAGTGAAGCACCTGGAACACAGGAGAATGCCTCTACGCTGCTGTGCGCAAAGGTGTGAGAAAAGTATCGTCAGGCGAGACAAATCGTGTCATACCTTCTCGGCTGAGCCAAAGAACTGCGTGCCTATCGCAGCCAACATGGGTAACGTCAAAGCATGACTTTCTGTGCTCCGAACACTTCGAGGACAGTGACTATCAGATGAGCCCTGCTTTGCTGCAGAGCTGCAGCACGTCAGTGAAAGGGCGCTGTGGCATTGTAGTAGTAGGGTCCTTCAATACTTTTCAGCTGGTCAGACAGATAGTGATCTAAAGAAGGAAAAGATGCTCGATTCTGTAACCTCTAAGGGAGCATGGTCATCTGGTCATGAAACTTCCGCATAACGCTATGGGAGAGCTTCATATACATCCGCAGTGGATGCACCACAGCGCTGGCACAAGTAGAAGGTGGACCAGAGCAGATGACAAACAGACGCCACAGGCGTTCTATGCGTACGCTCGCTATTGCGCATTAGTCCAGTGTTTGTATTAGCGTGTGAGTATTGTGGACACAACATGCAAATCGCCATCCTGTTTCTGTACAGTGTTCAGAACTTAAGCATGAACAATTTCGAGCAACTTCAATATCTTGTTACAGCAACACCTGCTGCTGCTGCAAGACGGCACACATGATGTAACGGTGGTAGGCTACCACGCGTGTACCGGCCTGCAGCCATCAGGCGCTCACAATCCTCCAAAAATACAGCCATCCATTAAAAAATATGAATTCGGCTCGGAACACTCGCGTCTTCCGAGCCGAATTTCGATGCTTCGCTCATTTTTTCAGATTTTCGTTCAGCATCACTTAAGGGGGGTATGACCTGTTCATTGTCTTACCTGATGGAAAGATTTAATTTTGAAGCAATTTAATTTTGAAGAATCGCAAGTGGCAATGGCGGGTAGATACTGCTAACCTCGCCACTGAGCAAACTCTAAACTAGTGTTGTGCGAATATTCGGATTTTCTAATCATAGCTTCGAATATTACACTATTCAGTATTCGCTTCGAGAGCACTTATAATATTCGTGCTTTTCGAAGTGTTGGCAAACTCACGATCGCAAGTTTGTTTACTGTCCAATACAGTCAACAAGCCATTTTCCAGACGCCCGACTTTTCGGAAATGCCAGATAATTCAGACGCCTTCGTGGCACCACTATGGTACCCCATAGAGTGAATGTACAAGAATGACTGAAATTTAGAACACAAAAAACCTATTCTCGTCCATTTTTCCGGATGTTTTGCCATGACCGCAGGTTCGAAAAGGCATTGGTCAAAGCTACTACCGCTGCCATTTTGATTACCTCGCTGCTTCAAACTGGCGCTCACGCTTGCAGATCCCCTGGCAACCGTAGCTACCGCATTGCATTGCACCTAGCATTGCCGTAGCCATGGCAATGCTAGGCCTAGCTATTTGATGTTCACTACCAAGCTTCCTGCTGTACGGTGCCGTGTTTTTATTAAAGCAATTTGGCCGCTGTTAGCAATGGTGCCAACTCTGCCTTTCTAATTCTCGCCAAAGGCTTCGAAGCTCAGAAGGCACGATCATTGCATGATGCCAGATCGCAAAAGTCAGCTACGCCTCAATAAAGCAGTATTACGCGATGAAACGTGCTCGCAGTATTGCGGTGAAGCATACCAAGAATGGGAAGAGGCAAATGTCATGGGACACAGTATGTATTCCTTAATTACACGTGCGTGCACCTGACGTCTCCTGTCACAGTGAGATGATCGATACACTTAATAAGTGTACTGGCAGGCCTTCAGAGTTATTTCGGGCATGCCTATAGCAGTTCGAGCCCTTGAGGGCAGTAAAAGAAGCATTCCTTTTTTCAGGCCCCTAGGAAGTCCGAAAAAATTAGATGTTGACTGTAATCAGTAAGGCACGATTTTTAAAATAAAGATTGACTCACGTTCGTCAAAACTATATAAATATTATAGTGGGAGTTTGCAAATATATTAACTGTAGTCATTTCATCAACTTCATTTAGGGGCCCCTCACCAGGCCACATAGCAAATTTCGGTTATACACTGGAAGTTGTTACGTGTCCTCTACGAAGCACTCTGCCACAAAAATTTTTCAAATCAGCTCATTAACAGTGCTGCGAACCCATGATTTCAGGGAGCGAGCTCCACTGCCAAGCGAGACACTCTCTCCACTTGCCCCGCCTAGCTTCCTCAAGTGAAGTTCCTTCCCTGTTTCCTCCCACACCTGACCTCGAGGATCGCATGACACATACGTCACGGGCCCCGCCTTAATTTTTTTTCTCCTAGTTTTTCTTTTTTTCGGCACTGCGCACTTATGCTGACGGCACTGCCTGCGAACTGTTGATTGTCTCATTTCGTGCAGCACATGATTTTGCACGCTGTGAACAAGGACACATAAGTAGCGGTATAAATTAGTGCTACACGAATACTGAGGCAGAACAAGCGTATCGCAGAGCATGATCATGTGCTGGAACAAGGTAGAAAACGGCATAGTTCCGGTACCTGCGCACTTGACTGCACGACCGTGGGAACAAGCAGACGAAGCAGAAGTACATCTCTCTTGCTTCAGTGAAAAGTAAAACAAAAAAACATGCAGACATTCCATTTGTGTTTTATTATTTCTCTAAACTTCAATTCGTCAATTCAAGCAACAGATCCCACAAATAACAGATGTTGCCTTGAATAATTCTCGAAGTCACGTGTTACCACGAGCGACGTCACACTGCGGATACGAGTACATAGGCGCAGGGACACGAGTACGTCACCGTCCGGCTTGGAGCGTGGTCGTCTCGAGGGAAAGGGAAAATGACGTTCGGATTGAAATTACAGACCTCTCCGCAGCGCGTAGTGATGCAATTCTTTGCAAACACAATCGTTAGGGTGCACTGTATGCTCTGCACTTGTCAGCTTAAAATGGCCAGTCCTGGTGAGGTCTGGCCACAACAAACAAAAGAAACCGAGCAACAAGCTCCAGATACGCCGGTATATGCCAGTGTCATCTTTGCCAATCTTGGCGCCCTGGTTGCCACACTGATTTCTCACCACCGCCGCATCCAGACACTAAGCTATTGGCCTCAAGATCGAACAGAGTCGGCTCCTAGCGGCGAGGTGACGAAGCTCCCAAGTGTGGATGCCGGTGGCCCGTCGCCGCTCCAGCCGCAGTGTGCAGCGATCGTAGTTCGCGAAATCACGATGGATGTTGACGAGGACGGTTTGTTCGATGGTTAGTAACCTCTCAACCTGTTATTCTTTCATTTTTGTAACGGAAATTCGTAAAGTAAATCGCTGTACGTTTTTAGTGTACTGATGCGAAAAGCATTTGCTTAAAGCGACCACACCATGTGCGCTCGTCTCCTTTCAACGTGTTGTGAGGTTAACATGCGTTCTTTTCCCGTTTCACTGCACCCTTGCCTCTAAGCACAATTCTCAACCATGTTAGGGACGGTGTCTGGTGTCTCGTCGAAGGCGACCAAGTCGTTGCGGCGGGCCACATCATTGAGTGTAGTGCCGTCGCTTCCGCCTGCTGCTCTGATGGTCCTGTGCACGTTATCGCATTCGTGCTGCAGTCGTCCGCGCTTAGTAAAGACCCACACCGAGGCGACCTGAATTTCACCGACGAGACAAAAATAGCAGAATTGAACTGCACATGCCCTGCAGGGTAAAGGTATTGCCTCAAGTTGTTCGGATGTAGTTGGTCGCGGCGCGTATCGCGATTTGTTTACATTACATCACACTAAGCTGACTCGCTGATTTGCGATGTGTTTACGTTATGCGATAAATTTAGAGAACTTATGTTGCTTTGTCGATTTTTGTTTTTAGCCAGACCTACGAAATCGCGAGTTAGTTTCAGAGTGTTACTACCATTGTAAAATGTTTTCGAGTCGCTTTATAACCAGTTGCAACCGTTACACGAAGCTCAAATAAAGCATGCAACGTATAATTTATGTTGTATCATAATCATTAGATCCCTTTAATTACTTTCGCATGCAGGCACTTGAATTTGCAGTTCATCGCTTGATGGACCATCCGCTGTTGGCTCGCGAAACGACACTGTTTAATCTGTACGAGATCATGCGTACACACTTGCCGTGTTTCGGTGCTCGTATTTACACTTCTGAACACAGAGAACAGTTCCAGTGGCTGAGGAAAGACAACGAAAAACGTGACAACTAGTCACGCTCGGTGACGGTCGTTTAAACGGACTCGCAGCTGAGCGCGACCCTTGAATTCACTGCGCAGGTGGCGCATGAAGTTTATAAAATAAATTGCATGCGTGGACACACGGTTAATTTACTTGCGGAAGTATATAAAAGCACAGGCAACTCATTATTGGCATCCCAGGCCACGCCGACACGAACTTTCGCGGACTGCAACGATCTTCACACGCACAGCAACCACACAGCAACTACGCATGCAGCAAACATTAATGCCCAGATTGCCGATTAGGATTCCCAAACGTGATATCATATTGGACTACTCGCCATCCTTTTTCGTCAGCGAACGCTTGAAAGCACCATCGTCGAAGTGCTTACTGCACACCATCGCATACTTGGAAGGCGCCTTGCCGTTCCGAAGCCTGACGAGCCCTTCTCGGCGACGTGCCGCGTCAACGAGATAGCAGTGAAAGCTTATCCCTGGCTCTGTGCAATATGTGCTGCATTGCGGAACCGAACAAAATCTCACGATGGTAAATGAAGCGTTTTCTGCGGGCACGGAGCACAGAATCGCGAAATCAAAACAGTAGCTCCCTACACTTCCACACACCGCACGGGCGACGCATCCACACTAACGGGGCGGCGGTGCTGCCACCTATAGGTCGATCTCGCGGCCAATAAAAACAAGTTTCGGATAAAAAAATAAGTACCTTTAAAATATTTCTCATAATCTTCATAATTTCTTAGAAACTTTTGTTTCCGAGAAAACTCATAAACAACATTTCAAAAAATTTTAAACAATAATATTGTGAAAGAAGGTGATAAGTGCATGACATCACCAGTGTCAAAATAGCGGAAACTTCGTTGGTCAGCAAGATGGACTCAAAACGACAGTGTGGAAAATTCAGCTTGGAAGCATTTCTCAAACTTTTCTCTAAAAAACGAAGTTCGGTACTTCAATAAATAAGTCATACTTGAATTAACTGTGGTCTCATTCTCACATATTAGTCAACCTAATAATTGCATACATCCAATACTTATGCATGCCACTTCCCGGCCAAGATTTTTGAGCAGCAACTATTCGATATTCGATTCGAAAATATTCGGCCAAAATCACTATTAGCTTTGAATTCACTCTGAACTCAATATCCACGATTTGCAAAACCCTACTCGACAGCGACAATGGCAGACTGTGGCCATACCGTCACTGACGTCATTCTCTCTATTGCAGCCGAACATGCATGTAAACTCATTAAGAAACACAAAGACGTCACGAATAATTGAGAAAGACTTTAACGAACCGTTGGGATTAACCCAGTGATAAACACCAGGGATGCACGTTTCAGCTTCGCTGGTTAACTATTTGTACAAAGTGCTTGGGTGGTAATTTTTTTTCTATTTTAGGTATCAAGGACGTCTATATTTGTAAGCTTTTCTTTTTTTATGTATTCACTTGTAATTCAAGCGTAAAATTTTGTATGGAAGCTTTTCTATACTTGCATAAAATTAGGCTTTTTACATGGTCAAAAGTTTCGTTGCAGTCAGCCTTTAAAGGGGCCGGAATCACTTTTTATCAAAGTGGAGAAAGGCATTTGAAGTATAAATAGGCTATTTCAGCAATACTTTGCCGCAAAAAGTACTTCAATGCGTTCAGCAAAAGTGAAGTTATTGGCAATCAAACACGGCCTCCACTGTGCTTCCGTTCCTTCTTCAATGCCTTGCACTGTAAAGACTGAGGTCCAGTGGGGCACGCACACAACGCTCTGCCTTATAAATGTCACCATGGCGCAAAGTTCAACTTTCATTTTGGATATGCCATGACTTCCGCGTTTGGTGCCTATGACATGCTAAACATAAGCCAAACATGGTTTTCCTCAGTGATCCGCAGCGTGCTTAGCCAGTGAACCCGTAACGGCACACCGCGGTGGCCGCAGTATCTACACCATGTAGCCGACCGCAGCTTGATGTTAGCTATCAGCCAATAGCAGCCGTCTAAAGGAATAACGAAATAAAGCGTCCGATGATGGAATAAAGCCTCCAGAAGAGAGTGAGGACGGGGTCTTCTGTGGAAAATAGAGAGTTTGAGAGAAAGGTGGCTTTGCGATCCGCTTGCGAGCTCCCCGCACCGCCTACAACAGCAAAACTTGCCTGAGGTGTTCACAGCAGTGTATGCTACCCGCGGACTATGTTATTTCACGAAGCCCGAGGGGTGGTTCAGGGCCCCTTTAAAAGACACAAATGGGGAACATTAAGTAAACTAAACTGATGAACGAGTACGTTCATGTTATATGTAAACTGTAATATGTAGGACAGGATTGGTACCACTACAATGAAACAACACCAGCAGTCAACCACTGACAATACAAAAAGGTAATTATGTTGCGCTTCAAAATACAGTTTGGCCAGTTGTATTGCTTCTTCAAGTAGAACAAAAGTGATGCTACCTCTTGAAACCACTTAGTTTTGATATTTGCAGTTGCGTGGCGCCATCTCTGCGTGAGTGCACACTCCTGCACGTGCCCCATCGCCAACTTCTTTTGTTTTTGTTTTTAATAGTTTTGCATATAATCTGAATTTCACTGTCAAAAAAATTAATTACTAGTTGAGAAATGTGTTGTCTTCAGGTACTGTGTAATTTACTGAATTAAAGAACATCGAATTAAATTTTGTTGATTTGTGTGTATGCATATCGGTGTCCCTACCACATGATAAGATGTGTGCTCTTAATTGCTTGATGACAATCACTGGTCCCTTTAAACTTAGTTTTGAGCACCAGATTGTGTAGCTCAGTCAACAAAAAAACAAAAATAATTGCCCACCTTCATGTTTGCCAACCAGTACTTGTAATGCTGCTTGAACTGCTTATTGGAGCTGTCATCAAACATGTTCACCTCCAGCTCAAATATGTCGTTGTGGACCTCACAGGAGTTGAGAATCTGCAATCTGCCTTCAATAAACTGTAAAAGAGGGAAACAAATTCCATATTTAGAATGCAAGTGTAGCAACAAAGAACAGCTGGAGTGCCACGTGCAGAGAATCGCTCCTAGGTTTTATTCATTCATTTATTGCTTACATGTTCAATTACAGCTCAGACCACTTATAATGTAAGTGCTTATAGTGCAGTACCATATATTATAGCAGTCTTTTCTGACTCCCGTTTATCTTTCCACAGGACTCAATGTATATGCATACCACTTTAGCAGAGCTGCGCGAGACGAAATACCGGTTATAATGCAGTTGCCTGAAAATCCCAGACAAGCTAGCGCACTTCTCCATGAGGTGCGCCGGCCAAGGGGAGAACGAGAGTGACGCGGAGGAGGAAGAGAAAATGCAAAGTGAGTGAGCGAACGAAGAGAAAAAAAAAATCCGAGGACACCTAAGCACTTTTTATGTGTTGTGAATGCAAAAGCATTAATGTCCAATTTAACACTGCTGAGCAGTGCTTCGAGCTTTGTCCTGCAGGTAATGTACCATCACGGTACGTGCTGCCGAAGCCAACAAGCAGCAGCAGCCTGCAGTGCGAACGCCACATGCCACCGCCATTCAGCACGACGAATGAGTGAGGAAGCAGCAGCGGCCCCCAATGCCAGCAGGCATGCACATCAGCTAAGCCTAGTAGGGATGAGAAAGAGAGATAGGGACTGCATGCCAGCGACCGAGAGCGAGATGGCGGCACCTGTGCGCGCGCATCATGCGACTGTGTCGCTGACCACTCATCTTGCCCCGCAATGTTGCATCGCCGTATCTGCTCCGTCAAGGTGTGCTGGTGATGTGATGTCATGACGATACAACACTGTTCTGTCTGCTCTGCTCCGTCAAAGCACGCTCGTGAGATGGCGTCGCAGCCAACGGGAATTTAGGTGCCATTTTGCTGCTACAGACGGCGGCTTTCTTGCTCAATGGCCCATTTGATGCGAAAGCATCAAAAGCAAAAAAAGCAAACATGGCGGCAGCATGCTGGCTGAGCATGGGTTGCCTAGGCAATGGAGAAGCCTTTTGTTCTGGCCACGTGTCAGTGGCACGCAGTCCGCACCATACGCATTGTCGCTCTTTAGCCCTTCAGTTTGTGCGCAGAAAGTAAATACAGTTGCCAACTAATATTTTCGGATATGGACACGGTCTTAACAATGTCTGAATTACCGGACAGGCCAGAAAAACAAATTTTTATGGTAAAATCTTTTTTTTTTACAACTCCAGCACCACAGAAGAATAGGTTGAGGCTGTGAGTGTGTTTCGCATTTACTCGCTGAAATGGACGTTATCGTAAAGTGCAGCTATTGTGTGTGCGACCTTGACTCCACAACGAAGTCAGGTTATAAGCTGTGTTCCACAAGTTCGCATTGTCCACACGCGTTTTTGCCATTTACAGCAGTATACATGCATAAAAAAACTTTTGCTATATGCATCCACATTAGTCGTCAGCTGATCACCCATAAACCCTACTTTACGCGTGCTGCCCTCAGTTTAGCCAGTATGCGAATCTCGTGCCAGATCTCCATGCATTCATCTACGGGCAGGACATATATCAAGGGTAAGCTTCCTATGACGACGTACCACCCGGCATGCCCTCCAGCTAGACCTAACCAGCATCATCTCATTGGCAGTCAGCTACCAAAGTAGCTGATTGCTATGATTGAGTGGATGTCTCATTTTCCCTTAATTAATTTCTTCTCTCCACCTTGCAAGTTTCCGCAGAACTATCCAGTCAAACTCTTGCCTTTGCTTCGAATTGTTCACAAATTCAACTTCGCCCTACCATCTGCTAGCTGCCTGGTTAGCTCAGACGGTAGAGCAGCTGCCCCAGAAAGGCAGTAGTCCTGGGTTTGAGTCCCGGACCAGGACTAATTTTTCTTCAACTGCAAAGCTTTTCTTTCAAGGAACCCAAATGGGTTTCCTTTGTAGCAACTGCTCCGATTGGGTGGATGTCTCATTTTCCCTTAATTTCTTCTCTCCACCTTGCGGGTTTCCGCACAACTATTACGTCAAACTCTTGCCTTTGCCTCGAGTTGTTGACAAATTTGACTTTGCCCTGCCACCTGCTAGCCACCTGGTTAGCTCAGATGGTACAGCAGCTGCCCTGGAAAGGCGGTAGTCCTGGGTTCGAGTCCCAGACCAGGACTAATTTTTCTTCAACTGCGAGGCTTTTCTTTCGAGGAACCAGTATGGGTTTCCTTTGTAGTTAATGCTACGATTGGGTGGTTGTCTCATTTTCCCTTAATTAAGTCCTCACGTAGGATGGTGGTGATGACACAATGCTTCAAATGCTTTATCATTATATTCACCATAAGGTTAAACCTGCAAGCTCACATAGTCTGGCTGCAGTGACCTTTCAAGTTGTTTTAGCGGTTCAGAGAAACCACACATCTAATGACAGTGATCAGTTTGGCGATGCTAAAAGGCACTATGGTTTTTTTTTTTTGAGCGCTTCAATGCCAGAGAAGAGATGCAGTATCAAGGCATATTGAATTTTACTGTTGCAACCCATACCTAAGAAAAAATGTGCACAGGTGTGAAAATAAGCCACCCTGCTTGAAAACTTCACTATTCTGATGTAAATGTTCAAGAATCATTAAAAAATGCACCTGCTATATATAAGGCGATGTCATTAGACTGTGATCACCATTGCAAATACCATGAACCTCAAAATGACACCAATAATATAGGATATGAAAACCTTGCTGTTCTTACACTAGCATGCACGATTCGCATAAAAATGTGCCCACCTTGTTTACCATATTCAGAAGTGCTTCGACAGAGGCTACTTGGTATGGTATGACTTATGGCTGTGCTGCTAAGTGCTAAGGTGACACCTACACAGTTGTTGTAAGATCCATGTCCATTTCGTGTTGTTATGTGTGTGTGTGCCACCTAAGCAGTGCAACCATACACCACACAGCTGTTTACCATGCAGTCATTAGATTGTGTTCATTGTTATGCCATTGTTATGCTAGCCATGATTTTTGATGAAATAACATTGCTAGATTCCGCTGTCACTGTCTGCTCACAGGAGCTGGCAACATCCTGCTCACAATCTCTCACACTAAAAGGAGCCAAAATGCACCCAGCAAATGTGCCAACAAGTGCCACACCAGCTAATGCCATAGCAACATATTTGTCTCATGCATTAAACATGAACGCTTCTCACGGAAGCTCCTGAAATGCATATGAAACATGAAAATGTTAAAGCAAAAATGTAATGCAAGAATACATTGCAAAATAAAAATTGTGCTTTGAAATCAAGGGAAATGTTAAAGCGGAATGAGACAAGTTCTTAACAAACCAAGGTGTGACTGTGCCAATTATAAATTGGAGACATACCGAACTTTGGGACTCAGGGGAACTACCAAAAAGTGAAAGTTTACATTTCACATCAGATACATTTTTCTCACTCAAGTTTTCACTTTGACAAAGAAAGCAGCACCCACGATACTCGTGTTATTCTTTACAAATACCTACAAGCCACTGTTAGTTAAAAAGCAATAAATGTTTATCTTGGCTTCTAAATAGAGTGAAATCTCAATAAACGGAAATCACTTAATTGGAACACCTTCCTCATGGTTGGTTGGTTTTGTATTCATGAAATTGTATTCAGCTTTGTCTCTCAGTAAATGAAACTCCTGATAAATGGAACCAATTTCCCTGGTCCCTTTAGGTTCCGTTTAAAGAGACCACTGTATGTCCCAAAGAGGCGCATGCATTATTGCCCAACTTTTAACCACGCCAGCAGTCTTGAAACAGCACATGCATCCTGATTGAGAGCACATGGTCACAGATTACCACACAGAGCCTTGTCTGTTTCTTTCTTGCATTTGTTGTACCCCAATACATTAGGTATTGGTGTAAAGAATATTTTACAAAATACTTCACAGTACAAAACGTGAACAAGGTGAATGCAGGAGCCTCTTTGGGACATACCTCCTGCATTCACCTGCATTTATACCTCCTGCTTTCACCTTGTTCACATTTTGCTCATCGTCTTGAATTTCCATCTCCCGCATTTCCCGTCTTTTCTCTGGATTTCACAGCACAAAGGCATTTCTTGCCTGATGAAAAATCTGGAGCTGCAGCATGCGTTCTAAAAAGGGTCGAAGGCTGGCAGGACGTGACTGCAGGAAGCGGTCAGGGTCAAACGTAATTCGCTGGCCCACCTCCATGCGAACGGCTTCCCGGTAGCCACCCATCAGGGCCACTAGTGCACGAAGGAATGCCTGTGACACACCATCACCCAGTGTCTGGTGATGTGTGCGCAGACTGCGCTTCAGTGGCATCACCTGCAGCATAAGCAAGAAGTGTGTTTGTCATTGCCTTCTGTCTAAATGATCTGTAACAAGCCACATTTATACATCTCATCTAAATAGCCTAAATAAAAAGATATTTAATGGCTTATTGTCTTGAAACTGCAAACATGCTTATGAGGGGTGTCGCAGTGGAGGACTCCAGATTAATTCTGACAACTTGGGGTTCTTGAATGTGCACCTAAAGAATGATAGATTAGCATTTTTGCATATGGTCCCCATCGTAATGCCGCTGCCATGACCTGGAATGAAACCTGCAACCTTGTGCTCAGCAGTAGAAGAAGCAAAAATGAGTTATGTGCCAACGCTACAGCTACAAGAGCTATGAATTAACTTTCATCACCTGAGGTAACAAGCACCACAATTTCGGTTTACAGGTATTACGCTCTCACCAGAATGCAGTAGCCACAAGTGGGAACCGAACATGTGAATGTGCTCTGCAGAAGTCGCAGCTTTTCAGCCACTACGATGGATAAACCATATTTGCTCAAGTAAGACACAAGTAAATATTGGTGTGCCCTTGTAATTCCAATATGGATGTGCCCAGGCAATGGCACTACAAAGCATCTATTCAACCCCCCCCCCCCCCAACCCAATCTCGACACACACTTTCTGAGGACAAAAATTCACAAAAAGGAAAATGTTTCACCAAAATGACCTGCCGCAATGCATGCACCACAGCCACGACCGGACAGGAGTAGGGCCAGTGCCCAGCACTAGTCCAGTCATGGCACAGTAGGATAGGTTTTGAACGCCATTAGTGGACAGAGCTAGCTATTTTTTTTTTTTGCCACTAATTATAGGGTGCAACATTGCCTGTTGCTCTATTCCTCCATCCAGTGAAGTTGCTGTTTCCTTTTTTTTTACCTTCTTTGTGAATTGTCGAACATTTGTGCAACGGTTTGCTCTCATTACTCTTAGGGCGCATTAGCACTTCAGGCAATTTTAAGCGATTTTGTGCATCAAGTCTGTCAGTCGGGAATGATGGGCAGGCACAAAAAGGTGGGCAGCTAGACATTGTCCCAACATCATTTGCGATAATGCCCACAGATTTAGCAGGTAGTTATATGCCTGACTTGTGAAAGAACCACACTTTGTTAAAATTAAAAGAAAGAAAAGAAAAAAAGAAAGAAAGTGCAGGTCTTACACAAGTAAATACGGACACCATGCATACACTCACTTCGAGGCAAGTTGCCATATGAATATAACATGCACACTTGGACTTTGATTACAGTGAACTTTGATTTGATGAAATTCAAGATTTACCAAAATTTCAGCAACTTACAATCTTGAACTCCATTGTTTGCAATCGAATTTTACAATATTTAACTCCAATTTCTGTGCTTTTTGGAAGTATAGCAGAATGCGTTGTTGGGCAAGTTGGTTCATTGTATTTGGAAAGATTGGTTGCGCTTTCTAGACGATCACAAGGAAGAAGACAGGACTTTGCGCCTGTCCTGTCTTCTTTCTTGTGATCGTCTAGAGAGCGACCAATCTTTCCAAATTTTTGGCAGTAGTGCAGTAGTAATTTTGCACTGCTGTTTCAATTTAATATTAAAGTCGTTACACATAACACGTACAAGCCTATATAAGGTGAACGTAATAAACTAGAAAAAGAAAGGTTGAGACATATTTCATCATCTGCATGTACTTTTGGCTGTGAACAAAAGTTGTTGGAAAGTGTATATAAAAGGCTGTCAATCTAGATGCACTGCTGTGCCTTCTGCCATCCTTGTAGAAAATCCACACAGGGCCCATTCCATTAATGTCCCCCACTTGAGCACCTCAGTGACATAGAGGATGGATAAATGGCAGGGAGTGTCATGCCCCCATCTTGAAGCCTACTCATCAAAAATGACAAGTGTTGATAATGAAAAAAATATTTTCTTTCTTTTGTTACTACTGCTTGTGCCAAGCAGTCTCTGCTTTGTTGCCAGTGGCAGTCACTGAGATGCATATTGCAACCTTGTATAGTGCTATGAGTATACTGGAGTACTACATTTCTGTTACACTACTTAGCTACCAAGTTCATTTGCACTGACTTTTCATACAGAGGTGGTATTCCAAGACGAATGTAGCTGAATACTATGTTTGGGTGCATTACTCGTGGGTTTCATTCATTCGACCAGCTTGCAGCATAGATACTTTGCTGCAAGCAGGTTGTACAGCTTAAACCAGATAGTATCTTTAGTCTGTTTCGCTTCTGCATCTATTGGTGGCATTGCATAGGACTTAAATGCAGGATGCAATGCGGCTGTGCAGTGCATTTATATTGCTGGCAGGATGCAAAGCATGGTGGGTTTATTAAAACATGGCATGTAAAAAAAAAATGTGCCCCATTCTGAATTGCAGAAACATTGAAGAGTCAATGATGGCATGGAGCTTGTTTGTGTGCAAAGTACAGAGGGCTCAGCTGCATCAAGACTGTTGGCTGTTTAGTGCCAAATTGTAAAATTGTACAAGCGAGATGCTAAGCCAGCAGTGTCCTTTCACAAACAGCCAGAAGGTTTGATTGCATCCTGTATGTAGTAGCATCATGTGCGAGATGAATGGGTGAGTGACCTATTGACTGTTATGGCACTGCTTTTTCCAAACCATCCCATGCATATTAATTTTAATTAAATTCAAAGGTTTTATGTGTCAAAACTACATTATGATTATAAGGCACACACAGCAGTGGGGGACTCCGGATTAATTATGACCACCTGGGGTTCTTCAATGTGCATCCAATGCACGGTACACGGGCATTTTTTGCATTCTGTACCCATCAAAATGTGGCCGCAGCCGCCAGGATTGAATTCTGGCGGCTCCAGGATTCAATCCTTGAGAATTGCTCCTTCCCACTCTTGGTATACTTCACCGCAATACTTCGCGTATTCTTCACTGCGTACTTTCGCGAACCGACTTAGGCAATGCGTCGCGCATTCCGACCTTCGAAGTCATTGGCGAGGATTATGAACTAAATGCCTTAGAAAGGCGGAGTCAACACCATTGCTAACAGTGACGAATTCTTTCAATGAAAAACACGAGACCGAACAGCAAAGTATGTAGGCATAGCATTGTCGCGGTAACAGTGTACTAGAAGGAGAAGTGCTGCAGGAGGCACTCTCCGCATGGCTTAGGCGGTGTAGCCAGTAGCGGCGGCGCTGCGATCGACCACTCTTGAAAAAGCAGCACACAAAATGCTTGCGTGCACTGTGACGTACACATATGCTTGACAAGTGCAGGAGGTTTTGTTCAGATTTCTGGCCGAAGCACTTCGTTTATTTGGTCTGTATTCTCTGCTTACGATCAGACAATGAAATGTGTATTGTTTTTTGCCACAGATGCTAAAGTGTTTTCTGAAATTGCTCTAGCACGACTGCCCTCGCCGCTGGAACCTAGCCACGCTATCAAGAAAATGGCCACTTTCGATCACAATGGAGTCCCGTCCCGATGAACTTTTTTCAACACGATAGAAAATTATCACTACTATACGTTCAGCAACCAGGTATTTTGAAAAATGCAGTGCCCCTCTACCCTATGAAGGTGGATAACCAGTGAAGCTCTGTATGTGGGCCCCTTAATGGTGAATGGAAGGTGAGGCACAACTAGTCGCTCCTTCACAATGTTGTGCCTCGGAAGGTGATGAGGCACAGTGGGTATGCATACCCATGTAGTGTTGCAAAACGTGGCACAACACCTTTTACTAATGAATTCTGGCACGTAGAACATCAAGCACCCCATCACACTCCGAGGGCACACACTACTTCACCGTAGCCAAGGCGATCGTGCGTTGGTCGATGTCCCGCAGTGCAGCAATGGTTATGAGGTCACTTCAACATCACAAATGGTCACATATAACACAGGCCACACAAAACTGGTTCCCCACAACCTCCCTCTGAAGCCTGGCCGTTGCTCTGGTGAAATGTTCCAAGTCTGCAGGATCGGGGCCACATGGACAATGCGCATTTCTTTCTGCCTCACGGTCCTGGTGGTCAGCACGCTTATGAGACTGCCACCACGGGAAAGCGGAACGAAAGGAGAAATGCAAGCACTTGCAATGCTGACAAAGAGAGGGCAGTACAAACATAGATATTGCTGACACGAGTGAAAGTGTAGTATCTGTTCTTATCAACTTAGTATCCGATACGGGTTGTATTTGGACCGAAGATTTTAAGCATATTTTTGCAAGTTCGCGGAGTGCTTAAAGCCTGCTTCACCTCCGCAGTGGGTGGGCCCGGTATTGCACTATCTTTGGGATCGGCCCACAATGGGAAGAAATTTATTGTGCTCCCGCACAATAAATATGAATGAGCAGAAGGAGAGGACTAGCACAACGATGATGCCGGAAGCCAAGCGATAGTTTTGCTGAAATAGAAAAGCAGCTCATTGTTGTGTTTAAGGTGACCATGTTTTGCCGAACAGTTTAACAACCCAGTGAAAACACTTCGTTCATAGGACATCTGAATCATGTTCCTATGTCTATGCGCCATTTCGGATACAAATAGGACATCTGCTGGACGTCGGCCTTGGATATCCTAGTACGAATGTCCCAAGGTTATCCAACATGGACATTTTTTCGACATGCACATGAATATTTGTCCTCCAATTCAAGCTATGTCTCATGAGTTTCCTCATACCAGAATTATGTTACCTGGCATGTTCAAATTACAATCCGAAGCTATCACGTCTGCAGCTTGTGTTTACGTCGTACTACAAATTTTCTAACGCAATTTAGTACTTTGAAAACTACAATTCGTGCAACCACGTAATTGTGCTTGGCGCAAGGCCTACAATAATCAGGAGTATGCTGCACTTGCGCACATGTGTGCACGCGCATAACATGTGCACACAATGTACCTGCTCTTGATGCATGGGCGCTCTGCCCATTGCATCATCGTGTGCTGCGACGGTAATTTGCATTACGGCAAACAATATGCAAAAGGCCCTGGCATATGTACATAAGATGTACGCAGTTTGTTCACATAATGTCCCTCATGGACATGCAATGGATGTCTGCAGGACGTATTCAACACATCCCTAGAATATCGATGTCCTAGCAGTGGATGTCCATAGGATATCCATAGAATGCAATTCTTGTCACTGAGGATATGCGTACGGCATTTTACAGATGGGGCACAATTCTGTGGTCTGTGTAATCTGTAACTAAATGCTCACTACACAGGCATCACAGTGCATAGGGAAGCACACAAGAGCGGTTAGGGCACCGAAAAATGATATCCAGACTCAGATATCTGGATATCAGTTTTCCACACTAGTGCAATGACAGCATTAATTGGTATTGTAATGGGCACAAGAACAAATGACCTGCATTACAAAAGTTCCGCTGGTTGCTTTTCTTCAGCAAATCCTAGTCTCCGTAACAACGAAAGTAAGTTTAAATTAAGCAGCTACATTGTAGAATTGTTTTCTTCTTGGCACACCTTTTAAGAGCACCTTAAGTGAGACCATGAAAAATGAGAACTGCACAAACGCATAATGTCGCACAATATCAGCCACCGGCCTCGTTGTTGAAGCAAGCTGAAATGTTCATGAATTTAAAAGCAGCAGACACTCAGAGAAAGCAGGTGAAACACCCCCTATCAAGCACTTTGAAGCCACACAACAAACAGGCACCGCGTGCAAGAGTGAGCGATTGCAGCGCCGCCGCTCCTTTTGCCACCAGCGGCTTCAGCTGCCCCTATGCGGTGCTGCCTCCGTGTGCTGCAATGCCCCTTTTAGTTCACTGTACCGCGGTGGTGGCTATGTCTGCCAGAAAATCTGCGTGCGAGAGCACCGGTTCGAGGTGGTGAGATAATAAACATGGTGGCGGCGATGGCTTCGATGACGTCGTTTCGGACTTGCGGTCATGGCAAAATGTCCAGAAAATCAGATGGTGAAGGGCTCTTGCATCTGAAATTTCAGACGTTCTTATACACTGACTCAATGGGGTACGTGGCGGTGCTGCAAAGGCATCCGCATTATCGGATATGTCCGGAAAATCAGTTGTTGACTGTATACGCGGCTACGTGCTGCGTGAGGTAACTCTCACCGACGTACAGGAGTGCTAAAAAGCTATATGCCTGACCAAAAAGAATATGACAGATGAACAAAACTTTGCCCATCCACTGAGATATCCATTATATTAAACCACCAAGTTCAATACACCTAACATGTCTGAAGGTCTTTACCAAGCCTAAAAAAAAATTCTGAAGTATGGCCACTGCAAAAGCTAAAATTTTGCAGTTACCCCTCAAAATTATTTCATTCTTTTAAGGTTTCCAGGTTTTCTTCTTTTGTATATGGTTGGAAAGCAGACAATATTGAACACACTCAGATCCCATCAATATACTGATTACACAGAATGGTTTGTTTCCTACCCCAACACTGTGAGCAGGTTACATTAACATGCAAGGCAAACACACCCTTCCAAAGCTGTCTTCATCTGTTCCCACTGTCTTCCCTTCAACAGCTCCTTAGGTTTACAGAGCAAGGAAGAGGAAGACTATCTCATTTGAACCCACTTTCTGCACAAGAAAGCTGTGAAAAGGCTTTTCTCAAGACTAGGCTTCTGTATGCAGAGAAGTAGACAACTACCATAGCAATGATTTTGGTTTGCTTTCTTGTCTATAGTAACTTAATAAATCTCATTAACAATAATTTTAGCTACTGCAAATGTTCTGGCTAAACCACTGAAAATTCACCAAATAAATTTAAAATCAACCACTCAGTTAACCAATCGAGTTCTGCAGAAACCTGCAAGGTGGAGGGAGTTTCACGAAAGGAAAATCAACCATTTCCCTAATAAAAGCAAAATACTGCAAAGGAAACCCATACAGTTACCTCAAAAAGCAAGCTTCATGTCAAAGAGGGAGTTTCATGAAAGAAAAATCAACCATTTCCTCAATAGCAGCACAATGCTGCAAAGGAAACCCATACAATTACATCGAAAAGCAAGCTTCATAATCAAAGAAGAAATCATTCTGGTCAGAAAACTAAACTTGGGATGACTGCCTTGATGAAGTCGTCACTATCAATCAAGCTAGATGGAGGCTTGCTTGATATAGGATATGGCAGCATGAAGGTGAATTAGTAGACTACTTTAAGTGCAGCAGGAAGCTAGAATGATAACTAATCAAATAACCTTCAGAGAAATGCACATTGTGGATGAGATTCCTTGTAAGGGCAATTTGCCATCTACCTGGTAAAAGAATAATGTTGCAAAGACAACCCATTCTGACAATGGTAGGTCAGAAACTCTTGACCACTCAACCATACTGATGACACATTAACTTTCACAGGTTACTGTAAGTGACGAAAAAGTGGCGGTGCCTGAATTCTACAGTTATGTTCGCTGACATATATGAGTGAAAATGAGGCACCAGAATTTGCTTACAAAATACAAAATTTTTGCAAAAGCCATCAAACTTATTTGTCAAAATCTGCAATATCGTGTGTGACCATAAGTGTACGTGATTATAAGCTGTCATATACAATGCACACAACTAAAATGGGTCCTTAACCCTTTAAGGCGCCTTGTACACAATTGTGTACATTGTACTTCTGGTGTTTTTTTCGCGTTTAGGGCGCGCAATTTTCTATTAGGTTGGCTTTAGCACATTCCCAAACTTTAAACTGACAACCATGTGCATTTTGGGCACCATGTGTCGCATTTCGGTGAAGATGTTCATATCAAAACAAGAAATGGCGGACGCCGGAGCAGCAAAGAGCGGTGAGTCAAGTTCTTATTTTTTTAGAGCCGCTTTTTTTTATTGTGGCAAGCGAAAAAAATTAGACGCGCTTGTGCATCATATGAAGTACCCGAGGAGTGATAATTTTATCCCTTCTGAGGAGATGACCGAACGCTAACGCTCGCACGCGCATGTGTACACGATTGTGTACAAAGCGCCGTGGTCGCTGCAGAAATGAAGAACGCTGAGAGTTGCTTCGATTTTCTTTCCAGGTTTTTTGGCCATTCGTCGTTCTTTCTACAATGCAAACAAGTATAAGAAATCCCAAAAGACAGCTGAAAGGCTTTTAGAGCTCATTGCTGATAAATGTTTCAGACGTTGGGGAAAATGACGAAGAAGAAGCCACGTGCGAAGCGACCGACGCCTGCGTTGCAGCTGCGTTCACCAACCTCACAGAAGAGGAAGATGCTGCTGCAGGGGAAACGCAAGCTGAAGAAGTGGACACAGAGTGTCTTTTCCTTTTGTGAACCTGGGTATCTGCAATTCTCGGCTGGACTACCACCGTGACGATCAAACGCTGCCTGGAGCTAAACTCCTATATTTGATGAATTTTCGCTTGCTTGCAAGCTGCCGAAGCATTAATTAAGTCGGTACTACCCGAGAAAAAGCGTGGAAGGCCTTCTCTTGCAGAGATCCAAGCACCAAAACCAAAGATAGGGCAAAAAAGCAAGAATATCGCTTCCTTGCACCGACGCGCACTACGACGACTCCTTTGACCATTGGTCCGAATCCCGCGACCAGAAGGTGCGAATCAGGTGCAAGCTCGAGAAGTGCACACGAGGCACCCGGATATTCTGCATGAAATGCGCCGTGCAACTGTGCCTGACGAAAGAGAGAAATTGCTTCCTCGCATTCCACAAGTGGATTTTGTGACCACCGAGGCGCTGTGTACACAATTGTGTACGATGTTGCAAATAATAAAGTTTCATGATAACTTTCAAGAATTCGATGGTTTTGTGTTTCTTAGGTCCCAAAAAGAATGTTTATATATAAAAAGATTTTTTTCTATGCATAATTGCAAGTGGCGCCTGAAAGGGTTAATGAAATGGCTGTTGAAGTATTTTTTTGCAGCTGCCATCAATGCCATTGTGAAGCACAATAACCCTCTTCTCAGTATTTATGGTGGTGTCATGTTGTTTTGTTTGCATGCTTCTTTAATTTATTGTAATAGTCAGCGCTCCCTCAATGTCCCTTGTGTGGCAGCGTAGTGGCAACATTAGGATTCAGCATGGCGTCATTTCTTCTCGAACTTCCCGAGGTGTGGGGATTCACTTGGGGTGCCACTTCAATTGCCTGTTTCATTGCACTTAACTTAGTTATGTTTGTTTTGTTATGAAGGCAACTGAAGGGAATCTTTTTTCTTTCTTTCCCCCCCCCTTTTTTTTTGAGTTCCGCAAGGACGAAATGAATGCATAGACAACTGCCAGACACGGCATTGATGTCATTGACAGCTGAGAAAATTCCATAGCAGCCAAGTGGCGCCGGCGCTTGTACCACAGGTGGCATGATGGCATCGTGATATGTGGAGGAGCTACAAAGGAACCAACCAGTAACATCAGAGCATGCACCAACCTATCCCAGCATAATGCCTTCCTCCTTAACCCTGGCTACTCTCTACTTGTATCATTCCTCCACCCAACTATGCTACCTACTCCCAGAGCCAGATAACAGAAAACCAGAAGAGGTTTGCAAAGAAAGTTATCACTTTAAAAGAAATCATACTGTATCTTCATTCATGACTGAAGCAGCGCAATGGGACCAGGCCATAGAAAAAGGAGCCAGCAACACACAGCATTAACTAGCTGCTGAAATTTTTCACTAGAACGAAGATTCGCCATGATTCATTATGTCTATTCCGTTTCACACAGGATGAACAAGATGGTGTCAAATTTTCATATTAATGCGATGCCGTCACCAAAAAAAATTTTGAAGAATTTGTGAGGCAGTGAACAAACTAGCACTCAGGAAAAGGATTCAAGATCTAAGACATGGCACAGAGTTTGTTTATCATAAAGCCTTTTTTTGCAGCATTCAGTATAAAGGCCAGGGGAGGTGATTAATAGTGCTCACCATAGCACTGGTGAGCACTGGTGAGCACCATATGGTGCTCACCAGTGAGCACCATAGCTCACTTTAAGACCTATGTGCAATTTAGTGCTGTGACTGTGGCTATCATTCATTCCTCGATAACTGCAATAAAATGTCTAGAGAAATACTGACAGCATAATTCATAAAATAGAAAGGGGTGGGCTATGTCAGTCAGCCAGCTATCTTGCTAATGTGAAGTGGCTCTGCTAGACCTAGGGAGAAATCTGTGCTTGTCTACTAGATGCATACGTCTTGGTCGGTAGAGAAGCTCCCAGATGTAGCATCTGCAGCATTGTTATTCATATCACTTGCTTGTGATCTCAGATTGTCCTCACTGAAATTTTTCACAATATTTGTCAACGTTAGAGAATGAGGGACACTTACCACTCAACAGGCTCATCTTGTGATGAAGGCTTTCTATTAGCTTTGTTATTTGTTTATTGAAAATATGTTACAGACCCCTTGACAGGGCATTGAGTAAGGGGGGTAATTAAAGTACAAAGTAACTCGACAGAGTACATACGGCTCAAATTAGCAATTTAACCCAAAGAAATGTAGGAACCGATACTAAAGTGGTATGACGGCAATATAAGGTTGGGCAGAAAAGAGGGTAACACGAAAAATTAAAAAAAAAGAATATTGGCTGGAATTTATACATATGGCAAAACTGCACACAAGAACTATAGAGTGTACCAATCACAATGACGACAGCAAAAAGAAAAGAAGCTACAACCAAGGATAGACAGCCAAATATGCCTTTATATAAAAGGAATGACAATTCAGAATGGCATGCAGCTGAGTGAATTTTACTCTACACTAACATGAATTGGTTGTGCTTCCCAATAATGTAAGGAAAATTATGCATTACAATATTAAAGATTGATTAAACATCATACTAAAGGAATTACTGCCCAAGTTTGTGGCAGTGAGTCAGGCTAAGGATTCCTCAGCACCTTCATATGCAGGGCAATGCGGCATATTGTATAGTCATCCAAATCATGAAGGGCGCAGCATACTGTACAGACAATGTTTATGTCAATTTGCACACATCATAATATGCTACTCACAATTTCACTTGGAAGTGTTTCCACATCCTTGAAGGGGGTTTCAACCTTGTTGTTGTCAACATCCAGGATAACCACTTCACCGAGCTCAGTTTTAGACACCCTCTGGAATTTAGCAGAAACCATCAAGTTATTTGCTAACAGTAGGAAATGTAAATGCACCCAATGTCACAAAACTTTCCATATCAAGTGTGAAATGACTAGATGCCCCTTAGGTGGCGATGTTACTAACAGGAGCTACTGGTGGCTGTCCCAGCAGGAATCTTGCAGGTCACAAAGAGTTGGTAGTTTACACTTCATCCGTCCACATCCTTGTTCCCTTCTTCGCGATTTTTTTTTTTTGACAGTAAACCTCAGCCCAACTTCATTATGAACATCTGTCATGTCAGTACAAATGGCTGTTAATCCTTGAAAAACAATGGGTCCTGTTTAAAAATTCAGTTTGAGAGCACACTGTGATAGAACAAGCATTTCCTATTAACCATAAATTGCCAATCCCACATGACAGACAGCATCTGCATGTCATTCATCTTGAAAGAGTTTAAGAGCATTGTCCCGAGTGACTTCCTGAGTATTTTGCCACAAAGGGTGGGCAGTGAAACTTCGTTAAACCGTAGTCGGCCGGAGCTCGAAAAAAGTATGCACCAAATGGCAGTACTGCTTAACCAAAATAGCATGAGATCGCCCACTTACCTGTCAAAAACGGAACTCAGAGAAAGTCCGACGAAATGGCAAAAAACATGCAGTAGTATTTATTTACTTTGTGCGACAAACATGTTATTTTCGCTTGATACCGCGGCGGCCTAGCAGTGACGACAGCGGCCTCAAACTTGCTGAAGCTGTGAGCCAGCTTTTCAGCCAGCCCCCTCTTCTCGGCAAACACTCGCATGGCTATTCCTCGTTGGCACTACATATTCTCTATGCACAGGCGCGGTAGTGTTGCAGAAGTCGCGGGGCACCTCTTCATTGCAGGGTGCTGTTCCCGTTGCGACGATTGCATGTATGAGGCTGACATGACGCGCAGCTTCTGCCACTGTCTGGCCTGAATCGCCTGTGCTGTCGCTTTCCATGTCGTCCTTATCCCTGTCGCTAGGCGACACTTCGGCAACAACAGAGGTAACGATGGCGAAAAGTCGAACCTTGTAGCCGACACCTCTTTACAGTCACAGCAGCGCTGCCAAGGAAATGCTGCTTCGCATTCCAAATGCCACACACCGTAGTCAACAGTAGATTACTTCGTGTGCCAGCACCGACTTCGTATCACTTTCGATAACACGAACGATGTCTAATGTTTCTTCTATGCTGAGCACCCAGAGTCTATTTTATCCGAGCTTCAGCATGACGCGAGTCCTTGTTTGTACGTTTAGAAAGCACGTCAATTTCCTAACTTTTTCTTTTCTGTCATGCGCTGCCACTATGTAGGGATACAGGGAATTTTTTTCACGCGCCTATCTCTCTCAGTTTTAGTTGCATGGTTTGTTTTAGCACTAGTTTGCTCCCGCACATCTATATAATGCGCGCGCACCAATGCGCTCACGCATTGGCGCACGCGTGGGCGGGCGGCTGTTTGGATTTTGTTTCGTGGGCAGTTTCGGCTTTTTGCGCTTGCGAAACTGATGGCTATCTCGTTCCTGATTGCTCAAAAGGCGACCTTTTGTTTCTCGCTCATTTAGTGCTCACAGGGGTATGCATAGGAAGGATGCCACCGTGCATGCGTTTCCGTTTCTTTTCTTTTTTTTTAAGACTGGCGAAAACTAATCGCCCTAGCTGGTTGGCGATAAGATGAAGATTAGTGGAAGTTTGTCACATGTGTTGCTTTTTTTTTTTGATGGGCACATAACCAAACAGTTTTCTTGAGTGCACGCACCTACGCAGTTCAATTACGCTATGGACATACGTATTAGTGTAAGAGCAGGAACATTTGAGGCTTGTGAAATATTCTCCTGTGCGGATTTTCAAAGCCTTAAACTATGTGCATAAAAATGCATAAAATTTGTAATTCTGATAAGTTTATTTTCTTTTTTATTTTTGTTATTCATGTATGAAGAGTGCATATATACCAACGCAAAAGATTTTTTTCTCACTTTACGGTCACCCTAGAAAAATTACGATACATTTTTTTCGAAATAAGTCCCTAAGAAGAATCAGAATCTGCAACAAAAAAATCGACCCTGGGCGGTCGCATATGGCGAAAAAATCGACCCTCAAAGGGTTAACGCACAAATGCACAGGGCGCTTGGAGGTCATTGTGCTGATTTCCGAGGCTTGTTGTTCTGCCGGGCCACCCGATGGAAATGACGCACTGCCGTGTTTGCGCAACAACAAGTGGAAACACTAAGTGTTAACCAATATATGTACGCAATAAGCTGGTATGGTTTATGCGGATACAAAACAGATTATGTTCAATGGCCGCTGAGTCGGGGATTTGACTTTACTACTTTTAATATGAAACTACTGTTTAAGCAGGTACGGTTTAACGAGGTTTTACTGCATCATGTGTGCAGTGTGTATTAATCATGGTAAGTTGCAATGTTGCTGATAAAAAACTAATAAATTTGAATGCACAAATGCATGCACCATAACTTAAGAAAATGTAACTTGTCCAAGGGTCCTTTGTGGACTATACTGTGTGCTATATGGCTAACACAACTTCTAAGGCAATACAAATAGTAAAATAGGAGGAAGAAAGCTACTCACTGCTAGTGTAACTGCAGGAACACCAATAAGGAATGGCATTGGAGCACTGGAAAAGAAAAAAAAATGAAAAACATATACGCTAAATGAACTTCTGTAACACCAAAGCCAGATCAATCTACATAACTATTTCAATCAAATTATGTGCTGCTGTAATTTGTTTCATCCTTTGCTATTGTCCCTTATGCTACCACACTGACACTGCCACAAACATCTCCCGGTTAATGTATTTGAAGCACTTTTAAAGTGCAGTGCATTCATAAACAAGTGAAAGGTGACAATGTTACGCAAAGCTGGAAGAAAAGCTGTATGCATAGACACACAAGAAATACTCACTGGTGTGCTGATGTCCCCAGTAGCATCACTAGTGTTGCTCAGTTTTTCCATAAAAGAATACTTGCTGATTTAGATATAAAGCAAACAGTATTATGCCAGTTTCAGCCAATATCTAAGTACTGTTATTAATTAAAAGGGAATTCATCTGTGTCAGAAATTTCTATTCAGGACCATTGATAGTGACTCCAGTAATTGAACAGGCTCCAATACTACACCGACATTTTCAGCTTAGACTGCACTACTGTTGAAGACAAAAACATGAACTATGGCGAGTAGAAAGTATTTTAACAAACCTGAGGTAATCAAGAAGATGATTGGGAAGAACAGGGATATATATGTGCTGCCTGTAATAATAAAAAAAAAAGAACAGTAGTGAGAAAAGTCAACAGTGAGACTCCAAGGGGAAAAAAATATATTTTTAAGAAATCAGCAGGGACAAAGTACCCACGTTTTATACAGTCATCAAACACATCCATGGTTTGAAGTTGAGATCCAATCAAAGAAGCAAGCAATGATTGCACCAATGCCAGTATTTCACTAATGCCAGTATGTGCACAAACGAAATAGTTCATGTTAATCAGTATTTTTTGCATTGCGTCTGTGGTAAGCTTAACAAAGGTCTAAAATTATCAGCTTAAAGAGTTCCACCTTAGCTGAATAACACCTAACAGCAGTCAGGCACTGTATGCATGCTTCTGAAACATTGAACTCTATAAACTATGATAAGTTGATAAGGTTTTTCTTTAAAGGAATGTGCTTCAAATGGGAATATTCACACTTTCAGGTATGGCAACAGACACATTATGAGCTGAAAATAAAGAAAAGAGGACTTCATTCACAGCATACAGTTATAGAGTGGCTCTTCCTCATCCCGACGAAAACAACAATCCAAGACATAGAAACCCTACGTCTTTGCTGAGCACTATGTACACACTCTAAACACAGTACAAAGGAGCCACAAACCATGTACACAGTAAAGTTTTTTGCCATACCGGCAAAGAGTAATTCGCTACAAATTCAAACAAGGATCAACATTACTCACCACTCCATGGGATAAATAAGAGCATTTGCTGCCTGAACACAGGCACTTAACCTGCTGAGGCGTCTTGAAGTGATCAGAATTCTTCGCTCATGTAGCATGCTACATAGGTAACAAAGGCAAATGTGTGAGCTGCTTCATCAGCAATGCACAGTAAACTGAACATACTACATATCTTAGTCTAAACCATTATCAGACAACTCTGTATTATACAAAAAGAACACAGCCAGAATAGTGCCACCCAAAAAAACTAGGGAGGGACTGAGGTATGGTGGAATAGAGAAATGACGAAAACTTGTAGATAGATACAGATGATAAAAAAATAACATACCTTGCAAACAACACAATCATATTTGTTGCATCAACTGCATTGAAGTATTCCGTCAGATTTCTCTGAAAGGAGACAATGCAAGGCTTATTTCAAAGGGAAAAGTCTCAGATAAGAAAACAAATTTATGTAAGAATAACTTGAACACTAAATAGCCTGAACAGCCACACCTAAGAAAGAAGCCTTTTCTGTTTATTTCATGCCCTTTTTTGTTCATATATTTAGTTTTGCAGCAACTCCTCCGAACAAAAGAACAAAGAAAAGCCTTCACAAATCAAATACTACTAACATTAAAAAGAGGACATCTGCCAAAGCTGCACAACAGGCTTGCCATGAGTGAAGATTATTTCACAAAATTTAATACTAAGCCCAGGCTAATTCTTCTGCAAATGAACCTTCAAGTGCAAAATAAATTGCAGTTATTTGTATCTCATTAACTTTCAAACAAATCATTTGATTAAATACCTAAATGAACACTCCATACATTAGTAGGAAAAGCTTGAATAGCAAATACTCACATTTTCAGGAATGCTCGGTAACTTTGTATGATCTGAACAGGCACACTGAAATGGCTGAAATTATTTTTCTTGTTACACACTACAGAAAGGCATATGACCACTGCTACAGGTAAAGCAGATTCTATTACTAGCATTTTTTGGAAGCAAGAAGCGTTTTTATGGACTATAATCCTGTTGTCGAGGCACATATAGTATGCTTTTCTACTTTTCTCGGTGGATATATATATATATATATATAGTAGGCAAAGAGGGTTTCTTCAGGCTACCTTTCAAACGTAAAGAACTTGAGTGGTGCTACAAGGTAAACAGAACAAGTATTTAATTTCGACAGTTTCGATCTTCGTCACGGTTTACAAAAAACCGATCTTCGTCACGGTTTACAAAAAAATGGCAGTTCGGCCGTGGTAGGGAAGACACCAGACCGGGTACCCGGTCGTTCTTACATACATCAATCCGAGAGGAACAGTTGTGATGTGATGTGATATATATATATATATATATATATATTGTCATGGTGCCATGAGAGGGACAAAGACGACGATCATTAACAAGACAAAAGAGATGACGTAGTGGGGCTGACCAAACATTTGGCCATACTGGTTGTACCGGCCATATCTTCTGCAGAGTAAACACGGTCCATTTAGCCTCATATCTCTGCACATTTCAATTTTGGTAGAGGCGCGGGGTATTGCACAAGACGGAACTCCACAGCAGGCTTGTCCTCAACCGTCCTACCATGCTGACAGACGACCAGGCTGCTGGGTTAAGCACATCGTCAGCACCCGGACCGTCAGCATCCGCGACACCGCAACCATCAGTGGTCTTGACCCATCCGTGCGACCCCTGCCTCTTCTCTGGTAACGGCACCGACAAATTTGACATCGAAGAGTAGCTTGGCACATACACGCGTCGCTGCACACAACCGATGGGACCCGACAGCGATGCTCACAAATCTTTTCTTCTACCTCCAGGGACCAGCATGCACCTGGCATGACACACATGAAGAAGACTTGACCAGCTGGGATGTATGCAAGCAAAAACTTCGCATTCTCTTGGGCAAGCTCGCTGGTCGCAAGTGCGCTGCTGCAAAAGACCTATCCTGTCTGGCTCAGACAGCTACCGAGTCGCACGTTGCATACATCCTTGATGTCCAAGCTCGTTGCCGCCACGTCGATGCCAGTATGCCCGAGGCTGACAAAGTGAGGCACATTCTGACAGGCATCACCGATGATGCGTTTAACTTGCTTGTTTTTGAAGACTGCTCGACGGTAGACGAAATTATCTGTGAGTGCAGACGTTTCGAAGACGCAAACAGCCACCGCATTGCCAGACAGTTTTTGCGGCTTCCCAAAACCGCCGCTACGTCGTCGTGCAAAGACGCTCATTCGGCTCCTCAATCGTCCACTACAGATAGCGTTGTCCTAATTGTACGGCACGAAATCAAGGCTGCGTCGCCATCTTCTTTCGCGCGCCCTTCTGAGGATACGCAATCGACGATCTCCCTCATCCACGCAGTTGTCCACGAAGAACTGGCCAACGCAGGAATTCAACCCGTGTGCTCCATAACAAGCCCTCCGGTTAGCCCTGCCCCTTTTCATCGACCTCCACCGACGTTTCAACGCTATCGAGATCCGGCCCAATGGGGAACACCAGACAACAAGCCCATATGCTTCCATCGTAGCGGGGTGGGGCACATTTCTCGCTATTGCCGTTTTCGTAGCCCCCGTTTTCGCGCTCCCCATTCTACTACCGCCACAATGACAACCGGCGCCAGCCATTTCATGCTCCAAATGACCAGACATACCATAACTGCGGCCCTTCAGCGTCCATCAGACGCTCGAGCCGTTCACTACCGCCGCACGATTGGCGGTCCCGCTCGCCCCTGCCCAGTCATTTTTCATCGCCTCACCCTTCTGTACACTCATCCCCGGAAAACTGACGGATGCAGCTCCCGGAGGTGACGCTGCATTAGACTCTTGACATGCAAATCATCTCCTTACCTTGCACACAGATCAGAACCTAATCGGCGTGGAAGTTGATGCCCTACCTGTCACTGCCCTGATCGATACCGGCGCACACATCTCGGTCATGAGTGCTGATCTCCGGAAGCGGCTCAAGAAAGTTCTCACTCCTGCTGAGTCCCGTGTTGTAGACGAAATTATCCGTGAGTGCTGACGTTTCGAAGATGCAAACAGCCACTGCATTGCCGGACAGTTTGTGCGACTCCCCAACACTGCCACTACACCGTCGTGTAAAGACGCTCATTCAGCTCATTAGTCCTGCGCTGATGGGGGCACTCCCACTGTGCTGGGAATGTGTGCCGCTTGTGTCACATCGCCGGTCGCCACACATCTGTATTGTTCCATGTGCTTGACCAGTGCCCTCCAACGTGATCCTTGGCCTTGATTTTTTATCTGACCACTCAGCTATGATTGACTACTCGACTGGTGTAGTCAAACGATTTCCTTGATGTTACTGACCTTACCGACATCGTATCGATCCAGCTCTGTTACGCCGACTTTGTTCACCTATCTCGGCAGGCACTGAGCTGCATCACTGCTGTGCCCAACCCTTGTATACCGGATGATGACTATGTCATCACTCCCTGTGTCAGTGCCTTACTTTCACAAGGCGTGTCGTTTCCTCACACAGTAGTGATCGTATCGGCTAACAAAACTTACCTTCCACTCCTGAACTTCGGATTCTGCCCTCAGGTACTACCTAAAGGGATCTCTCGCCACACTGTTCTCATCGCACAAGTACGACCTTTCTTCCCTCTCACTTCTTCCATCTTCCTCCTACTCTTCAGCCGCCTGCAATTCTCATTCCACCACGTCGCCTCCCGCGCACGACAACATTACCAAGGTGATAGCCCTCGACCTTACCCCCACACAAACCGATGATCTTCGTCATATGCTCACATCTTATTCCAACATTTTTTACCTTGGAGGTCGGCCTTTGGGACAAAGCTCCCTAATTCAGCATCGCATACATACCGGCTATGCACCGCCCATTCACAGATAGCCCTATCGCGTGTCACACGCCGAGCGACGAGTAATGCAAGAGGAGGTTGATAAGATGCTTACCAAGGGCATTACTGCACCATCGTTGAGCCCTGGCGATTCTGCATATATTACTGCCATCTGAACAAGATAACAAAGAAGGATGTCTATCCACTGCCACGCATAGACGACGCACTGAATTGCCTACATGGTGCGACGCATTTTTCATCAATAGACCTGCGCTCCGGTTACTGGCAGACTGCCGTCGATGACATGGACCGTAAGAAGATCGCATTTGTTACGCCAGATGGCCTTTATCAGTTTTGAGTCATGCCATCCGGCATGTGCAATGCTCCAGCCACCTTCGAGTGCATGATGGACATGCTCCAAGACTTCCTGCTCCAAGACGTCATCTTACGCCATGGAGCTCCTCGCCAGCTTCTCACAGACAGGGGCCACTACTTTTTATCTCAGGTTATTGAAGATCTACTTCTCTCTTGTGCCACGAAAGACAAGTTCCCGACAGCATACCATCCTCAAACGAACGGCCTCACTGAATGCCCTAACCGAACACTTACAGATATGCTCTCGATGTTTGTCTCCTCAGATCATCATGACTGGGACGTTGCACTTCCATTTGTGATGTTCGCGTCAAACTCGTCACGTCACGACACCGCTCTCTACTCCCCCTTCTATCTCCTCTTTGGTCGTGACCCGACATTGCCTATTGACACGCTCCTGCCAACTGCTCTCGCGTCCCCGTCTGAGGTCCCCGTCTGAGTATGCTCGCAACGCTATAGCTACAGCCGCCCAGGCATGCCAGATTGCCCACCGTCGCCTTCCTGAGTAGCAGGCAAGACAGAAGTCTGTTGTCTGTTTACGGTAATCGTCATCATGATGTCCAGTTCTCTGCCGGTGACCTCATCCTCCTTTGGACTCCTTCACGGCATGTGGGCCTATCGGAAAACTGCTCTCCAGGTACTCTGGCCCTTATCACGTCATCCGACAGCTCAGTGATGCGACTTATGAAGTAGCTTTAGCCGATGCTTCCCCATCGTCCACATCTACTGACATCGTCCACGTAGGTTGTCTCAAGCCATCTCATGCGGCCGCCATCTAGAAGGCACTGGGTCGGCGCTTTCGCCGCCAGGGGTTATGTCACGGTGCCACAAGAGGGACAAAGACGATAATCATCAACAAGACAAAAGAGACGATGTAGTGGGGCTAACCTAATGTTCAGCTGGCCATACTGGTTGTCCAAGCTAACGTCCAAAACTAGCAAGATAATGTGATAAGACATGCTGTAAAACAAAGTTAATAAAACCCTGAGCAATGAGCGAATAGTAATTTATCACCCTCACCTAATGGAAAGTAGGGAGAAAAGAGAATAGAACAACAGGATAGATTTAGGAAAGGGAGAAAAAAAAAAGGCAGACTTAAGTCATAGAAAAAGACAAGTGACCAATTTCCCCAAGGGTGGATCAATCTCATATGCCATCTATGAGACGCAGAGGCCAAGATGGAGTACTGCCTTTGTTGATGAGCCTCAAATACCTAACACACTCAACATCAGCTCAACCACAAGGTTTTTCTTTTCCTCTATGTCAGACACTACTGGGCAATGGTGTTTTGAAGCCCCACGTGCTTGGCTACATGGTGCCACAGTACACCAAAACATGCACACTACAAACAAACCTTGAAGGTTTCAATAAATGCAGTCTACATATCAACATGTTAACCTATCGGCAATTGTTAATGTGCCTTTCTTGTGTCTAAACACTATTTTAAAGAAATATTTTAGTTCATACACTGTATAGTAAGAGAAGTGATGAAAAAATTGAATATCTTGTTCAAGTTGTACACGTGGCACTAAGCACCACATAAAGCCCCACATGTAATTCCTTT
This sequence comes from Dermacentor albipictus, assembly GCF_038994185.2. Lineage (NCBI taxonomy): Eukaryota > Metazoa > Arthropoda > Arachnida > Ixodida > Ixodidae > Dermacentor > Dermacentor albipictus. The sequence continues at coordinate 93,104,789 of NC_091821.1, forward strand.
ATTATCACAAGTTTTCATAATGTGACATATCAAGAACTGTGTCCCTTTGGTTTGCATGCTGGGGAAAAAAAATTAGCAAGAAAAAAATACACTTACGTTTTTATCCGTGTCGTACACAACCTTTAGCTGAAACCCAGGTTCAGGAACCGATGTGTTATAGAGAGATTCCAAGAAGTGACCCATCAGACTAGACTGAAAAGGAATGCGGTATGATGGCTGTCACAAGTAAAACATGTGGGAAATCTACATAGTATTACAACGTTAGTAAAGCAAGAGAAAAATCTTTGCTTACATCTTCTTTGTTGGCTAGTTCTGCGATCTGGTTGAGCACCTTGTAGAATGTTTCGTGCCAGGGCAAGTAGCTAGAAGGAAAATCAAAATGATCAAGTGAAAAAGAGAAAGAGAGAAGGTGTGAGGCATAACAAAGTGCTAGGAACCACATCTTAATTCCATGATCTTCTTAAGGGGTCCGCAGCAGCTTTTATGAAAGATGCAAAATTTAAATGGTGTCAAAAGCCATCCCCTTAATAATCCTTTTTTTGACAAAGAGCTTCTGAATGCACCCTGTATGAATAAAGTTATCAGCAATCTAATACTGCCACTGCCACAACCACATGGCCTTGTCTTGCTTTTCATAATTTAAACTGCACTTGAAGCTATGCCACCACATACAAGCAGAATTGTGCTTGTCATGATTCACCCATCATTGGGTCAAGTTTTCGTATCAGTATGACAGTGACATGTGCCGCCTGGTCTTGGAGACTATAGAATTGGCCCAATGGTATCGCCATCTCCAACCAGATGACAACGCCACCCTGTCAGTAATATTTCTGCACTTTTGCTTCTGCCAGAGACAGTGCTTAGACATAACACCTACATAAATCTGGACAATAGCCATCACGCTTATCTGTGTGTTGGAATACACACGAAAAGTGGTGGGGAAGTTGAAAACAAGATCAGGAGGTTTATTCAATGTAACTGAAAACTCCCTGCTGCTAGTACAGGAATAATATTAGACTAGGTGCTTATGACACTATTGGTTAGCAACTGTGCAGCATTGTTTACTATATAGTCAAAAAGTGTTGCTGGGTCCCTTTTATTCTCACTTTGATTGCGAATACTTTGAAAATGATTTTAGCACTTAAGTAGAGGCTGAGAAGTGAGACACTGATAAAATGTTAACAAATACGAAAGGGCATGCATACAAATAATGACACCTTCAAAAAGCAATCGAAAGAGCTTGTTATAGTTGACCCACAGGGAACTGCTAAAACTTACTGATATCCCAGCAACTGATAACTCAGCAGCATTAATATTCATAATGTGCACTTTAAAGCTGCCATACAAAGCTGGACACATGATGGAATAAATTCCACGGATGAGCATTACACGGCTCAACGCCGCCCAATCACACCGCACACATGGACGACGCCAATAAGCTGCTGGAGGCGCAATTCGTTGCTGTTGGAGGCACAATTCGTTGCTGTTGAGCCAAGTCATGCTTATCCACAGAATTTGGTCCATTGTGTGAATCCAGCTTAAAGAGCTTGCATCTGATGCATGGGGACGAAAAAGCATACTAGCCTTTATTTTAGTTGTTGAACCACTGTTTAGCCTGGTGAACTGCTGTTGCTTGGCTATATTTGGTTCGGCTAGACGAAGAAACAACTCATGCAGGCGAGCGCACGAGCTGAGACCCGGCAATGTAGCTACGCGGCCGCAAGCGAGCGCACGAGTTGAGCCTCCACTTTTGCAGCTGTTATGACGTCATATGGTAGCTACGTGGCCGCGCGCGGTGCAGCAAGGAAGAGCATGGTTGTGCAGCTAGTATGCTTCGCATAATAAATGCTATCAACTATTATTGTGCCTTATTCTACATTAGGCGAACATGATTAGGAACATATGACATACAAGTCCAACATGCCTAAGAAACAATTAAGCACATTCTCACTAAGAGAGTTGGGCTAGTTGGTGCTGTTGCTTTTGTGACATAGTTATGGAGAACAAAGGCATGTTTTTCTATAATTTAGAAAAATTATTAAAACATTTTACTTGCCCTTTACAAACTGTGGCTGGTAAGCTTCTTTAGTATTTTTTTTTTAATGATACTGGGCCAGAAGTTTTCACAAAATGATCTACGCACACTACGTGCACATTATAGCCACCATGATGCAACTCACCTTAAAAGCACAAAGCAGGTCTGAGAGTTGGGAGCATGACGACAATAGCCGAACGTCCATTTGCTGTCAATGCTCGTCAACACAAAGCTGAAGTGCTGCACTGCAGTGCTAGAAATAATGAAAAGCATGTGACTACAGTTTAAAACATAACTATGTGTATTCAGATTAGTGAACAGCTTGAAGATCTACTAAACATACAATTATTTCCCCATAATTTCAAAACATTTTTCCAATATACATATTCATAATAAACCACATTGTTTTAGTTGTAGTTCCTGAGCTATAATTTTTTTTTTTTCTGGGAAAGAATTTATATTACTACTGCTAGGCCAATTGCACTGTTGCAGCTCTGCGCCGAAACATTTAGCCTCTTTTAAGCAAAAAAAAAAAAAAAGAACGTAGACAACAATTTACACCAACATGTGAATAATTAGTTAAAAACTGTCAGTTACATTCTGACTGATTGATTGACTCACAGAGCTTAATTTCCCAAAGCAACGCTGGGGCTATGGTGACACCGAAGTGGAGGGGCCCCTGATCAGTTTTGACCATATGGGGTCCTTTAACGTGCATCTAAATCCAAGTACACATTTTGTACTTAGCCCCCATCAAAATGCGGCTGTTGCGGATGGGAACTGAACCTGTATTTTACATTTTGTTTTGCTAACATTAAGGCATATGTTATATCATACACAGAGTCAAGTTGCAAAATTCTTACCCTAATGCACATTTAATATAATTTTGTCTAATTTCCCACTGAATCCATGTTACTACGCAATAAAAGACATGAACCCCACTGAAAAGCAATGTGCTCACAATAAAAATTTCCAACACTAGGCTAGTCATGGGTATTCATTTCAACTTCAGCACATGAATCCTGAGAGAATACGGAATGACATGTTTCCAGAGTACTCAAATATGCAGCAATAAGAAAAAAATGAAGAGCTTTTATGCTTCCAATTATTTCACTGGTTATAAGGGGAGGTTAGCAGCCTGGGGGCTAGAAAATCTCATGGCATGTTTCGAGTCTCTGGCAGTGTACTTGAAGTTGTTGAAATGGTGGTAGGATGGCAAAGATGTGTCAAAGAGACCACTACAAATCACTCTGGACAAGCTCTAACAAACGATAGTGATCTTGTGCTGAGGAGATGCCGAAAAATAATCAGCCAGTAAGGTCTTGTTTTTTTTTTCTGTTTGCCATCTGATATGACTCAGCATGTGAAGTTTACGAGAAAGAGTTGACAAAAAAGAAAGGCAAACAACAAGAGATACCATTTTTCTTATTTTCAGTTCTCTGCTCCCCCTAGAGCACCCACAGCTTCTCTATTCTAACTAGCATGGTAACAAGGAGAACAGCAGCTACTTTGTGATATCAATTTACTGTGTCATGAAATATAAAACACAGCCACCAGATAATCAGCACAGACTATCACTAGAATATAAGCAATGAGTATAGTCATGATAAAATAAACAAGAGCACACACCAAAAAAAGGGGAGTGGGCAATAGCTCTACCTCATTAGCACTTTGATGTTTAAAACAAAACTCACTGCTGCTATTCTGGAGACATGCCAGTAATCTTCTCAGAAAAAAGAAACAAAAAGAGCACATTGTCATGTTTACAGCTGATGCAGTTGCTGGCACAACAGTGATAGGAAAAGAAAAGGCCAAGGAAATTTAGCTACTTATATCACTGGTTAGTACTGCCCCTGCACAAGTGCAATGCTATATGGCTTCTGGCAATCAGACAAGCAGATACAAAAAAAAACTTACTGGTTGTGCACAAATGGCACACCTGCTTTCTGATCACATGGAGGTTAATTATAAAATAAGACATCCATAGAGAAGTCATGAAGCTAACCGAAGAACAAAATGTTTTCAGTTGCCTGTACTTCTATGCTGTTGATGCTGCTAAAAATTAAGTGAGACAAAACACACAATGTTATATCAGTACAGGAAGCCAATAGACAATGAAGCCACAGAAAGAAATGGAGAAAAAAAATTCCTTTTTCATTGAACTGTACAGTAAGTTACAGGCTTGAGGGTAAATTTACAATAAACTTCATATTTGTGGTTATAGTGGCAGATGCAGGACACTCACCCATGAAACTGCAGATATCATGCAGTATGTGATCTCAGATGTACCCACAAACCTTCTTATACCACATTAACACATCAAGACTGCGAGGGCCAAGATTTTCATTATGCAATGAGCAATAGGGGTATTGAGGGGCTCAAGCCCCTGTTATGCTCATTAATTAAGCATTACTTAAATAGGCCCCACATTTGATTTAAGCATGTGTGAAAGTCCTGGGCACCATGCCTAACAGGCATGGTGCCCAATGTTAGGCATGGTGTTAGGCAAACTAATTTTGTATATGACTTGGTGAAGCTTGAACGAGTAAAGTCTAAGTAATGTCTACTATACACCAATTAAAAAAATTTTAAGGGGCAACAGGGCACGACGTAGTGCCAAGTCAGAACTCCAACTCACAGCTGCTTATTTTAGCAGTTTATGCACAGAACGCAGCTATTTTACCATGAACAAAAAAAATAAATAAATAAAAAATAAACAGAATAATTGACAAATTTATTGGGATGGAAACAGAAGCTGCTTTTTGTTAATTACTGTCTGTGCACTAATGCGCGTCACCTCTGCAATGGGCTGGAGAAGCATTATAACTCATATCTTACCCCTTACACCCTTTTGTAGCAGCAGTTAAAGGGTGGACTACAGCTGTAATCGATGACAGAAGACTGGGCAGTTTGAGGACAACCTCTTTAGCGAGTCCATGGCAAATTCCACATGTGTCAGACGACCAGGTTTCTCAAGGTTTCCAAGCATGCAAACTGACTAAATAGGTTGTCTACAAGCCACTTTCTCTGTCACTGTTAACACCTTGGCTGAACTTTATCAAATGCCAATGCATCACAAGAAATTATTACGACCAGAAGACATGAGGATTTCCCAAACTATCTAATAAAAAAGAATGACCCTCAGTTACAATATCTGAGAAGAGATTTTGTCACATCTACGTTGAGATTTTACCTACTGAATTCCAAGTTCTCTGGCTTTATGTGCCAAAACCATGATTTGATTATGAGGCACACCGTGGTGGGGGAACTCCAGATTAACTTTGACCACCAGGAGATCTTTAATGTGCCCCCAACGCATGGGACATGAGCGATTTTGCATTTCGACCCCATCGAAATGCAGCCATCACCGCCGGAATTTGATCCCATCACCTCGTGCTTAGCAGCACAACACCATAGCCACTAATCCACCGTGACTGGCGAGAGATTTTACCTACTAGTCAGCCATTCATCATTCTTAGTTCTTGCTGTTCGAAAGTCATCATGTAAACTTTCTAGATCTGAAACAACACTGTTGTTAGCCAGCACTCTGTTGCAGCAACTCGAATGCACAAACTATTTTTCATATCTTGAGAACAGTGATGTTAGTCCAGTCATACAGAGGCACTAAAATGTTTGTGGCCACAGCCAGTTGATTGATGCTCATTAGAGTTTTAATGTTAGAACCACATAAATTCCACAATATATGCCAGATTAGTAAAAGCAATCTTCCCCCTTATGGAATGCAACTTTTGAATCAACTAGGGAGTAGCTTCTCAGGCTAGTGTCTTTGCCTGTCTGGCCATTGCAAGCGCCAATGCCCCCTACTGTGCCACTTCCTGATATCGGCTATCACATGCAAACTAGAGATGGACAAAGAGTCATTCCTGTCATGCCTTGTATTATTAAATTGTCACAATGCTGAATTATACACACATACAAAAGACTAATAGAAGCTGCAGAGCACCCACTTAGAATCAATAATGTAAACTGATGACATGGGGATCTTTTATATTAATTTGGAAACAAGAATTGTACAAACAGTATATTCATTACCTATAGCATGGAAACCATTCATAACTTGGGTTTAAAATTCCAGAAGTACAACAAGTGATTATGATTATTCCAGCTAACAGCTTCTGCTTTTACACCCAATTCATCTTTATTTTTTGTCATTAAATATTCACTTGTCATTTGAAACTCATTTCTTCACTTATCTACCTGTAGCACCTCACAATATCTAAGGTAGAGAAATTACACAAGATGTGCGCATGAACATGACGTAATGACTCATTAGTATAATGACTAAAAAAAGAAACAAAAGTGGTCTCAAAGCAGCTGGGTTTTTATAGAAAAGTGTTGAAAACAAAAAGTCCATGTCCAAATGCATCCATTATTGAAAACCTGAGAAAACCCACTGTGTACATGTGAAAAAGCTCAAGTGTGCCCATAGAACCATGCCCCTGCGAAAATATATACCAAGGATGCTAACGCAGCTTGCAGGCTATGAAGGCCCAAAAAAAGAGAAGCGCTAGATGAAAGTGTGCCTTGCATCCCTAGTCTTCACATAACAGAGCACTGCGCATACTTATACACTGCACCAAGATGAAGATATAATAATTGCACATAAATGCAACGGGACAAGCAATATTGTCCAGTAATACATGACATTACTGCAGAATCTCAGGGGCTGTGTAGTTACATACAGAAAGCACTATAAAAATGATTCAGTGTTACTAAATCCAGGTAGGTTCTTCATAAGAAAACAACAGTATGTAGCTACACTTCAACAATATGTGGGCGCTTCCAACAGGAATTATATTATGCCACACTGGGCTTCGGGACAGGTTCCACAAGTTAGCCACCAGAAGGCACCAAATGCAAGTGCAATTTAACTACTGCCACCTCCAAGCAGCTATGGGTTGTATGTGGGCCTTTTTTTTAAACAGCAGTTCAAGGATAAAAGGTCATTATTTTAGAGCTGCTCGAAATGAAGTCACTATCTAGCTACACTGATGAAAATTGGTAAGGAATCTCTCTCTCTTTTTTTACTGCCTATTCCCTGAAACTGCTTGAATTCAAAACTACAATATTCAAGCCGTTTTTCTTCAGTTCTGCTTCAGAGACCAAGCTTAACAGGTTTTCTTTTATTTTTTTCAGTGGCTACTGCTCCATCTTTAACTCTTTCTGAGGTATAGAGCAAAAGAAGTAATGGCAGCAGCCAGAAGTAAGGCTTTGCATAGTTCAGCATCCTGGTGACCACATAGGTCACAAAAATGCCCCACAGAGTGCCATGACCGATTGTTCTTTTGATGCAAGCACACAAGCCCCAGTTTTTTCTCTTGCATTGCACCTATTATCAACATCGAAAAAGTTTGCATACTTTTAAATTCATTCATTAATTAAATTCTGGGTTTTTACATGTCAAAATTATCTGATTATGATGCATGCCGTAATGGAAGACTCCAGACTAATTTTGACCACCTGGGGTTCTTTAACGTGCACCTAATTCTAAGTACATGAGCGTTTTTGCATTTTCCCTCATTCAAAATCCGGCTGCCGCGGCCAAAATCGAGCCCACGACCTCGAGCTCAGCAGCGTAACGTCATAGGCACTGGGCTACCAAGACAGGTACACTTAAGATCTCACAATATTGATATACAAATCTAACCCTAAAGAAACCTTGTATTTAATATTTAATTTGTATATCCTTACATCAGGAGTACCCAGTGACTTGTAGAACACTTTCAAAAAGCAGGGACACTGCTATATGTCACAATAAAGCTAGTTTGCGAGTGCAGAGTTAAAAGTTTCACTTCACATTATTCACAACATCACTTACCTGGTAAATTCACAAGGGTAGGCAAACTCTGGTACAGATTTTAACACCTCCTGAAATAAGTGCAAAACAATTTCTTCCAATACAGGCAAACAGGTCTGACACAAGCTGATCAACCTATGGAAGAGATTCAGACACTCACGTCATTGTTATAAGAATCCGGAAATTTCTGCACAATCCATGCACCTGCAATGTTTAAAATTTGTCAGCAGAAAGATTCTTAGAAGGCTGTCACCAATGACAAAAAAAAGCTGCAAATGGCAGGTGTATTTTCACGACACCTTAGGTCATAACACACTCTATCCAATGCGGTTGAATAACCTCCTAAATAAGATGAAGTACCTATTTATCATTCAACTATTGCAACAATTGCAAGTCAAAGACAAACTTACATTTCTGAGCAATTCTACTTTATAACCAGAACACAGTACTTGCTAGTACCAATGAAACAAAAGTAGTCTAAAATAATTAAAGACAAGCTAACTTTGGCTTGGAAATAGCTGGTTATGGCATATTTTGCTTGACATACATTTGTTGTCCTCATTATCCATTTACCCACCACTGTTAGTAAAATTGTAATCCAGTGTATTTGCCGAGTGCCACAACTAACAGGTTACTGCCTGGAAAAGCAAGCATAGTTCATAAATACAAAGCAGCTGCTATTATGAAGCTGGTTAAGCTAACAAATGTGTGCTTTATCCTCATTAAATGAACTAATTAACTCATGGTGATAAATGCATTTAACATTGCAAAGCAACACAGAGCCAGTGATAGATTTCATAGTGGAGGGCTCAGAATTAATTTTTACCACCTGAAGGTCTACCGTTCACCCACAGCACATAAGCCAGCATAAATTTCACAGCTACGCAATTTACAACTCACATCGGCCTAAATAGAAGCCACTAGGGGCAATTAACCAGAAATTTAACCGGTCAGTTTTAACATCTGTATAAATCACATTTTGCCACTTATGCATTTCTTGAAGCTGTTAGAACATGCCCCCTCACACAAATGAACACTCATAAAAAATACATCATGAGCCGTGTTGTGGCAGAGCTGAATTTTAACAGGCCACCGCTACAATTTCCGGTATGTTTATCACAACAGGAATCAACATAGTTAAGGCCAGTTTCAATGATCGTTTCGCTAAGCGAATATTAAAATCATAAAACAAAATACAGCTGCGTAGGAGCCGGTAATAACTGCAGGAATACACATTAGCTAATGCATAGCGGCAGAAAGTGATATTTTCGCATGCAGTAGCGTTTTGAGCCGGCTCGAGGTCATTTCATCCAGAGATAAAATAAACCAGGCGCACAATAAATTCTACCAAGAAGAGAGCCATGCAACAACAAAGAAGATAGCGGCAAGAAAATGAAACACTTACTTTCGTTGCCATTCCTCGGTATAACAACTTCGCAGAAGCATTCAATTATTTTCGACGGCGAGTCCCTGCGTGGGTATCGAGGGTCGTGGATCAGTTAAGTGTCACCTAACTAGATCGCCGTATCACGCCTACATGCGCCAACCACGCGAAACAATACCATTTAAACGATGTTCCGAGACAGAACAGAAATCTGGTACACTGATTCATACGTGCCGATGAGCACAAAAATTTAAGACGTGAATTATCAAACGGCTGTGACATACATAAACAGCTGGAGAACAACAACGGCAACGAGTCACATCTTAAATTTATGCGTTCACAATTAGCAATGGCTAATTTGAATAGCAGCACGCGAATGCACGCGATTTGATACATTAATTGGGGTGACATGACCTAGAAATAAACAAACAGAACCTACGATGGGGAGGCATCATCGTTCACAGCCACTCCTCCGCACGTCGGCAAACAATAAAAGAAAACAATTGCGTACTTACCGTATTCTTGAACCCATTTTTTATGCAGCTTGAGACTTGTACCAGCAATGGTGTTAGTGAATCTGCTTATTATAAACTTTCGATCGCCCCTCAATCGGTAGTACGAGAATTTAGCCATCCTAGCCCAACGGCTAGCGCCATGATAGCAGCGACAACGAGCACTGGTTCCAAGAGTGAAAATCCATATAGTCAACTTTATAGCGTTTAAATAATAATTATACTATTTCATAAATTTTTACACAATAATAAAATAATATCGTAGTAAGCGCTAATTTGAGAGAATTTGAGAATACTTTTCATTTCTGAGCGCTGGCCTTCAGAGTTTCTGTGGCTATGGCATGGCGGAATCCGTCTGCTTCGAAATTGTTCGTTTAGGCTGCATCGCAGGCTGTGTGCAGCTAGTATGAACATTTTTAGTTTGCTTGCTTTAGATTTCGCGAGTTGTGAAGGCTTCAGTGGCCTATATGATTGTTGCCTGACATGATGCTATGATACAGCATAGCTGTCGTGAGTACGGGCATCCAGCCGGCCAAAATTGTTGCATTCCGAAGCAGCTGTGTTCAGATTTATCAGAAATGCTAGCACGAACGTTGGCGCGTCGGTGTCGCTTAACGCGGTGTTTCTGGACTAGTGCAGAAGAAGAAAGTAATCCTGGCCCGAAGACCGAAGAGGAGCGTCGCCAGAGGACAGCGGAATACAGAAAGATCTTTCTTGACATAGATGCATCTGTTTGTTTGGGTCGTCTGTCTGAAAAAGAAAGACAAGTTCATGAAGCACATAAACTTGCTGTTCAGGTAAATGTTGGGTTTTCACCACAGTGTACTCGCGCCTCTTAGGCCGCTACAGCCAAGAGCACAGTCCACCTTAAAATAAAGGAAAGTTTTTCAACGACCGAATGCACGCGCTTTCGCAGCCGGCAGGTGCTATAAAAGTATGAGCCCCTTCATGAAATTAAGCCATGCGGCACAATGATGTGTTTTATTAGAACATCCAAGTACGTGTAAATTACTGATTCCAGAAAGCACTGAAAATCTTGCCGTGCCGTCTCATATACTGTGCACACGATCCACAACACAAAGTGCATTGTGTTGTGGTACGTGCTCGTCAGAAGTTTGAGGTTTATTCACAGTCCTCTAATGTTTACACGGTTTGATCATGATTGAATCCATGGCCTTAAAGGCTAGTACGGGTTCACGCATATAAGCAAAACAATATAAGTATTTAGATATTTACATGCAGCGCACATCAAGGATGTATACATCCTCGATGTATAAGTGGTATAGCTGTATAGGCTGTTCGGTTTGTAAGATAATCAGGTGAACTGCGCTGACACGAGAGAGTTTGAAAAATGCCGGTACAGTGGAGATGCAATTATAACCACAGTAGTAGAGACGTGGATGGAGTGCTTCAATTACTAGGCTACCTAAAGAAAGTCCTTACAGTAATATAACTCTAAGCAGTGCTGGTACGTAGCGGCACCTTGTGGCAGTTTGTTCAAATACGATGTGTCAAAAACGTCTTTGTGTTTGTTTATTTAAAAATGCCTTACAGGCCCCTAGAGACATTGCATAAGGGGTGGATGATCATGCTGTTCTTCGTCGAAGGAAAAGAAAAGCGCCACATATCTCCTTGTGCACGGTGTGACCCAGTCATCATATGATGCTACCCTTATAGATTGGGCGTGTTTTTCCCTGAGGTTGGCTGTCGCAGGACAGGACCAGATCTGATGTTTGAGATTGACGTTGATCACAGGGCAGTTGGGGCAACCCAGTTGTGTTCCTCCCCGAAAGCTCGGAACATCCTTTGCAATGGATGCCTTGGTTCTTGTCTTGGGGATTTGTGCACTCTTGCTGAACTAAATGTTACCTGGTGGTGTTACCACTGTGGCTGCACAGGTCTGCGTTACTGGTATTAGTACACAAATGTTCAATTATATGAGTTCTAGTCGTAACCGTAGGCATACAGAAGCCATAAACACGGCTTGTGGTGAAATCCCTGAGTGATGTATAAATGTTATTTGTGCAGCAACTTTCCACCTTCTTTTCAAAACACTGGACATGGTTATATTGTGCAGTCAAATCAAGGGATTGTGCTGATCATAGCATTCACCATATTTCTTCTTAAATGTTGTGGCTTCATTGCAGCTTTATTGCTTTCTATTTCATCCTGGTGTACATGCCACAGTTACGTAAAGCGATAACGCTCCAAAAGCTAGGTAGGGCTGCAGACAATTGTGGACAAAAGAGGTGCAAATTCCGCCATTTTTTGTGCCTCGTGGTAGCAGTGCCAAGGAAATAGACTGGTTCTTTTTGATTGCCAACAAGTGTTTGAAACTAGGTGTTCTTTACTTTAACGCTTTTGTTATCGTGCCTATTGAAATCAAGCAATTCGATAGACACTTTTTCTATACATTATTATACATTTCTGTTCAGTTCTTCTACTAGCAACATCATGCACCCTCAGAAATGATGACTGAACTTTAGCTACTTATCAGATTTGACAATTTTTGGCACATTGGGAGTCAGAAAAATACAACTTTCACTGGAAGTATCATCGAGATTAGCCTCCGATGCTCCCAGCACGTCTTCAATAAGAAGACTCAAAGTTAGTGCTTCGATCCATCTGTCAAGGCAATTTTTAAATGACAGCAGCAGCGAAGACATAGAAGCTTCTCTCGGTATGTCATTTTTCTGGTCATATGTATAGATGTTTTAACGATGTCTCAAACAATGGTAGATGCTCATGAGTGTGTGTTATTTTGATAATTTTGTTTGAGTAATATCAAATGCAACTTTATTTTACCCCTTGTGTGTTGCTTTTATCCATCAGCGCTTCGACAGTGTATGCAGAAATGATATGCAATCCTTCCTGCCATGTAAGGTTTTCATGCACACAAGAGCCCGCAGTCCATTACAGACCAACCTTCAACCAAAGCTTGACTAGCTGTCTAAGCTCTTACATTTTGAACACCGCCTCTTCAAGTGCTGTTATTCATTAATGTACAATATTGTGCGCAATTCTTCATTACTGTACAGCACTGCACATGAACTGGACAATGCATATGGAGGCTCTAGCACTAGCTGAACCTACACTAGACCCGCTTGCTTGCCCAGAAAAGCTAATCAAACAAAATAAAGTATGAGGATTCCTCTGCATGCTCCCTGACGTGAAAACCATTGCTTGGCAAGCTTAAAGAATGCATTAAAGCAGGAACCATGTACTTGCTTCAATGAGTAAAAACAAATGTTCCCTGCACAATTAGAACCTACCCGTTTTCACATTTGCAATGCTACTGCTTTCGCACATAATCACTATGGCTAGTATTGATGTCAATAAATCTGTGTAACAATTTTTTTTTTTTGCAGGGTGTAACTTACAAGAGTTGCGATCTAGGAGCCAAATGAATATTTTGTATAATTCAGATTTTTTTACTGTAATTACTTGTATAAAAAATAGCACATCATAACTTTTTTTCACACCCCTTGAGACAATTCTTTGAAGTTTCACATGAGAATTCTCAAAAATTGTCTGAGCAATTATTACTGCTAGACATTCGTTCAAATCACCAGTGATCAGGCTATAATCTTATGTATCGCACTATATCTTCCGACTACTATGTCTTGGAATAAAATGTTAAAACATAAAAGCCCTGAAAATCAGCACATTTCTCGTGGTAATGAAAGAGTTAACCCTGTAGCTGGCTCACATGCCTCTCGAAGAGCAACTAAAACCTTGACTATGTGCTTTTAGCTTCAGTCACGGTCAAAGTATGATAAATATTGAAGCAATTGCTCATGCTTCATCTTGAAATCAAATTATTTATTTGTATATAACAGTAATATTATGTCTCCAAAGTGAGAATTTAAACACTACTAGCAGCTTTCTGATGCACTATACAATATTGAATTCCTTACTGCAATGATAATTTTGCTAACCGAGTGTGTGTCATATTAGTTCTCTTTGGGGTGCAAACATAAATATATGTATCGTTCGTAAGAAGATGCAAGCATTTGTACGAGGGCGAATCAGAAAGTCTTTGCCCCTATTTTTATCAGCCAAGATAAGGTACATACAGGTAATTGCATATAGACATACTATAATATATACCTTACACTATTTTTCCACATAGTCTCTACATTGGTTCAGACCAGTTGTCCCATCGCAGCACTGAATTTGAGATGTCCCTGTCGTCAGTCAGTGACACATGCGGCCTCCTTGAACACTCATTGTCATGCAAGTCTTCATGGCTTTATGCAAGCTCACAACATCACTACCTCACATTTTTCAAACTGAGACACCTTTCCCCATACGTGCGCTGCATTTCCCTGGGAATTTCGATGGGCCTTCATCCCTTGCTCCATAGAAAATGAATCACACTTCGTTGCTCGTACACCACGGACGTGAGCAGCACAACTACCATCTTCAACAACTGACAGCAGCGCCGTGCCGCGGAGCTACGGGAAGATAAGGCCAGGCCGCTCCAAGAAAGGTCCACCGCTGGGAATGGATAGGTTGAATTTGTATTTACAGCCGTAATTTGGCTAAAAAAGATAGGGGCAAAGACTTTCTGATTCGCCCTTGTAAAGTCATTTGCACTTGAAAAGTTGTTTGTTCCCACGATACTTGCTTTCAAGTTTCATTGTGCTGATTACAGTGTATGCAGTCTGAAACAAGATAACGCAGTAACATATTGCCACCACAGGTGACCACCGAATAGCAACAGCTATTTGGTGGTCACCTTTTTTGTCACTCATACACATTTCTTTGGGACACACATTTGTATTCCTATTGCAGAAAGGTGAGAAGACATATACTGACCCTGTGACTGGCTTCACCGTCTTTTCTGGGCTCCATCATTACGTGCGTGGTGTGTGCTGTGGCTGCGGATGTCGTCACGTGAGTCATAAAGTGCCAACTAAAATTTCACACAAATTGAGCAGTGAAAAGCCCTTTGCAAATGATACCAACTCTATTAGCAGTTGTGTATCTTGACCGTTAGTATGTTTTTCATTGTGTGTAATGAAATATAGAAATGATTAGCTAAGTTTCAGTATAAATATGTTACCATATCAATTATCAAGTTGTAGGGGACATTGAGAAATGTCCAAATGAATTGTCAAAACGACAGGCCAACTGTCGAACTGTTCTCTCTTTAGGACTAGACAATAAGCTTCTGAAGCTTAAAAATGCTGCCAGAATATGTAACTGTGCCTGCCTTCTATGGGGATTTAAAAGAAGAATCATGTAAAAGTTGACTTCTAAGAATTATTAATCGAGATGTTTTTTAACACTGGAGACAACATTTTTATTGATAGTGTGATCATTAGGCAAATAATATAAAAGCTTGCTTAATTAATGAATTACTTATGCACAATAATGTACAGTTCATACTATGCACATTTGCGTTCCCTTTGATACTTTAATTTGTGCTTTGAATTTTGGACAAACTGTACAAAATATATTTATATGTGTACCATCAACAACACTCCTATGACTTATAGTGTTTTTAAGAGAAAGTAGTATTTATAATGCATGAGTTTGGGTAATATGACTGACAAGGCAGAAGAAAGGAAACACTGTGATGTAATTTTCTTTCTTCTGTCTTTGTCTATCATGTCCCAAATTTGTGGTTTCATACTGATGTGTCCAGAACTGCAGTAGATTGTGGTGTTCATGTATGGAAGCATTCCAGAGACCAATGGAATTATTCCAAGCTTTTTTTAACCTCAGTAGGAGAATCGCTAGTGTATTTTTTTAAATAATATATTATTTTCTCTATCACTACCTGGTATTAACTCATAACTTAAGATATGAATGCTGGTAAACAGTCCAAGCAGCTTTCATTTTTTTAAAGTTATCATAATCAAAAATTTTTTCCAGAATAAGTAAAGTAGCCAGATGTCCCGACTTAGGTAGCACATGTCCCACTTCTATAAGCAGCACCTTGTTGACTGAGGGGCACTGTGCTTTGTTCCCCTGCTGTACAAACCTCCCCCACCCTTTCCCGCTACTCTAACAATGGTACAACACAGCTTGGACAACACAGGTTCAATGTGCTGTGTTCTGTCAAAAGAGGAAGTCTTGTCAGCTGCACACCTTATGAATGGGCAACAAGTGAAAGATTGTTACATTTTGAGTGATCATGACAGTGGGAACAATGGAACAAGGAAATTGCTCATGTCTAGACCTGTGGGGCAAGTTTAGTTGGCTGTAATACTGAAAATTGCTGCTGGTGCCACTTAGAAGAGGAATTATAGATAAAACTCTGCAACCCCGCACATCAGGTTAGTGTAGTAAACATCAAAAGTACATTACATATTGAAACACAAAATTAGAATTGTTGTAAAAAGAGGTTGATTACTAGCGGGGAAAATGGAAGCAATCTGTCACTTTTTGAATCTTGTATGCAAAGCATGTCAACGATGCTGTCAGCGAGATGTCTCAAATTTCACTGCCTTTTTTCACATTTGGGCTGCTTTTGTGCTGAAGTTCTTAAAGCAGAGAGCAGCTTCACTCTTCAGCATTTTGAAATAAATGTTTTTTCCTTTATATACAGGTGCATGTACCAAATGTATGTCTGTGTTTTCTTCTGTTCTCTAACGTGAACACAATTTTTAAAAATTGCCTGTGGCGAATAGCACAATTTTATTCCCTGAGATGGATTACTCAAAAAGTGGACATTATTTGTATGTGAAACTGAAGTGAATAAGTGACCCAATAATAAAATTTTACTATCTTTCTAACTAATATGTATAACTAGTCACTTTAAGGCACGTGTTACAATTTACAAATTGGAGCCAGTGAGCTACACTTCTAGTTGTAACTCTGGGACTGGCACCACTTTTCAGATATTCCTTTCCAAAATCTGCAATGAAATGCATTGTACCAGTCAGTGTTTCAATTCACTGCTCAAAAAATCTATTTGTAAAAAAGTTAAATGGAACAATAAAGCCTTTCACCGCAAGTTTTATGCTGCTTATCTCAAAAGTGGCGCTAGTCTCAAAAGTTCTGAGAGAGAGAAAACAAGGTTTGGAAAGGCAGGGAGGTCAACCAGAACAGCATCCGGTTTGCTACACTACACTGGGGGTGGGGGAAAGGGGAATAGAAAGAGGAAGAAAGGGAGAGAGTAAGCACTGAGTACGTGTGGGAGGGACACCATACACAGGGACACTATAAACGGTCTCTTAAGCCAGTGCACTTCAAGTACTGCACTAGTGCACGAATCGCTTTTCGAGCCAGTGACGGGTGTGGCCACGGTCCGAGTATCTTTGACTCGGTGAACGGTCTCGAGTCCAGTCGGCGTAAGGTTGCCTGCAGAGAGAGGCGTTGGACATCGTAGCGAGGGCAGGTACACAGTAGGTGCTCGATGGTCTCTTTGCACCCACAGGAGTCGCACATCGGGCTCTTGGCCATTCCCATACGGTAGGAGTATGCATTCGTGAACGCCACTCCCAACCACATGCAACACAACAAGGTTGTTTTGCCGCGGGAAAGGCTAGATGGCAGTTGTAGCCGTAGCGTGGGGTCCAGTTTACGTAATCTGCAATTGAAGGCACTTGAAATCCAAAGATCTTGTGACTTCTTGCGTGCAACTAGGTGAAGTTCACTGGCAGTGTCGGACCTCGCTAAAGGTGTTGGACGCGTCTTGGTATCTTCGTGGGCACACCAGCCAGCCTTGTCAGCTAGGTTGTTGCCGACGATGCAAATGAAATATAATGTTGCGCCCTCTTTCCAGAGCATGGTGGTGCACTTCCCTGATGTCAGATATCATCTGCTCGTAAGTTCTGTGACGTAATGCACACTTGGTGCTGTGAAGGGCTGCCTTAGAGTCACAAAATATGACCCATTTCTCTGTTGGCTCTTCGGTGATGTACATCATAGCGGCATGGAGA
Source organism: Dermacentor albipictus (assembly GCF_038994185.2). Taxonomy (NCBI): domain Eukaryota; kingdom Metazoa; phylum Arthropoda; class Arachnida; order Ixodida; family Ixodidae; genus Dermacentor; species Dermacentor albipictus. Next base: position 93,122,433 of record NC_091821.1, read on the forward strand.
GCTGCAAGTTCTGCGGATGTAGATGTAGTCGTGTGTGACAATTTGAATTTAACTGTAATGTTCTTGGCTGGAACGACGAATACGGCAGTTGAGCTGGTAGGTGAGGTCGAACCATCGGTATATATATATGAATGTGGTCATGATGCGTCTGGTGCAGTAATAGGAGCGTAAGTTGCTTCAGAGCCGGCGCTGGATGATTGGACTTTTTTGTAATTCCAACAATAGCAAAATTCACTTGAGGCTGTCGCAGGCACCACAGGGGAGAGGAAGGCTTTGCCGCCGGGCTAAAAGATGCCGGTATGCACTCTTGATGAGCGCTAATCACTCGTGAAAAGGTCGCTTGAGGTCAAAGTCCTGAGCTTGTGACAGGCACATACCAAGGTGCGCCCCCTCCCCGCCCACGCCACCAATCCTCACACACATTCCTAAAGCGCCGCCAAATCAATGTTGAGACTTGACAGCTATTCGGTGGTCAATATTTTGCTGCCTTTTTCACTCCTTTTGGATGACGCTATTTATCAGCATCTTCTGGTGTGTGAAGGCCAGTTTTCTCATCGATTCAGTGCCCATGTGATTAACTCGAGATACATTCAGTTGTCACCATCTATTTAACGGTCACGCACATGGCTGTTGCTTCATTAGTTCAACCTTCTTTGTTTAGACTGAACCAGGGACCAGGAAAGGGATTCGGTTCATAGTCAGCTGGTCTGTATGCTTGAGGAATGAGTCGCAGCTGGAGAAAATGCCACTTGAGTTTGAGTTTTGCTTTTGCTTCATTATTTCATCGAGTGGCAGCTCGCCGCGACACTGGCATATCATCGGAACCATATAGCCACGATATAGGTGAAATAAAGTACAAATTAAAGTAATGTGAAACAGCGTCCATCATCAAACCGTTCAATAACCCTTAAACCTATAAGCAATATGATTGTCACCCATTACCTCGTCTGGTTCTTCCCTAATTGTACAGCACTTTTTTGTGCAAAATTAGCAACTGTAAACAAGAGTCGCAAGGAGTTGAGAAATTAAGCCAAGGCAACAGCCAAATGGGAAGGAAAAGCGAAAATTAACAAATTTAACCATTGTTTATGAAAATATTTATGGATCAACATCTTTTTATTCAAAAAGGGAGTAGAGAAAACGCTGCCAGAAGTGGAGAACAATTCTGTGTATTTTGAATGACACTTCTACAGTTATCGGTCGAGCCGCCTGAAATAGCCACTTCTCTGCTGTGCTTATGTAGGTGTTTTTCTAACCTTCTGCGGTGGGCGCAGTACGTCTAGAGCCGCAGCGTCCTGCGCTCTACATGGTTGTACTGGACTGGCGGCCTCGCATCGTTATGCAACTTCCCAAATAACAATAGAGTCGGTTTTGGCACTTCACTTGGTAGAGCAGTAAACCAGCGATCCAAAAGTACTGTGATTGTTCCGCATATACAGTATATATTTCTCTATAATTCTTCCAGAGCTAATAAAAAAGAAAAGATGCCACAATAGTCGGATACAACTTAAGTCTGCAGTGAAGCCTCGCGCACGCTCTCACAACCGCCAGCCACTGTTCCTCTGCGAGGCTGCAAATAATTCGTACTTCAAACTTTTCCTGTTACCCAAATAAGGCGATAACCACAAAAATAAAATTATTCGTGCGTAATTTTATACGTTTTCCCTCGCCTATTACAGTAGACCTAATTCTTTTTGAAGTGAAATAAAATGCTTGCTTTGCTGCAAGTACTTAATGCCAAGTTTCACTTCAGTTGGCAGTGAAACTTCATGAGTAAAACGGGCTCAGCAGTGAAATGAACAGTACTGCAGACTTCTGAAAATGTAACTAATTATGGAGTTTTCTGTGCCAAAACCATGATCTGATAATGACGCACGTCATAGTGGGGGACTCCGGAAATCGTGGCACACTGCCACGATTTGGAGCAGCTGCCCGTTCTTGACACTTTTAAATGGGTATGTGTGACAGAATGGCAGGGTCAAGGAAAGGCGGACGTGTAGGCATCCTAATTAAGCAAGGTATAATGACGAAGGGTAAAAGAGTCATGTAAGGAGCATTTAATAATTTACGGCACATGAGAAGAAAAGAAAAAGAGACATGGCTGGGAGTAGCTTGCCTATATGAACAAGTAGTGATAGCAGATATCAAAATAAATAATTGATTGATCATATTAGGAGCGATATATTTAGTTCAGGAAATCAAGCTAGGGGATATTAGTAAGAGATTTGAATGCCCACATGGTGGATTTAGACAGATATACTGATTACAGCAGTTCTCTAGGGCTGGATCTGTGCGATGAACAGAACCTTATAGTAGTTAAAAGGGAGAATGAGTGTCGTGGACAAGTAACGTGGCAGTGCTGGAAATAGGCAGTCAAGAATCGACTACGCCTTAGTCTCGGAAAGGGTATAGGAACGACTTGACCAAATGATGAAGATGAACGTCAGAAATATAGCCTGGGGATCACAAACGTATAACCTTAAAGTTTGGGAGTGATATCGACGAAAGATAGGAACTAATAACACCAGAATGCTTAAAAAATAATGAAAAGCCAATAGCAAAGATCCCAAAAAGCAGCATAGAGAAGAAATTAAATGGAGGCGCTTCCTAAAGCAGATTGGGAATACAAGCAACTGGTAGACGTCATGCAGCATGAGATAAGGCAAACACGGCTAAGAAGTTGGTGGAGGGGAATCACCTAAGTGGTGGAACAACAAGATTGGTTGGCCGGTTGGCTTTGTGGACCCACCGTAAAGCCACAAATGATTGAGGCAGCACAGGGTGGCACAAGCTGGGCTTCTTTTTAAGTCTGAGAAGCGCAGATAAAAATTTTCAAAGAAAGACTCAAGAACATGGATGGAAATAAATGTGTGGCTAAAGTGCACAAATATATGTAGCTCATAAGCGTGGACACAGAATGAAGGAAGAGGTCAAGAAAGTTGAAAACCAGATACAGGCTCCCGTATTTACTCGAATCTAATGCTCACCTTTTTCCCGATAAAACGGGTCCAAAAATTGCATACGCGTTCGAATCGAGTACGACCCTAAATCTGCGTTACCATATCACCATCGGCATTTGAAAAATGGCTGCCTCGTACACGCTTCTAGCCTGCACTCTTCAGCAAAATTACACCCTATTGCCTTCTATTGCTACAAAAAAAAATAATAATCGTCATCTGTCTTGGGAAGAAGACGAAGAAGCCGACTAGTGCGGATGCGATGATTTCGGCTTCTGTTTTTTTCAATGATTTCGGTTGGTTTCCTTCCTCGAAACCGAGTAAATTATGCGTTAATCGACGCAGCAAGTTGTGAGGACTTCACCGGTACCGGACGTTTCACGGTGGGTGACGTTTTCGACGTTTTACGAGTGTGTGAAGTTCCGACTGCGCCGCGGCACAGCCAACCCTAGCGCGGTAGCTAGGCCTAAACTCGGCGAGGCAGCGCGGGTAGGCCGGGGCCTAGCCCTGCTACCACGGGCCAAGATGGAGCGCAGGATGGAGATCGTGGAGGGAGAAGACATCTCTCAAGAAGAAGCAAGCAGCCCTGGCTGGATGACGACATATGGCCGCAAGAACGGCAAGGGGATGAGAGTGGCGACTACTACCCGCGAAGGCAACCCAAGACCTGGTGAGCGAAAGGACGGAGGCTGCACTGCCGCCCCACGGAGCGCGTACCAGCGCATCGTCGCCACTTCAAGGCTCCCTCGACTGCCAAGGGACACGTATCGCATCATCGTCAGGCCAAGGGACGGCCTGAATGTGACCAAGGTTAGCCAAATACGTTTCGAGCAAGCCCTAGCCATGGCGGCGGCCCTGGCTCCGGCCGAAATTGAAGAGGACACCATTTGCCCCAACGGTACCCAAAACATCTATGTGGTGTGTACTCCTTACGAGAAAAATGCGTGCGCCTACGTAAAGGCACAGCAAGTCCGACTAGGCGAAAGCACGTACCGGATCTCTGTGTACCCGGCTCCCCCTGACGACACGTGTAAAGGAGTAATACGGGGTGTCGACGTGGATGTCAGCGAGGCTCAACTCCGAGCAAGGATTGTGAACCGCCGCAACCCAGGAGCCATCGAGGCCAAAAGAATCAAGAACACCACGGCTGTGGTAGTATTGTTCAAGGGTATGAAGGTGCCCAGTTATGTGTCTTGCGGCGCCAGCATGTTTCGCTGCACGCTATACAGGAGACACACGGAGGTTTGTTACGGCTGCGGAGGTTTAGGACATCGTGCCGACGTTTGCCCTAACCCAAACAGCAAGTGGTGCCGCACGTGCGGACAGAAATCACCAGCGGATGATCATGAGTGCATTCCAAAGTGTTCGCTATGCGAAGGCCCACATCCCACGGCGGACAGAGTATGCAAACACAGGTTTCACGTCCCCTACATCGTCAGAAGGAGAAGACGCCAACGCCACCGGCGTGCCGAGAAGATGCAGCTGGCCCGAGGAATGCAGTCACGCGACTCCAGCGTATGTACCAGCGTCGCCAGCACCCTTGGAAGAGGTCGCTCCAGGACGCCATCTACGCGGTGGCGCGACGCCAAGCGGAGCCGCTCCCGTTCCAGAGGGCGCTCGGCGTCTCGAACGAGATTTCAGGAGGAGCTCACCTGGGCGGATCGAGTGGCGAAGACGCCCAAACCCAGAAAGGTAACGCGGTCGGTATCGCCAGAGCATAGTGCAGAGCGGGAAATTCAACTACTACGTCAGGAGATTGCTAGTCTCAAAGAAGAGCTATGCAAGCAGAAAGTTGCGCAGGCCATTCAAAGCAGGGTCGAGGGTGCGAAAGCGGCGGATAATGCCGTGCAGAAAAGCACGCAGGAACCCAAAGTCGAGGTCAGCAAAGCCAAACGTAAGGCCCCCCCTCCACTTGAGGACGACTCGGAGATGAGCGAGTCGGAGATGGCCGGTGCGGAAAGCTCGCAGAACAAAATGCTCCAAGAGTTACTTAGGATTTCCAAAGAAAATCAGGCAAGCATTAACCAGCTCGCGCAGCGCATGGGAGCACTTGAAAGTAAAGTAGGAGCTATAGAGAATAAAGTAGTAGCAGTTGAAAACAAGATGGCTATAAAGGCCAATTCAAAGGTTCGTAGGCAAGCTGCAGCTAATGACGGCACTGGGATAGCCCCGAAGGGTCATCAAAATCTAAACTAGCAAAATGGCGGGCACTCAAAAGGATCTAGTAATTTGGCAGTGGAATTGTGCTAGCTTTCAAAGGCGCAAGACTTCGCTGCAACAGTACATTACAGCTGAGGCCAAAAGGCCGCAAGTAATTTTGCTACAGGAGACACTGTGTGTTACACCCACCCTCGCAGGCTACAAATCGGTGGCGGCAAGGGGGGAGTCCAAGAGAGGTATAGCTACGCTAGTGAGCAAAAAGCTCGCATACGTTGAACATGATATTCCGCCAGGTCGCGGCAGAATGGAGGCGCTTCTGGTTGAGGTTATCCCCAACAGCTGGCTTAAACAAAGCGTGTTCATCCTCAATGTTTACAGCCCACCATCCGATCAGAGACAGTCTTTCCACTCCCTGTTTATGAAGGCGGCTTCGCTCGCTAGAGAGGCACCGTTAGTAATCGCGGGAGACTTCAACGCCCCACACAACGCATGGGGGTACATCAGGCAGACAGCTAAGGGCACAAATCTAGCGCGGGCCATCGATGACCTAGCGCTAACAGTCATCACCGATCCCTGTTTCCCCACGAGACTGGGCACGTCGGTGGCTAGAGACATAACCCCCGATCTTGCCCTTATCAGAAATGTAGAGCAAACAACATGGGATAACAAGCAAGAAAACCTGGGCAGCGATCACTTCATCATTAGTGTTACCCTTCAGGTCAGAGCCCCACAGGCCAGGGAATTTAAAGTTACGGACTGGGATGCTTTCCGTAAGCTCAGAAAGGAGGACACTGGCGAATACGCCAGCTTCAGTGAACTCGTCGAGAGACTCAGAGCAGACGTTGAAAAGGCTACAAAAACTATTCAAACCGAGCTCGAGGTTTCCAGGATGGACCCGCACCTCGCACATCTCTTGGAAGCTAAAGCCTCTATTTTGAGGCGATGGAAAACACAAAGGCTTAACCGGAGGTTGCGAAAGAGGGTTGCCGCACTTAACAGGGAGATTGAACAGTACTGCACCGAGTTAGCTAGGCTACAATGGGATGAAATCTGTTCAGCAGTCGATGGGCGCATGCGCACAGGCGGAAAATGGAATCTCCTTAAGCACATGCTAGATGACACGCAAACCAAAAGCAATCAAAGACAGACATTGTGCCGCCTCATTCACAGGTACAAACAAGAAGGAGGAACCGAACAAACGCTCTTAGTCGAGGTAGCCAATAGGTATCTCCCGCTAGGCGCAGCACACTCAGAGGAGGCCGATTTACGCTCGAGCCGCCCATCGCCGCAAGCCGCACCGCACGCGTGCGGTCGCGCGAAAGATTGCACGTATCAAACACTTGTGCACAAATTTCGGTTTACAACGTGTAAGGTATACGCTGTGCACACAGTGTAAATGGTAATTTGCGCACAAGTGCTGGATACGTGCAATTTTTCGCGCGACCGCAAGCGTGCGGTGCGGCTTGCGGCGATGGGCGGCTCGAGCGTAAATCGGCTCTAAAGGAGCTCGATGACCCTTTCACGGAGTCCGAAATCAGAGCAGTACTTCACAACTTAAATAGCAGGTCGGCCTCAGGTCCGGACGGCATCTCAAACAGACTGCTAAGGAACCTGGATGATAGATCAATTGAGCTGCTAACGAAAGAGGTCAACAAAACGTGGGAGAATGGGTGCGTCCCGGACGAGTGGAAAGCGACCTCGGTTGTGCTTATCCCGAAACCGGGTAAGCCCCTAAGCCTTGACAACCTAAGGCCGATATCGCTAACCTCTTGCGTAGGCAAGGTAGCGGAGCATGCGATCCTGCACAGGATATCGGATTACATAGAACGCAACGAACTGTTCCCGCACAACATGGTCGGCTTCAGGCCCGGCCTTTCCACACAGGATGTAATGCTACTCCTTAAGAAGCAAATTTTCGATAACAGCACTAGCGATGTTAGGGGCATCTTAGCCCTTGACCTGACCAAGGCCTTTGACACTGTATCTCATCGATTTGTCCTGCAGGCCACGGCCAGCCTAGGTCTGGGAGCAAGGTTTCAGGCTTTTGTTAGATCATTCCTCATGAACAGAACAGCCACCATCAGGATTGCACAACTCAAGTCCGATGAGTTCGCACTAGGGGCCAGAGGCACTCCCCAAGGAGCAGTCATCTCCCCCTTACTGTTCAACATAATCATGAAGGGCTTGTCAGAAAGGCTCAAATCCCTTCCTAATATAATCCACTCGCTATACGCAGACGACATCACGATTTGGTGCCCCAGAGGATCACTTGCAGAGGTAGAGCACTCGCTACAATCAGCCCTAGACGCAACGGAGTCCTACCTGGAAGACACAGGCCTCCAACTATCACCAAACAAATCTGAATTGTTACTTTACAGGCCAGCCAGGCAAGGTGTTCGGGGGCTCACCCCCCTAAACCAACTTCCCATATCCCTCTCTGCGAGAAACGGGCAGCCCATTCCTCAAGTCGAATATATCCGAATCCTAGGATTACTGATTGACGCGCGGGGATGTAACGCCAAAACGCTCACGCGCATCACGGCGAAAACTGAGAGCATGCTAAGACTAGTTGCTAGAGTATCCGGACGAAAGAAGGGACTAAGTGAAGGCAACCTCCTCAGGATCCATCACGCTTTCCTAATGAGCCACATCACCTATGTAGCCTCGGCCCTTAACTGGACCAAAACCGAAAAGAATAAGCTGAACATTCTCATGCGCAAGAGCATAAAAAAGGTACTGGGGTTACCAGTAAGCACTTGCTCGGACAGGTTAAACAAACTCGCTATGCACAACGACATTGATGAAGTGATCGAAGCGCAGGTCACCGCTCAGGTAGTCAGGCTCTCGTCAACCAGGGCAGGGAGACGCATCCTAGACGAGGCCGGCATGGCTCCAAGAATACTCAATGAACGGAAAATCACCTTATCCAGGGAGGCACGGGCAACCTTTGTGGTCAGCCCATTTCCTCGGAATATGCACCCGCAATACAATGTAGGGAGACGAAAAGCCCGAGCACGGGCGATTTTACAGAAGGCCAGTGAGAATCAGGATTCGACTGTCTTTGTCGACGCGGCTCAGTACGGCAACTCTAGCACGTTCGCTTTGGCAATCATTGACGGCAAAGGGGAATTACGCTCCTCGGCGTCGGTTAGGTTTGCTTCAAGTGGAGTCGCGGAACAGGTCGCCATAGCCCTGGCCATGACCGACCCCTCGCGCACCAACGTTTTCACCGACTCACGAGCGGCCATCAAAGCTTTCGAATCGGGTAACCTAGCCCACGAGGCTGCCTCCATTCTGGAAAAGAGAACAAACCCTGGCACTCACTTCATCTCTCGGTTTCCCGCCCATATGGGTGCGGACGTTCATCGGAACATACCTAACCTCAACGAGCTTGCCCATGACCGTGCGCGAGATCTAACACGCCGCGGCGGCATGGAGGCCTTATGGGGACAGGATGAAATCCAGCAGAACGATCCGCTCCTTACTTTTCACGAGATAACATCTCACTATCGGCTTAGCAGAAGGGCCTATCCTTTTCCTCACCCGAAGTTAGACAGGTCTCAGACAGTTTTACTTAGAATGCTCCAGACGGGCTCATTCCCTTCGCTGGGCTTTCTCAGCCGTATCTACAGAGACGTCGATTCGAGCTGTCCGGACTGTAATGAGATCTATTGTTCCTTAGCGCACATGCTCTGGCAATGCCCCGCGTTACCTAACGGCCCTCTCTCCAGCGAAGCCGACTGGGAAGAGGCACTCCGGAGCCCATCGCTCCAGACACAACTAGAGGCAATCCAGAGGGCCCGAGAAAGGGCGGAACAACACGGCGTTCCTGCCCCGACTTGGACGCGGCCAGCGGCTTCCGCGGGTCCCCGATAGGGGCCTCCGCTGAAGCTCCTCAGGATCAACTAAAGTTCATTGTCTGTCTGTCTGTCTGTCTGTCTGTCTGTCTGTCTGTCTGTCTGTCATCTGTCTGTCATCTGTCTTGTCCGCATTTCATTTCTTTAACGCGGCGAGCACGGTACTTCGCAGTAACGAACGGCATGCGCATTATCAAGCATGACATATAGCATTCCCGACAGGAAAGTAGCGGGCGCGGCGTTTTCAAGAAAGGAAACGTAAGCAAGGCAGGTGACGATTATTAGTAATATTAATATAATGTTATTATAATTTATATAATATTAATAATACGAATAATGTGCACCCTTTGGGGTGTAAGCTGCCACAGCAATTGTTGTGTGGCAGCTATACACCCCAAATGGTGTACTTTTGTATCTGCACTCTTAAAACGGCTGCACCTTTTGGGGTGTATATTTGTCCCACAACAATAATCGTCATCTGCCTTGCTTGCGTTTCCTTTCCTGAAATATCGGCGCTCGCTACTTTCCTGTCGAGAATGCTGCGTCACGCTGATAAGTCGCATGCCGTTCGTGACTGGAAAGTACCGGGCTCGCAGCGTTAAAGAAAGGAAACGCGGGCAGCACGGATGACGATTATTGTTGTGAGACAAGGTACGCCCCAAAAGGTGTAGATTTTTCTAAGAGTGTACACTCTTAGAAAATTTTAAACCCTTTGAGGCGTATCTTGTCCCACAACGATCACTCTTAGAAAAATTTACACCCTTTGGGGCGTATCTTGTCCCACAACAATAATCGTCATCCGTGCTGCCCGCGTTTCCTTTCTTTAACGCTGCGAGCACGGTACTTTCCAGTCACGAACGGCATGCGCCTTATCAGTGTGACGCAGCATTCTCGACAGGAAAGTAGCGAGCGCCGAGTTTTCAGGAAAGGAAACGCAAGCAAGGCAGATGACGATTATTGTTGTGGGACAAATATACACCCCAAATGGTGCAACCGTTCTAAGAGTGATAATCGTCATCTGTGTTGCCCGCGTTTCCTTTCTTTAACGCTGCGAGCCCGGTACTTCCCAGTCACGAACGGCGTGCGCGTTATCAGTGTGACGCAGCATTCTCGACAGGAAAGTAGCGAGCGCCGAGTTTTAAGGAAAGGAAACGCAAGCAAGGCAGATGACGATTATTGTTGTGGGACAAATACACACCCCCAAATGGTGCAACCGTTTTAAGAGTGTAAAAGTGTAGCTGCCGGAGCTTCCTCCATGAGCATACCTCCATGTTGTACGTGTAACCAGGCGCTGGTGTAACCAATGCCTCCTTTGTGTAACCTAGTCTGCCGCCTGTCTTCCCGTTTTCTGCGTTTATTCAATCAGCATGGAAGCGCCGACTGCGAAGGCACGCTGAGTCCACCGTGATGCCGCATTTAAAAGGAAAGTTATCATGTACGCGAAGACGGATGGAAATCGGGCCGCATCACGGACGTTTGGAGTTCCCGAAACTTGCGTGCGGGTCTGGTGCAAACAGAAGAATATTTTCGCCAGCAAAGCAACAAGGAAGGGTTACAGTGGACCGAAGCAGGGCCGCTTCTCCAAAATAGAAGAGTCACTGCAATGCTTTGGTGCACTGCGGATGGGCACAAGCGGCCCCCGTATCCTATCTTCAGACGGAAGACGCTCCCGAAAGGAATCGTGCTTCCGAGTGGCGTGATTGTGCGCGCAAATGAAAAAGGTTGGATGACCACGGATTTGGTCGCAGACTGGATAGATAATAATAATAATAATATTTGGGGTTTTACGTGCCAAAACCACTTTCTGATTATGAGGCACGCCGTAGTGGAGGACTCCGGAAATTTTGACCACCTGGGGTTCTTTAACGTGCGCCTAAATCTAAGCACACGGGTGTTTTCGCATTTCGCCAGACTGGATAGATAACATTTGGCGGAAGAGACCCAATGGCAGTTTGGGTCTGCGTAGGATGATTGTGCTCAACACGTTCAGGTGCCACCTTGACCAGCGCATCAAGAACAAGCTGGCTGCATGCAACACCGACGTTGTCGTGATACCCGGCGGCATGACATCGCAGCTCCAGCCGCTCAGCGTTAGTTTGCGCAAGCCAGTGAAAGGTAGAATTCGGGCGCAGGAACACCGAATGGCTTGTCAGTGGCTGCCACGAATTCACGCCCGCCAATAAAATGAAGCGTGCCTCGCTGCAGGACTTTCTTGGATGGGTGAAAGGTGCATGGTGCACGATCCTGTCCGCCATAGTCAGCAAGGCTTTAGCACGAGGTCGCGGGATCGAATCCCGGCCACGGCGGCCGCATTTAGATGGGGGCGAAATGCGAAAAACACCCGTGTGCTTAGATTTAGGTGCACGTTAAAGAACCCCAGGTGGTCAAAATTTCCGCAGTCCTCCACTACGGCGTGCCTCATAATCAGAAAGTGGTTTTGGCACGTAAAACCCCAAATATTATTATTATTAGTCAACAAGGCTTTTAAAAGATGCGAGATTTCGAATGTCATGGACGGCACCGAGGATGAAATGCTTTGGTCCATTGATAACGATAAGGAGTTGTCTGATAGCGACGACGAGTGATATGTATTGCCCCACGCAACTCGTATCGGCGCAGTGAAAATCTTGGCGGCAGGGTACGCCATTTCCATTTGTGTTTTTAATTATCGCAACCTTAGTGTATTGGTAATAAATCGGTTTTTTTTCCAAATGAGAGAGAATATTTCTGTATGAAAGCACGAGATGCGCGGTATTCTACTCTTTATTTATTTATTTATTTTTTGGTCATGGAAAACGGGTGCACGTTACAATCGAGGTTCTTATTTTTTTATTATTAATATTTTTTCGTCACGGAAAACGGGCGCACATTACAATAGAGTAAATACAGTAATTGAAATTGTAAATAGGTAACCAGGAGTTATCAAAAACAAAGTAAGAGAAACAAATAAAGTAAATTGGATGCAGAGGATGAAAACAGGAAAGACCACATAGATTTACAAGAACGGCAAGAAAGGAAAGGGGAATCTGTAGGATAACACTAAGGGCAGTGCCTTTCTATTTGAGACCCGAGCTGTTTGCCTAAGGACAAGAACGTACCGGGGCAAATATTCGCAACAGCATGATGCATGCGTCTTTTGCAGCAGAAATCCGGAGACATCTCAGCACGTTATAGTGGAATGCGAAAGTATTCACTCTGCGAGACCCGTAGGTAACGTCCGCCTTCCAGGAGCGCTGGGATTTAAAACGGATGGAAGCATTAACCGGTGAGCAGTCGATATAGGCAAGAGCCGTTTACAGAATTGGTGGAAGAAAAGCAGGGAAGGGATTGACAAGACCAGATCGGCTACAGGCATAGGTAGCTATACGAGTTAAATATACAGGTTCTAGAAACGATTAGCGAGATGTAGGCAAAATGCTAGTGTGATAAGCATGCATAGATTACCTGATGAGCTCAAGCAGGCTAGGTGACTTTTTTGTCAGTGCCCCGTTTTGAAGGGGTTGTAAATCATCAGCATCGGGACGGAAGCCGCCGCGGTGGCTAAGGCGCGTCGTAGCTATCCCCTACGCGGGGCTCGTCACAGGCACGGTATATATATATATATATATATATATATATATATATATATATATATATATATATATATATATATATATATATATATATATATATATATATATATATATATATATATCGTCATATTAGAACACATAACTGCTTCGCTGGTCGTCCTTCACAGAGTGGAAGGGCCGATGAATTTATGTTGTGATATTTGTCACGCCAAGTGGCCGATCTGAACGATAACCACAGCGTCCCAGCCAACGACAAAGCCAACAAATAGTTGGAATTGAAATAGATTATTACAAAATACGATAGCCTGCAGGTGAGTAACGAATCTGTCGTTGGGACGCATTAGCCAACAGCTGTCAGCGGCTTTTAAAGATCCTTAGATCTAGGGACAAATTCCTAGCGTTGGCATCACTGCTGTAGTCGACTATTGTGGAGACTCTTTTAGGGCCAATTTACGCTCGAGCCGCCCATCGCCGCAAGCCGCACCGCACGCTTGCGGTCGCGCGAAAAATTGCACGTATCCAGCACTTGTGCACAAATTACCATTTACACTGTGTGCACAGTGTATACCTTACACATTGTAAACCGAAATTTGTGCACAAGTGTTTGATACGTGCAATCTTTCGCGCGACCGCACGCGTGCGGCGATGGGTGGCTTGAGCGTATATCGGCTCGAAGCGGTTCTGAGAGCGGACCGTTCGCTTGGCCTCTGCGCGATTGGTCAGAATTGGCCTTTGATGACGAAAGCGGTATTCTGACCAATCAAGCGAGGGCAAGCGAACGGTTCGCTTTCCGAACCGTCGCAAGGTCGCGCACCAGGCGGATGCGGTGTGAATTACCGTCTGGACTGACGGCCGAGTGCGAGAAGCGGAGTTCGGGTTTGCGGGCGACCAACCAGCTGCGAACGCCTACCAAGCTTGTATACCCACTTACTGGACGGAACGGCGCGTAAGCTACCGTCGAAGTGCGTTTTTTGGTACTGCCCTACTATGGACATTTTTGCGGCCCCGTCCGTGTGCGAAGAATTGGCCGGCGACTGTAAATGTTCTGCAACTCTTCACGCGTGTTAACTCAATGCACGTGCACTGTCTGTGTCATGGTTCGCTGCACACAAGTCCCCCATTCAGCGAGCTTTCGTTGTATTGAACTCCGTTTAATTCGAACAAATTTTCATGCCTCTTCGAGTTTCAGTTATCGATGTGTTACTGTCGTTAAAATGATAATGAATAAAATATGCTAGTTAGCTAAGTACTCACTGCGATTTCCTGTGTAATTAATGTTTACATTTTCGTGTATAATTGACTTTGGCCAGAATAACTGTGCTATCACCACAGGCATCTTTTTTCAATATTCAGTTCAGATAAAGAAAAGAGAAAATAATGCTCGGTCCAAGCTCCTGTTGGTCGCATTGTAGCATATGAACGTCAGCCTAACATCAGTTATGCTGAATTCTCGCTTATAATTTTTTTCTATCTATTTCAGTGTCCGTATCAGCACATAAATGCCAAGGATGAAGTGAAAGAGAAGATGGTGTTTAATTCTGCTTTTTATGTGCCAAAAACAGCAGCTTTAGGGCCATAATGGAAATAAAAAGTTATTGCAGAAATAAAAACTGCGGATGTAGATGTGCGCCCTTGCGCATGCATAAAGGTAAGTCACATGGAACACTGCACGAAGCATTAGCACTTGAAAGGGTGCAATTATTTCTGCTACCATATCGTTTTTGCGCATCTTTAGCAGTTAAACTTTGCAATCTCACTTCGAAAATATAATGCAAGCTGCCGTCACGCTGTATCCGTCCCCAGATGGAGCATTGTCACACCTGGTGGGTTCTGGTGGAATCACGCTTAGTGTGGCATGAACGCCGATCGCTCCATTTGCTGCCCAGTTATGTAGGGTGTCTACCATCAGAGAGAACCTGGAATTTTCAGGAAATCTGTCAGTTCGGCAAAATCGAGCAATGACTTGCAGAGTTGGGACAAAGCGTGGTGCCACCGTACACGTAACGTAGAACAAATCAAGTGCAGGATTACGATACTGGCTTTGGTTTTATTTATTTATTTTTTTCGTTTCGAAGGCTCAAAGTCATCCAAGCGCTAAGCATGAAACAAAGGTAACAGCTGCCGGGCAGCACCTTAGTTGCCAGTGGTGTTCCAGGGACGCTGTACCCGTCCGAAGTGTGTGATTTGAAAGCCCTGCATTGCCTATACGCCTGAAAAACTTGTGAAATAGAAGGACGACTGTGAACTGGCGTGAGTAATGCACCTCATTGGTGTATGCCTGACGAATTTTTTATTCGCGGTTTTGCGAAAGTGCCCAACAGATCAGGCATCGCCTTAAAGCGCATCGAGTGAACCACTGAGCTTCCATTATGTGCCTTTGCCTTTGCCACTGATTGTCTCTACTAAGCTCGACCTTTGGAAGAAGCAAGCCGTGCGTTGGGACCGTCTTCGTAGAAAAATGGCTGCTTCGTCTGGGTCGAGCTTCTATTCTACGGCAGAAAAATCTAATGTAGTGCGGTCGATGGCGGAGATGAACGGCTATGCCTCATTAGCAATGAGTCTATATGCATCCGGATCGGCGAGTTCCAACCAAAGCGACATTTGTTAGCATTTTCAGACGTTTTCGCACAACAGGCTCAGTTCACCAAAAAAGACAGCCCAAGAAGAGCATCATTATTGAGGACTTTGAAATTGACGTCCTTGTCTGCGTGCATTCAATGCCAAATGTAAGCATCGGAGAGATTTCTAAACAATGTGGTGAAAGCGTGGTAACAGTGCACAACGCTCTAAAAAAGCACGTGTTTCATCCATACCATGCGAGCCTTCATCAGGACCTAAGTGAGGCAGACTTTGAAAAACAGGCAGACTTTTGTAATTTTACCATAATATTAATTGACCAAGATAAGGATTTCGTACAAAGAGTGATTTGGACTGATGAGGCTCGATTTTGCAGGAACGGCACAGTGAACATTCACAATGCTCACTACGGGTCGCAAGGAAATCCTCACTGGCTACGGCAACACAACCACCAAATTCGCTGGTGTCTAAATATATGGTGTGGCATAGTTGGGGACAGAATAATTGACCCTCACTTCTTCGAAGGGAACCTTGATGGAAACAATTATGCACACGAAATTCTTGCTGGTGTCGTCGATAAATATGCCTTGAGTCTCCCTCTCAACGAACTGCGGCAAGTTTGGTTCCAGCATGACGGGGCTCCACCACATTTCTCTCCACTGCAAAGAACTGGTTTAACTTTCCGCGGCAGTGGATTGGACGCGAAGGAGAGATGTTTTGGCCGCCGAGAATCCCCTGATCTATCTCCACTGGTCTATCTCCATCTTTTGTGGCGCTACGTGAAAAATCGCGTTTATGCAGTTGAGCCTACCGATGTCAACGACACGAAGATGAGAATAGTTACCGCCTGTAGAAGCATCGACCCGAAAATGCTGCGCAATTGTCGACTCGACGCGAGAGCGGTTCATGTGGTGTGTTGCGGCAGAGGGCAAGCATTTCTAACATTTTTAAACGGTCGGTTTCTTGGCGATCGCCAGAGTTCTAAGTTGAGTAAGATTTCATATAACTGGAAATTGATATTGTGTAAGCAATGGTATATTTCTAGCAAATTTCTAACATGTTCGTTTGTTGTGTTTGCATGTAGGCATTGGATTTACACTGTACTTGTTGTTTTTTTTTATTTCCACTTCCGAAGTAATGCTTGAATCGGAGCTGTGTGTAGCTAAATAAATATGAATTTGACTACGTTGACACAATTTCATGCTATGTCATGAAGACTGGTAGATGCGTTCTAATGTTAAAAAAAGGTGACACAGGAAATATGGGCCATTAACCCGCGTTTCCTAAGCGCTGACAATGCAGGGTCGTAAATTCTCTTTACGCATGTGCAAGGCGCCCTGAAAACTTTAGTGTTAATAATGTGCTGTATGGCAGCTGACGCTGTCGCTTTCTGTTGTGAGATTAATTTCAATCATTCTGCAAACTAAGCTTCAATTATTATTAAAAAACAGCAGAGCAGTATCGCTGCACTTGAGTGCATAAGAAGTCTTAAGCGGCACGGCGTCTTGTCACCCACTCTACTATATACATTGTGTTTCACGTAACTTGAGCCAAAATTGAAAAAAATATCCAAATGCCACGTAGCTCGATCGAGCCAAGGTAATGTTGTTTTGTCGCTCGAAGAAACTTTTTTCATTCCGTCTAATTACATAATTAGCCATAATTAATTAATCAACTCCTCAAGTATTATAATTAGATGAAAAGTGTCAATGAGAAAATTGTAGAGCAACATGAAAAACTCCCGATACAGCTTTCTGTTGTTCAATACGTGCTACATAAAAAGTGTTTTTCTGAGCGTGAAAGAAGCCCGCAAATTCACGCAAAATTATCGCGCGACTGGCCGCTCGAGGCACTTTGCGTGTATTTGCGGGCTTATATATATATATGAATGGAATGGGCCCGCAGCGAATTTGTTGATGTACAGAGATAGATGCATGGTGTCGAGCCATCTTTCTAGAACAGACAAGTGCTTGTAATTTTTGACGAAGTCCGTGAATGTCATTTTGTCGACGAAAAAACTACCATGTCATCAGCATAGACGTAAGCATGTGCATCCTCATTACATGGGATGAAGCTCAGTAGAATATTACATAACGCTGAAGACAGCACTGCCCGTTGTGGAACGCATCTTACCTGCCCGTACCTAGCCGAAGAAATTGCCGCTTTTGAAGCAATGAAGTTATATGTTAAAAAATCGTTCAATGTATGCTTGAAAGTTCTTGGAGAAGTTATGGTTCTTCAGCGTATTGACAAATTCCCCCATGATCATACGTTTTTGGGACGTCAAGAGTGACGAAATCCGCATATACTGACTTTCGCGCCGTGGGAGTTTGACGCAACTTTCTAGGTCAATAGAGCTTGTCATAATGAATACCCTGGTATGAAACCAATTTGGCTCGGACGCAAGATCTATCTCTAATTAAGAAATCGCATCGCTTTTCGGATGACACTTGAGAGAAGGCAGTTGGCGTCGGCTCTTGAAAAAGGAATTGCAAGCAGTGGCTCTGGTTCTTAGAGTGAATTCTTCGCTTCGGCATCGGCCAATTCGTTGCCGTGTACACCACAGTGACTGGAGATCCATTGAAATGTAATGTGGTGGTCGTTCTCTTCCGCTGGAGTGTATAGCTCGGCAGTTTGAAGAGCTGACACTCTGTAAGAACTTTATTTTATTACAACTCTATAGGTAGCTGCAGAGCCGAGTTCGCGTCACTGAAGACTGTCCATACTTGAGGAGGCTGTCGCGAAATATATTGAACTGTCTCTCTGATTGCGACTAGTTCCGTGGATGTTGGTGTCGTCTTCTTACGCTGACGAAACCGTCGAATAGCTTGATGCGCAGGCACGACGAAAGCCGCACCTGACTGCAAATTTAACTCATTGCCGCCCACCTGCAACCTCAAGTCATTCTTCTCATGTTTTTCACGCCATTTGTTTCCAGTCTTGCTTCTCTGCCTATATATTCCACGCTGGCGCAATAAACGTAGTTGATGGAAGTCAGCGCCTGTGTCGTGTGCCCCTTTTACAGCGAAGCTGTATACCTCTACCGTCCACGGAAATGTTCGTGTTGTTGCGGTGAGCAAAAAACTCCCCATACGTGGGCCGATCCCGAAGACAGTGCGATGCCGGGCCGACCCGCGGCGGAGGTGAAGCAGTCGTTAAGCACTCCCCATCCGTGGGCCGATCCCGAAGATAGTGCGATGCCGTGCCGACCCGCGGCGGAGGTGAAGCAGGCGTTAAGCACTACCCATACGTGGGCCGATCCCGAAGATAGTGCGATGCCGGGCCGACCCGCGGCGGAGGTGAAGCAGTCGTTAAGCACTCCCCATCCGTGGGCCGATCCCGAAGATAGTGCGATGCCGGGCCGACCCGCGGCGGAGGTGAAGCAGGCGTTAAGCACTACCCATACGTGGGCCGATCCCGAAGATAGTGCGATGCCGGGCCGACCCGCGGCGGAGGTGAAGCAGTCGTTAAGCACTCCCCATACGTGGGCTGATACCGAAGATAGTGCAATGCCGGGGCCGACCCGCGGCGGAGGTGCAGTTTGCCATTGAGGGGCCCACATACACAGCTTCGCTGGTCATCCTTCTTCACAGAGCGGAAGGGCGTCCCGTTATTTGCGCTATTTGCTAAAGTTATGCCTTCGTACCAACAAGCCCGGCTAGCCACTATTCTAAAATGATTTATAGATTCTGGATTAATCTTCATCACCTGGGTTTTCTGCAACGTGCGCCCAAAGCAAGGTCGACGAGCGTTTTTACACTCCGCCCCATCGGAATGCTGCCGCCGTGGCCGGGACCGAACCCGCGACCCCATGGTTAGCTGCGCAACGCCATAGCCACTACGCCACCGCGGCGGGTACAGCGGAAATTAAAAAAAGATCCGAGGATACCTCAGCACTTCGTATATGTTGTGAACGCGAAAGCGTTAATGTCCAATTGAACGCCGCTGACGTTCACATTGGTCCATTTCACAATATTTTCCAGGTTTGATTTCAATCACAAAAGGGATTCAGTGTTTCCTCATTCTGCCTTAAATGTGAACTGTTAAATCTATTTTGTGTTCTAGGAAAGTAAAATTACAAGGGCCATACATCTGTTGGTTTGAACCCAATAATATGAAGTGTGAAGCGAAGAACAAACTTGAACGTTGCTTAGGTAAACATTCGTTAGTTTGTACGACTGAGGTTGCTAGTTCATGGGAACGGGCTCATTGCAATGGAGTTGCTCATTCACTCGTGGCTGCGTAGTCTGTGAGATTGGCGCTCTTTATGGGGATTGGCCAAGAAACCGGCGGTTAAAGGTAGGCAAAATGGGCGTAAAAGTACAGATAATATTTGTACAGATAATATTTGCACAAACTATTTATGAAGATACATATTTGTTATCAAAATATATGGTTTGCAAGGGTGAAGCAAAATTGGAAATATTAATTTATTTCGAATATAATGCGAAATCTTGAGAAGTATCTGATTTCATGTTACTTAATCTGCCTCGCTGACCTGGCACTCACGCGATCTTGGGCAAGGGATGACTGGACTGAAGAAGGCAACGTGGTGTGTAGTTCGTTGTTTAATCTGCCCTTGTGCATACATCTAAGCTTTAATGTAAATAAATAAAGAAGGAATTTAATATTTTTTGTTACCTCTAACGTGACCAGTTAGAATCATTTTGTGGATCGTCAGTGAAGTTATAAGGTTTTTTTTTTTCTTTGAGAGATAGGAAAAGGTAATGGGTAGGCGTGTTGTTTGCTGAATTTGCCCTTGAGCATCTTTAAGGCATAATTTGAACCACGAAAGAAGGGATTACATATTTTCAGATGTTATCTTAAATGTAACCCGTTAAAATCATTTTGTGAACTAGGAGAATAAGCCTGTAACGCAACTTTTATTCCCTGCGAACGCAATGCGGCCGTGAAGGAGCAGTCTTCGACACAATCGTCGCGGTGAAATTACGGTAAATAAAAGACCTATCACACTGTCTAACGTTGCTTTTAATTTTTTTGCGAAATTACTATGAAACAGATTACAATCTTTAATGTCAGTTTTTGTTGGTTCTCACCAAACTTTAGGCTGCAAAGCCGCTCGATACAACCATATAGACATCGTCCATGAACAGGGGCGTAGCCAGGGCGGGGGGGGGGGAGCTTATGGGGCTTCATTTCCCCCCGCCCAAATTTTTTCGTGCTGTCCATGCACCTCCGACAAAAGCAACCCCCGGCGTTGGAAATCATTCTGGATTTTGTCTAGAGCGTCATTTTCACGCTCGAAAAGCCATTTCACCGCGAAAATTGCGAACTCGGGCTGAATTTCGCTGCAACGCCCATGCACCGGGAGTCACATTACGCAAGCAGCCCTATCCGAGCACAAAGTTTCAAGGATGTTTTCATGGCGAACGCGTTCGCCGCGGCATCTCGCGGAGGCCGCGGAATCTACACTCTATCATGGAATTTACGGAGCGCGTGGATATCAATTCCGAAACATTATGGGTATAAAGTTCTCGTAAACTTTTGATGTGAAAAGTGCATTGACATTTCCAAACGTGTGCTTTGTAAGTTTAATGCTCCCATAAATATTTGACGCCAAAGGTGCATTTACTTTTCCAAAGTCGCACATCGGGCCATACGACGAGACAAGTCAAATCAACACGCTCTCAGACAAGTTGACAAAGCCCGCAGTGAGGCCCGATGATACGAAGCGTTAGGATGGTTCATTCGTGCCGTCATGTCACATAAAAAAATATCGACATCTTTTTTTCACCTGCGCCTTGTTGGACGCATTGCCTTGTTTGACGCATTATATACTGTGACTTTTTCTTAGATACGTAGACTTATTGGAGACTTACTTATACGTATGTTTAAATATCTTGTTGCGAGGTTTTGTGTATACGTGCAGTGAATTTCGTTTCCAGTGGCACTTTTTTGCCCTTTATCAAGCTGTATCTTCGCATTTGTATATTCCATTGTATCTTCGCATTTCTAATGTACGAAGGTGAGTCAAATGAAAGTGAGCCTACCCACCCCACGCAATTATGGTTCTGTTCATTATCTGCAAGGCCTGCGCGTAGCACACAGGCATCTCTCATTTACAAAAGTGACACGCAGGTGTGAGGATAAATGTTCTTTAATGCTCTCATACACTGGGTTGAACATGGTTGCGTGCCGTAATGAACTCTCCAGAAGTTGAGCAGTGCGGTGCCGTCTGGTTTTTGACAGCTGAAGGTGTTTTCCAAAAAGAAATTAGTCACCGTATGGCTGCCGTGTACATGGAACATTGCATTTCATTGGCCACTGTGAAGCGTTGGAACAAATGGTTCAAAGAAGGACGTGAAAGTTGCAAAAATGATCCCAGACCGGACCAAAGCCATTGTGCAATCACCCCTAACAAAATTGCAAAGGTTGATGAGCTGATGAGACAAGAACGGAGGATAAACATCGATGAACTGGCAGAGCGTGTGAACATCAGTCACGGTTTGGTTCACGCCACAATTCATGAACATCTCGGTTATCGGCTCTTGTGTGCGCAATGGATGCCCAAGATTTTGAACCACCGCCAGAATACGGAGAAGATCGGCGCTGCCTTTTTTCATCTGATCCGGTATCATACTAAAGGTGACGATTTCTTGTCTGCAGTTGTGATCGGAGACGAACCATCATGCCCTACTACGAGCCTGAAACACGACGGCAAAGCTTACAATGGAAATATTCAAATTCACCTCCCCCAAAGAAAGCAAAGGCCGTCATTTCCGCCAGAAAGGTGTTGTTGACTTTTATTTTTCGATCGTCAGGGACCATTAGTGATAGAATTTGCTAAATCTTGAGAGACTATCAGTTGTTTCCGATATTGTGAAACGCCGGATCGGCTGCGTGTCGCAATCAAGAACAAACTACGTGGAAAATTTATGAATGGGGTCATCTTGTTCCACGACAATGCCCGTTCCCACGTCGCTGATGTGGTTAATACAAAACTGGCAAAGTTCAAGCGGGAAACGCTGCAACATCCGCCACACAGCTCAGACCTGTCGCCTTGCGACTACCACATTTTGGGGCAACCGAAAAACAGCTCAAGGGAACCAGATTCGTCTCGAACGATATCGTGAAAGTCAGTTGCAGACGTTTTGAAGCAGCAACACAAGGAGCTTTATGAGACGGGAATTGTGCGACTCTTTAGTCAATGGGACAAATGTCTAAATGCTCATGGGGGCTACTTTTAATTAAAGTACCCCGTTTGTTATATATTCGCATTGGCTCACTTTCATTTGACTCGCCCTCGTATATTCTGCAGAACTCCTGCTTTTTATACGTGGTCTTTGTTGCGACTATAATTTCGGTGCAATTACTCACGATACACGACCGGTGACAGCTGCTGCTGCGTAATACTTTGGAACAAATGGCAGCCTCATTGAGATTTTTCACTGGCCGTTGCATATGTACAAGAATGTAAACAAGGATCTTGAATGAGAAAGTGTCATTAACATATTTGCCCTCAACGTGTTCATTTCATGGCCTTTACATTTTTCATATCAGCTGCATTCACTGCTTTGCTGGCTTCGAACTGATGTAGTTCTAAAGTTCGTGTTATATTTTCTTTACTTGTTAAATAGACAAAATACATGGAAGCATTGACATCAGTTATGTTGGGCATGATTTTTGGCACATACGAGTTTATTATTTTATGAAAAAATACATATTTTACTTGTATTGACAGTGCGTAGCGTTCAACAATTCGCTTGCAGCATCTTTGGCAATGGCAATGCAGTTATTATTGATGTATCTGATCCCTAGGCAAATTGTTTAAGAGGAAGCTTTAGCTCGGGCCCAACTCCGACGCGGCCTATTCAGATACATGTAAAACGCAGAAACGGTTTTCTGAGATAACTCCCGAATCGCTTTTAATGAAATTTGTTGCTTTTGAGAGAGTAAGTTAAATTTTGGTGTCTGTTGGAAGCGGAATTTCGATTTAGGGCCTGAACTCTGTTTAAAATATTTTGAAAAATTGCAAAGTTCGAAAAAAATAGAAGCACGAAGTTTACAAGTTAATAGCTCTGCAGCAAGAACAGATATCGCGGTTCGGTAAACGGCATCCATTACACCATTCAAAGCGGACAAATTCCATATGTCAATTTGTATCTTAGATGAATTGGTTATGTTATGTACAAGGGTTTGCAAAAGCCGTATTTCCATAATACTTATTTTTAGACTCATGTGTAACATATCAATTTTGTCCGCTGTAGATGTACTATTATGTGCAATTCACAGAATTGTGATATCAATTTTCATCGCTGATTTACAGAGTTGTAAACTTAATTGTTTCGTTTTCTGAAAATTTGCGATTTTGCTACTTTTCAATAAAATATTGACGACCTAAATGAAAATTCGAAACAAATCGTCACTAGAATTTAAGGTTTTCTTTTAAATGCAACAAACCTCGTCAAATTTGGTGCAGTGGTTGCCGAGAAAAACGAATTCTCCTTCCACATGTATTTAGATAGGAGCATCCGACCTAATGTTTCCTCTTAAGGAGGAGGCCCACCTGCAACATGAGCCCCCCCCCTCCCCGAACGAAATTTCCGGCTACGCCACTGTCCATGAAGTACTCTAACATTGTTCTCGGTCATGAACAACTAGCAATGCTTCAAGTATAGCTAAGGCATCTGATCGAACCTGTCATTCTTTCGGTTGTCTGTTCTCCAACACGTAACATTGACCTCACTATATTTAAAGATGTACAGCTCTGCTACAATCACTATTCGACGCGATAGTTACTAGTCACCTTTGGCAATTTGTGTCCATTCGTCCCTCTGTGAGGCAAGGTTGTCCTTTGTTATCGCTGCTCTTTGTCCTTTACGCGGTACCACAGTGCTTAATTAGGCGTTATTCGCTCTAGTAACGTTTATTTTGCGACGGCCGACCGACGGAATTACGCGACGATCTGTTTGTGTTCTTATAACCGCTGTTGATATGAAAAGTACTGCTTGATCTTCTGCCACGCTTAAATGTGCGGGCGACCTCGTTTTATATAAGAGCCCGCGAAGACTTGCGAACTAGTACTGGGGTTTTACGTGGCAAAACCGCTATATAAATGCGAGGCCCGCTATAGTGGGGAACGCCGGTTAATTTTGATAACCTGAGGTTCTCTAACGTGCGCCTAAAAATAAGCACACAAGCGGTCCATATTTCAACCCATCGGAATACGAACACCACGGCAAGCATCGAACCCGCGACTTCGAGCTCATTAGCGCAACGCCATTAAGATACTTCGGCGGGTCTTGCGTACTTGTGCGAGTGCACAGTCTTAAATAAACTAAAACTAAAACTAAATTTGTTACGCTGAGCACGATGCCTCAGTGACGCTGTAATCAAATTCACTTTTATGTCCGATATTATTTTTTTCAGCATTGGGGTCCTTTGGAAACACCTCAGAATCATAAGTAACTTGGCGTATCGGGAAATACCTTAAGACAAAGCGCATGTCACGCTATCCGCTGTCATCGGAAGGAATGCGAGCAACGAAAGGCAGCAATTATGATGAGGAACAGACACGCGTAAGTGTACTGAATTATAAATAGTAAAGGTGGTGTTAATGTGCACATGTACGCGAACAACGCGAAAGATTGAGGTTATATAATGATGTAATGCATGGTGCTCTTCAAACAACCAGCGCCCCGACGAGATCTGGCTGCTGTGTTGCTACTTTGTTTCGGCTCGTGGATCAAACGGCGCGCCCGTGCACGCGTAATCGAGCTCCGCTTTCGTGACGCTATGTGACACTGAGTATTTCCGTGATCGTTCCTACTTACATTAGAATATTACGGGTGCTGTCATCATGAGCAACACGTTGGCCAAAAATGTCCGTAAACATTGTCTTGTGAATGACCCTGACACACCGGTATAAGAATTGCTAATATATATATATATATGTGTGTGTGTGTTTTTGTCATGTCAAACTTATTTGTCTGACAAAGCGAATGACGAGACGTTGCTCGTAGGCAGCGTTGTCGAACTTGTCGCCCATTGTGACGGTGTCCTAAAGATGATCATTCGAAGTCTGCCGGCCAACCCAAAAGGTAAGGGAAAGCGCAAAACGATTGCCACTAATCAAACACAGAAGCTCTTATTCAGCGAAGTTTTTCGACTGCAAATACGACTACTGAAAATCAAGATTTAACTCGATCAACCCGCGAAGTGTAGCAACTGAACACTATCCTCTTACGTCAGACAAGCATAAGGAAACATGCCTTGAGGCATGACGCCTTATTTTTGTTTGCTCTCATCATTTGCAGAAGCAAAAATAAATATTGCTTATATCAATAGCTGTTGTTTGTTTGAGTTTTTTGTGTGCGTGTGGGCGTGTGCGTGCGTCTTCTCGTTGTCTATCTATCCAGTTTAGCTAGCCTTAGTTTCATCGCCACCTCATCCTCAATCTATGGCAAAGTAAAACAAAGCTTGGCGCGTCGGGGCATCATGCGTCTTATTCCTGCGTGCTATCTGCACACTTCACATTCAGCCTTATATCTATAGCGTTGTTATCTACATTTTATGTAAATAGTCTTGTAGTTTATCCTCTCCTCATGTCACTTTCCTCCCCCTCCTCAACTCCTTTTCCACTGCTGACTGCCGTTCAGGTTGCAGCAGATGTAGCTAGACAGTCACAGCGCGGTCACCAGTAATTTCGTTACTTTCCTTTTAGCCATCTTATTTAGTATAATCAATCACTTACTACTAACACCATGCGATAAGGGGCGTAGTGCATACGAGTGCTTCGAGCCGGTCAGGATCTCTCCAGTTTTCAGAGTGCAGTGATAGCGGCACCTTCTGAAACCGTCAATGAAATTAAGCTGTGCATCCCAGCTAAGACCAATGGACGGAGTCCAGAATACGGCAGTACAGGTGGGTTTTGTTTGCATTCCACCGTAGCCATAATGCGTTCACCGGAGCCGAAAATCAAGACAGTGACATCATGTTCAGCAGGAGTATATATGCTACAGCCAGTGTCATATAGTGGCAAGTTGCGTAATAGTTAATTCGCCATTTTCGTTATAGGAAACAAGCTCTAACGTCAAATGGCCGTAGCGATCAGAGTAATATGGCCAGGTCAGGGAGGTTATGCGCTTTAATTCGCGGATGCCACTGCATGGTTACTGCTGTTATCGTGTACAATGCGATTCTAGTATCCGGCAAACAGCAGTAATATGGAGAACGTGACCTGGGCTAAATCTTTTGATGTCACACGCAGAAATAAGGCGTATCTTTATAGGTACACAACAATCCTTTCCGTAAAAAAAGGTTGGGGTAACTTACCCCAGCAATTCCAGACATCGCCTTAGTTCACAGCTTTTACACCACGTCGCCTACGGACGTTCAAGATTCAAAATTCGTGCGACGGCACACGCAGTCTACTGAACAGACAGACAGACAAGAAACTTTAGCTGGTCCTAAGGGACCAATTAACCACGCCATCAGCTTTCACCGCCGGGCGCGAATCGGGAATGGCTGACCTGATAACCGCCGCGCGTGTAAGACAAGTGGCCCACAAGCCGACCGTGTAGAGGCTGAGTCGCTCAGTCGCGCGGCGAGAAAGCAGGTGCAAAATCATCACCCCCCCCCCCGCAACCGCGCACCCACCCCGTCTATCTTACGTCTCGTCCAACTTTCTTGTCCGATCGAATTGTCGTTAGGCTTCACCGGGCCTCTTATAATAGCAACAACGTCCTTTTGTAGCGGCACTTCTCGCAATCTGAAAAGGTGATCATGAGGTGATTTTCAAAGAATAATGCAAACATGCTAAATGGTGGTGATTCGGCGCATGTTTGTGGATATGCAGACGCAAGATTGACGTCTTTAATCTCACTTGACCTAAGTTTATGAATCCATTTGCGTACAGGTGCCTGGTCACGTTATGTTTTCTGCCACAGACATATAATTATTTTATAAGTTTTCTTCTTTTTTGTCGCATAGAGGAAGTGTACAAGCCGAGCACCTTTTCTGAGGGCTTGGTAAACGATGGGAGTAAATTCAGATCACCTGTAATTGGTCAATGTTATAGGTCAGTGTCATCTGGTCAATGGTCTCGCTGCACAGTCAAGCCCAAAACATACATGCGATACATATACGACATATTTATAATATGGGAACATGGCCAGGACAGCCTAGATAAATTTGTAACATTCGTAAATTCTTTTCACCCGACTATTAAATTCACATCAGAATATTCAACACAGCGCATAAACTTTATGGACGCAACAATATAGACATTGGGACACTAAAGACAGAGCTCTATATCAAACCTTTTGATAAACGACGGTACCTAGAATATACGAGCCACCATCCCAGACGTTACAAACAAGGCATCTTTAAAGGTCAAACCATGCGACTACGTCGCATTTGCGTTGAAAACCATGATACATAGATCGACTCGATCACCTTAAAGAAACCCTATCAAACAGGAACAACCCGAACACTGCCCTTCAAAAGCCATACACCGATGCAACTATATGTGATCAAGCCGAGGTCGTAAAACCCCGCCCTAAGATCATAACAACACCTCTTCTTACTACTAAATTTTCGAACACACTCCCAAACGTGAACAACATCCGCAGTAAATACTACCCAATTCTCACCAGCAACCAGAAACTTAATAAGACTTTTCCCGCCCCGCCCTGAGTAGCCTCCAGACGCAACACTTTCAAGGGGACTCTTGTACATGCCAAACTAAGGACAAAGACGAAGCCAACATCCGGTCCCTGTGGCTGCCCCAGGTGCTCTACATGCAAACATATTCTATCTACTACTACAGTACAGTGCAGCGGTGGCGTAGAGGAAGAACACCCGCCTCGCGTGCAAGAGGTCCGTGGCTCGAATCCCGGTGGCGGCAATTTTCCACCGGATTAAAAAAAAATCCGCGTGTTAATAAAATTGCATAAACAGGCCTGGAGTGTGGCCTGATCCCGGTAACCAGAACCGGTAACGCACTCCGTCACCAGAGCAGGATTGGGCCACCCTGGTGTACTACCTGGCCACATCCTCCTATATGCACACAACAATCAAACCCTGGCCCTCAGTCCCCAGCAGCTGCGAAGCAACTGACCACGGCGGCGGTCAGACCTGCGACGCAGCAGAGGGTGCTAAGAATCCCTGGCTCCGGACAGGCCGCCATAATGAATACCTTCTTCCGCAAGCGGGATAGCCGAAAGTGGACGTGGAGGAGCCCGAACGGCGAGACTAGAAATGAAATAGTCTTCATATACTCTGCGCTAACCCTGGCATCATGCAAGATGTGGACGTGCTCAGCAAGGTGCGCTGCAGTGACAATAGGATAGTAAGAACTCGAATTAGCCTAGACCTGAGGAGGGAACGGAAGAAACTAGTACATAAGATGCCGATCAATGAGTTAGCGGTAAGAGGGAAAATAGAGGAATTCCAGATCAAGCTACAGAACAGGTATTCGGCTTTAACTCAGGAAGAGGACATTAGTGTTGAAACAATGAACGAGAATCTTGTGCGCATCATTAAGGAGTGTGCAATGGAAGTCGATGGTAACTCCGTTAGGCACGATACCAGTAAACTGTCGCAGGAGAGGAAAGATCTGATCAAGAAACGCCAATGTATGAAAGCCTCTAACCCTACAGCTAGAGTAGAACTGGCAGAACTTTCGAAGTTAATCAACAAGCGTAAGACAGCTGACATAAGGAAGTATAATACGGATAGAGTTGAACATGCTCTCAGGAACGGAGGAAGCCTAAAAGCAGTGAAGAAGAAACTAGGAATTGGCAAGAATCAGATGTATGCGTTAAGAAACAAAGCCGACAATATCATTACTAATATGGATGAGATAGTTCAAGTGGTTGAGGAGTTCTTTAGAGATTTATACAGTACCAGTGGCAACTACGACGATAATGGAAGAGAAAATAGTGTAGACGAATTCGAAATCCCACAGGTAACGCCGGAAGAAGTAAAGAAAGCCTTGGGAGATATGCAAAGGGGGAAGGCAGCTGGGGAGGATCAGGTAACAGCAGATTTGTTGAAGGATGGTGGACAGATTGTTCTAGAGAAACTGGCCACCCTGTATACGCGATGCCTCATGACCTCGAGCGTACCGGAATCTTGGAAGAACGCTAACATAATCCTAATCCGTACGAAAGGGGACGCCAAAGACTTGAAGAATGATAGACCGATCAGCTTATTGTCCTTTGCCTACAAAGTATTTACTCAGGTAGTCGCAAATAGAATCAGGAACACCTTACACTTCCGTCAACCAAAGGACCAGGCGGCATTCCGTAAATGCTACACAACAATAGACCATATTCCATAGACCATAGACCAGGTGATAGAGAAATGTGCGGAATATCACCAACCCTTATATATAGCTTTCATTGATTACGAGAAAGCGTTTGATTCACTCGAAACCTCAGCAGTCATGGAGGCATTACGGAACCAGTGTGTAGACGAGCCGTATGTAAAAATACTGAAAGATATCTATAGTGGCTCCACAGCCACCATAGTCCTCTATAAAGAAAGCAACAATATCCCCAGTAAAGAAAGGCGTCAGGCAGGGAGATACGATCTCTCCAATGCTATTCACAGTGTGTTTACAGGAGGTATTCAGAGACCTGGAATGGGAAGAATTGGGGATGAAAGTTAATGGAGAATACCTTAGTAACTTGCGATTCGCTGATGATATTGCCTTGCTTAGTAACCCAGGGGACCAATTGCAATGCATGCTCACTGAACCGGAGAGGCAAAGCAGAAAAGTGGGTCTGAAAATTAATCTGCAGAAAACTAAAGTAATGTTTAACAGTCTCGGAAGAAAACAGCAATTTACAATAGGTAGCGAGGCACTGGAAGTGGTAAGGGAATACATCTACTTAAGGCAGGTAGTGACGACGGATCCGGATCATGAGACGGAAATAGTCAGAAGAATAAGAATGGGCTGGGGTGCGTTTGGCAGGCATTCTCAGATCATGAACAGCAGGTTGCCATTATCCCTGAAGAGAAAAGTGTATAATAGCTGTGTCTTACCAGTACTCACCTACGGGGCAGAAACCTGGAGGCTTACGAAAAGGGTTCTACTCAAATTAAGGACGACGCAACGAGCTATGGAAAGAAGAATTATAGGTGTAACGTTAAGGGATAAGAAAAGAGCAGATTGGGTGAGGGAACAAACGCGAGTTAATGACATCTTAGTTGAAATCAAGAAAAAGAAATGGGCATGGGCAGGACATGTAATGGGGAGGGAAGATAACCGATGGTCATTAAGGGTTACGGACTGGATTACAAGGGAAGGGAAGCGTAGCAGGGGGCGACTGAAAGTTAGGTGGGTGGATGAGATTAAGAAGTTTGCAGGG
Source organism: Dermacentor albipictus (assembly GCF_038994185.2). Classification (NCBI taxonomy): domain Eukaryota; kingdom Metazoa; phylum Arthropoda; class Arachnida; order Ixodida; family Ixodidae; genus Dermacentor; species Dermacentor albipictus. The sequence goes on from NC_091821.1 coordinate 93,152,894, forward strand.
ACGACATGGCTACAATTAGTACATGACCGGGGTTGTTGGAGAAATATGGGACAGGCCTTTGCCCTGCAGTGGGCGTAACCAGGCTGCTGCTGCTGCTGATGATGATGATGACAGTACAGTACAGTACAGCGTCGGATACATTCACAAGGTAACTTCGAGTTTCACCTGCACGCCTAGCAACGTGGTGTACTGTATAGTATGTACCGCTTGTAACAAACAATACATAGGTGAATCTGGACTACATACAAGACTCTAGGGCCATCGCGAAGATACAAAACAATTTAGCTAAAGCAGAAGCCAGCCACTTCAATAAGCATGGTCGTATATCTGATACAGCAAGGCTCTATATACTACAAACGAGTTTCCGTTCACCTCGCGAGAGTAAATATGCGGAATAATACTTCATCATATCCAGCCTTTCTGTACATCAGGGTTTAGTTCGCGTGAGTGCCACCACGCGGCGTATTGACCTTGAACTTTTCAAACTTCCCGCGCTTACGCAGGGATGACGTCAACGAAACAAAAATAGAAGAATTAAAAGCTATCACTGCGCTCTGAATTTCACCACAAAGCTTGTCCCGCCAGCGTTATCACTGTTCTTGATAAAGAGTAGCCGCTCGTCGGCTGGAAATGACTTATCCTAAGAGTGTTTAGTGGTTAGACGCGACGAGGCAAACCCAGCGTTGGTACATTCCGGGCTTTTCAGAGGCTCCTCGAAAGGCAATCACGGCTTCTTTTTAATAACACGGAGTCAACAGGCTAGCAAAGAGAAAGACATTTAACAAGAGCGGACACTCCCATAGACCCTCGGAGAAAGAATGAACGCGCACTTGAACTACCTTGTCACTCGCGGGACCCAAAGAGGTCCCAGGCACAAGCGCAAGAACCGATGTTTTACAGCGAAGCTGTTTATGGCTAGGATCTGGAAAAAACATTTGTCCGAGATGGTGACAAAAACAATGCGCCGGAGCGATGAAGGTTGTTGCCGAAACGCTAGTCTATGACTCAGCGTGTCGAAACGTCAGGGATCTGGAATGGTTTGCGCATGCTCAGCGTAAAGTAATTGTTACTTCGCACGTATTCCGTTGTCAGACGCGGTGGTCGCTCTGAATGTTATCATCGTATCGGTCATGTTATGACGCATGACCCTCAGGACAATATATAAAACGTGGGATGGCGGCGCTCCTTCGCTCCCATTGGAGTGTCAAAAAGCATGATAAAACGCAATACTGTACCCACCAATCGTTCACTTCAACGTCGAACTAGCTCGCCCCGACGGTAAGTGGATTGTATCCATCTTGCAGTTGGAACGGATTGAACTTGAGTGCTACACGAGCGTCAATGTGCCGACCACGTGTGATCGGTCGTGTATGGATTTAACCTTTGGCAAGAACGTCTATAGCGTAGCAGTACAACCGGTCGCGGTGTACCACAGCCACCACAAAGCTATAGTCGCTGTGGTAACGAATGAATCAAAACAACGATAATGACCACGGCGTTCCGTGCATGCGTCTTTATTCAATCAGTATAGCAATAACCATATAAATCAATATAGTTGTCAATATAGTCGTCCCAATACAGATTCGCTGGTTATCGTTCGCAGAGTGGAAGGACAAAAAATGTTTTTGTAATGTTCGACTGTGTCATGCAAGACTGCCACAATCAGAGGCAGTATTGAGATAATGTTGTGTTCACAATGATCAGGTTACTAGTAGCGCTGTGTGCAGGATTTAATTCTCGTCTAGCAAAATATTTCATGTAACATGCGACGTTGTTGGCGCAACTGCTGCGTCGTCTCTTTAATTGCCTTTTCATGGTAGCTCTACAGGGGAAGCCTGGCCACTGCTGCATAGTGTCCTACTAGTTTTGTGACGGTAAAATAGGTGCCCAGTGCCTGTGGCTATGCTGATGCTGCATATGCTGCACATGCTGCAGTGCCTGTGCTGATGCTGGAACCATGCAATGAAGGACGTCCCATGCAACATTGACGAATCTTGCTTTAATTTCGCTTAGTTTCATTTTGCTGTAATCAGAGCATGAAACTCATGATGGCGTGCCTCAACTTTTATGACAACTTTCAATATTCTGGGAAAAAGACTCAGTGATCAATTATAAGTTAACAGCGCACAAGCTTTGTCCCTTAAGTACTTCGCGTCCAGTCATGGATCCATGGAGAACCTCAGGTCGGGTGGTGGAAGTTCAACTTTGGGACATAGGTCTGGTGTGCCAGTCTACAACACCAGGAGTGCCTCCATTCGATCCAATAGCGCAATTGTTTGGGGGCAGCAAGAAAGACACGAGTGCGTGCCTTCACCGCAACACAAAGCAGAGCATCGCTGCCTCTTCCAGGAACAAAACGAGCTGACACTGTGTCAATCTGCTGCAATGTTCCGATTGTTGGCATCTTCGTTGGAACGGAGGGCAGCTGGAAATTTGCGCAGCGATGGGCGGTAAGGTTTGGAAAGAAAGATACAAGCGGTACGGACTTCGTGCATGTCACGGCTTGTCAACCGTTCGCCGTCGGCGCGAAGTCGTCGACGGGATATACAAGCCGGTTGGTCGTTCCGTACTCAAGCGAACGCAGCGAAGGAGTCAAGAGTCAGGAGAAAGAAAGAAAAAAAATTCATTCATCGACTGACAACGACACACAACTTAAACGAAACACAAAAAGCACAAGAACACTACCACACATGCACTTGATCTAGATCAATGATAAAGACAAAAGAAATCAAAGTGGGTGAGGCGGCAGCAATCCCGGCAACATGCTGAACAATCCCTTTTGCTTCATGCTACAGGTTACGGTGCTTACTCTCGGAAACCAAGCTTCGACTAGCGCCTGTGCTGCTTCGACAACGTTGGTGAGCGTGGACCAAGACGCTGGCGTGCATTCATCGACACGTGGTGAATGCGGCATCATGAATCGACAAAGTTTTCCATGTGTCACAAGTCTGGTCACAAGTCACAAGTTCCATGTGTCACCTCCTATATGAACAACACAATCAAACCCCGGCCCTCAGTCCCCAGAAGCTGCGAAGCAACTGACCACGGCGGCGGTCAGACCTGCGACGCTGCAGAGGGTGCTAAGAATCACTGGCTCCGGACAGGCCGCCATTGGTATATGAACCTGGCAACGTTTAACGCTAGAACGTTATCTAGTGAGGCGAGTCTAGCAGTGCTATTGGAGGAATTAGAGGGCAGTAAATGGGATATAATAGGGCTCAGTGAAGTTAGGAGGCCAAAAGAAGCATATACAGTGCTAAAAAGCGGGCACGTCCTGTGCTACCGGGGCTTAGCAGAGAGAAGGGAACTAGGCGTCGGATTCCTGATTAATAAGAATATAGCTGGTAACATACAGGAATTCTATAGCATTAACGAGAGGGTGGCAGGTCTTGTTGTGAAACTTAATAAGAGGTACAAAATGAAAATTGTACAGGTCTACGCCCCTACATCCAGTCATGATGACCAGGAAGTCGAAAGCTTCTATGAAGACGTGGAATCGGCGATGGGTAGAGTGAAAACTAAATACACTATACTAATGGGTGACTTTAATGCCAAGGTAGGCAAAAAGCAGGCTGGAGACAAGGCAGTGGGGGAATATGGCATAGGCACTAGGAATATCAGGGGGGAGTTATTAGTAGAGTTTGCGGAACAGAATAATATGAGGATAATGAATACCTTCTTCCGCAAGCGGGATAGCCGAAAGTGGACGTGGAGGGGCCCGAACGGCGAGACTAGAAATGAAATAGATTTCATACTCTGCGCTAACCCTGGCATCATACAAGATGTGGACGTGCTCGGCAAGGTGCGCTGCAGTGACCACAGGATGCTAAGAACTCAAATTAGCCTAGACCTGCGAAGGGAACGGAAGAAACTGGTGCATAAGAAGTCGATCAATGAGTTAGCGGTAAGAGGGAAAATAGAGGAATTCCAGATCAAGCTTCAGAACAGGTATTCGGCTTTAACTCAGGAAGAGGACCTTAGTGTTGAAACAATGAACGACAATCTTGTGGACATCATTAAGGAGTGTGCAATGGAAGTTGGTGGTAACTCCGTTAGGCAGGATACCAGTAAACTATCGCAGGAGACGAAAGATCTCATCAAGAAACGCCAATGTATGAAAGCCTCTAACCCCACAGCTAGAATAGAACTGGCAGAACTTTCGAAGTTAATCAACAAGCGTAAGACAGCTGACATAAGGAAGTATAATATGGATAGAATTGAACATGCTCTCAGGAACGGAGGAAGCCTAAAAACAGTGAAGAATAAACTAGGAATTGGCAAGAATCAGATGTATGCGTTAAGAGACAAAGCCGGCAATATCATTACTAATATGGATGAGATAGTACAAGTGGCTGAGGAGTTCTATAGAGATTTATACAGTACCAGTGCAAATCACGACAATAACGAAAGAGAAAATAGTCTAGAGGAATTCGAAATCCCACAGGTAACGCCGGAAGAAGTAAAGAAAGCCTTGGGAGATATGCAAAGGGGGAAGGCAGCTGGGGAGGATCAGGTAACAGCAGATTTACTGAAGGATGGTGGGCAGATTGTTCTAGAGAAACTGGCCACCCTGTATACGCAATGCCTCATAACGTCGATCGTACCGGAATCTTGGAAAAACGCTAACATAATCCTAATCCATAAGAAAGGGGACGCCAAAGACTTGAAAAATTATAGACCGATCAGCTTACTGTCCGTTGCCTATAAACTGTTTACTAAGGTAATCGCAAATAGAATCAGGAACACCTTAGATTTCTGTCAAGCAAAGGACCAGGCAGGATTCCGTAAAGGCTACTCAACAATAGATCATATTCACACTATCAATCAGGTGATAGAGAAATGTGCGGAATACAACCAACCCTTATATATAGCTTTCATTGATTACGAGAAAGCATTTGATTCACTCGAAACCTCAGCAGTCATGGAGGCATTACGGAATCAGGGTGTAGACGAGCCATATGTAAAAATACTGAAAAATATCTATAGCGGCTCCACAGCCACCGTGGTCCTCCATAAAGAAAGCAACAAAATCCCAATAAAGAAAGGCGTCAGGCAGGGAGATACGATCTCTCCAATGCTATTCACAGCGTGTTTACAGGAGGTATTCAGAGACCTGGATTGGGAAGAAATGGGGATAAAAGTTAATGGAGAATACCTTAGTAACTTGCGATTCGCTGATGATATTACCTTGCTTAGTAACTCAGGGGACCAACTGCAATGCATGCTCACTGACCTGGAGAGGCAAAGCAGAAGAGTGGGTCTAAAAATTAATCTGCAGAAAACTAAAGTAATGTTTAACAGTCTCGGAAGAGAACAGCAGTTTACAATAGGCAGCGAGGCACTGGAAGTCGTAAGGGAATACAGCTACTTAGGGCAGGTAGTGACTGCGGATCCGGATCATGAGACAGAAATAATCAGAAGAATAAGTATGGGCTGGGGTGCGTTTGGCAGGCATTCTCAGATCATGAACAGCAGGTTGCCATTATCCCTCAAAAGAAAAGTGTATAATAGCTGTGTCTTACCAGTACTCACCTACGGGGCAGAAACCTGGAGGCTTACGAAAATGGTTCTGCTCAAATTGAGGACGACGCAACGAGCTATGGAAAGAAGAATGATAGGTGTAACGTTAAGGGATAAGAAAAGAGCAGATTGGGTGAGGGAACAAACGCGAGTTAATGACATCTTAGTTGAAATCAAGAAAAAGAAATGGGCATGGGCAGGACATGTAATGAGGAGGGAAGATAACCGATGGTCATTAAGGGTTACCGACTGGATTCCAAGGGAAGGGAAGCGTAGCAGGGGACGGCAGAAAGTTAGGTGGGCGGATGAGATTAAGAAATTTGCAGGGACGGCATGGCCACAATTAGTACATGACCGGGGTTGTTGGAGAAATATGGGAGAGGCCTTTGCCCTGCAGTGGGCGTAACCAGGCTGCTGCTGCTGCTGATGATGATGATGACAAGTCTGGGTATCACCTCCACAACAGTGACGTCAAGTCACATGCCCCATCGGACAGCTATAAAGACGCCGGACGAGCTGCGCTTCACGAGTGGGCGAGGCGGCAGCAATCCCGGCAACATGCTGAACAATCCCTTTTGCTTCATGCTGCAGGTTAGTAGATATATGCCAACTCGTGGTTATCGATCGGATAACCAGTTTTTGCTGCTGCTGCCCTGCCCACTTCGTGTAAATTATTTTTTGTCTAGTATTATTAGCACATTAATTAGAGATCTTCTGGTTTGCGGAGACCTAGAAGAAAATCCAGGTCCAACAGAAAACGATCTCTTGCGAGAACTGTTAAATGGGCAGAGTAAAATTCTTTCTACTATACAGGACATGCAAGCAACACAGAATGAAATGCAAAGGAACCTATCAAAATTAACAGAAAGAACTGATGACATCGAGCGGCGATTGGGTGGTTTAAGTGCACTGAACTCTAAAGTAGAAAGCATCGAAACAACAATAACGAACCTCGAGGAGCAACTCGCCAACATTAGTGAACATGTTGATGATCTAGAAAACAGAAGCAGGAGAAATAACTTAATAATTTATGGCTTACATGAACCTAGAGTTGAAACTTCAAAAGACTTAGAACGAAATGTAAAAGATGAAGTCTTTGATAAAAAACTAGGCATTCACGTAATAGGCAACGAAAGGTGTCACAGACTCGGAAGAAAAGGCGGAAATAAAACCCGTCCAGTGATTCTAAAATTCCTTGACTACCGAGAAAAGAATGCCCTGCTTAGAGCATCGCATAATCTAAAGGGTAGTGAACTGTCACTATCTGAAGACTTTTCTAAGCGAGTACGTGACACACGGAGGCTGTTATGGGAGAGTTCTAAGGAAGAAAGGCAGAAAAAACATGAAAGTAAAGCTGCATTACGATAAGTTGAGCATCATCGGCACTTTGGTTGGGATGCTGAAAAAAAGATGCCGTTATAAGCTGAAGAAATGAGGTCCTCAAAATTGACAGACTAAGCGCAAGCGTGACTCTTTAGGAATACTTAACGTAAATTGTAGGAGCGTTATAAACAAGCGTACAGAGTTAGAGGGAATTCTTCTGTCGTTAACACAGATATCGTTGTCTTGACGGAGACCTGGGTAAATGAAATATATGATAGCGAGTTCATTCCACTTGGGTATAGCGCATTCAGAAAAGACAGAGGTAGCAGGGGCGGAGGTGTGGCCATCCTTTTCAAGGATAACATTAAGCTCTTAAAAATGCCTGATTTATTAGATGTTGAATGCATTTTTTGCAAGGCCTACCATGAAAATATTCGATATGTCATAGCTGCTCTGTACAGACCTCCTAAATCTGGCGTTGAAGTTTTGGATTCTTTGAAGCTATACATGAGCGAGCATGTGAAACCCGCTGACCGCATTATTCTCTAGGGAAATTTTAACTTGCCAAGCATTGATTGGGAAACAATGTCGGTCAAAAGTGATAACGACAGTTTAGGGGAGGCCATGCTGGACATTGCTTTTTCTTTTAATTTATTACAGTTAGTGGATACCTGTACTAGAATACAGGGTAATTCTGAAACAATCCTGAACCTCTTTTTGTAAGTGGGACCATAATTAGTCACACTAAGTGGGATGTATTTCCCGGTATATCGGATCAAGAGACTGTGTTACTAACAATAAATAATATGAATTGGAAAGACAGCTCTAGCGCTGTCCGATTCCGCAATTTCTCCCGAGCTGATGATGTCTCGATTATAGATACGCTTTCGTTTTACTTAGATTCATTTTCAGAGAATATTGTAGATGTGCAGGAACTATGGGAACGCTTCAAGAGTATTGTTAATGAATGCATTGAAAAATATGTACCAACTATTGTTAAGAAAAGAAAAAAGAATCCCTGGAATTGTCGGGAGACACTGAGATTGAAAAGGCAGCTGAAGAGGTTAAAAAATAAAATGAAAAAATCAAGCAGTACTTCACCAGATCAACGGCAGAAATTTCTCTTTCATCTAAACTTCGGATCCAACTATCTACTGAGAAACAACATTACTATGAAGAATCATTGCCTAAATTCATCACAGCGTCTTCAGAGAGATTTTGGTGGGAGGTGTCACCGAAACATTACCAATGCGATGTACTTGAAGTTGACGGTATTCACTTGAATGATCAAGAAAAAATTGCTAGCTTATTTAATGAGCATTTCCACTCCGTTTTTACTTGTGATGATGGTATCCTACCCCTGCTTGAGAATTTTTTGCCCCCTATTTCTAATGTTTCAATAAGCAAACAGGGTATATTCCACATGGTTTTAAAACTTGATGAAAAGAAAAGTTCAGACCCAGACGATATACCCAACACTTTCCTAAAAAGGTATGCCGAATGGGTTTCTAAATACTTGTACATTGTGTTTTTACGTTCCTTAGAAGAAGGTCAACTCCCGAATGACTGGAAAACAGCCCGAGTAACACCACTTCATAAATACGGCGTCAAACAGTCTATAAAGAATTACCGTCCGGTCTCTTTAACCTCTAACACTTGCAAATTATTAGAGCACATAATACATAAACATATCGTGAATTTCTTAGATACACATAGCATCTTAACAAAATGCCAGCATGGATTTCGGAAAGGGTACTCAACTTGTACACAGCTAGTTGCTACCATCCATGATTTTGCCATATCTGTAAATAACGTAAAACAAATTGATGCAATTTTTAGGGACTTCTCGAAAGCTTTTGACAAATTATCACACAGTAAATTGTTATTTAAATTAAATAGTCTACATAGAAACTCTCAACTTGTCAATTGGATATCAGTGTATTTGAACAATCGCCACCAGTTTGTTGCATTCAAAGGCCATCAATCTGACCAGTTACCAGTGAAATCAGGTGTCCCGCAGGGCTCGGTGCTAGGGCCACTCCTTTTTCTTATGTATATAAACGACATGGTAGAAGACATCTATGTCAAAATAAAATTGTACGCGGTCGACTGTGTTCTATATACGGAGGCTAATGATCATTCTGATCAGGCATTGTTAAACAATGATTTTCAGCGTGTTGCTTCGTGGTGTAAGCGGTGGAAGATGTGTATAAACGTCGACAAGACCGTTTTCATGCGGATCACTCGAAAGAAGATGCCCTTATCGTTTCCGTATAATTTTAACGATGTGCTTTTGTCTGAAGTGTCTGAATACAAATATCTTGGGCTATGGATTCCGAACAATCTTAGGTGGAATAAACATATTCACTACGTTACAGCGAATGCTTATAGAAAGTTATTTTTTTTAAGAAGAACGTTAACTTTGGCTACCCCTGCTGTAAGAAGATTAGCATACACATCCATTGTACTCCCAGTCTGAGACTATGCTGCTATAATATGGGACCCCTATACAAAAGGTAATATTCTGAAACTAGAGAATGTCAAAAAAAGCCGGACAGTTCATTTATAACAATTTTCGACGCAGCTCAGTCACTGAACTACAAGCTCGCGCTAACCTAATCCCGTTATCCGATAGAAACCGCTCATCACGACTAAAATTTTTATATCAATTAGTTACGGGGCACTATAACATCGACGTTAGCGAATGGGTTACATTTTCTTCCGGTCATTCAACACGCCAAAGACATGAACTAACAATAACACATTTTCGTTCTCATAATGACTCTTTCAAGTATTCATTTTTTCCACGAACAGTCAGAGACTGGAATAACCTCAGCAGCTGTATCGTTCAGGCAGACTCTTTGTCAGCTTTCGCATCCCTTCTTGATGGCTGAAACATAATTGGTTATTTTATAGTGACTGTCTAAATGATATATGCGTTGAGTGTTCCTCTGTTTCATTTGCACATTTGATAAATGTTTTGCTTAAACTTTTTTTGTGTTCTTTCTTGACTGTGACCTAGGCATGTACATATATTTTTTTGCCATTATGTTGTATTTTCTCTCATCTGTTGTATCCCTCCCTGCTAAAATCCCGGTGGGGATTGCAGTATTAATAAATAAAAATACAACGAACAGTTAACAGTTGATATATAAATTAACACTACACAAGACACACTTAACAGTGGTCAACTAAACAGAGTTCAAAAGAAAAATGATGGCATACGCATGGCCGCGCAGCAGCAGCAAGTCCATAAAGCGTGGAGTCGATGGTAGAGCTTGCCCGAAGAACGTTGGCAACCATGGGGTAGCCAGAAATTTCGTTAGGGGGGGGGGGGCTCACTTTGCAGCTCGGCCTCCTCCTTATAGAAATTGTCGAGGAATCCAATACATTAAACATTAATAATAACCGCGTTGCGATTGCCAAAGATGCTGCAAACGATTTCTTGAACGCTACGCCTTGTCAAGACAAATAAAATATCTAATTTTCATAAAAAAATATACTCGTATGTCTCAAAAATTGTGCCCGAAATAACTGATATCAATGCTTCCATGTTTTAAATTAAATTATGGGGTTTTACGTGCCAAAACCACTTTCTGATTATGAGGCACGCCGTAGTGGAGGACTCCGGAAATTGCGACCACCTGAGCCTCCTTAACGTGCACCTAAATCTAAGTACACGGGTGTTTTCACATTTCGCCCTCATCGAAATACAGCCGCAGTGGCCGGGATTCAATCCCGCGACCTCGTGCTCAGCAGCCCAACACCATAGCCACTGAGCAACCACGGCGGGTGCCTCTATGTTTTTTGTATATTTAATGGGTAAAGCAAATATCACACGAACTTTCGAACTATATGAGTTTGAAATAAGCAAAGCAGTGCATGCCGCTGATATGAAAAATGTAAAGGCCACGAAGTTGAGGAGAAATATTTTAATAAAACTTTGTTAGCCTCCCTGCCTTTCTCTCATTTGCATCTCTCTGTCATTCAAGAGCATTGTTTACATTTCTGAACATATGCAACGACCAGGGAAAAGTCTCAACGACGCTGTCCTTTGTTAGAATGTATTGCGTAGGAACAGCCGCCACTGGTCGTGTATTTTGAGTAATTGCTCCGAAATTCCAAAAAGTCGCAACAGAGAGCAACATATAAAAAAGAAGGAGTTCTGCAAAATATACGAGGGTGAGTCAAATGAAAGTGAGCCAATGCGAATATATTACAAACGGGGTACATTATTTAAAAGTAGTCTCCATGAGCATTTAGACATTTGTCCCACTTACTAACGAGTCGCGTGATTCCCGTCTCATAAAACTCCTTGGGTTGCTGCTTCAAAAAGTCTGTAATTAATCTTTCACGTCATTGTCCGACAAGAATCTGGTTCGCTTGGGCTGCTTTTTCAAAAGCTCCAAATAGTGGAAGTCGCAAGGCGACAGGTCAGGGCTGTATGGCGGATGTTGCAGTGTTTCCCACATGAACTTTGCCAGTTTTTTATTAACCATATCAGCGACGTGGGGACGGGCATTATCGTGGAGCAAGATGACCCCATTCCTCAATTTTCCACGTCGTTTGTTCTTGATTGCGCCACGCAGCCGATCTGACGTTTCACAATATCGGAAACGATTGATTGTTTCTCCAGGCTTAGCGAATTCGGTCAATAATGGCCCCTGACGATCGAAAAAGAAAGTCAACAACACCTTTCCGACAGAAATGACGGCCTTTGCTTTCCTTGGGCGTGTTGAATTTAAATGTTTCCACTGTAAGCTTTGCTATAGTGTTTCAGGCTCGTAGTAGTGGCACCATGATTCGTCCCCGGTCACAATTGCAGACAAAAAGTCGTCACCCTCCTCATGATAACGCAATATCAAGTCAAGCCAGCGCCGAACCTCTCCGTCTTCTGGCGGTGGTTCAAAATCTTGGGCATCCATTGCGCACACAAGAACCGATAACCGAGATGTTCATGAATTATGGTGTGCGCCGAACCGTGACTGATGTTCACAAGCCCTGCCCATTCATCGATGCTTATCCTCCATTCTTTTCTAATCAGCCTTTGCAATTGTGTTGGGGCTGATTGCACGGTGGCTTTGGCCCGGTCTTGGATCGTCTATGCAATTTTCACGTCATTCTTTGAACCGTTTGCGTCAACGCTTCACAGTAACAAATAAAATGCAATGTTCACTGTACACGGCAGCCATACGGCGACAAATTTATGTCAAAAACCTCACGATACCACGCTGTTCAAATTTTGGAGTGCCTATTATGTCAGGCAACCATGTTCAATTCACTGTATGAGAGCATTAAAAACCTTTATGCTCACACCTGCGTGTCACTTTTGTAAATGAGAAATGAGAGATGCCTCTGTGCCCCGCTCGATGCCTCGCAGATAATGGACCGAACCATTATTGCGCGGGGGGGGGGGGGGTGGCTCACTTTCATATGACTCGCCTTCGTAAATTAGAAATGCGAAGGTACAATAGAATATACAAATGCGAAGATACAGCTTCATAAAGGGCAAAAAAGTTACACTGAAAACAAAGTTCCCTGCACATATGCACAAAACCTCGCAACAAGATAGTTAAATATTGTCACGTGGTAGGGACGGTTAAGAAGGCAGCAAAACTGTGATCAACGAAACGAGCGTTCTATTGGGCGAACTTGTGCCCTCAAAAACAGGCTACACTCAAAGAACAACCGTAGCGGCGAACAAACTCGGCGATCGTCGAAAATCTGATCAGCGGGTCAAGCGCGTCGGCTTTTATAGATCAGTCGTCGAATGTTCCAGAGTAATCGCTGGGACCCGCGTGTCTTCCACAAAGTTCTACGCCATTCGCGTCGCGCATATATGCAATCAGATTGCACAAGGTTCAGCGACAACAGACAGCGGATGGAACCATCGATAACATTCCAGAAACTTCCGATACATGCAAGCGCGTCCTGCGCTGTGTGATAACATTTGTTAGGTGGTGAAACGGGTCGCCCGAGAAAGGCAAGTACACGTGTCTATACATGCTACCCCCATCCACCCCCTTTCACTCACACATACAGCATGCGGCGCGTAGTCACGATGTTACCGCCCTTGGACTTTATACGGAACATGAAGGCGACGGCGACGGCATGAATGCGCCTGGCGTGTCCGTATAATTGCTATCGCAATAATGTAATAAGAATATCCGGCAACTGAAGCGCACCGTGGCCCATTACTTTCCGCAAAAGAAGAAGTGACAAAATCGAACTTTCAGCATGCGACAATTCGCTGCGCCGCAACAATGTTCTTTTTTTCTTTTGTGCTGCGGGGGGCGGGGGGCACCGAAATGAAATAACGGAAAGGAAAGCATGTTCGCTACTATCGAATGTCTACTTTGGTCACCTAGTGGGGCTACCGAAGGAATATAGAAAAAAAAAACATGAGACGCTTGGTCCACAAAAAACCATACTCATACTGCTCGCTATCCTACACCAGCGAGACAAGGCTTTCTGGAGAGGTTGCGCTCAAGCGAACGCGTTGCAACACATCGAGTCGCCACAGTGATGGCGGCGAGTGACCACCGTTTCTTTTTATCGTCTGCTAGCCAGAAGGAGGCCAAAGCTCTGGCAGGCCAAAATCCACTCGGCCAGAGAAAAACGAACGCGCGCCGAAGTGCACCGAGCGTTGGTCGGGGCAACACGAGAAAAATGCATGCGCTCTGGCTGGCTCTGGTAGCCCGCGGGTAGGAGAAAAAGAAAACTGAAGAAACTCAATGTATGCTCGCCATTAAAAGCCAAAGTAAAAAAAATAAATAAAAAAGAACGTAGTTGACATCGTAGTTGACAACGTAGCTGACATCAGTGCCTTGACATGGTTTCTTTGGCGCAGGTGGCAAAAAATGACGGCACAAATGAACCACCACAATGTTTTGCCTCATCGGACCTCGCTGTGTGCTTTGTCAACTTGTCTGATAGTGTGTTGATATGGCTTGTCTCGTTGTACGGTCCGATCTACGACTTTAGAAAAGTCAATGCATCTTTGGCATCAAATGTCTATGACAGCATTAAACCCACAAAATTCTGGAATTGAAAACCTAAAGCACGACTTTGGAAATGCCAATGCACCTTTCGCATCAGAAGTTTGCGAGAACATTATGCCCATAAAGTTTCAGAATTGAAATCCAAGCGCTCCCTAGATACCACGGCCTCCGCGAAATGCTGCGACCAGCCCGCTCGCCCTCAAAACGCCTTTGTAAGTTTGTGCTAGGATGGGGCTCCTTGCGTTACGATATGCGACTCCTGGTGCATGGGGGTTGCCGCGAAATCCAGCGCGAGTTCGCAATGTTCGCGCTAAAATGTCTTTTCGAGCGTGAAAAGTACATTCTAGACAAAATCTAGCATAATTTCCGGCGCCGCGGGTTGTTTTGGTCGGCGGTGCATGCCAGCACAAAAAAATTTCGGGGGGGGGGGGGTGGCTTTAGCCCCATAAGCCCCCCACCCTCCTGGCTACGCCCCTGGCTGGCTAGTCAACCTCGTTGAGGCGGATGCGATTGCTGGGCTGGGTTTCCCGGGAGTCTAGGTCTGACGTTTTCCATTGAGCAGCTTGAGTCAACTTGAGGGGAACTACCGTGAGCTTCGCTGCAGACGTTGGTTTGTCGTGTCTTACGTCAAGCTAGTAACTCGCAGTTCAGACGCGGCTAGGTGGCCCAGGGGATACTGGACGGCGCTAGCTCCTTGACGCTTTTCAGCACATTGTAGGCTCAGTTTCTAGACTGCTTAGCTCGGTCTAAAACCTTCTTTTGAATAACTTCTCCTTTCCCTAGTTTCCTGTGTTGGGTAACGGCAGATATTGGTGACGATGCGATCATGTTCGCCCAATTGTATCCCGACTCCTGCCAAGGTCCTGACTGCGCCCTCTTTTAATTAGGGGCTAGGGAACGGGTGCTTCCCCTTTGCTGATAGAGTTCACGCATTCGTATTGCACCACACACGCACACCCTTGAGTCCGTGGCACCCGCCGTGGTTGCTCAGTGGCTATGGTGCTGGGCTGCTGAGCACGAGTTCGCAGGATCGAATCCCGGCCACGGCGGCCGCATTTCGATGGGGGCGAAATGCGAAAATACCCGTGTACTTAGATTTAGGTGCACGTTTAAGAAACCCAGGTGGTCGAAATTTCCGGAGTCCTCCACTACGGCGTGCCTCATAATCAGAAAGTGGTTTTGGCACGTTAAACTTCATAATGTCATTTTTTTAGTTTTTCGAGTCCGTGGCGGGCCTCTATTGTTCGTTCGCAAACACAGGAGAAACGATGGCAGCTGGCCATATGGCGCTGTCGGCACACATACACTGTCAGCAATTCGTGGACACAGGACTGCACAGAGACACCACATATTTCGGAGTATTCGCACCCCTGCCTTATTAGCAAGCTTCTCAATGCACGCGCGGGGCAGAGAATACACAGGGGTTCCTACAAAAAGCCGTCCGGGCGTCACGGTCGCGGCAACAAAAACAACAACATAATCTCTAAACCTGCCTTCGACTTCTTTCGGCCGCTTGCCCGAGTGGCCGGCAATAACCGTCTTGCTCGTCGGTTTCTATTCCTACGACCTTTTGGCACCCGTTGATCTTTGCTTCGCCGAATCGAATAATGCTGCACTGTGACAATGCACTTACACGTTAATTTTTTGTCCGCGAACATGCAACCATCATACGGCTTCCGGCTTCTGACAGCTCCTAGAACAATTCTTGGTCTTAATATTTCTTACACATCTGGCTTTTTCGTCGAATTCACATTTCTGAGGCGATTTCTCACTCGCTTCTCACTCAAAAGAAGCACGTATTGGTGTCGTTCTTTAGCAATTCGGGGAGAAATAGGTATTTGCCAACGCCATCGTCCGCCTGTATTCTGATGAGTGTAGAACGTATAAAAGCAAAAGTGTACTTAGAATTAGGTATTGTTACGGTTGGCGTGTACCACCCCGCTCCGCGCATGTCGACGGCGCGCTTATAGACGGGCACAGCGCTCTAAACGACGCACCGACTGGACTATATATAATAGCATTGATGCAGCCATACGGCGGCATGTAAAACAGCTTCGTCGCAAGAGCTGGGAAGCTTTGTGTAGTTCGTTGCATACTGGAAGTGGTTTTGGAAATGTATGGCGCATACTGAAGGCTCTCCGCACTCCTGAAATCTGCAAGAATCCTACGGCTGTATTGAGCATAGCGACTGGGCAGTCACCAAAAGTAATAGCGGAGGCATTTGCAGACATTTTCGTCTCTCCTGCATCCAATGTCACCACAATTAGCGACTTTCCTTCTTTGACAAGTCGCAGCACGATAACCGCTTCCTACGGCCCAGCCTGCCAGATGGACGAGGCAGATTTCACTCTTGAGGAGCTGCGACACGCGCTGAGCCTCTGCAAACGCCGCACTGCTCCAGGCGACGATGGTGCGACGTATCAAGCATTGCGGAACGTTGATAAGAGTTTCCATGACCGTATATTGGACGAGTATAATGCAGTATGGAGAACCGGTGTAATCCCTGCTGAATGGAAATCGTCCGTGGTAATACCAACTTTAAAGCCCGGGCATCGAGCCACAAGTATTCGCTCCCTCTCAGGGGAGCTTGCGTACGTTCTGTGAAACACCAGTGAATTCACGAACGCACGTCTCCACAGATTTTATCCACGTCTGCAACTCCGTCTTCCACCAGTGTTACCACGAGCGGAAGCAAAACTTCTGTGCCGCCTGTGGCTCGGCGTGGCATTCACGAACGCCTATTCATTGCGCATTGGAAAGGCCAACAACCCTACTTGCGACACCTGCGGTTGCGAGGAGACGATCGAGCACCTCCTCTGTGCCAGTCCCCGTTATAATGTGTCAAGAAGAGAGCTCGCGATCGTGCTCGAAAAACTGGACAATCGCGCTTTCACAGAAGAAAAAGTTCCAGGACACTGGTCCAGACGGGTTTTGGCACTCAGCCTTAAGGGCTCTGCTCAAATTTTTAAGGGCTTCTGAATTGTGCGACCGCCTTTGAATGTTGTAGCGCGTAGCATCGCGTTATTATGTAATTTTTTTCTCAATTTTTTTCTCCTCTTTCACCTTTTATTCCTTTTACCGCTTTCCCCAGCACAGGGTATACAGCCGGTGTTTACACTCGCTAACCTCCCTGTCTTTTCTGCCTTTCTCTCTATCTCCCTCAAAAAGTTACGATACCGTATTCCACTCCTAAATCTTTATCTGCACAGGTCTGATCTGGCGTTATCCCCTCTATGTCATTTGTGCAAAGAGCCTGAAACCATTAATAATTTTCTATTAACCTGCCGCCGATTCGCGATCGAGAGAGAAATACTTTAAAATTCCATTCCGAAAATTAGGCGTAGCTAGAAACAATAACAACGTTCTCTCCTTAGTGGCAACTATATTGGGTTTTAGCCACAGGAGTGTATGCAGGGCCGTATGCAAGTTCCTTGGTCACACAAGGAGAATACCTAGTTATTTATTCCTTTATTATTCGTTATTTCACAAAATTACATTTTACTGTAATTTACTGATTTATTATGTATTGATTTACAAAATTCCAATTAGATTGATTAAAATTTATCACCTGGTAGCTTGCTCTCCTTTCAAAAACGCACGTTTTCCTTTTACTATATTCCGTTTAATCGCCGGCTTCTTGGCCAGTTCCCCGTAGTGTGTACGTGCCATGGTATAGGAAGCAAGCAATTGTATAGATGAATAAATCGCTGATTGTGTCTTCGAAATTATTCTAATACCACCCCAAAAGAACACAAAATTTCCTGTTTATATATAATTAGAAATATTTTTTATTTCTATACCTGTCACATGAATCTATTTCTTCATAAACACGAACGTTATACTTCACCCTGATTTACTTTTCTGTTTACGATTTTCTCACTCCCCTTCCCTAACCTTTAACCGCCTGCTTCTTCGTCAATCCCCCGTAGTGGGTGAGCCCCACAAGTGAGGAGCAAGCAAGCAACCAAGCAACCTGAACCCGAACGAGCTGTACAGCTGGAAGCTGCGCCGCGCCACTGGCAAGATCCACTGACTGGCGTTGGACCCGAGACGGGGGATAGACCTGGTAGACTCTGCTTCAGCCCCTTCTCGAGGCGCCGAGCTGCTGCTGTCGCCGTTGGTAGGAGGAAACTTCAGGCAGCGGCTGGCGCCCAGAACCGGGAGGAGCCGTGCACTTTCTCGCAGCAGCAGCGCCTGACCGGCTTCGCGACGCTTCGCACGTCAAGCGCATGGAGAGCTGGGAATACGATAGTGAAACTGATATGCATCGGATCAGGCGAACATAACTAGGTGGCGGTGTCGGCCAAAATGAACAAGACATCCTCAACAACATCTCTGCCATACTTCAATACCCCAACAGCAGGACGGAGCATCGCAAGCAAGCCTTGTCTGAGCTCATGCTCAGACAAGGCTTGCTGAGCCTGCTGAGCCATCCTCACTAAGGATGGCTCAGCAGAGTTCTGGGATAAGAACTTCAGGAACGTGCTACAGTGCCTATTGGAGAATCTCGAAGAACAAGTGGTGCCTGTAAAAGCGGCTGCTTTAAGCGCCTTGGCTGAATTGAAGAGGCAGTTCAACACTTCCATAAGTATGCCGAGATCACCATAATCAAGATCTTCGGAACATTCAAGCAACCTGAGAGAGAGGTGAGCCGTGCTGCTGAACTGTGTTCTATGGAGGCTGCTGCTGTGCTACCACCCGAGCAAACAAGGCGGCTTCTGCACTCGGTCATCGGTGAGTCTGATGACCAAGATGCCGCCATCGCTGCAATCAAGGTCGTGTCCCGACTCACGGAAGTGCGTCCAAAAAGGACGATTGCGGAGCTTCTTGCCTCAGACGATGCCTGTTTTGCTGAAGGCGTAGGACGACAGCAACAGTTCTGTGCGGAAGGCGGCAGTATTTTGCATGCTCACGCTTCATGGCTTGGTCGGCTCTTAATTGATGGAGCCACACTTGGCTTCCCTTAGAGGATGCCAGTTGAAGCTTCTTAACCTGTACATCCCAAGGGCACAGGAACACAGCAGCGGAAGCACAGCTGGCCCCCCTTCGAATACGGCATCTTCCTCCAGTAAACCCTAAAGTGTGGGGGAGGGTGGCAAGCAGTACCTCACAAGCCAATGCTTTTTGGGCTGCCTCCGTCGCTTCGCTGCTGCTTTGCCAATAACTGTGGCCCCAGGCTAAGCTTTAGTTATTGCAGCAACTCAAACAGGAACTTGATTTTTATGCGCCGTGTGCTTTTGTTTTCTTCGAGTGTGTGAATACAGCACATTTTGCTGCAAACTCCATTTCCTCATTGTTTCCAATGGAGCACTGCGTGAGAGAGCAGTGCTCCACTTTCACATGAACAAGTTGGTTGCTTTCAGGGTCTTCCATTTTTTTTCTTTATCTCATAGCATTTACACATCTGTACAAAACATGTACTTCGATGTCGCATTATTTTCGCCAAGAGTTGACTAGCCCTCAGCAGTGCGGATTAATTGCACGAGCAAGTCCTGCGGTGGAAGACTTGGAAACTGAGGGCAAAGCGTGCCTTCAACTTATGAATTTTGCCGTGACACTCATGCTAGCGCGCGAACTGCGGTTCAGGCCAGTTGCACTTAACGTTCACCCCACATTGAGCCGCGTAAGCCAGCAAGAGGGTGACTGCTTCACCTGTGCTACACCTATTTTTGTCCCATTAGGCAAGTTTTAGTCTGAAGTTGTCTCTGGCTAGGATCTGGAAAAAAAAATGTGTTGGAGATGTTGACAAAAAGAAATCATCTGTGGGCCAATCCTGGTGATAGTCCAGAAAGGGTCCAAGCTCAACGGCAGATACCCCTGTGGGCTCGGGGACCCGTAACGCGCCCACGAAGAAAGTGCATAAACCTTCGCAGCTGAATTGACTGTAGCGTACCAAGCGGATCGGGTGAACACCTGAACCACACGTCCGGTTTCGGACGCGCTCGTTTTGAACGCTATAGCTGTTGATCGTTACGCCGGCTGCAATGATCGGCATGGCATTTGTTTTTTGCCTCTACTGCTCAACCGCGCGCCGCCTTGGTGAGAAATCGTTTTTTTTATTTATTTAGTAAAATAAATATGACTGCGAGCTATCTTTGCAAGTCGCCATCGAATCTGTGCAACGTGCAATTTCATAGAGCGCAAGACGCCTCCTGAAATGAGGAATTGTTTATTTTCCTCTATATAAATGATCGTTCCGTGCTTTTCATCCAATCTTGTGGCACCAGGTATAAGCAACAGCAGTTCCCTAACGAAGCTCCACCGGACGGCATCAGCTGAAAAAAAAATAAATTATAAGCATGTGTAATTTTTGTATATAGAGCTTATAGAAAACTGCGGGTTAGCGGTTCTCCGTTAGCGGGTCTAAAGTAAGATCCAAGATACGTCATCTCGGCGCAGAGCCGTGTTGTGGGGTTCGTTTTGCAGTTGCCGGTCCTTGTTGGATGTTTTGGGGCGGTGACATCATTGCACAAGTGGTCGCTGCAAGACAAGGCATCACCCACTTGCCACCAGCCATTCTCTTCCTGCCCAGCGGTTGTTAGCGCTAGACAGGCGAGATTTTCCGGGCCATGGAGGAGCTTTAGGGATGGCGTGCAGAGGTGCCGACATGCAAAGTTTTCTCAGCCAGCTCCAGCTTCGAGCATGGCGAGCTTCCCCGAAGAGACCATGGAAGCCTTGACCACCCTCCGCGGCGACTCGTTTCGTAGGGACGACGATGAGCCGCGTCAACAACCCCTCGGCGCCGCTATGACAAAACGCCATCGGCGGACCAACTATTGTTAGTGAAATCGCCAACGCCTTTACGGTTCGACTGAAGCAGGGGGAATTCCTGGAAGGAGATGCTTTGCGGTGCCATCTCACAGGCCTTTGAAGACGCCAGACAATGGAGAGCCGCGGCGGGCACTGTGCGAGGTTGGCTCGGGGATTAAGAGGCGTCTGCTCGGGGCAAGACACGTGTCAGCGAAAACGCGCTCTCCTCGGCGTGGTCAGTAATAGCTCTGCGGAACGTGTGTGTTTAACTCCCCCCACCCCCAAAAGCGGGTCGGCTACGATTACTTTCAACGCTCCGAGTTTGCAACAGGTTGAACGGCCGTCTTTTCCTCACCTAAGGATCTAGGGAGGACAGAGTGTTTATAAGCAGCTCTTGTGCGGCTGCTGAGTGTGCTTTCTCTCGCAGTCAGGCTAGACTGATGAACTACACTCTAAGAAAAATCCCGGGGAAAAGGGGAGTAACTGGGCCGTTAGTCCTAAAAAGGGCGCTTTCGTCACTCAAAGGACTAACTGCATAATGTGCGTGCCGTGTGCAAATTTCGGTGAGTAAGTGTTTAGTCCCTGGTCAGAAAGAGAGGAATGGGAGGACAAACGACAACAGTTACTCCCCATGCACTTCGCTGTTTTTGTCCGTGTCATGGAGCGATGCGGCGAAAACGGCATTGTCTGTAAATCTTGAATAGTTCGAAGTTCGTGCACTGTCTATTGAACTACATGCAAAGCAGTACCTTGCCTCATCGTGAGAAAATTGCGTGAAACATAAAAGCTGGAATGTGAAGAGCCATGCCCTTCGTGCGCACACCATAAGTGAGCAATACCCTTTAAACGCACAAGTCATTGATAGACGGCTAGATTTTCCTGGTAAATAGTACCTAAGTTCCTTCCGTTCCAAGGAGGTTGCGAAATGAAGCGATGTGTAGCTCAAACGGGACACGCTAAGCGACAGAGAAATTGGCCTTCTCTGTCGTTTTCGGTGCCCCGTTTGAGCTCACTACACGTATACATCGCGTAGTGCCTCAGTCTTAATCACCCTAAGAATACTGGGGCTGATTTCTTTTCGCAGTCGCTTATGGTTGCAATTACACTCAACGTTAGACTCCCACTGCACAGTTTGCACAAAATCCCGAGTCGCTTTTATATTGGCGCACTTGCGTTCTGGTGCTTCGAATATCGAATCCAACTTTCGGGCACATTTCTTTTCTTTCTTCCAGCTTCGGTATTCTTTTTTATGAGGGTACAAATGCCTAATTTCATTAATTCCACCTTTGCGGAGCATCGGAAAGAATTACAGTTCCTCCCTTGAGGAGCATCGGAAAAGGGCAACTGTTAGTCCTCGAAGGAGTAAGTGCATGGGGAGTAACAGTTCGTCCCCAAAAGGACTAATGGTTGTGGCAAATCAGTCCCCAAAAGGACTAACCTCCCTACCCCTTTCAGTCCTTTTTTTCTTAGAGTGTACAACGTCCTTATGTAGATATTGTAAATAAACCCATATTCTTCATTCTCGATGAGAAGCAGCCCTTCTCTTCAACAACGTCCTCAGCGTGGATAAGTTGGACGACGGCATGGGCCAGCTACCATCTATTTCATGCCCGACTCCAAACTTTACACTCTCTGGCCCCGAAATGGGTATGCCACGCGTCACACGTACTCCTGAGAAGCAGGCAGCTTTCGATCAGCAACGCCGCGAGCAGAACCGGGAACGAGCTTATCTACACCGTGCCGATGCTGCAGCCCGTGCACAAGAACAGGCTCGTGCAGCCGAGCGCAAGCAGCAACTGCGTAGCGAGGAACCGGCAGCTTACCAAGCCGTCGTTTAATAAACCGTCGGGATTAACCCAGTGATAAAAACCGGGGCCGCACGTTTCAGCTTCGCTGGTTAACCGTCTGTACGGGGTGCTTGGGCGGAGATTTTTCATATTTGGAGTAAATCTTCGCAGTAATAGCGTTCATAATCCAACGTTTCAACCAGTAGAGTTTGGCTACATCATAGTGCACAACTATCGCTTTAATATTTAACTGAACCAACCTAAGTCATATCCAATAACCGTCGCGTAGCAACGCCAGCCTCCATTGAATTTTGACTCCAGCGGTAAGGGTAGCTTGCAATGTAGTTGATCTGGCCATTTGATCTGCTAGAACATTTCGCTCAATGCCTCTATGGCCAGGTACCCAGCATATAATGATATGCTGGTTAGATATGTATGAGCTACACAGAACGGACTAGAGCTCCACAAGTACAGGATTATTGTGTTTCCAGAGTGATTTCAGGGCTTTTACGACGCTTAGAGAGTCTGTAAAAATGACTGTTTTTTGAAGTTTTCATTTTATTATATACTTCACTTTCGACAATAGTGCATGGGCTTCTGCCGTAAATATACTAGTTTCCGGGTGCAGTGCGCCAGATTCTGAAAAATATGAGCCCATGGCTGCGTAAGAAACCCCTGCATCTGACTTGGGAGCGTCCGTGTAAAACTCAGTGCAAGAGTACTCATAATGGAGTTCTAAAAATGCATTTTAATATGTGCCTCTGGTGCACGCTTCGTGACATCTACAAACGACATATCACAGTCTATGATATGTCTATGAGCTGCCACTTCCATGGCGGTAACAATTTCGCTTAAGTCATAGGACAATGTTCAAGAAGGGGAACACCCATTTCCTCAATGAGGTTCCTCACACGCAAAGCAAACGGCTTCCTCACTGCAGGTCGGTTATGGAAGAGCGTAGCAGCGGCGATATCGTTTACGGTTGAATAACAAGGATGTTCAATGTTCGCTTGTACTCTCAAACTATGTAAAACTGCTATATGACCGCTGCAGATGAAGTGACCACCGATTTGACTCTACGGAGAGGCTCTGGATTTGACTTGTCCTAAAAGTACCGGTCGCGAGACGGATACCCAGATGGTGGACGGGGTATAGTATTTTTAATGCACTTGGTGTTGCAGAATTATAAGTTAATGCTCCGTATTTAAGGCGGAAGCGGACAAGACTTATATAAGTTCAGAAGGCACTTTCGATCACTACCCCATGTAGTGTGTGACAGAAGCTTGAGAAGGTTCATTGTTTTCAGACATTTTATTTTCAGATTTTGAATATTTAAACGTGAGCTTTGAGTCTAAAGTAATTCCCAGGAATTTATGTTGGCTGCTCACCGAGAGCTGGTCTCCCTTGATCGTAATACTAGGCAGTGGTGCTTGTTTGAGAAGAGTGCGCAGGTACTTTTTTGGGCGTTTATTTTGAAGCAGTTCTCATCCGCCCATTTAGACAATTTGTTTATCCCAAGCTGCACTTGTCGTTCGCAGATAGCAATATTGCATGATTTGAAACTTACTGTACATCATCAACATAAACGGAATAAAACATTGCGCGTGGAACGGCTCTATGCAGGCTGTTCATTTTTACATTAAACAGTGTTTAACTAAGTACGCCGCCTTGCGGAACACCAGTTTTTTGGGTGAATGATTTAGATAAAACATTACCAACTTTTACGCGAAAAGTGCGGTTAGACAGATAGCTTTCAATTGTGTTTAACATGATCCCACGGACGCCCATTGCAGAAACAGCCCGGAGGATACCAAATCGCCATGTCGTGTCGTACGCTTTCTCTAGGTCTAGAAATACTAAAAGTAAGAACTGCTTATGTATGAACGCATCTCTAATGTTTGCCTCAATGCGGACAAGGTGGTCTATTGTCGACCTTCTCTCTGGGAAACCGCATTGAACAGAATCTAGTTTGTTGTTACTTTCTAGGAAGCTGATTAAGCGCCGGTTTGACATTTTTTCTAAAACTTTGCACAGACAGGTTGTTAGCGCTATTGGCCTGCAGCATATCATATTGACCGCAAATAAAGACAGGGACAGCGGAAGAGAACACACAAACACAACACGGGCGGTAACGTTCAACTGGTTGATTCACGGCAGCCCGTGCGCATATATAAACAAATGGAACATGCGCAGAACGCAGCAAACAAGAACCCTCATCAGCCTAGCGGGGCAACCAATTATGAAAAAAATATATTTCCGATTGAAACAACCTAATGGAAGTGTCACTAAAACAGTATTGGCCTTTCTTTTTTTTGTGTGATAAGCCTCCTTCAATTCGCGTGCAGTCTGGTCCTGGCTTTTCCCCAGAATCTTTAACTCCTTAAAAAGAGGTGCACAGTGACAGGCACTGCAGTGCGCAGGCAAGTGCGCCAATTCATCTTTCGTTAACTTTTGTTCATGTTCCCTCTCTGCCCAATGTCTGCCCTATGTAGGACTTGCCACACGCCATGGGGGACTTCGTACACAACTCCTACATTGCATTTTGCAAACGGCTTGATATGGTTCTTGCCAAAGTCTAGCCTTGCTTTAGGATCACGGGAGGTGCGGGGGCAGAGCCGCGCCAGCTTAAAATGGGCTGAAAAGACAAGGGGGACTCCAAACCTGCCTGCCACCTTCCTTAGGTTTCGAGTGACCCTGTGAATATACGGTAACACTTCAGGTCTTACGGCCATAGTAGTCGTCCTCACCCTTGCTTTGCTTCTAGATCCTTTTATCTTCTGCAGGAGGGTTTCCACCACTGGCGTTACCATCGAGTCGGGGAACCCTGCCGTGTTAAGACGGGAAATCTGATTGTCAAAGGCAAGCTGCATTTTGTGCACACACGACTTGCGAAGAGCCGATTCTAAGCAGAGCATCGCTACTCCTGGTTTAACAATCTGACTTTCTTTTTTATCTGAATGTATTACATGAAATCTTGGAAATTGCCAATGTTTCGGCTAAAAAACTTGAACTTCTTCGGTGCGCCCTCGTTTATGAGGACGATCAGGAAGTGGTGGAAAAGAACTTGCCATAGACATGCGAAAATTCAGCAGCGCCGCCAGCCACGCACCATGGAGCCCAACATGGGGACTCTGCAAGACCATGAAAAGACACGGCCTGCACGCGCCAGCTGTACGACACTACTATAACCAAATCTGTTATAACCAAGGTTGGCTAGGGGCGGAGCAATTACCGGCCTTGATCGCCAGGCTAAACCCGCCTGTTGCTACAAAGCCGCCGGTGCATGGGGAAGCATTAGAATTAAAAGTTTTCGGGAGCTGCTAGCATACTACCTTGCCTGCCTGCCAGTGCGCCTATACCGGGTGTTTCTACGAAAACTTTCAGCAATATTTTTACATAGCTGCTTTGAAAAAACAAGAAGACGGTTCCGTTAAAGACATGTCGACTGCAGGGTGACAGATGATACGAGGTAATTAGGAGCTATTTAACAAAGCTTTAATTAAAAATCTAAGCTTGTAACTTTGATGTGGGCCATTGGAGACAGATCTCCGTACAAATTTTAGAAACAAGCCATTTCATTTTCTGGGCCAGGAAAAAAATGCGATTGCTCGCGGAACTGTGGCACGACAAAATTCGGCTATCAGAGCACGCGAAACCGTAACTTGGAGACTTCCGCGCGCTCATAGCCGCGCTTCTCCAGGCAACGTTCTGCTGACGTCAGCCAGAGGCAGGCAGCCAGCGTGTTGCGGCTCCTTGTTCCTCGCACCATTTCCTTTTATATGAAATGAATTAGCCATTGATTGACATTTCATAGCATAAGTTAATATACTGTGCTGTGTAAAAATGCAACGATATTGAACTGCTCAAAATTATTAGTGATCACTAGCTACCCGACGTTATTCGCAATATTTCTGAGCTACTCGTTCACGTATTCTCCCTTCAATAGCTTCCACTGGCGAATGACAGCTATAGCTGCCACAGTAGAAATGTGATTTTCCCTGTCAATAACTCTTCACGTGGTACTCTTAAAGTTATGGGTTGTATATACCTGACAAAATTTGCAAAATCACTGTCACTAGTCACTCTAGGCATCATTCATATTGTTCAGCTAACTGCTTGTTTATTGACATTTTTTATCCTTTGCCTACTGTCTTTAAATAAAGGCAATCTTACGGAAAAGTGATTTGTAGTCACTAGCGACTCAGACTTCTCTGTTCGTAATTATCAGTTGAATCACCCTCTAAATTACCTTTTATTTTATATCCATAAAGTTAAGACGAGTAAATAGCTTAAAACACTGAATTACTAGTGATCACCATAGTGACCATGTCTACCATGTGATCGACTATGTCTGATATATATTCAGAAAAAAGAAGTTTAATGAAACTGATTCATAGTAATGACAATGAATAAATGAAGGCTACTACTGTCATGTTAAACAAGGTGATTCGTTATCACTAATGACTCATGCCTATCACCTCGGTGTAATATGGGAATTAGTATTTTATAACTTCATTTGATATCCATGACGTTATGCTGCTTGAAAGTACTAGACATCGAACGTAGCGTATCACTAGTTCTAACTATTGACTCGGCGTCATCAATTGTAACTAAATATACTAATGTATTCACTTTTTGATTGATGCCAATGATGGTGTGCACTAATCAAGGCTACCGCACTCATACGAAACGATTTGTGATCACTAGTGACTCGGCCCTACCATCTCTTAGTTGTATTTAAATCAGTGTTTGTATGGCTTTGCATTTGATATCCATTAAGCTATACTGTATAAATTACGAGAACATCGAACTTAGCGTGTCACTATGGGTCACTAATAACCGGGCGTAATCGGTCAGCAGCGATAACCAATGAAATATTCATTGAATAACTTTTGGATTGATATCAATGAAGACGCATATGAATAAATGACACCAATGTCATACTAAAAGTGATTCGTGATCAATAACTCAGTCGTGCCACTCCTAGTTATCGCAATCGAGTCACTGACTGACTTTTCATGTGATATCAATGACGCAATGCTGTATGAAAGGTAGACTCAGCGTTATCAGTTAGCAATGTTAATCAAAATGCTCATTTAATAAAAGTGCGAATGACCCCAGTGACGACGTGCACGAATCAAAACTAGCATTGTTTCAGTAAATAAATGGTTTATTATCACTATTGACTTCATCGTGCCAGTTTTAGCAGGCCTCATTGTTGAACTCGTTCAACCAGCCATTCGCTCCGCTGCTTGATGCAGTACCTGGCCGTGTCATCTTTCTTTATACATCAGGGCGCGGATATGCATCATAGCTGTACATTCGAGTACATGAGTTGTAACACGACCGACGAACCCTTTCCATTCAGTACAACGACGGACAAATCAGTTGCTCCTATAGGGCTCCTTTGCCGCATAGTAGGCGAACAAAAGCGCCCCACAAAAAAAAAACAAAAAAAAAACAGAAAACAACAGCCAGCGGAATAAAACCAAACTGGACCTACACATAGAGGGTCACCTAGAGTATATGCCACTGGAGTGCAATTTTTTAAAAAATCGTCCCATGCATTTAAAACGGGTCTACAAAAGTGTCCCAGGAAAAAAAATTCAGCCCTTCACTAGACGTAACATATAGCGCCAGACCTGTATCTACCGTCCGCCACTTCGCTGTCCCCACCGTGGGGGACATTGCCCCTTGGAAGGAAGGCGGCTGCCCGGCTGGGGCGACACCATTGCCACTCAGCAAACCTGTTTACTTTTGAATAAAGACAGCCGACTCTTCGTTCCCAAGCGGTCAAAGCGTGTATTCCTTACCTCCACCAGAGCGAGCTTCCAACAGACCGTTGTGTGGATTAAGCGCCTAAAGTGCAATTTGCGAAAAATGAGGTTTAGCTCAGTAATCAATTTAAAAAAAACTATGTGCCCCTCCACTTTTTGAAGAAGGCTGACCAGCGAAGCTGTGTACGTAGGCCCCTTAATGGCGAACTGCACCTCCGCCGCAGGTCGGGCCGGCATTGCACTATCTTCGGCATCGGCCCACGTATGGGGTGTTTTTGCTTACGACACGAAATTTCCGTGGACGGTAGAGGTATATACAGCTTCGTAGTAAATTTAATAGTTCTCATTAAGATACGCCGACCGCATCGCTCCAGGTGCGGCTTCGCCGCAGAAGTAGGTGTCCCGGATTCCTGGACTTGAAGTGCATTTAATCTGATAAAACCAATAGATGTTCACAGAAATAAAATGTTCACGATAAAATAGGTAGAGTTCTTGAAAAACAATTATGAGCACAAATGACCGGTGGCCGAAGCGGAAAGATTCCAGCTCACGACGATACAGCTTTATGGTTTTTGGAGCACACCGATGGCAATGTTCTCTTCAATCTTGTGTTCTTTGAGAGAGTCATTATCCGCTTGCAATTCTTTTTTGTCCTTTCGCCGAGGCATTCTAACAAGGCAGTCTACGTCATTCCTTTATATTTGTGAGTGAAAATGGGCCATTACATATGCTTTCCGAGCAGTGGTGCCCTGAACTCTCGCTGTCGATGGTTTCTTAAACATAGAGTCGCTTACGGGAATTTTACCACTACAGCTGCTAGCCACCTGTGATAGTCGCTTTTACCGACGACCGTACACGGGATGAGATACTGGCTGTGCACTAGCAGAAACAGCACTGTAAACTGGATTGGGAACTGTAAACGCTGCGCATCTTTAGTAACATTCAAATCGGACAGCTCGCTATCAATATTTTGTTTGCAGCTGCTTTTGTACAAATTTCTTAGGGGAAGTTGCAAAACGTTAAGCTCCTTTTAAGCACATGCAAATTGTAAAAAAGAAAAACGAACAAACAAAGAAAACACATTTTTAAGTTAACACGCTGTAGCACATGTCTCCAAAGCATCGCCTAAGGCCTGAAATGAACGATGTCAAGCTGCACGGATATGAACAAGCTGAGTCCTATAAACAGGAACACGAATACGACCGTGCGCTTAGTTACGGGCAGGGCGCAGAGCTTGGCCTGCATCCTCAGCGACGACGTGAAGAGGAGGAACGTGTCCAGGTCCGACGGCGGCTCATTGGCGTAGCCGAAAGGGCGCGCCAGCAGCTCCAGCCCAACTTCCTTGACGTGGTTGCACACAGAGCTGAGTCGACTCGCCTGCACCAGGGGAATGAGCAGGAGCGAGAACCAGACGGCGACGTTGAGCCAGGCGGCCAAGAAACGCTGCCACTGCGTCGACGGCGTGCCTAGCAGGGCGTAGAAGCAGACCACCGTCCTAGAGGCTACCCACGTCGTCTGCACCGTCACCCCGAGCGCTTGCGTCTTATTGAGATACCGGACGCTCTTGCGGGCCTCCCCGACGCCGCGGTAGAACTCGAGGAACGTCATCCGCCTCTCGCGCACGGCCTGCGACATGTTCTGCAGATAGACGAGCACCAGCTGGCAGTGGATGGCGTAGCTTGTGGCGATGGTCATGCCAACGACGTCGTGGAACATGAGCATCACCACGAGCGCCACGAGGAGGAAGTAGTGCACGTCCTCGTCTCCCTCGGAGACGTAGATCCACTCGATGTCTAGCGTGCCACCGGCGTAGATGTTGAGCACCTGCGACGCCACCGAGGCGACGATCCAGAGCACTCCGGCGGCGTATACCGCATGGAGACGGCGCGTTATGCGCTTCCTGGCGGCGTTCCAGACGCCGGTGGCGGTGAGCTGCAGGAACACCTTTTCCACGAGTGCCTGGAACTGCTCGTTCTCGTGCGAGCGCATATGCACCAAGAAGATTACGTACGCAGAGACCTGCATTGTCGCGGGTAGGACGTACACGGCGAACCAGCTGCCGCCACATGTCTGCAATAGAAAGACGCAGTCAGGCGCCAAAAATATTTTGTTTAATGGTAATTACTCCGCCACCAAACTATTCCCTGGCTTAACTTTCGTTATTGACTGATCCGCGTGCGTCAAGATGACGAACTGTTTTGGCGTATGCATTTCTCGTTATTTCAGTATTACGAGTACTCACATTATCGGTTCTCCTTATGCGTAAATTATCACTTTGAGCACTGCGGTAGTTTTACCATGGAACGAGAGTGCTGCACCTGAGGATAATAGCTGCCCTACTCACAGGACATCGTAAAAATAAATGAAAATAAGTTTGTGTACGCACAAGTTTTTGTCGTTCACCTCCTAATCTTTTCTACAAGCCTGAAGTGAAGTTTTATGCTCTTTTAGGGATACACCTTGGCCTATATCTTATTTACTGCTCCAGTATACTGTCGAAATGCCAGTTCTTTTTCTCCCTTTTCCTCTTCCCCAGTACACGGTAGCAGGCGAAAGCGCGCGTGCTCAGGCCGACCTCTGCCTTTCCTGCAAATAAAACGTACTCGCTCTTCATATGGAACTCTATAACGCTCTCCTAAGCTTTATCAGCCTGGTAATTATTTTTCATGTAAGTACACGGCTGATACTGAGTTACTGGTAAGCTCGCCTTCATTTTACTCCTTCAAAATTATAGCGGAGGCCGTCAGGATTACCGCGTCAGTTCCTTCGACCCAGCCGTAGTGTTTGAGGGTGTGGAAGTGGAGCGACGGCGATCGGTAGTTGACGATGCCGTCCCTGCGGAAGCAGGACGCGTACTGCAGCAGGTGTCCCATCACGAGCACGACAAAGACGACCACGTTATACATTATGTTGAGCGTCTGCAGCGCGGGCTGGCAGCGCTCGTGCTCGCTGGCGTCCACCAGGGGCCGCCAGCCGACCATGCAGAGGAGTCGGAAGTAGTGGCGGAGCACGTTCTCCCGACAGAAGCTGAGCACCACCGACGTGGAGACCTCCATGGCGCTGTGCATGTCCAGGAAGGCGCCAGAGTGAACGCCCACGTAACTATTGTTGCTGCACATCATCTGCGGCGGCGGTGAGCAGCTGTCCGAGGAGTGCCGACTCTCCTCCTCTCTCAGGGGCGTTTCTTCGGCTGGAGTCACGACAATCTCCATGGCCATCTGTACCGGGTGAAGATCGGTTATTTGAAGTGTTACTATATACCGTGTAGATTCGTGTAAGAGCCGCACCCTCAGCTTGGCAGCCCGAAATTTGCAAAAAAAACAAGTTTCCAATGGAGAAGCAATCTCGTTTGGTGCCCCGATGCCGCGCACTGCGCACTTCCGCATGCCGCTACTAGATGGCGAGAGCTACGCATTGACCTCTGACATAGATCTGAGGCAACAGTCGTGGGCTATGCCGGCACCATTTTGAACAAAATGGTCAAAATTGTGAAAAAAAGTACGGACCTTACACGAGTCTATACGGGCACACATTTGCGCGCTTTTATTCGCACATTTCACTGACATGCCGAATACTGCGATCTAACAAGTCAGGAGACCAGCATTCAAAGAACCAAAAAATTTAGTGGCGATTTAGCTGTAACTGCTAAAGAAATGTGTTAGCATTACGTAGCAAATCTGAGGTTTCGGATCCATGAATTAAACCGCGTTCACTGCACTGCAAAGTGATGAAGAGCTCACTCGGTACACGTCCTGCTTCGTTGAGGAGCGAAGTGCAACTGACTGACTGCGGTCTCGACGTCAATTGCAACGCACGCACGCACGCACGCACGCACGCACGCACGCACGCACGCACGCACGCACGCACGCACTTTTATGGTAATGTATTAGTATTTGATTTTAACTCGAGCCATATAACGCTGATGAGGGGTTAATTGTATTTCTCCATAGTTCATCTACACTGTTCATGGGAATGCACAATACTTGCAGCACACGTGAACGGAGTGCACAAGTACTTTATTTTGTTGTTCCAGTGCAATAATTAGGGAGCACACTTATCTGTGCCGCCAATAAGATCACTCCCTTACCTTCGGCCTCTTATGCGAGGACCCGTTGCCTCCATACTTTTTCGGCAGGTGTAGCAGCGTTTTGGATTTATTCTTAATACAAGACATTGACCTTGTGCCGTTTAATAAGTGGACTTTCCATGTAGTTCAGGGAGCCATCCTCATGTAATGCGGTTTATTCGATCGCTCATTTTATATTCGAACTGTACCCTGTTAGAACATGCCCATACTTCTTATTTCATATTAATTCGTTAAGCATGGAGTACAGTATGTGCTCCCGTAGACAAATTTGCTGTCCACGGGAATCGTGAGAAGAGCATATTCCTTCAGGAGGGCCTTCAGATAATGCAGCTGAGAGCCACACGTGCGTCGTGGAGGAGGCTGCGGGGCGTGCTGAGGCTGTGCCGTTATGTTTGCGAAGCACGCCGTAGTGCGGGACTCCGGCAATAATTTCGAACACTTGGGGTTCTTTAACGTGCGGCTAAATATAGTGCACGGGCATTTTTGCATTTCGCCCCCGTGGAAATGCAGCCACAATCGGTTGCCATAACGAAGAGACTAGCTATCTTAGTGACTGAGTGATTCAGTGCTCTGGTTTTATTTCACTGCTAGGACGCACGCGCGGTTTCGAAGTCTGAGCAGCCTATCTCCTCCATTAGCGTATATATTTGTGTGCGCGCAAAATAAATACAGCTGTTGGTAGTCAGTGCGTGCTCGTCCTGTCTGGTTTTTCTCGTCCCGTTTTCCGCCATGGATCGTTAGTTTTTTTATACTGAAACACAAATAAGGGGAGGAAACTACCACCTATAGCATATTTTCTCGCCCAACACGAGAAACCGTTCAACGCTCGACTGTGACAACAAAGAGTCAACATTTATTGCGAAAGCTGTAGTAAACAGTGGAGGTCGACGACTGAGCAGTGCACTATCTTGTGTGATATAACGTTGGGCGACGTCCACCCCGCTCGAAATTGTTTTAATACAAGTGCGGCAAAACAATTGTAGCTTTTTTTTTGGAAAGAGGGGTCGAGCCGGGGAAGTGCTGCTGCCCAAACGGCAAGAGCAGAGCGCATAACAACATAAGAAAAATAAACCTGGGGTTTGGATCTCGGTGTGCTGCGGCCTGTCGTGCACAGTTTTTACCTGACAAACGAACCGCGTAGATTGTGCGTAGGGCGTCATCGTGGGCTAGGAGCGATGGCGCAAGCAGGCGACGGGGCGCGGATAAGGTGATTCTGGATGCCGTTGCAGGCTGCTTACTGCTATACGCCCGTAGCCTCCAGAATGCTGCGGGGGAACTGGAGTAGATATGGAGCTACAATCTGCAATTGCTTGTGCGGTAATTGCACTCGAGCCCTCAGCTTAACAATATCCTGGTCCATTTAGCGAAAAAGTACTCGAATACATGTATCTTGCTCTTCGGAGATTTCAACTATCCAAACATTGACTGGCCTACTGCGCAATTACGTTCAAATCAAGCAGGTGCTAAGGGCTTCCTTGACGTTTGCCTTAACTTTAATTTAACGCAATTAGTAACTAAACCAACACGCGTAACACCTCGAGGACCTCTAGGATCGCGTGACGCATACGTCACGTGCTCCGCCTTCATTTTTTTCTCCTCGCTTTTCTTTTTCGGCGCTGCGCACTTTCGCCGCCGTACAGGGCAGAGACACTGCCTTCGTGACCGCCATATTGGGGCGATCGGAGATATGGCGGACAATGGAGCGTCGGCCGAAATTCTTGTTTAGCATGCGCTTGCGCCAGCAAATTCAGTTGTATAAAGATCTTGCACATTTACTCGCTAATATGAGAGGCAAACAAAATCACTTTGCGCCTAATGTCGTGCGCACGCAAACAAATAAGAGAACGAAAACATTGAAAGAAACACTTTATTAGGCTGACTTGCGCCTACTAAGAACTGCACAACTTCGCGGCCGCGGTAGCAGCGAACGTGCTCGGCTGTCATCGATGAACAGGATGCCTGCCGCTCTCGGCTGAGCTCGGTTTAAAGCCGCTAAGGAAACTTGGAGATAACACGCTAAAGACGACAAAATTCTGGAACCCGATATAGTCGCGCGTGGCTCGGATTAATCGAGATAAATCTGGTCGCATCTGGCGTCACAGAAAAACTGATAATGCGGCGTGCCGGCCGCTTTAAGAATGATCAAACAAACAAAAGCAAGCTTCGTGGCATTATTCTAACGACACAATGCTGGTACCTAAAAGTAGACAGGTGCAATACTCATAAGCAGCCTAAAGGTTATGGCTTACCTCGCAGATCTTCGAGTTATCATTCGAATTTTAGTCTATACGCCCCACTTTCGCCTCCCATACTCTTCTCCGTTCCTTATGCCATGGAAAGCGAAAACAGCGCATGCCTTTCATTGTACCGGGACACAGCGGTACACAACACCCTGGCATGCTGGTTTTTGGACTAAACACAGTTCAAGCACCCAGCACCTGGTGCACAACACAGCACCTTCGCAAAATCAACAATGCTGCTTTACCAGCGCTGGAAGGAACGGGCGCAGCAAGCGACTCGCCCCGATATGGCGACCGCCGAGCAAAACGGCAGCGCGGCGCAGGCCAAAAGGTGTCACCACCCTGTACGGCGGCGCGCAACGAGGCACCCTATCGCTGACGGCGACGCGCGCGAGTGTTCAGATTGTCTGGTTTCGCGCAGCGCACGATTTCGCGCGCTAAGGACACATCACTAGCGGTATAATTCAGTGCTACAC
This sequence comes from Dermacentor albipictus, assembly GCF_038994185.2. NCBI lineage: Eukaryota > Metazoa > Arthropoda > Arachnida > Ixodida > Ixodidae > Dermacentor > Dermacentor albipictus. The sequence continues at coordinate 93,187,855 of NC_091821.1, forward strand.
GGATACTGAGGCAGAACAAGCGTATCACAGAGCATGATCACGAGTTGGAACACGGTAGAAAATGGCATAGTTTCGGTACCTGCGCACGCGACCGCACGACCGTGGGAAAGGCAGACGAAGCGAATGCTTCGGTGCGAAGTAAAACAAACACGCAGACATTCCGTTTTAGTTTTATTATTTCTCCAAACTTCATTTCGTGAATTCAATCAACAGATCACACAAATAACATGTTGCTTTGAATAATTCTCGAACTCACGTGTCACTACGAGCGACGTCACACTGCGGACACAAGTACGTAGGCGCAAGGACACGAGTGCCTCACCGTCCGGCTTGGAGCACGGTCGCGGCTAGGGAAAGGGAAAATGGCGTTCGGATTGAAATTTCAGACCTTTCCGTGGCGCGTAGCGATGTAATTCTTTTCAAGCACGATGGTTAGCGCGCATTGTATGCTCTGCGCTTGTCAGCTCAAAATGGCCAGACCTGGTGAGGGAGAGAGAGAGAGAGAAGTAATATAGGAAGGCAGGGATGTTAACCAGTCAATAGGCTGGTTGGCTACCCTACGCTGGGGGAAGGGAGAAGGGGAAGTGAGAAAAGGGAGAGAGAAGGTGTAGATACGTGTACGGACAGCACTTGAGTCAAAGTCGCTCGCGCAAACCAGAAGTTCTGAGAAAGCATAAAAGTGTCTTCACTACCTTCACGTCTACACCGACGTGAAGGAGCGTCTCTTCTGTGTCGGTTATGGCTTGGAGTTGCCATCACGAATGCCTACTCAGCACTAATTGGAATGGCTAATAGTCCTGCATGCGATGTTTGCGGATGCGAGGAGAACAATGAACGCATATTGTGACATTGTCCTCAATTTCAAGCACAAAGACAATCTTTGTCCAACACATTGAGGAAATTAGATGATCGCCCTCTGAGTGAACAGACGTTACTAGAGCACCGTCCCGACCGATCATCGGCTCAGACCTGGTGAGGGGGCCATTAACAGCCTATAGGCTCAATTTCGTGCAACTTGTTCGAAGCATAGGGCAATTGTTGCTATGTTACGAGTCCCATCATTGGCTGGAGGTCATCCGTCACGAGAATTTCGAGAATTTCGTCACGAGGGAGGCAAAAGCATTTCAATTTTTTCAATAGTACTTGTTTCTAGTACAGCATACTTTCGTTTCGCCACAGCCGACCACCAGAGGGTCGACGTAGTTCCTTCCTCTGAAGTGGTCCGATCAGAGGCCGTATAACCGTTGTAATAATAATAATATTTGGGGTTTTACGTGCCAAAACCACTTTCTGATTATGAGGCACGCCGTAGTGGAGGACTCCGGAAATTTTGACCACCTGGGGTTCTTTAACGTGCACCTAAATCTAAGCACACGGGTGTTTTCGCATTTCGCCCCCATCGAAATGCGGCCGCCGTGGCCGGGATTCGATCCCGCGTATAACCGTTGTACTACATACATCTGCTCCCATGTCAGCCCAGCCAGGGCTCCCGATTTAGCGTAGTTTCGGCATATGTCACATCTGAAATATGGGCAAAATACAGAGAGAGAGAGAAACAACTTTATTGAGCCGAGCTCGACATCTTCTTAGACGCCGTTGATGGAAGTGGTTCCCTCTTCACGGGACCCATATGCTTCCCTAGCCGCCTGGCCCCTGGAGATCAGGACGAGCTGGTCTTCCAGGGCGGTGCTGGTTAGCAAGGTCTCCCATCGCTCGGTAAGGGTGGATGAGGCATGGGGTAGGGTAGTGGGGCAGTTAAGAGGTGGGGGGATCGCCTTGATTAAATTGCATACTCCAATGACGTGTTGGAGCGTGCCTAAATGAGTTTTGCAGAAGTTACAATCCTTCTCGTACCTCTCCGGGTACATCTTGTTTAGAAGGTAAGGGTGCGGGAAGGATCCTGCCTGTATTTGCCTGTAGATCGCTTGCTGTTCTCTGCTAAGCGATTTGTGAGGATCGGGGTAACGGCGCCTCTCCGTCTTATAATGGTTCGTAATGTCTCTGTAAGTAAATATGGACTGTGGCTCATCTTCCTCAACCCGGTGTTCCATCTCTCGGGCGAACTGGTGGGCAAGTTCGTTGCCCTCCAGCCCAGAGTGAGCCGGTGTCCATATTAACTCAACTTTCCTTTCATGTATGTCGCGTTTCCTTTGGAGAATATCTAGTGCCGCAAGAGACACCCACCCCTTCCTGTAGTTGTTATACGCCTTTTGCGAGTCGGTGACAATTCTTCCCACCTTGGGCTGCGTGAGTGCTAGCGCTATAGCGGCCTCTTCTGCTACCTCTGGAAAAGACGTCTTGATGGAGGCGCAGGTTACGAGCACATCCCGCGTCGTAACTGCCAGCGTTGCTTTCGATGAAAACTTGGGTAGCGAAGCGTCTGTGAAGAGAGTGACCCCCTCTTCCTCTTCTACTATTTGACCCAAAGTCTCCGTCAAGGCCGCTATACGAGCTGCTCTGCGGCCGTCGTTACGACCCGACCTCATGTTTCTAGGCAGTGGCTTACTGTGGATTTTATGCACCCACAACCTGGGTAACGGCCCCGTTTCCTTCCGCTCTGCCTCTTGCCAGCCCAACTTGGAAAGAACGCGACGTCCCGCCGACGTCTGACTGAGCCGAACTCTTTGATTAGATAGATGAGCTTCTATTAGCTCTTCGACGACGTTGTGCTTGGCCATGCCGAGAAGCTTGTCGGTCGAAGAATGCTTCGGAATGCCCAGCGCCAACTTGGTTGCCTTTCGTATAATGACGTTCAACTGGTCCTTGTCTTTTTTCAGTAACTTGAGGTACGGCGCCGCGTAAACGATGCGCGACGTCAAGAAGGCCTGGACGAGCGTCAGTACATCGTCCTCCTTCAATCCCCTTTGTCTGTTTGTGACTCTTCTGATCATGTTCGAAATTTGTTCCGTTGAAACTTTGATTTTGTCGATCGACGCTCCCGCCTTGCCATTGTTCTGGAAGATGACACCCAGGATACGTGCTTGCGTGGTTGGTGTTATGGTCGTCCCGTCGATGGTGATGCGTACGTTCTCTTGGTCTCCTTTCTTTCTTCTTGGCTTGATGACGAGTAACTCGGACTTCTGTGGCGAGCAACTGAGGCCGCACGATTTAGCGAACTCGTGCACGGTCTTTGCCACTCTCTGAAGGGTCTCCTCCATCCAACTCTCCGACCCTGCCCTCGACGTCCACACAGTGATATCGTCTGCATAGAGAGCGTGATCTATGCCCTCTATGTCTTGAAGCAAAGTCGGGAGAGGGAGGAGTGCCAGGTTGAAGAGAAGCGGCGAAAGAACCGATCCTTGCGGAGTGCCTCTGTCTCCCAGGGCTATCGGTTCCGACTTCTCTCCAATTTTGATGGTTGCCGTTCTATTGGTTAAGAAATCCTGCACATATTTGAATGTCCGCTTTCCGCATCCCGTTTGGTGCAGGTTACGAAGAATACTTTCGTGTGTGACGTTATCGAAGGCCCCCTTGAGATCGAGCGCCAGGATAGCTCTTGGCGTAGGGGTCTTCGCTTGCTTGATAACCAGCTCGTGTATTTGCACCAAGACGTCTTGCGTGCTCAGGTGCCTCCGGAATCCGTACATGGTCGGTGGCATCTGATCAGTGACATCCAAATGTCTCTGAAGTCTCTTGAACACCATACGCTCGACCACCTTCCCTACACATGACGTGAGGGAGATGGGGCGTAGATTGTCGACGTGGGGTGGTTTCCCTGGCTTGGAAATGAAATGCACCTCCGCTTCTTTCCATTCTTTTGGTAACGAGCCCTTCTCCCAGGACGCGTTGACGAGGTTTAGCAGTTCAGCTCGGCTTTTGTCGCCCATATTTTTTAGCATCTTGTATGTAACGCCGTCAATTCCCGGTGCGCTGCCTTGATTACTTTCATCGATGGCCGCAACCAGCTCCAGTTCGGTGAAGGCTTCGTCCATCTCGACGTTGCTATCGCCTTCATACTCGTGAGTCGGGTTACCGCTCTTCTCAGTCTTGAGGTATTTACTTGTGAGTTCACGAATGAGCTTCTCCCCATCCCCGTCGTAACTGTTGATCGTTCTTGTGAGGTCTCGGACGCATGCGCTCTTGCTTTTGAATGGATCTATGAGGTGTCGCAACAGCTTCCAAGTCTTCTTCGTAGACAGTGTGCCTTGCAGGTCATCACACATCTTCATCCAGTTTTCCCTGCATAGTTGTTCCGCATACTCGGTCACTTGCTTGTTGAGCGCGTGTATACGTTTGCGAAGCTTCTTGTTATGTCTTTGCCTCTTCCACCTTCGAGTAAGACCGTGCCTGGCCGCCCACATGTGACTAAGCCTGCTGTCTACGAAGGGAATTTGCGTGGTAGTAGTAATCTTCTGCGTAAATTTCTTTACAAATTCGCGTTGCTTTTTGGCCCATGCCTCATACGTCTTGGTGTCTTGGTTTTCGTCCTCGCCTTCACTGTCTGCGCTTCTACGTAACCGGTCCCAGTCTGTAATGTTGGCTTGACCCAGTTTCGCCTTGATGTCAGTCCCCCCGAGGGTTACACAAATTATATCGTGATCCGAGCCAAGATTTTCCCCCGTGTTAAGCCAAGTTACGTCGAGGTTCCCCCGAACTAGCGTCAGATCAGGTGTGGTGTCTCTGACCGTGCTAGTGCCTGTCCTGGTTGGTACGCCCGGTTCGTTAACCACCTCCATGTCGTGGTCCTCTATAGCTTTAGCCAATTGGTTTCCTCTTTTGGACGAATATTTATAACCCCACATCGTGTGGGCGGCGTTAAAATCTCCTAGCACTAAAATCGGTCTTGTTTTTGCTTCTTTAATGCAGTCCAATATGGTGCCTTCAAAGTCAATGACCCTGCTGGACGGTCGGCAATAAGCATTCAGGACGAAAAAGTTCTTGTCCCCCCCCACTCTTCTGCTGTGAATTTCGATGAGCGTATGTTCGCAGCCTCGCTGAGCGGTCACGTGTTGTGTGGCCGCCATGTTGCTGCGGACCAAGATCGCAGTACCCTTTTCGCTAGGGTCCGTATACGTAATGTATCCCGCGAGCTTGGCCCGGCCGTTGGTCTCTTGTAACGCTATGATATCCGGTTTTTGGTCCAATTTATCAACGAATAGTTGTAACTCCCCTATCTTGTTTCTAATACTCCTACAGTTCCATTGAAATAACACCGCAGTCTCTTTCTGCTTTCCTTTAGTGTTCGTCATTTTCTACTTTTTGAGCGGTAGATTTGCGCACGGAACCAACTTTTCGCGGCCTGACCCGTAGATTAAGCCGTGGTGACTTCATCTTGGCAAAGGTGAGATGCTTATTTTTCGCATCCATCGTCATGACTCTAACGGAGAGTTGGCTGCATTTGGCCTCCACATTATCCATTCTTACTGTTAGATTGTTCACTTGCGCAGACATTTGGGAAACTTGGCTGGAGATTTGCGTAAGCATGCTCATGACGGACTCCATTGTCGGAGCAACGGCGGCCTCAGCCTTCTCTTCCTCCATGGCAACCACTGCCGTTTCTGTCTGTGGAGTTTGCGTCACTGACTGCGTCAACGCCGGTGATGTGATCTGCGCCGATGACGTGATCAGCTTCGTCCCCGCTGGAGTAGCGCTGGTGGTGTCTCTCTTGGGTACTTTCCTTTTAACTGCAATGACGTCATTATCACTGTTCTTTGTTCTACTGAGCGTCTCGATACGCTCCATCATTGCTTTTATCTGATTGTATTGGTCCTTGATTTGATTGTTCTGCCTCTCTATCATCTCCTTGAGTTCCAAACAGTGTCTACACTCGTTGTCTTTGGAAGGGCGGGAGGAGGGGAGGGGAGGGAAATTGCTATTGTCGAGAGCGACGGGAGACCCCGCTGCCCAGCCCACCTGTTTCTCGGCGCCGTTGCTCCGCCGGGTCTTCGACTTGGACCTCGAACGAGATTCTCGCCTGCGAGCCCCAGCTGCCGATGGTGACCTGGTATCGCTCGTGCTTCTCCCTCGCCTGGTCTGGGAGCGGCTGCGACGCCCGCTCGGTGGCTGCCACGCTGTCTGCTGCCACGCTGGCCCCCTCGGCTGCTGCCGCTGCTGCTGCACCTGTTCTCGTTGCTGACGTTCCCAACGCCGTTTACGAACGACGTATGGCGTCTTGAACCTCGCTGTACACTCCTTGTCCGCGGTGAAGTGGTTGCCCCCGCAGAGGCTGCACTTGGGGTTACTGCAAACATGGCTTTCTTCAGGATTCTTCATGCCGCAACCGCGGCATATCTTGTCTTCGGGGTTAGGACAAACGTCCATCCGGTGACCGAGGCGACCACAACGGTAGCACATATCGATCTGCTTGCGATACAACGAACACTCGACTAGCAGGTTGCCGTATCTGATGTAGTTCGGGACCTTGTCGCCGTCGAATGCGATGACCACCGTTGTCGTCTTGCCGATGCGGTTGGCTTGCATAGCAGTGGGGTTATACTCTTGAACGATGTAGTCGTTGATTTCTTAAATAGTGTCCGTCATCGGGACACCCCTGATGACGCCCTTAACGGTGCCGTGGGGGGCGGTCTCGTAGGCGCTGACTTCGTGTGCCGTGCCGTTGATAGTGAGGCTTCTGACTGCCGAGTAGCGGTCCGCGTTCTCTCGCTTAGGCGTGCTGATAACAACTATGTTTTGCTGTTTGTTCGGGCAAACAACATCTTGCGTCACGTCCTCGCCACTCATATTCGCAGCTGCGACGATGGCTCGGCTGATCTCGAATCTAGATACTTCCCCAATGTCCAGACCTCCCCTGGGACGCATGACGATCTTGATATCTTGCCTCGGCAACACAGGCATCCTCGCTGCCTTGAGTAGCTTGCTCTTGAAATTTTTCCGCTGCGGGCGACGATGCCCGGCAGCCGCCGGCCCCCCGTTGACCGGGGTTAGACTTAGCTTGCTCTCTTGCGCTTGGGTCTTCTTCTCACCGGCGACGCGCCAGCCAAACTTCTCGGAAACTTCATCCGGCATTATTTCTTCACCGTCCACTTCCACACGCATAGCGGACGCCATTTTCTTGAAGCACGTCGCCTCTAGGTCCCCGGCAAGGTCGATGGCCCCGCCGGACCACGCCTATGCACGGCCGCTAGGTCCTGCTTTCTTCAGGCTTAGCTCGCAGCGACACTGTGCACGTAGAAAAAATCCTCCTAAATCGGAGAGAAATGGTTTCGCACCTCAGATTTCGATATCCACACGGTCCTTGTAACTTCACGGATGCCGTTGTGTGAGACCTTGCATGAGCTGGGGCGAATTACCGGGCCTTTTGCCGAAAAATCGAGGAGCACATGTGAGACACGTCAGCACATACCATGGCTCATCCAAAATACAGCCTGGTTATGAACACGGCAGAAGTAAAAAAAAGAAATCAATTACGTACCACTCACCGTTTGCGTTTTGAATTACAAGAAGTTCGCGTTAACTGTGTGACGACATAGGATCGCTTCACTTTTCAACCTGTGCCTACAAGGGCTGAATTTTTTAGTCACTTCTTCATGCTCTCAACTTTGGTTTCCCTCGTAATTGTTCTTTTATCAAAATACAGCCTGGTTATGATAAAAGAACAATTACGAGGGAAACCAAAGTTGAGAGCATGAAGAAGTGACTAAAAAATTCAGCCCTTGTAGGCACAGGTTGAAAAGTGAAGCGATCCTATGTCGTCACACAGTTAACGCGAACTTCTTGTAATTCAAAACGCAAACGGTGAGTGGTACGTAATTGATTTCTTTTTTTTACTTCTGCCGTGTTCATGACCATTCAAGGATGGTAATGTACTAACAAAAGACTGGCCACCGGAATGCTCTCCAGCGTAACCAGTTTGTGCAGCAAGCATTCAATACCTTCCGCAGATATAGATTGCAAGTTTTCTACTCGTGGAAAAAAGGAAGAGCAACCGCTAACATAAAACAAAGCGAAATTTCAGTCTGCGCGTCAGCTAGCATCAATCGGCCAAGTAGCTTCAGTTTTTTACAGCACCGCAGAAAAATGCGGCCCGCCAAACCAAACAGGATATTCACTTGAAAACAAGCGCGGAACATTTTCGTTTCGTCCTATATCTGTTTTGATAAGCACAGCACTTGTTTTTTCATAACGACTGCAGAAAAAGTGTGCTCACCTCTCGTCCGCTGCGAAACGGAAAAATTTTGCCCTTGTGTCGCTCCCCGAGTTGCCACATCACACCGCCGCGCAGCAAGCCTTGCATCCTTTCCTCAGTTTTTCCGACATTGCCGGAACATTCGTAGGCACAGAATGAAAGTTTTAAACTGCAGATCATACGAAAAATCGTGCACGTGCGTAGGAAGCGGCAGGAGCAGACGAAGCGAACGGCAGCCGAAGCAATAAGAGCGGAAACGGCGCCCGTTGGCACAATAATTGAAGCGACCAGATAAAGATAGAAGACGCCGAAAACGAGAATAGCCAAATGCACATGTTATTTCCACACATAACTGCATCACTTCACTTTGATGTTATGTAGTTCGAAAAGAGAGCCATATATGCTAAAGTTATTGAATTTTCCTTTGGCTACTAGTGCCGTGGCGACGATTTATTACCAATACCGAAACTAGCCCCACTGTTCACCCACTGCTTTCTTATGTAGCACGTATCGAGAAACAGAAAGCTGTATCGGGAGTTTTTCATGTCGCCCTACAATTTTCTCATTGACAGTTTTCATCTAAATATAACATTCAGAAGTTGATCTAATTAGGTGGAAGGAAAAAAATAATCTGAGTATCTCCAGGCGACCGAATACCTTGGCTCTGTCCAGCTATACATGGCATTTGCATATTTTTAATGTTTGGCTCAAGTTACGTGGGACACCTGTATACTCCCATAGGAGCCCATGCATACTTATGGAACCATCATGTCACGCGTTACAGACGGACAGATTTCTGAGGCAAGTAGAATACTTAGGCATTGAAAACGTCAACAGCGCCAGGTCGTCCATGTGGGCGCACTTGCTTATTAGGCGCGTTGCTTGATGCTTACGTCAACCGCCGACCAAGATGCGTGCCGAGCCCCAAACTGTGCGGCCAACGCAATATGCGGGTATGAGACTAACACGAAATCCAGAGGGCGCCGGTGTTCGTCCTGTACACTTATTGTACCGTGTGTATGCGTGTTTTATTGCTTTTATTTTACTGGGCCATAGCATTTTTCCAGTGACCGCGCAGACCTTGCTTCTTTAAACACTCCTCGCGCGCGCGTATTCACGCCGCGTGTTTACTTGAGGCATCGTCTTTCCTCCTGCGTGCGCGCCCATTTGTGCAACGGGCTACTGTGATAAAGCCGCACTCGATGCGGCGGCATGAGTTCCCCTGCGCGCAACCAAATATATAAGCTCCAAGCATTGTGTTTGCTCCATCGCGACGCGCGTACGGGCGCCCGCAATATGTGTCACGCCCTGGAACGACTCTTCTTGTTTAGTACGCGCCCATCTGTGCAGATAAATTCATTCCCCTCCCCGCAGCCCCTTCTATGGTTTGTGGGTGTGATGCGCGACTGCGGCCTGTTTCGAATTTGTAACCATAATTCTTATTGTCTACATGCAGGTTTCATTGTATTGTCTATTTTAATGCGATAGCGTTGTACAAGACGCTCGCAGGCCCCCGTTCTTCGCGTAGACTCAAAGCGGGTTGGTCCCGGGGCCATTGTAATATTAGGTGGAGGTGAAGCCGACCCTGATAATGCGAAGGCATTACAGTGACCCACGTACAGAGTGAGGACTTGCGTCCTTTATGATGGGTTTGTGTATCCCAACGCTGTGACCATGCCATGACCAATATTGTCATTTTTCTTAGTGTAAAGAAAAACCACCAGAACAGCCGTAAAAGTCCTCTAGAATAATGTAATTACTTGTTGCAAATTTGCTTTAAAAGATACGTTGAGGGAATAAAATGGAATATAGCAAACGGGAATCTTTAAGTAATGCAAATATTAATTCTTGTGATAGCGCAAATCTCAAGTTCTAGGAAGTTGCATCTAAGGGCTGCAAAATATCGTGTGAAATATGCTTAACGTCAAGTACGTATGTCGTCATTTTTCAAAGCATTTAAAGAGGCCCTGAACCACCCCTCAGACTTGGTGAAACATTGTCCGCGGGTAGCATACGCTGGTGCGAACATCTCAGCCAAGTTTTGCTGTCGTACGCGGTGCGTGGAGCTTGCAAGCGGATCGCGAATTCGACTTTCTCTTAAACGCTCGCTTTTCAACAGAAGGCCCTGTCCTCACTCCCTTCTAGGCGCACTGTTTCGTCATCGGACGCACTATTTTGTCATTCCCTTAGACGGCTGCTATTGGCCGGTAGCCGACATCAAGCTGCGGTCGGCTACAGGGCGTATATATACCTCAGACGCGGGGTGCCGTCACGACTCCACTGGCTAAGCGCACTGCGGCTTGCCGAGGACAACAGCGTTTGGCTTATGTTTAGCGCGTCGTAGGCACCTATGACGCGCTAAGTGAACGTCCACAATGAAATTTGAACTGCGTGCCACGGTGACATTTAGAAGGTGGAGCGTTGTGGGCACGCCCCACTGCGCTGTAGCCTTCGCAGTGCAAGGCGGAGGCCGCGTTTGATTGCCAATAACTCCGCTTGTGCTGAACGCAAATGCTGCCGCATTTTGCGGCAAAGTATTTCTGATATTCACTATTTTCACATCAAATGCCTCTCTCCACTTCGATAAGAAGTGGTTCAGGGCCCTTTATTAAAAAAGAATACGAAGTATACTGCACCGTATAACCAATGTACTAACAGGAAATCTGCAACTTCTGTATAAGCTACGTTTTCCAAGACAGGTACTTAGTACAAAATAAAAATTATTTGTTGCTCCAGCAACAACCAGCATCTGCATAACAGCTAGAAGAAATTCGCAGTATAGGGATGAACGACGAGGTTGTGGCTAACGTCAGCTGATTTTGTGTTCAGCCATATCTACCTAAAATGTTACGGCACTGCACGGCTATTCTTGACCAAAAATGCAACATTTATTGAGTTACGACTATGTCGCTTCGGCACCTGTACGACCGTATATCAGCAGAATACAGACCATCAGTTTTAAAGTTTTCGAACACACTGCCTGAGAGACAGTTGGCTCTGGTTCTCCGTTGCGTCTAATGGCAGTGGTATAACCTTGGAGCCAGTAAAGTGTGCGCAAACCTACCTAGACTATTTTTTTTAAGATTCCGCCCCCATCAGGGAGACAGAAAGGAAAAGCAGGGTCGTTAAACCGCTGCGAGCGAGATGTGATCCCGCATCCTCACCAGCGGAACGTTGTAGCCACTGGCCCACCACGGAGAATATAAGAAAATGCTCTTTCACAGGAACCAGAAGCGTGCTATCGAATGGCATTGGTATAGTTGCATAGCTTCGCTAAGAAGGCATTGCGTGATGAAAAAAAAAAAAAGATTATGTCGAGGTTCACTTGTGCGCGTGCCCGCCTGTGAGCTACCTGATGTAGTGGCTGAGCAAACAAGCCAAGTTTTTTGTTCGACAAACGTGATTTGTTCGCTGTCGAAGTGTAGCATAAGCGGGAAAAATAAAATAAGAAGACAGGTATGACCACTGCGTTCTGCGAGAAGTCGAGTAGAATTAAAAGTTCAATTACGTACCTGTACTCTCCTTGATGTGTCCGAAACAACTTATACGCTTGAAGCAGACTTGAGGTTAGTTACGTTGTTTTGGCCGCGTAAATGTCGTCCGCAGCGGTAATTTCTTGCGAGGCTAATGACGATTCCAAAGGCACGTCCATCGCCGTCCAATTTAGTCAGAACGAGGAACTCAAGGCAACAGCAGGTGTTCGAGCGCCTAACAGTCAAGCAAAGAGGCGTTCAGCAACGTCAACGCAACGCGATATTGATGAGCCGCACGACACACCGAACCGCTCAGGTGCCCACACCGGTCAGATGGCGCTGCGACGCTTGCATTTATTTCCCCAGCGTCGCCGACACTAGCCGCTTGGGCTGCGAAGATGATAGACTTTTAGATTAGGCGACGCAAGCGGCTTGGGTACACAAGAACTAAGGGTGACGGTACTGCACATGCGCAGTACCATCACCTCTAGTTTTTACGTACGCAAGCCGCTTGCGTCCCCTAATCTAAAACTCTCTAATGGGACATCATTTCAAACAACATGAAAGAGAGGCAATCACGCTTTGCGGCTCGTCGGAGTGTTGTGCCAGTTGTGCAACGCACTTTGCCGAGCTTAAGTTCGGGTATGTTCACACTTATGGTCTGGAGCGAAACCATGCTCAGTTTCGGGGCGTGAGCACCTCGATATTTTTATATCTCAGACACTGTTCCCCCGTGATAAGCAATCGGGGCTGCCACGCCCAGCCTGTGCATCGGGTGTCTCCATTTTGTTTCTACCATTCGCTAAGCTTTGTGTTCTGGCACTGCTGTCCCGGTGTAAAGCTTCCGTGCAAGGTGCCTACAGACAGCATTGCGCTGCCTTGACAGCCATATCCTGATATAGGGTGACGACACAGTGAATCAATCGAAAGTGAAACGGGATGAAGTGGAACTTAGCCCGTGTGTAAAACGGCTGGTGGTCTCGAGCATCTTTTGCGCTGTCTTGGCTCATGTGTGCAAGAAATTTTGAAAAGGCGAACGTGCTGTACTCAAGCATATTGCTCATATATTTCTTTCTGTTTATCTCTCTTTTTTATGTTTTCGTGCGAATAAATCCACATTTAAGGGAGATGTAGCAGGCAGCAGTAGTTCTTCCGGTGCCTGACCTTGTTGCTTCTTGTCCTTTAGTGCGGAACAAGTCAGCTGACTTGACGACTGCAGCAGCGGTGCCCGCAGCGCTGGCAGCAGCTTTTCTTATCGGTAGAAGGGCCTCCCGGCCTGGTGCTCGGCTGTATGAAGAGGATTCTCATCTCAAATGTGGCGTATTGTGGTTCTAGCGGACGTCCCGCACGCTCCTTTCCAGCTCTCTAGGTGCCCATATCCTTCCGACCACGGGTGGCTTCACTGCTGGGCATCCGCCATCCTATGGAGGCATAACGGCACTGATGCCGGGTACATGCCGGTAAAATAGGTGCGATTGAGCGTGCTTCTGGCCATGTTGTCGGCCTTCTAGGACCTCGACGCTCAGGGGCAACCTCTCACAGGATTATGCTTCAATAAAACTTGGTGCTGGGCTAGTTGGTGATGCATTCTTTAAAACTGATGGTAACGCTAAAAAGGACGAACACACGGTGAAAAGACGACACAACGACGAGGGAACGCTCGTCCCCTCGTAGTCGTGTCGTCTTTTCGCCGTGTGTTCGTCCTTTTTAGCGCTACCATCAGTTTTAAAGAACTCTCATAGGAGTCTCACCATGCCTCACAACGGGCCTTGGAATTGAGCACCTGCCGTGGCGTGTGGTGGATTGCTGCTGAGCATATGCTCATCCTTCATGGGTGGGCGTCTATCTTCATCCACGTGGGCTTCCGTCTCGTATGTAGGAGGTACTGAGTTCGAACCTTTGTCCCACTGGAAACTCACCGGCTTTTCTATCGGTAGAGATGTACCCCAACCTGGTGCTCGTTTTCTTGTGGGGGTTCATCTCGAATGGAGGCCCTGAAGAGTTTTCGCAGTCTCTGGACGACCCTTGTCCAGTCACAGATGGCCTCAGTCTGGTGGAGCATCAGCCGCGTAGGTGAGATACGAGGACTGCCACCTGGTACCTACCCGTAAAAAAATAAAAGTGCGCTCCTGGAGAGCCGCTCTTCAAATACGGGCCCTCAGCGCTTGAGAAGGGCACCCACTTGGAAAAGTGCCGGCATGTGGCCGGCAGGTACCCTTGTAATGGTTGTGTTGTGCTTTGTTTTATTGTTTGCCCAGCAATGACCGTCGTCTGGGCGAACCCTTTCCCGAGAAACGCACACCTGAAAAGCCGGATGCCCGGTCGGTGGGGCTGCTTGTACCCACCTTATAAACCAGTCGTTGCCAGGCGGTGGCGTTCGAACGGCGCACCTCCCGCAGCGAAGCCAGGTGCCTTACACAGTGGACCGTTGCGGTTAGCGGTAACTCTAAATGGTTGCACACAACCATCATAATTAAAATAAACGACAGCGTACCTGCTTGTCGTGCTCTGATTTTGTGTCATCTGTCACTAAATCAGGGCACACAGTTCGTAAAATGCAAGTGCACGTCATCGGCCAAGAAATTAATGCCACAATACATTTCTGCACAAGCAACCAGTGCACTTCGTTTGAAGTATATTTTGAAGAGTATCTTAAGAAATAGTACTAAAATGCAACCGCAAATACTCTATTTACAATATCAATATCACTTTGCAAGCGTATTGGTTAAATACCAAAATATTCAGAAAAATATTTAAACTACGTCAACAGTTGTCGAAAAAGGGATGTATTCGGAGAGAGAGAGAGAGAGAAGTCATAAGAGAAAGGCAGGAAGGTTAACCAGGCTGAGCTCGGTAGGCTACCCTGCTCCGGGGAAGGTGGAAAGAGGAGAAAGAAGAAAGAAGTTCACAGTTTGCACTGTTACATGCACAAGCGTTCATAGCCGAGTTACCCACAGGTGGTCACACAGGCTAGTGCATTTCAAGAAACGCACCAGCGTCTTTGTGGCCTTTCACATAGCAGACGCACGAGGCGACGGGCCCATGATCTTCTCCTCTGTGAAGGGCCTGTTGTCTAAGTGCCCCAAATACAATAGGTGATATATCTGGAGCCAACGTTTGGGCAACAGGGCTTATTTTCGTCCTTGTCAAAACGGTGGCTTCAGAGACATGTTGATAATTTCCTCTTGATCTTCCTGTGAGCTTCTGTCTTGTTTGGATACTTAAAGCATGGTGTGGTGAGTAGAGTATTTCCGAAACGCAGGTCTGCTGTGCATGTCTGGTGCATATATTTACTGTTGAACTTTCCCTTTTCAACTTTCCTTTCGGTGGCATTTCCTTTTCCCCATCGTCCAGCATAGGGCATACCCACAGGGCGTACTTGATGTTGTTGTCTACACGTGTGTGGCTCCTACCCACGATGGGGGATTGTCCAAGAAATGGGTGGATTATTCCAAACTGATATGGAACATAAATTTCTGAATATATATGGAATTAGCATTGAATAGCGTAGAATTATCAGTTAAAATAAAATCAGGAAAGCTATATCGAATCAGTAATAATTAGTATGAAGTACATAAAAATAGAATTTAGCAGGGCATTTGTTTGGATTCTGTGAGAAATATTTGGACAGTGAAACAAGCATCCCTGTGGCTGAATCCCAAAGCGGACGCCCAGAACGAAAGAATAGCAGATTCTGTCAAGTCCAGGCCAATTCTTCGAAAAGGTATTTCCAACAATCTTTTTCTTGCCACAGTAAAGCGGCGACAAGATAAAAGAAAGTGATGTATCGTCTCCTCCTCATTGCAAAACGAGCAGAGGTGGGAGGGAGCCAAACCCGACCTGTACAACTAGAAATTCAGGGAGGGAATGCGGTAACGTGATTTGGTGAGAGAGACCTCAAGCATGTTTGTGTTACAGGATTCGCTATGCCAGGGAAATGTCAGGTGCACATAATCCGGAGAAGCAGTCAGATCTGGGTTTGATAAGGTTTTTCTAATTGATCGCATCCGGAATCTAGCCGTTGTGATTTGTGCTGTCACTGGTACAATAGGAAGAACAGGCCGGAAAGTGATGTTTTTGCCAGTGAATCGGCAGTTTCATTAAAAACAAACCTTTACGACTTGGTACCCAAATCAAATGAGCACATGCCGCAGGAACTAGCAAGTGGAAGAGTTTTAGCATGGGTGACTCATTAGTAGCGGTAAGGGAAGAGCATACAGGAAGGGAGTCAGTAAGAATAGCAGCTGTTGTAGTCATTTGGTCTAATTTACGTAAAGCTAGGGTTACTGACAAAAACTCGGCCAGAAAAATAGGCACAAGATCAGGCATTCTTAAAGGAAAAGACCAGTCGAGTGCAGGACAAAATATTCCGATGCCAGTTTTTTTTCGCACTGTGATGCATCTGTTGCAATTATATTGTTTGTTTTTAGGGTGCTTAGGTGGTCTTGTAACATGACGTTTAAGATGCCGTAAGTTAGTAGTTTCGCGTGGTTTGGGAAAATGTAATCGAACATGATCTCCGGGTAATTTGAATGCGTATTATTAGGAAGTACATTGCGAATTTGCACATTTAGTGGTCCAAGTAACGTTTCCACAAATATAATCTGTAGTGTATGAAATCTGGGCCAATGAACGGAAAAAAATAATTCTGGATTGGAGATGAAAATTATTTGAGGACGGCTTAATGACGATTCATATAGTCATAAGAAAGTCTGAACGGTCAGATGGTGAAATCGGCATAAAATGGGTGGGATTGTCGCTTCCAGGTATAATACGGCATTTGCAACGTATTTTGGAAGGCCTAAGCACAGATGTAGCGCCTTTCATTCTAACAAAGCTAGCGGTCGAAGCTTGTATGATGGAACACCTGGGAATAAAACACAGCCAAATTCTAAAACCGGACGAACGTACATTTTATATACCATCAAGAGGGATTTTCTTTGCATACCTTTTCTTCGATTGCTCAACTTGCGCAATATGTCCATTGTACGAGCTCCTTTTGCCGCAATATATTCAATATGCGGCCGACAGTTAAGATTTCCGTTGTACTTAACTCCAAGGTACTTGAGTTACTCTACTTGTGGGATATCGTCGAGATGATAGTTAAGCGTACTTTTTTCCCAAAAGCACAACTTAACATAACTTGGGCCTAGGGGTTTGTATGTGAGAGATCCATTCGAAGTCACCAAAGCATATTTACGAATTGACACACGAGGATTGTAACCTCAGTGCCATTATGCGACTTGTCTTCGAATGTCTAAGGAAATTCAGCCTTCTCGCAACAGCAACAATGACAAGGGAGTACTCTTTGTACTCTTCTTTAATTAAAGAAATACCCCTTTGTTACGCTTTAGCGGTCTGAATAAGCGGTGGAGACGTGACTTGTTGTGATGCGTTTTTCGCTATTGCTTTGTGTAGTGCCTCATATGAACCCATGCTAACGTTGCAGCTTGCTATGGCGTTGAGCTGCTAAGCTTTAGGTCGCGAGCTCGATTCCTGGCCGCGACGGCCGCCTTTCGATCGAAATCCAAATATGCTCGCATGCCGTGTATTGGGTGCACGTTAAAGAACCCCAGGGGTTCAAAATTATTCCACAGCTCCCCACTAAGGCATGCCTCGCGATCGTAATGGTTCTGGCACGAAAAACCTGAGAATGTATTTATTTATTTGCAGCTCATATATGTAGTGTTGACAGCATTGCCGATAGTCGCATTGCAAATTGGCCGCAGCGTTTAAAAAAATGAAAGAAAGAAAGTCTCCGCTCAGAGTCTTATTGCCTCGAGCGGACCAAAGCTCGGAAATACGGACTTATTGAGCCTCAGTCGCTAACAGAATACCGTTACGGCAAATATTAATAGAATTCATCATCAATCTTTATGAGATGGAAAACAATATTGCCTGCCAATACTGTGCTTGGGAGTAGGGGGACGCTTGAAATGAAGACCACCGAAGGAAGGAAGGAAGCAGGAATAGACGGAAAGACAGGGAGGTTAGCCAGCTCTCAGACCGGCTAGCTACCCTTTGTTAGGGAAAGGGGAGTAAAATATAATCGAAAAGAGGTGTTTCAAAAAAAAAGCAAAATAAAAACATAGAAAGAAGGATAGGAAAATGCGGCACTGCTTAAAGTCTGTCTCTAAGACCAGTTCTCTGCAAGAAGCATAACAACGCTTTTAAAGCTTTCTATGCTGAGGACGGTCTCGGCCAGTGTCCCAGGTTCCTTTCCTCCGACAAAGGGCGTTTGTCAAGACTACATATGTAATATATAGTCTCTTCACAGTTCTTTCCTGGGCGCACTGAAGCGGGGATGCGCACAGAGAAGGTAGGCGATTGCTTCCTCGCAGCTACAGTTATCACAGGTCTGTTGGCCATTCCGATCCGAAATGAGTAAGCATTCGTGACGGCCACCGAAATATTTGCGTTGTACCATATACCAAACCATTGTATCATATGTCAAGCTACAAACAACACAAGGGCTTTTTTTTTTCGGGTTCGGCCAAATTCTGCATACCTGCCATCTCGCGGCGTGTACTTGCTTGCCTCCTTCAGGGTTGGGTTGCAAACTGTGACTGATTAAAAAAAAAGAGAGATGAGTCAACAGTTTGGCATCTTCCTTTTTGGACGGAATAAATGCTGCTTTAAGTATTTAGCTGTATCTTATCGCGCACCTACAGCCGATCCCCGTAAAGCAAGAATATTCTTGCCTACAATTATGTGGTACTTACGAGTTGCAGCGTGATCTCATCTGTTGTAGCTGCATTTTTTCGCTAAGCCGACATTCGGCGGCGTGTGCCTCAGACTACTGCACCGTTTTAGTTTCATCATATGCACTAAGCAGTTACATACACAGAGGGTCCCATGTAACAGGGACCGAGTATTAAAATAAAAAGTGGATCATTTTGCGCGATTAAAACAAAGTAGATATCGTTCATAGTTCAGTTGAGAAGCCTCCAGTAAGTTTTTTGTTCATTGCATTTGATTAGTTTATTGCAACATTTATTTAACTCGTTATTTATTGTCCTAATTGATAAGATATAAATTAGGAGGTTGTATACAGTTGCAAGAACATCGAACTGGCATGTTTCAGCGAGGTACAATGAGAATGCCCAATTTTTCCAGCTCGAAAAGAAAGCCCGCTGAACTGGAAAAATACCACGTGATTACTCACCCATGCACCGGCAGTAGTGTTACTCTATATGCTTAACTCTATTCCGCACTAGAAAACAGTGACCTCCAGCAGGCTCACGGAGAGATCTGTCTATATATATACATATATACACAGTCTGGGGTGTCGGTGCGGGAAGGAGTGCCGGTAGGTTTCGGCGCGTCGTGGAAAGAGTGCGTGGGCACTTATCCTTTGTGCCGCCACAATACCTTTCCCAATACCTTTCGTACCAAGGGACCTGCTTGAGGGGCTGCTTTGGTGGGCGTATAATCGCGTGGTACGTTTTTATATTTCGCGGGCATTCTTTTTCAGTTCAAACATTAAGGATGTAATGGCATCTTGCTCAGAACAAACCCTGTTCGGTGTACCTTATAGTAGTCAACAACTTCGTAATCGAGGTCTGTATTAGAACAGTAATTAATAAGTTTAATTAGTTTTAACCAGTTAAGTGAGCGTCAACAAAAATAACTCAACTCGACTGCGAACAATACGTACTTAGTTTCGTGGGTGCCAAATGATCCATCTTTCTCTAAAACTTGGTTCATGTTAGTTGGGACACCTTGTATATGTGAAGTATTAGAAAACTAAAGTAAATTAAAACTTTTTTTATAGATTTCTGTGGTTTTGCACTGAAATATCGAGTAAGATTTCAGGTAATAGGACTTACCCTTCCTCTCAACCAAACTCTTGTCTGAGCCACACGGAAACCATACAATTATCCGGCGTCTAGATTTGCTGTCTTTCATGGGTTCAGTCGGGATATGCATGGTTACTGCTTTGACTGTGGATGTCGTCACTTGAGTAATAAGTACGTTTGGCTAATTAGGTAAGTAATGGTCATATTGCATGAAGAATATGTACTGCGTTCAATCGTCAAGGACACATGGAAATATTTTTCTGATATCTTTATTTACAAGAAGTTGGATCTGTATACAACAGGGTTACATTTTGCAAGCACTTGCGGAAGCATTCTGAATGTAGTCTAGTATATTGCATGAAGAAAAATGATGAAATGGTTCCTTAGGATTCTGTTCGAATGATTTGCCCTTGATGCAAAATTTATTTTGGATGAAACAATATCAAAACGTGTCGAACAAATACCGAGAAGTCTCCAATTCACTGAATTGCATCTAAATTAACTATCTATGCATCTGAAAGCCACTGCATTGTTGTTGTTTTTTTGCTTTTTGTAAACGTACATACAATGTCGCCACAAACATCCTTGTTTGTGGGGCAGTCAGCTTGCACATCATCAAGCTACGGCTACACAGCTGCTGGAATCTTAAGCATTCATCTTAATTGCTATGCCGAGCCGATATGCGTCACTAGCTGCCCAGGTAAGCCAGCAGCGCTTTGTTGCACAATATGAAACAAATCACCTTCAGCAGAAAGCCAGTTAAACTAAGCATGCCTAACCTTCAGGCCTTGGGGGATACTACCGTGAATTTTTTTACACATCAAATTAAGCTTTTACAGTGGCAACTCTTAAAGCCTAACCGTAAAGCAGTTTTAGCTTCTGGCATGACGTTTGAGTACTCCTTTTTTTCAACATGACACAGATGGGCTTTTTGTTGGGGGCAAGTTAGGCTGAGCAGTTGT
Source organism: Dermacentor albipictus (assembly GCF_038994185.2). Classification (NCBI taxonomy): domain Eukaryota; kingdom Metazoa; phylum Arthropoda; class Arachnida; order Ixodida; family Ixodidae; genus Dermacentor; species Dermacentor albipictus. Next base: position 93,208,175 of record NC_091821.1, read on the forward strand.
CTGCAGTGACGCATGCTTCCGTGCTGGGTAATGGAGCTGCCGCCGATGATTAGTGTTTGTGTAGCCGCGCTTCGTTGGGCTCATACTGTTAAACTATTTGCGTAGTTTAATCTACCTGGATAACCTAAAAAGAAACGCAGCCGGCATGGTAATGTAGCATGGTCCAGTGGAATATATACTCCTCATCACTTCATAAGAACGTTTAGTTTCTGTTCTTGGAGATGGGGCACATATTGCCACAAGGAGAAATTGTTTAAGCAAGCATCCCTGAATTTCTTTGAAACAATAGAAATCAACATAGACGTGGTTTTGTCCGTTGTAGGATCCAGATTACTTGTCTAAAGATAACTAGTAAAAAAAAACTTGCGAGGGCCGGTATACAGTTTGAGAATGCAATAAACAGCATTAATGTTTCAAAGTGTTGTAGAAATATTTTTTAAGACAGTCTGGGATTACAGTTTTACGGATCATCCATGAATAGGTTAGTTTGTCTCAAGCATTTGATATGTGCATGTAAGAACAAGCTTTCTGCTCCTGAGCGTATACATCAAGGTTATATCTCTAATCATCACGTTCTCGTCTATATCAATAAATACTTCAATCTATTTCCGGAAACATTGCACGAAACCTTCTTGATTGTTAAAAAATATAAATTGACAACAATGAACTCACGCATGTGTACCCTCTTAGGTACGTACTGGTGACTAAATCTGCGACATCAACTTTAACAAAACGAACTGCTTACACCACCACTTCCAGAAGAATCTGTACTGAAGCAGCTTTGAAGTAAGTGTAATTTAATTATTTACTTAGCACACAGTAACCTCTGAAAAGGTGATCCCTAAGATTTTAAAAGTGCACTGTACAAAGCTACAGAACAGAAAAATAGTTAAGGCATAAAACACAATATGATTTCTATATTTTCATTCTGAAAATGGTACGAACATACCGGCGCTTTAATTAAATTGAACCAATATTTAAAAAAAGGAATAGGTACGTTGTTGGTGAATATGACCAGCGCCCTATTGTTCGCAGTCATCTGGAGTTACTCAGATTATTTTTTGCAGAGCGCCTAACTTAGTACTTAAAATCAACTATGTATATTTCATTTTATGGCATAAGTTTTACTTCGGAAGTTTGTGGAGCGTGTTTAGCGATGCCAAATGATACCTATGAATTTACATAAAGAATCTTAACTAATTAGTTAAGAGCGCTAACTACGAAAAGACTCAGATTGCTCAGTACAACTCTGAACAGTACACCTTTGGTCGCATGTGCCTACGATATACCGCTTTCATTTAAAATTTTGGTGGAAGCTACGTGAAATATCCAATCTGATGGTGCTTGAAACTGTTGTCAAAGATGCCGCCATAATTAAACGTTGTTACATAACGTTATTGTGGGTTCGGTTATACAATGGTATTGGCGAACTCGCTTCTCCATTTATCAGTCCGCTTATCAACACGTAAATGCCAAGGAACAACGAAATGAAAGACGCGAGCTTCTGAGTGCGCAGGACAACGACTCGAAGGGAGCGCTACACCAAAACTTTTCAAGTGGTACCATAATTTTCTGTATGCCATAGCTGTCAAACGCATTTACAGAAATAAAACTACACAACCGTGCCTAAATATAACTAAATTAGTCCACACACACAGAAAAAAAACTGGCTTACAGATAGACAGCTATAGGTTGAATTTACATAAGCTTTTGCATCAGTAATTGAGAACTTGCTTTCTACCTTGCATGGATGAAGGACATTCCAAACGATGCTGTTGCTCACAGACGTAGCACTAAAAGGTCAAAGGAACCTGCTGTACAATTAGTGCCAGGTGATTATAGTACCCGCGTAAACATTGTGTTGACTAACCAGTCGCGGAACCAACTTGTTTCTCGTGTATCAGATTATTCTATACATTGTTACTTCTTCGAAATTTCTTTACATAAATTCATAAATGTGCTGCTTTGCCATTTTATATTTTATACTTAGACACAAAAGGCCTTAAGAAGCCACAGGATGACCGTTTTTGTGTCTCTGGAATTTTATGTGGCGTAGTAGAGTTCCGAACATTTGATTATTAGCGATATAGAAGCTTGTTTATAATGTGTCTTCGTTAAAGGCGGCAGTAACAGCTATTTGTGATGAAAACATGTGTCACAGGCATGATACTTTAGTGCAAGGTGAGAACTGCGGAATTTTGCATGTGTTTGCTTGCTGAGAATGAAATAAGCTCCTATAAAATTGCACTGAGTTCTGCGATTGTGTTTTGGATGTAGTAAACAAAAAGAAAAGAAAAAGAACTCAGAACTGTGGACAAGTGCTGCATCGCCACAATGCATTAGTATTTGTCCAATGCTCTCCATCAAGAATAATCAGCCGTTTGTGTGGATACAGGCGTGAAGAGTAAGTGAACAATCACCATCGATTTGATATATTTGCCCTAGCCGATACTCCCTTCTCCATATTATTGTTTCTCTTTCACTTATGTAACATTTGTAATGAAGATGCTCTGTATGATGTTCTGTACATGGAATATACACTTGACCAACTTATTTGTTTAGATAGGCGTCGCGCTTTGACTTTATATTTCCAGAATATGAAGCAAAGGCCTGTGTAAAGTATTGAAGCAGCATGTTATGAGCATGTCAAACGCGTCACCACACAGCAAATAGGAAATGGGAACCAGCCCCATAATGTGTCGCGTTAATGACTCGTTGCTTTTTTTTCTCCTTTGCGCTATGAGGAATGTACAAAGTAAGCGATGTACTCTACTCTGCTTCTTTTAACTGAGTAGCGACCATGACATTGCCAGAGCCACGGGGCAAACATTTGGTCAGGCCAGACTGGCACACAACTCTTGTAAAAAAATGCGAATGTCACCAATACATAGGATGAGTAAGAGACGAAATGGCCTCGGCTACCGGTGCCGTTCGGCGCCCGATGACAAGCCAACATTCGCGCCGGTGCATTCAATTACTTTTTGTTAGCGTTGTTATTTTTGTGTCTCTGCGCTAGGTTCCTGTAACGTCACAGAACGCCCAGGCGACATGACATATTTACGGTCTACGCCCGCAAACTGAAATCCTGTGTTCACTTGAGACCTTCTTTTTTTATAATAAGCCATGCTTTCCCTCTTCAAGCAAACGATAATTCTCAGAGAGAAATCTGCCAGTATAATTTGGCTTAATCATTCTTGTAGAATCTTTTAATGTGGACTACCTCGATTGACCTATGCCGACAATGAGAACTGTGGCTTGGCTCTTGCTTTGTGGGTGTACTTTAGTGTTCATTTGTGAGAAACGAAAGCAAATGAAGGTTTGCTTCCACATATTCAATGCCGATAATAATGGACATGCTTGAAATAATATTTGCTGCTCTCTGACCCGATTGACTAAAGTCTGAACAACTTATCACATAAGCTTGATTCCCGTTGAATCCTTAAATTTTACTTATAACGGAGTCATATAAATAAGTGATTGTTGGGACCGCGGAACTTCGATTTTGTATTATCGGTGCTGTTTGAGCTAGCGAGAACACAAAATCGGAGTTCAATCACGTTGCGTCAGAAATGGTTTAATGTTTTCTCTGTTCACTTGAATTTTTTGCTAAGAAGGCATCGCTGAAAAAAGTTCGAAAATATGAAATTGTTAACAGCATTGGCTCATTATTCGCGAGTGATATTGCTATACATCTATACAGTGATCGCTTACAATGCTTCAGTTCACGAATGAATTGAAACACAGAATGCGCCATGACGCAAAATAGTAGTGCGATCAAACTTAAGGAAACATGAAAAACAGAAACATTTATAAGTTAAAAAAAACACGCATGTCTGGCAGCGAGTGTAACATGTATACTTTAGTTTGCGTGCATTAAAGACGGTGTCATAGTGTTCAATCATGAGTGAACCGGCCCTTGCTTTAATCAAAAGGACGTCATGGTGGAATAGAAGTGCTACCATGTATGACTTTAAGGGTTGCTTGGCGATCTTAAGGCACGCTATCAATTTGGACGAAGGAATATTGGCATTACACGAGATGGTGATCAGCGACTGCACTTATTAGAACATTGTGCTAACATTCCTGTTACTAAGCAATAAGGTCAGAAAACGAGCTATCCAAATATAAAGCGCATATCTGCAAGCTGAGCAACAATCACTGTGGCGGGGGTATGTAAAGTAACGATATGTAAGATATTTTATATCTAGTAAACGATGAAAGATAATCTCAGTAGAGCATATGCATTGCTCGGTGTGCCATCCAATGTAGTGTTTCAATTATCATCGACGTGCCTTTGTCGTGAGGCACTGAACATCTCCCTGAAACAGTTAAACCAGCAAGCTGGCCATGTGCACCAGATTTTGCCTAAAAGCATGACTTTCAGTATTTCAGGAAACACGCATAAGTTCGTGGCACCTATCTATTCATGGAATTACTCTTAATCACTGTCGTTCTTGTGTTTCTGTTGGAAAACCGATATGAATGCATGACATGACTGTCAGCACCGTCAGGTGCCAAGAAGAAATAAAAACAAAAGTTGTTGGCGTCTTCTGCAGGCAGTGTTGCTTGTAGACGTCTGACCGACATATTCGATTTTTTGTAGCAAATGAAGAGTTTACCAAGTGAAGCAATTTTTTTGCAAATTTGTGAAGCGTCAAACCTTATACACTAAACAATTGTTATATTCGTTTCCTCTTTGCACACCTTCCCTGCCGTATTGGATTAACATTCTCTCTAAAGGTCTGAACACTATAAAAATTGTTCGCTCTGGACCCGCCTCATGAGAACCACATGATGGTTTCATATCGCCAAATATTACAACTATTACAAAACGGTACAATTATTGTGCTTTTCTTGACAGATGTACGTTGAAGGCAAAGCACATATTGTGTCATTGTGCCAAAAAAAGCTCGAGAGATATTTACAGCAGAATTATTAAATTCGCACGCCCCGTTCAGTGAAATACGGTGTCAGTAGCGGCAGTATAATGTTAATCAACCACACGCTGTTATGAGACGCTTGAACATGTTGTTCACGGCGTCATATACAAGACCAAAGGCATTACTTAACCGAGGTTGGCAGACCTACGCATTACAACAGAAAAACACTGTTGAGTGCAAACTCCACTCATGAGTCATCTATACTCCGCCTTTTACATAGTTTTGGTCCAGGGTTTGGATCGACAACTCTCAGGCATATCAGGTTCCGAGCGTTCCGAGCGCCCATGCTGTTAAAAGTGGATGTAACGAAAAAAACTCGAGGGCGACTGCATTCCCCGCCAACTTTAGTTCCACGTCTTGTTACTGAAGAGTGCATTAATAAAATGTGCATCAAAAGTATTGCGACGTCCACTAGTTCACATCGACAGAAAAAGAGGCGTCTCGCTTTATGCAACGTCGTCCTGAAAGTGAAAGTAGCACCGAAAGTGACTGATCGATCATGCGACCCCTGCAGCGCAAGAATAAATTCTCAGGTGCAATGCTCCACACGGCAAGTCTCTGCGGGGGTGAAATATGTGTGAGCGAGTAAGCCTCGCCATTGACGAGCGCTTCCCTTGCTCCTATTTTTTTTTTCGTTCGTAGTGCACAGCCCGAATATTGGCGCAGCCTAGACCGCATTTGTCATCAGTCCTTGCTAAAACGCGGGTCTCGTACATAGGCACTCCTAAAAGCGCGAACAGTGGCCCCCGGGTGTCAGAGGCGGCTCTTGGAAGTGTCGTAGTTGTCTGTGTCCGGCCCGCTGTCGGCCCTCTTGTGCGGCATCATGACCACTTCGACGGGGGCCGCGATGCCGGGCGACGGCTGCTGATGCGGCGTCTTGGCACGCTGCGAGGCCTGAGCCATCTGTTTGGTGCTGCCCAGGAATAGCATCTTCTCCAAGTTGCCGACGGGCGCCTCGATGGCCAGGAACAGCAGGAAGGCGCACATGTATGTCATCATGAAGGCGAACAGGAAGTCTTGGAACTGCGCCGCAGGAGGAGAGTACATACCCAGTTTGAGACCGTACGGACAAAATAACGCAAAGCGGCCGCATTGCACGCACACAGAATAGACAAAGTTTACTGTCACTGAAGCTCTAGATAAGCGAAATATGAGCAAGCGCCTGTCTCGTGCGTATAAGCACGCTTCGGGGAAAATGTCCTAAAGGAGCAAATATCGTCCAACTGATTTCAAGGTATTACTTCAATTCATGTGAAATACTTTTGAGCCCAGCACAGTCCACTCCTAACTCAAAATTGGCAGTGCATGGCATTAGGCGTAAGAGTGGCATAGCTGTACAGCTTAACCCCAATCCGTGAGTGCATATGCTCATGGTTCACTCAGAATAGCAGTAGCATGCAGTAATCGATGCCTTCTGACTCGAGAATTCCCTTGGAGCCTAAAAAGGGAATTGAAGAGTGAACAAGAACATGGGCTGCAGTGCACGTGCTTGGGAGTAAAAGGCACTTTTCAGCTCTCAGTTGCCTGCAAACGTTGCTGCCGCAATCCTGGGAACACCGCTAGACCTGTGGGGTTTGTGTTGGACGTAAAATGTAATAGCAAACAGGGTGTGAACTCGGGCTAGCTTGTAATTCATATAGTAAACTTGCGGAAGCCCATTACGAACGGGGCATAGGCAACGAAACGTCTACCACAAACAAGCTACGCGTTTATTGTACCTGTATCTTTGCCTTTATGTCCCGTTCATAGCGCGCTTTTGCCAAGATCACTGTAATAGCAAAGGCAGGCGCTCACAGCTTGCACATGTACACCCACCAAGGAGGTATGCGAGTAGTGAATGCGCTCTCGGGTGACCAAGCTCCTAGTGAGGATGACCACGGTCTGCATAAGGAATGCGCAGAACGAGAGCCTGCTGAGTGGCACAAAAGCCGCCCAGCTCAAGAACCGGTTCACCAGGCCGCCGCGGCCAGTGGCGCAGGCGAACGTCATCCAGGCCAGGCTCAGGGACCAGGCGGTGCGGTGTGTGGCCGCATAGAGAAGCGCGTCGGCCGTGTCATACGCGGCGCCCTTGTACCACCGGAATGGCCCGAAGATCACCACGGCGGCTATCACGCCCGACAGCACCCACATGGCCGCCTGCATCAACTGTCGCAAGAGTCGCGCCGTCTCGTTAATGCACAGCTGCTCACGGCTTGTGCCGAATAGGCGCATCACTCTTCACGGCACTCGTACGAGAAACGTAATAGGAAATGAAATAAGAATAAACGTGGCGTTGTATCCTCTGTGTATCATTGTGTTTTATGTTAAACACCGCGAGTAAGCCAGCCAGAGAAAGCGCTGTGTTCTCTGCCACCCAAACAATGCACACCACGACCACGGAAGCATATCATCGGTGCTGGTTGCCTACTTTCACACACAATGGCTACAAAAATAAGGCTGCAATAGTGCATTAGGAACATAAAGTACCCCATCCACGGCGCATTGCGTACTGAGGGGTCTTTTTTGGGGTTCTCGGCCTCATATGGCCGTAGTGGTAGTTAAATGACCCTTGCGCAGAATAATCACCCCCCGGATAGGCATGCCACTGCAGACGAATTGCAATGGTAAATGAATTGACCGCACACAGGGACTGCAAAAGCTTACTTGCAAGACGAAAAAAGAGGAGAAAAATAATTCCTCGAGATGTCCTCTGCAATACCGATTGCCCAAGTATGCACTATGTGCTGAGGTTTTACTGGCAGGTTGTACGTCTTCTCGCAGCCGACAAGTGCGCTTTTCGTCCAAAGGCATGTATTCGGGGCTTTTACCTCATAATAATTTGAATCTCGCGTCAGGCTCAGTGAAATGATAAATGACTTGAACAAGTTTATTGTGGCTCTAGTCGCATGCAGGGGCGCTAAAACGTAAATCTATTCCAATTCTGCAATCAGCATTTCGCGATTGCTCAAAATCTCTTTCAACCACCCCCACTTTGCCTGTATGTCACGCGATGTCACGAAAACCGCGATAGCTCCCCATCTGATATGACGCGTACACACTGATTATGCATCGTTGGACCGAGCAAAAGAAAGATAGCCATTTCTGATTCGATGCCTTTTAGCTATTAGTCCTCGGCTATTGGTCAAAAGTTTTCGGGCTGCACCCTCTTCACCTGCCTGTCACGCGACGTCACTAGACCACGAAAACTCGCCGCGTCAAAGTGACGTGTACGCATTAAAGATGCTATCATATGCCGAAAAGAGTGAATTTTTTGGTGAATAGCCGCAGGCTGCCCCGTTCCGAAAGGAATAAAAGATGGCTGCCGCCGATCGTTCAGGCACTGGCTAATCGCACCTGCTGGAAAGCATGGGTTTAGTTGCGTACAATAAAACTTTTTGCATGGCCGTGTAACGTTTTCGAGCACTTTGGTACCTTTAGGACCTCGCTCTGCCAACTATTCTTTGATGAGGATCCGTCTTAGCTGCAATCTTAACCGTCCGTCGCATGGCGCCACGATTTTCGACCAGCCACCTCAAGCAACGTAAGGGAAGCGGACCAATCGCAGACGCCGGCGCCACTCTCTTCATCCGGTTATCGATTTCCCCTTGCACTGGCTCGGCCCCATCGAATCTCTCTGCACTTGAGCGTGCTCCGCGCCTCTTGTCAGCCAATTAGATAAGGCAAGCCGCTGAGTGTAGACAATGTTATTCGTTTTTAAGCAAACAAAAGTGACCTTCTGTAAACGAGGAGAGCATTATATTGGTCTTTTCAGGCAACCCTGCGGGTCACCGACCGGTGATTGCGTCGGCAGTTACGCAAGTTTGACGTCAGGATATTGGAATAAAACATATCGAAATAGTTTTACGTTATAGGACCCCAGGGCTCAACAAAGGCACATAGGGAAATGGATCGGTGAAACTGAATTACCAGGTTGATTTTCATAGCTCCGAATACGAGGACAGCGTAGCCCGTGGCGATGCCGACGCAGAAGGCTCCGGCGTGGGCGAAAGGCTTGAAGTACACCTGGTTACCAGCATCTATCGTCTTGCTGCGATGGGTTGAAAACAAGCAAAAGGCACTCGTTCACATTCATCCAGTTTCTGAATGAAGATGAGCGCGATACGTCTAGAAACAAAGCAAATTCTTATCGCAAGCTGAACACGCGTAACCATAGTATACGCGGGGTCGTAGTGTTGCGCTTCTTATCGTGTTCGTTGCATATGAACTAGAATCATAACTGAGCAACTGTTCATGTAGAGCTAGCTATCTTTACAGTGTATATGGGTATAATATTATATGTAGCAGTTAAAAAATGTGTATCCCACAGTAAAAGCTATATAATAGCTCAACACATATATATGAATATCCATGGATAATTGTGATTACATTTAAGTGTTTTCCTGTTTTGATGAATATTACCTAACTGGAGCGAGTTATGTTCACTGTCGTTGCAGACGCAGCGAAGCGGGCTACCCTTGTTAATGGAAGCGCAGGAAGTCTCGATAAGTGAGGATGTAGACCGTTGCTGAGGTTACGCAATAGTTACGGGCGTCCTGCCCGCCTCAACAAGCCTAGTTACTGAAACATACACTTTCTTCTAGAATACTTGCGCAGTGCTGTGTTGAGTTTTTGTTTTAGGCCATTGGGAATCAAACGTTAACTAAAACGGCTGTTGCACGAGTGGGCGTGGTTAACATAGAATATATATAAATTTATATATATATATATAAATTAATTATTTATTTCGAAAATGACATACAAATACGAGCCTACCCAAGCCAACAATGGGCTTGTGGGGCAGCGCTCGGCAGAATGGAGCAAGCCAGGGAGCGGCACAGTAAATCAATTATGTACAAGACTCAAAATAAAACTAAAGAAAGAAAGAAAGAAAGAAAGAAAGAAAGAAAGAAAGAAAGAAAGAAAGAAAGGAAAGAAACCAAATTACACATACAAATCAAAAATATAAGATTTAACTTCTTTCCGTGTGCTGGAAGATAAAACTTTATCTGGCAGGTCGTTTAACACATCAGGTACATAGAAGGCACGGACACGTTTGCCATATCTTGTCCGTACTCTTGGTAAGGTAAAGCGGTCGCGTGTACATAATGCTCTGGCGGGGACATACGGGAGGCAGAACTCATTGTTCCATATATACAAAAGGATTACCGTTTCTTTGAATAACAGCCTGAACGAGGGCATGTGCGAGCATGAAAAAAGACTGGAATTGTTAGTAATGTGCACACCATACATCACCGCCCAAATTATGGATTTTAGTAAAGAATCAACTTTATTGCGCCAAAACACTGAACAGAAATAAAAAGAACAGATTCCATATCTCAGCACACTGTACGCTAATGCATAGAATAGACATGACTTCTTCAGGTACTACGTACACGCTTGTTATATCCAGCATAAATATAACCCGGTGATAGTTGAACACTTTTGAACATCCTACTTCTTGGCTTTTCTTTTGAGTGCCCCTTACAATTCAGAGGTTCTCAGTTATCAGCAGTGCTCGCACTGTCCATTGATTAATGGTTCATGCAGTCCACTAATGAGCGTTAACTACAGCTCGCACTTATAGCTCTGTGGGACACTGTGCGTCGCTATCCCAAGATTGATGCGAGGCTCACTTGATGTTGGTGTCGATGTAGATAGCTGTGGGTCCATAGTCATAGAGACGAGTCTGTATCGCGACCGTTGCAGAAGTGACGAGCACGACGAGGGTGAGCACGGCGAAGCCAACCTTTTTGTACCTGAAATGACGCACAAGAGAAGGGCCAATCAGGTTGAATCTGGCTGCTGTTTCGCTTCGTAACGGCGCTACCGCAGACACACGTACAGAAACCGTCGTAAAATGTATCTTCGCGACGGAGCGAGAAGAACCAGCAGGTCCGATAAGCATGACTTTGGTTTTGTAACTACTGTATGATGTAAAACCTAGCGGTACGGAAGGGAATAGTGTGTGGACTGTAGTTCAACAGTGTGATCATGCGCTTCACTCCAAGTAGAGGTCTTTGTATTCATTCCAAAAAGGAACCGATACCGATAAAATTTGTACATTATTATTCAGAACTGCTTGCCATTGGAAGTGATTATCAGAAAAAGAAAGCCGTGGTAACTGTGCCACTCGATGCTGGGCACATCAGTATCAGTTTAGAAGGGAATTTTGGCCGACGTCATTGCTTTAACTTACACAATAATAGTTTGGTTCCTAAATACATAATAAGCAAAAATAAAGGTTTGTCGAGCGGGATGATCACCTTGCAAACAACCAGATATCAGTCTGCTACGCTAAATATTCATCCGTGTCACGTATTCTTTACTTCTCCACCGCTCTTCTCGGCTCTGTCTAAAATTTTATATCGCTGTCGTCCCCTATTAAAACAAGATTTTAAATATTTTTGTTCTCCGAATGAATATACGAATTCTTATAGGATTCAAGTGAATTAGCTTCGCTTATCGTTAACGTTCACTGTCCTTTCGCGACAATGATAATTCATGAAAAGCGAACCCGTGCACTCAGCGATTGCTTTGACTTTATAAAGTGGGAAGAGTGTTGACGGCAGTATTTTGCCATATCGAAAACGAGCAAGGAAACAGTGGTTCACAGACTTATCCTAATGTTCTATGACTTTAGCGGATTGCAGAAAATCTGAAGGGACTTCATTTTGTCAGAATTATGAACTGTGCCTCTGGAAGTTAAAAATATTCCTAAGCAGCAGAAGTCACATATAACGATGTATTTGCAATATTTAGAAGAGAGACAACGATGCATAAACACGGTGGCTGTCGAGACCGATTCCACCTACACACGTCAAATCGCCTTCTTCTGACCGGTGCCACTCTTGGTTGCGCCGTAAGAATATTTTCTCAGAGAAAGCACGGAAGGCATAATAATTACCGAACCTTTGACTCTGTTGCACTTATGTCGAAGAAATTGTAGTAAAAAGCCTGTAAGCTCCCAAATTCACCGGAATGAAAACAGGTGACAGTGGAAACAACGATCGAGTAGATAAATTAAAATGGCGTACCTGATCATTAACATGGGGATGACCCAAAGGCAAGCATAGATTTGCCAATCGACGCTGATGTACCACAGATGGCCGAGACACTGAGGCAAAAAAAAATCATATAAAGGGTATTTTTTAAAACCGCAATATCTGGAATACAATAAATAAAGGTTAGAAATCGATTTACGTGCAGATTAAGGTGGATGATATTGTGTTATTGCAAGTGAACTTGTGTTTGTCAGTTTTCTGCAATCATAAGATTATTCAGTCACTGTGGATAATTTTGGGCATGGATGAAAATGAGTACCTTTGCTTTTAAAATGGCAATTTGATATAGTATATTCGTATATTCTTGGCTGAAGAAGCCCTTTCACTTGATGGCTTGTTCAAGTTGCCTGTGATGGCAGTCTCATTGAAACGCGCATCTCAAACAGCATTTATAGAATGCTGCCTACAAGTCATACTAATTTAGCCAAAGGTGCCGGGCTAATATACGATGGCGACCATATCTTCGGAACTTTGGCACAAATTTGCTGAACAGGTCTTCCAAACCTTGGACTATTTTAAGAAGAAAGTTCATTGTTGTGTATGCTTATCGAGCAGAACGAATCAATAAGCTAATTATGTAACATTTTCAGACGCAGCCTATATGTGGCGACTGATTGTGTCCCCTGTTCAGCGTAGGCACCGCTGTACGTGCTTTTAATCCAGGAATATACAAAATATGAGACCTGTACTTGTCTCCTGTGAACTGCAATTGTGCGCTACCAGAAGGCGATTTTGTCTTGCTTTGTTTTTTACGTCATATTGCTGTTATACTATATAAGTAACTTCTAGAAAATAAATCATAAGAAGCCAACAAACACTGACACCAAGGACAACATAGGGGAAATTACTTTTGCTTAATAAATGAAATAAAGAAATTATAAATTATTGGAAATTAAAGTGGGCGAAAAAACAAGTTGCCGCAAGTGGGAACCGAACCCACAACCATCGCATAAAAGAAAATAACGTTGCTGGTTTAGGCGAAAATGAAGTTCGAAAAAACAGATGGGAATATTTTACGTTTAGCACGCAGATTTAAATATAGTAACCGAAAGTGTTCTGAAAAGAACTTACGCCTTGAATAAGCAAAAAAAAAAGAACTTTAATAACTGAATTAGAATCGAATAGAACGCGGCAATGTGTGAACTCTTCCACCTGGGGCGCTATAACGTAAAACTATTCCAATCTTTTCTATTCCTATTCTGCTATCAGCCCTCCACGATTGGTCAAAAACTTTTTTCGACCACCCGCACTTTACCTGTCTGTCACGCGACGTCACGAAAACCGCGATACCTCCCCATCTGATATGATGTGTACACACTGATTATGAATGGTTTGACAGAAAAAAAAAGAAGTTATTTCTGATTCGACCCCTTTTGGCCATTAGCCCTCGGCTATTGGTAAAAAGTTTTCGGGCTGCACCCACTTCACCTGCCTGTCACGCGACGTCACAAAACCGCAAGAACTCACCGCGTGAAAGTGACGTGTACGCGATAAAGATACATTAATATGCCGAACAAAACTGAATTTTCTTCGGAATAGCCGCAGGCTGCCCCGTTCCAAAAGGAATAGAAGATGGCTGCCGCCGATCGCTCAGACGCTGGCTACTCGCACCTGCCGGAGAGCATGGGTATATTTGCGTATAATAAAACTTCTTGCGTGGCCGTGTAACGTTTTCGAGCACTTTCGGCACGTTTACCCCCTCATTCTGCCAACTCTTCTTTGCTGTGGGTCCGTTTTTAGCGTCATTCTTGAGCTTCCGTTGCATGCCGCCGCGATTTTCGACCAGCCACCGGAAGCTAAGTAAGGGAAAGCCGACCAATCCTAGACGCCGGCACCACCCTCTTCATCCGGTTATCGACTTTCAGGGCAGCGGCTCGGCCCCATCGAATCCCTCTCCACTTGAGCGTTCTCCTCGCCTCTTCCCAGCCAATTAGATATGACAAGCCGATCAGTGTAGGCAATGTTATTCGTTTTCCAAGCAAACAAAAGTGACTTCCTCTGAACGAGGAGGGCGTTTGATTGGTCTGTTCAGACAACCCTGTGGGTGACCGCCCGGTGCTTGCGTTGGTGGTTACGCAAATTTGACGTCAGGAAATTGGAATAGAAACATATTGGAATAGTTTTACGTTATAGGGCCCCTGTATTCGATGCACATGGCCTATTCAGCATGCGAAACCCTTCCACATTAAGTTTGAAAGAGGTAAAACCTTCGGCTAACATTCTTTGAAACTTAATGATGTAACAGTTTTCTGCAGATTGTCAGGCCCAATTATCCCTAGCTATGCGAGTAGTTCTTCTTTTGTACTTTTCATTTTTTTTTCTATTTTTTTGAAGGAGACTTGACCTATGCAATCGAGTCATGCGGCAAAGTTAGCCGTCGAGGGGTAAGCACGCACCATGTCGAAGAAGGGCACCCAGTTGTTGATGTGGAGCAGCACGCGCCACCAGTTCTTTTCGCACTGCCCGAAAAGGATGTCCTTGTACTCGGCGAAGAGCGGTCCCGTGAGGAACAGCGGCAGTAGAAGCCACACGCCCACCAGGAACATCACCGGTGCTGTGATTCTATGGACGAGTGCCCATAAACAGATTCAGAGTGCCGCTGGGGGGATTCACTTTGCAAATATGCATGAATTGAAATGAATAAAAAAGCAGCAACGGAAAGGTTCACTAGAAGTAAGTGCGCTTACTCACGGTGTACGCTCTGAAAAAAATAGTTTTATAACTGTAGCTACGGTGATGAACGATCTCCAGGAGCGGACACCGGAACTGTCACGTAATGTGGACACCTGGGCCCGAATTCACAAAGATCCACATTCGTAAAAATCATTTGCCATTGGCCAGCCTCCTTCGCTATTAATATGTCCTGCATCACGATTGGCTGACGCCCACTCTTACGGACAATTCAAGAGTAAGAATTTTTTTTGCGAACACAGGTACAAAATTGGGCTCAGGGGTCGATTTCACAAAGCTTTCCGTTCATAAGGGCCTTTTTTTTTTCATTGGCCGGCAGCCTTCAATAATAATATGTCAAGCATCAGGACTGGCTGAAATTTTCTCTTGCGAGAAATTTATGGGTAAGACGATTTCGCAAAGAGGAGCGCTTTTGGAAGTATGATGTTTTTAGATGTTTTTGGGAATATATGGGCCCTGTTGCGCGGCAGACCAGGAGCGATCAGCGGGTGCTGTCAGGCAGTATTTCTCCCGAGCAGTGAGCAAGCTAAATGCTGCTTAGCTTCGGTGATCATAACACGCCTGACTGAGCATAACATGCCTGATAGTCCCGCCGAAAGGCCGCATAGAGATGAATGGGAAGAGGCGTTCGGATGGCATAACGACACGTATACGCCTGCCGTACACGATCACACGTGGCCTCTTAAATTCAACAGAAGTAGCAGCATTTTTCTTGACATACATGGAAACCGGTGACCTGCGCAGTTAACATGTCGGCGTCTTTTGTTATTTCTTTTTCTCAGAAAGTGGTCTGTCGGTTCGACCATTGCGGAATACAAGCCTTTGTTCGCCGAGTCGTTGTCCCGTCGTCCTCTGGTTTCTGCCCACACCAGACGGGAATAGCGCCTAACACGCCCGCAATATGACGAGTTGCCGCATAAACAGGAAGAATGCTTAACATTGCTTAGTATGCAGGCAGGAAATTCTGGACAGCCTTCATTAACGAATCCTTCTGTTGGCTGCGTACTACACTTTTTATTGCAGCAAGCGCATTTTTCTTCTGTACACTTGTAATTTCTCTGAAAAAATAAACATTTTGATTATACGTTAATTATGATTAATTTTGGCCTTCTTTCTCACATCAGAGGTATTTGCTTGTGTTATTTTTGCAAGGGTCTACAGGACGCCTCTTAAAAGGCGGCCGGTGTCCGTACCTGATGTATCGCCGGACCAGCAGCAACACGATAGGAACGGCCAGGGTTCCTTTGTAATCCTTGAGGTACTTAATCACGTTGTATGCCACGAGGAATCCGCTGTGAGCCAAAAAGAAACACAAGTGAAAGCGGGGCTTCGTATAATGAACGCGCTCGAGGTTGGAGGGGCATCGAGATGACTTGCCAGCGGTGCGCACTGAGCATGCGGCGCCAATGAGCTTTCCGGTCAGTTCGCATGGCTTCGCGTGTTCCGTGCCCATCGCTGTATGCAAGCGTCGGTAGAGAACGTTCGTCACCTGATGAAAAGGAACGTCTGGATGCATGGGTAGGCGTTTGCAATCATGAGGAACGCAGCCTGGCTGTGGTACTTGATTATGTTGAGCGAGTCCGCTGCAATAATTCAAACGCAAAGCCAATCGCAAATCAAATCAATTACTAGCCTTGTGAGTATTTTTTTGCTATTTAGATAAATTATCCTTATCTTGTCCGGCCTATTCTCACGCCAGCATAGTGGTTGTCTTTAACAAAACCATGATTTCTTGAATAGCGATCTATATTTGCATTACTTAATGGGCCAATACGAGACATGCCGGAGCAACGCACATTAAGCAAAATTACTATAAGAATATGAACAGTGATAGCACATGTGTTAAGCAAATTAGGAAAGAATACAAATATTGTAAAAACAAACCAATTCACAGATAACAAGCCTAATCACTGCGTAGACGTAAACGTTACATTAAAAATTATATATGTATAAACAAAGGCGGATTCACATATTAATGTACACCTAATTGCGCGAATAAATAAAGCGTTGCGCTTCTTCAATGAAATATTTTTAATGGTAAAGTGTGAAATGTATCGTGACCTTTCCGTGACCATTTTCCATGCTCACCTTCGAACTTTGCGCCAAAATATGTGTATCTAAACTTCTTTTAAGAACCGTATGTCCATGAGGTACCATATGGGCCAAACTGCCAGTTTGTGGCGGTATACTATAGTCCAACTAAAGATTTATCATTTGTTTTTGCGGCAGAAGCACACTGCGCGCGCGCCAGAGACATCATTGGTGTTTTATTTCCTTTCTTACTGAATAAATTGAAAGTAGGTTTTTCCATACGAACCCACACCTGGACCTGGAATCAGTGAAGAGCGGTGCACGCCTGCTATCGTGCTGCGACTCAAACCGCACTAGCGCAGCCTCTGCTATCCCTGATCGTGGTCAGCAGTGAGTGTCTCGCGGCATACGAGATAGTAGTACTATGTGGGAGCCCATAATGCTTATATTGTCACGAAATGAGTCACAAGGATGCGCACAGGGTCGCTATACGACAGACAGCTGGAGAAGACGGCGTGGATACTCTAAATGATGGTGAGGAAGCCTCAATTAATGGCACAAACCCACTGTAGGGGATACGCCACGAACGGGCTGGTAATAGGAGTGAGATAGTTTAGTTAATAAATAAATAACAAAAATGAAAATAAATGAATAACTGAAAATGATAACCGGTATTAAATGAAATAAAGTAGTTTATAATAAGGTAGTCAGCCTTGCTTAGATAGGAATAGTAACATGAACTTATTAATAAAATACATAAAGTAAAGAATGGACGTAAAAATGAGCAAGTAAAATTTTGATTAATATTAATAATATACTCCAAAGTCCGCGTCCTCAGTCTCCACTTCCTCTTTTTCAGCGACCGCTTCTTGCGGTGCGCGTGTCCCAGTCGTAACTTCTTTCTCAGCGCTGGCTCGTCACACCTAGTGGCATAATTCAGCAGCCAAAGAAAATCATCGACCCGATGCTTACTAAACTAGAAAGAACGGAAGAACGGAGCAATGTGCGCACAGAAACGCCAACAACATTAGGCGTTCTGCGAAGATGTAGAAGTCGCGTGAGGTCGGGACTGCCCCGCCTTACGCGCGAAATACGGTTTGAGGCGAACAACGTGAACTATCTCTGAGTTGTGCTGTCGACACCGAGGCGACGCGGCACCATCCAGAATGACCTCGTAGTTCACTTCACTAACGCAGCGTGCCACTTTGTAAGGTCCAAAGTATCGACCAAGCAGCTTCTCAGACAACCGCTGGAGCGGGGTCCACACCCAGGCTTGATCACGTGGCTAGTGTTCGACTTGCCGATGCCAAAGGTTTTAGCGCCGTGCATCTGTACTCTGCTGCTTCGTGATGTGCATGCGCGTGTGTTGACGAGCTTCCTCTGTGTGTAATAAGGTGCTCGGCGTTGGAAGTAAGCGGAGCGTTGATGTCGTCGGAAGCATTGCGTCTAGCATGGTCTGGACCTCGCGCCCGTAGACAAGACGGTACTGGGTGAATCGTGTGGTTTCCTGAACGGCGGTGATATACGCGAATGTAACGTATGGCAGGACCTGATCCCATGTTTTATGCTGAACATCTACATACATAGACAGCATGTCAGCAGAGATTTTGTTTAACCTTTCCGTCAACCCGTTGGTCGGCTGGGATGATAGGCAGTCGCCTTGCAATGCTGCGTCCAACTCAGCTTGAAGCTGTCCTCTATCAGTTGGGCTGTAAAAGCAGTTACTCTGTCGCGGTGACGACGTATGATGGGGTACCATGTCTGAGGACTATGCGATCTATAAGAAACTGCATGGGCAACTTCGTAGGCCATGGCACATTGTACAGTTTTCGTCTCGGCGTAGCGATTGTAGTCTGTGGCAACTATAATCCACTTGTTTCCGCTGGCTGCCAAGGCAGAGGGTCCCAGCAGATCCGTGCCGATTTGATCAAACAGCGCTCAAGGTGGTGCGATGGGTTGGAGTAACCCCCTGGTGTTATTTTCTGCATTGACACAAACGGCAGCTTTGCACGTAACGCTTGACCGTGGTAGAAAGTCTGGGCCAATAGTACGTCTGGCTTACTCTGGCAAGAGTACGTGAAAAACCCAAGTGTCCAGATGTGGGCTCATTATGACAGGCAAGGACAATGCCATAACAGAGGTCGGCAAGTACTACCTCTGTCTCTGGTACTCGAGTTTTTCTTGTACATGACACCCTTTCGAAGGCACAAGGTCGAGAGACTGCGAGAAAGGTGTCAAGGTATCGCAACATTCTTGCATTCTATGTGATTGATGAGAGGGCGCATTTCGGTGTTCTCGCGCTGCCGTAAGGTCAGATCAGATGCGGTGAGGGCCGCAAGGAATCCGCCGTCTTCGTCCATGTCATTATTTCAAGGTTCGACGGCAGCGCGCGACAATGTGTCGAATCTTTGTATCTTCGTATTTACGACCCGATTTGTAGGCGATGGTAAGATCGAACTCCTACAGATGGAGACTCCATCGTGCCAGTCACCCGGACTGGTCACGTAAATTGGCCAACCAACACGACGAACGGTTCTGTCACTAACTTGAAATGGCGACCATAGAGATAAAGCAGAAATTTCATGATGTCCCACATGACTACTATGGACACTCTTTCTCGGAGGTGGAGTGGATGATTTCGGTGCGTGAAAGAGTGCGACTGGCGTACGCGATCACTCTCTCAACGCCTTGCTAGTGTCGGACGAGTACAGCGCTAAGACCGATGTTGCTTTCCTCGGTATGTACATCGGTGTCGGCGTCCTCGTCAAAGTGAGCAAGGTTCCTGCAGGCGCTGCCGTAACTCGGTGAACGCTGCGTCTTGCTCCTCCGTCCAAACGTATGGTGTGTCATTTCGTGCGAGGCGAATGAATGGTTCGGCGATCCGGTAGAAATTAGCAATGACGAGGCGATAGTATGCACACAGACCGAGAAAGCAGCGTACTGCTTTGTTGTGTCGTGGAACCTGAATAGCAGCAAGAGCAGATGTCTTGTCGGGGTCAGGCCAGACGCCGTCGGCACTCACGACATGCCCGAGAAACTTCAACTCTTTGCAACCAAAGTGACACTTTTGTGGCATTAGCGTGAGATTATCGGAGCGGATCGCCTCAAGTACCGTCTCTAAACGCTTCAGATATTCTTGGAAGGTCGCAGACACGACGACGTCATCGAGGTATACTATACAACTGCGCCACTTCAGACCAGTCAGAACAGTGCCCATCATTCTGTGGAATGTAGCCGGTGCAGAGCACAGGCCCCGAATGGTAACACATTAAATTCCTACAGTTCATCCGGGGTAAGAAAGGCAGCTTTTCCCGATTTCGTTTGTCAACTTCGATTTGCCACTATCCACTCTTCAGATCTATGGATGAAAAATACCTGGTTCGCAGCAGTCGATCTAATTTGAACCATCGATCCGCGGAAGTGAATAAACTCTTTCCGTCTTTCTTTTTGACGAGGAGCCTCGGCGACGACCAAGGGCTTTGGGACGGTTGTATAACGTCATCGTCAAATATTTCTTTGACTTGTGTATTAATCACGTTGCGCTCTTTCGCCAAAACGCGGTAAGGCAGTTGTCGTATAGGACCAGAATCATCACACGTGATTATTCGGTGTCTCTCTATACGCGTTTGGCGTACCTTAGAAGAAGATGCGAATCACTCCTTGAACCGAAGTAGCAATTATCGCAGCGCTTTCTGATTTTCCTCCAAAAGGTCTCAATTGGTGCCGATATTGCTAAGTGTCGAGCCTGGGCTGTCCATTGTCATAGACGTAAAGCATTCAACAACGTCTGCTATGGGCTCAGCGAAAGCTTTAGCAGTACGACAAAATAGGTACCGACGTTCCTGGCTGAAATTCGTCACGAGAAGCACAGAACATTCACCTCGAAGCATGACGAGGCTGCGGGCTGCACATACACCTTGAGTCAGCATAAGAGAGAAATTGATCTCTGCAAGAGCTGCACCGTCACGCAGGCCGTCGCGCACGACCGCTGCCAGGACACTTGCGCGTGGTGGTAATGTAACACTGTCCGCGTAAACCCGATGCGCCTTACTACGGCAGTTGTCGAGGCTGTTCGCTGCACTTTCTGTCAAGGAAGTGACTGTGCGCTCCCGGAGGTCGATACTGGCTCCACACTCTCGCAGAAAGTCTACTCCCAAGATGAGGTCCGGAGAACAATCGCAGATTATATATAAGGCAAATTGCCGTGCACATGCCCAACGGTGTTACGATATGCCCACCAGCAGTACGAACTTGCATTCCAGACCGAGGCGTGATAACTCTCCTAAGTTCCATCCAGTTTCCAGCAAATATTAAGTAGTCGCCACCCGTGTCCAATAACGCACTAATGGGCTTGCTGTCGAGCGCAACAGTTACGTCTAACGAGAGTTTGTCGCTGAGTTCAGCAGCTGTCGTTGTTGAATCGCGTTGAGTAGACCACACTCGCGTCGATGGGAGGTCTTCAGTATGACGATTTTCAGTGACATCGCAGCCGAGGGTGGTGGTTGTTAGTTTTCCAGGTGAGGGCTTGGCGACCGTATCTGCGCTGCCATCGAAGGGCTCCGAGGAGCTGGGAAGATCGCCTGGGAAATGATGAACGCGACTGCCGCTGCGGGAACAGTGCATACTGTGCTGGTTGAAATATTCCTCAATCATCCTAGGCCTTTCGCCATATCTGGGCCTTGGTGAATCCGCGGCAAAACCTTGCAGCTCGAGGCGGTGGTATGCGCACTCGCGGTATACATGACTGGTGTCACCACAGTGATAGCAGGGAGGCCGTTTGTCCGGAGAACGCCAGACGACAGACTTCGTCTGGAGCGGGTGCTGATCCTCCATACGTTGGATCGGTTGACTTGATGGGAGTGGGACGTATGACGTCGTGTAAGAGTGGTGGGGACGAAAGGCGTCGGAGATGGGACAGAGGCTCGCCCCAAAACTTACGCATACGATGCACGCTGCAGTTGTGTCGACACAGGTGGCGTATTGCTCCTTGGAACGGGACCTTGGATCGCTTGCTCAACTTCATTTCTATCGAGAGCAGAAATGGAACGCAGCGTGAGCTGAAACTGGCAGCAGAGCCATTGAAGCTCACCACGCACCACAGAGCGGACAAGGTTCCGAAGAAAGTCAATGTTTCTAAGGGCAATCGGGTCCGTCGGTAAAGCAACGTTCGCTTGTCTGCCATATGGAGCTGAGCGCTGGATAGTCGGTGAAGTAGCGTTCACTTGCCTGTCATGCAAAGCTGAGCGCTGCTGTAGCATCTTCTCCATCCTGGTAGCTCCAGTCAAGAATTCAGCCACGGTCTTCGGCGGGCTTCGAAAAAGGCCAGCAAATAGCCGTTCTTTAACTCCACGCATCAAATGGCACAGCTTCTTTTCCTCTGGTATAGTTGGGTCTACCTGACAAAAGAGGCGCGTCATATCCTCGACGTACGGCATCATGCTCTCATTCGGCAGATGGATGCGGGAGAGGTGGATGCGGGGAGTTCGGCTCATTCGCAGCAATCAGCAGCGCTGTAGGTTTCTAGCAAGGAACGGCGGAACTGGAGCCATGATTTGATGAGCCCTACTCAGTTCTCATACCAAGTTTAAGCACCGTCCTCCCAGCTGAAGTGCACGGCTCTAAACTTCGCCGCGTCGCTCCACTCGTTGATATCTGCAACGCGCTCAAACTGAGCCAACCAGTCTTCTAGATCTTCGAAAATATCTCTATGAAACACTTTCGGCACTCGTAGATTCTGAAGCAGCTACTGAGTTGCTGTTGTGGCCGTACCTTGCACAACGGTCGATGGAGACGTCGACGTTCCTTCAAAAAGAAGTCCTTCCATACCGGTCCGTGGGGACGCCGGCGTTGTTTCGGATTGATGAGCACGCTTCGGAGGCAATCCGCCAATTCGCCTGCTGGCCCGGTAGACAGTTGTGTTCACCGGGCTGGTACTCCTGCTACCAGGAGGGGTTTACGCCATCGGATGAACTATATCCCGCACCTCCACCAACTTGACAGTTGAAGAAGTGCGCAGTATAGGCAAGACAGACAGCTGGACAAGATGGCGTGAATACTTGCTTGCTTGCTTGTTCCTTCACTTGTGGCGTGGATACTTGTTCTTGTTCTTGTTCCTTAGTAAAATGTCGCAACCCACTCCTGGGGATTGGCAAATTATCGGTCAGTGAAAACTGTTATCATTTTTTAAGGATTATAATGTGAAATGACATAAGTATCTTATAAGTGTGAATTAAAATATCTACCGTTACATATATGAATGATAAAATATCTAAGTATTATTTCAATTATCTAAGATACTTTAAAGCCCCCGTTCTTAGTCTCCACTTCCTGTTTTTCAGCGCCCGCATCTTGCAGAGCGCGGGTCCCAGTCGTAACTTCTTTCTTAGCGCTGACTCGCGACGCCTAGTGACGATATACTGCAGTCCCTCGGCAGATATCTATGAATGCTTCATTCACTGTGTTTACGTCGAGATTTCGTCAGGTCGCTGAGCGTCGTGCGTTGCTCGGGCTAACACTTAAGGGGCCACGTTGCGCAAATACATAGGAAAAGGCATCAAAACACATTTTGCGCTGTTAGCTGATGGATTAGCCCTGCAGCACGTGGCGTATACCATGTCATGTGACAGGTTCAGTACTTATATTTCTCACCTAAGGCTGGTGAAAAATTACATACAAATGAGTGCAAATGTGTGAAACCTTTCCACGCTTAATTTAATCGTTGCTATTCAGTACAATGACTTTCAGTTTATAGGTTTAATTGAGAATGTTGGCACATTCAAATGAAATTGTAATTCGATCCGCTAGGAGGGCCCATGGACATGCCGTAAAGGATCTCATTCTGCTATCCAGAACCGATGCAACAACAAAGCTTCCACTACTCGCGCGTGATGCCAAACGGTTCATGTGGAACGCGCCAGGTTTCCGGCATAGTCCACTGCACCGCCTGGACCCATCCCTCTGACAACGCATTCCATCTGGACTTTTCCGAATCGAGACAACTGTTCTGTGCTGACTGTAACTTGGAGTGTCTTTTACCAATACATTTGCTTATTGCATCGGAATGGTTGACAGTGCTGCCTGTGATAGTTGTGGCAGCGAGGAAACAATCGAACATAACCTCTATCATTGTCCCCGCTACAGCTACCAGAGATACTACAGCTATCAGTTGGCACGCCTCGACGACCGGCCACTTTCTGAGCAGACTATCTTTGAGTGCCGGCTCATGCGGTCTTCACACCAGAAGGCGATGAAGGCGATAATGAGATCCTTCTGGTCAAGCGACTTGCTTGAACGACTGTGACACTCCTGCGTTCCTTTGTGTGTTTGCATGTCTTTCTTTTTTTCCCCTCTCTCTCTTTTCTGCAATCTCCCTCTCTTTCTATGAGTGCGCATTTTTTATCTTTCTGTCTTTTCTTACCCCTTCCCCAGTGCAGGGTAGCGAACTGGATATCTATCTTCCGGTTAACATCCCTGCCTTTCGCATGTCATTTATCTCTCTCTCTCTCGCTCTCTCTGTCATTCGACTCATTCAGCCTTGTGCAGAGCGTGTGTGCCTGATTATTTGTTGGCGTCAGCGAGACTCAACCACAGTGGCTGTTACTGTTGAAATTACATCTAGCTTTGCCGAGGAGAGGAAGCATGATGGGTTTAAGAGTTAATCTCGGTAACAAGATAGACTGAAAAGCGCTGCTATGAGCGTCTTTCAAGTTAACGAACCTCGCAGAACAAATAAAAAAAACTGCTATCATCAAGCGGCGACTGTTTCTCTCTGCGTCTAGACATGCGTCCTGTCACTCGCAGATTTGTGCACTGGCGCGAGAAAGATCTGGCTCTCTGTCATGATATCGGTGAGTGGAATGGCACAGCGCATAAACGCGAACACAAAGAACTGGACAGTACAAGCGCTGGTGGAAACCAGCGCTATTCATATGGAGTTTCTTTTTTTTTTCATTGTGTATGTGTTTATTCGCTGGTTTCTTCCACCCACCAGTATAAACCAACTAGCCCTGCAAAGAAGGTTACTGAACTTCTTTTGTCCTACCCTGGACTCCTTTCTACGTGTTTCCTCCTCAAAGGAACCTACGCATCCTTGTGTCACGATATTTCTTTGCTTATCTTACCTGGGCATCTGTAACTCGCTCATCGCACAAGGCTAATTTTCAACCATGGAAGCATTGATTCGGAAACATTCTGCACCAGCTAAAGCACCTATTCGAAACATTTCTTAGACTTCCCGCAGGTATTTCACGCGCTTCAATAAAGCTTCGTGATGGCTCATGGAAAGAGTTTCGCAGGCAACTTGAGACGACACACTACATTTGTGAGATGTCTGGTGAACTTTGAGTTCTTGTGGCTGCAGCGGCCTTCGTGCCGCAGTTTGTTGAACATTTCAAGCTCCACTAGCGGCATCGCTTGAAAGCGCAAATACCGGCACCCCTATACAAAGCACACTATAGCAGCATGTGGCTACTCCGCGTCCTTCGCTCCAGGCAGCCTCACCCAGCGAGGTCACACTGACAAGGAAGTAAGTGTGTCCCAGAATGACCCACGAAGAGCTCCAGAAGCGCATGCCGTGAATGAAGCGCAGCTTCATGCTGTCCGATTCGCTGTCCGCATGTGTCGTGAGCAGCATGTTGGTGTTGGCCACAACCGAGAAGGCCGTCAGGATCTTGGTCAGCGGCTCTGCGAGCGCCCAGCAACGAAGTGTAATCAGCAAGAGGACAGCGAAAGCAACATTTTTCTTCTTTACTAAGTTAGAGCTTTCGTGAACTTACAGAGAGCATTTTGCGAGTACCAGATCGTGACAGTTTGTTATATTCGGAACACTCTGGAGCTCATAGCTAGGGTGTCCTAGCGAACGTTAGCCTAGCTGTTCAAAGAAAAAAGAATATTAAAAGAAATGCGGTGCGAGATACAATTTTAAGACCTACGGTGTTCGGTCGTCGGACTTCTGACGACCAACGCCGTAGGCATTATAACTGCATCTTGCACTGTGCTTTCCTAACCTCTCTTTTTTTCTTTGAACAGCTTGGCTAACGTTAGCTGGGTCCCACGGTACACCCACGGTGCACCAGCGCGCAGCGTGACAGCAACACCCATAGCGCAATTTTATTGCAATCATAAACAGATACAAGAGGCGCCTGCGCGCCGGCGCCGTTCTGCCGTTCTGATATCGACGGCGCATGCGCACGGTCCGCCCAGCTTGAAAGGTTGAAGATCTCCAGGGACGCGCAATTATTTTGGCTGCAAAAAATGACGAGGCCAAGGGGGCGCACCGTATACTCAATTGGCTCGACGTGGAACCATGGCAGCGTTCTGCCTTCCGCTGCTGGCACGATGCTGGTTCTGCCTTCCACTGCTAGCACGCTAGCACACACGCTAGCGTTCTTGTGGAGCAGCTGTGTGCGTGTCGCACCGTGGTGCATACACTGGTCTGAGCGGAACGGATAGTAAGCGTCAAGCTAAATCTGTGTAATCGTTTCATTGGTCGCTGCACCGACACCGACTATTTTCCGTCGGTCTCAGCTCCTGCACCAACGACTTGCGACGCCTGCAACACTCCTCACGATGTTCCTCGTTGCGCCAACCTTGTGGCACGCCTGGTATTCGCCGGGCCGCTGTTCCTGCTGCGCAGCAGCATCAGTGGTCTCACGGTTTGCGTCACGACACATCGTCTCCACATGTCGTTAGAACTCTGCGTGAGGAGCTCGAGCGCAACGCTACCCATTGATTTCAATGCTTCGCCTTCGGACGAAGCTGGCAATTTATTTAAACAATGCACCTATGGCAGCTGGGTCGTGTACAAGCATCCCTCAACGTCGTTCATTATTACTGGCATTTCTCGACATTTGCCCTCCGCGGTGACTAATTGGCAATGGTGTCCAGCTGCTAAGCACGACGCTGCGAGTTTGATTGCCGGCATAGGCTTAGATTCTTTTTTTTTTTATGAAGCGCGGTTGGAAGACAAGCATATTTTTTATGTTCGTTGCGGGCAAAATAAATAGAGCGGGAACTGCGCGCTCGAAATTAAAATTCGTTTGCGTGATCTATATCATATATTCGAGATAACCTGCTTTTGAGCGCACGCGTTGCCAGATCGGCTGGTCACGCTGCTCGTGTTTCTCGCTGCGCAATTGGATTTCATCGATTCCTTTCATCAACCATACTGCCCTACGTTAGACCAGCCTCAGCAGTCGCCAAGATGTAAAGCCAGTAAAGCTAACCTATATGGCGCACTGTTCAAAAGCTGTTCTCGCTGCACAGAAGGCAGTACGACCGGCGGTAGCCTGCCAATGAAGGACAGTTCGCTGAGAAGGGAATTGTCTCGAGCCTGCGAACTGCACTGGACGGCGCAAACACATGTTGCTGCACACCGCTGTCGCGCTCTATGCCCCATTGACAAGTGCACCCCAGCGCATTACACCTGAAGTACCTTGGGAACACACGCTTCGCGGGGGCTTAAACTTGTGCGTATTATGTAAATAGAGTGGACATGACAACTGCCATTGTGCTAACGCAGTGTTTACTACAATATAAGAAACGTACGTATGAAAGCAACAACTAGCCTATTACTGCTATTAATTTTGTTTTATTCTAACATCTTGTCCTGCGGCATATGGGAGTATCCAAGTGAAAGCGTGGATGGAACTCTTTATCTAAGAATTGAAGCAGTGGCTTACAAAACTTATTTTCCGTGAGACAATGCGCGCTAGCCGGGTCACTTCTTAGTAAAGAGCACGCGAATATTCGAAACTTTTGATTACTGACTCGAATATTGCCCTAATCGATTCGAAGACCGAATCAATAGTCACTATTCGGAAACAGGAATACTTTTCGAACTCATTTTGAATATGCCAAATATCCTACTTCGCGTGATCGAGCATAAAGTTGGAGCAAAAGTGAGTTAAGTTTCTTCCCAGTGGTCATAGTACTCATAAAATTCGAGAAGTTACATAGTGGGGCACGCAACATCGCTCAGGTAGCCAGACATTTTCAGTTAAACCGCTATACCATTCGCACTCAACAATTAGTCCTTACAGTATGAGAATAAAATGCTTATTTGCTCCTAATGTTCCAGTTTGCGATAATATTAAAGACCGCTTCATGACACACAGTGTAATGATAGAAGCTTGCTGACGTTGTGAATATGCTAGGATGTGAAGCTTTCTTTATATTATTGCTGAGAACGGCCAGCTCGTTATTCGAAAACTGTTCTAAAAGTATTCGATATGCGATCCGGTTCGATTCGAGTCGGGCACTATTCAATTTGTATCCAATTTGGTCTCGAAAATTACTATTTGCACATCCTTAGTCCTTAGCTTGGCACCTCTGAGAATTCTCTCTTGTGTTGCCATTGTTCCTGGATAGAGCCCCATTTCGTCCTCCATATAGAATGAATTCATTCAGCTGTACCAGTTTATAAAGTGTTTCACGTCTGAGATGAAGCTTTGCACGGAGTGAGTAACAGTTTTTTTTTACGATAGCTCATATATACATAGATTTCCTTTAAACTTACCTGGAAGGAACTTCTTTTTTTCCTCTGGCAGGTAGTAGCGGGCAACGTCGTAAGCAGTTCCGAGTAGAATAATAACAGAAAGAACACCGAGGAATATGCTGCATGAAGAAAAGAATAATAAACATAGCAGCGTTATAAATGTCCAATCTTAACCAAATTTTGTACACACCGAGATAGAAGCAGACATTGTGTTCCTGAGCATGAGGTGACGGGTTCAATCCGGGCCGCGGTGCCCGCATTTTTATGGGGTAGATATGCAAAAAACGCCCGTGTACCGAGAAATGGGTGCACGTTACAGAACCCCAGCTGGTATAAATTAATCCGGAGTATCCCACTACGGCGCGCCTCATAGTAATATCGTTGTTTTGGCACGTAATACCCCACACTTTAATACATTTGACTGATGTATAAAATTACACACATACTCAAACGTATGGGCTAATACACTCGCGCACATACACGTGTACACTGTGTGATGCGGTGCGAAGGTGATTCGCTGAGCGTGGATTGACCAGATTTACGTCGCCCTTTATGTGATAGCTACCTGCATTTACAATGAAGATCACAGTTCCGAGTGATGGTCAGAGCGAAGCACACCGTGACCGTCTAATTTATGCTATAAATAACGACTTAAATTCGTGTAATTTTACAACGCATTCGAAGGCGCTGAATGCACGCACACTGATTAAGCATATATGCACGTCAGATGACGCACTCTATGCCACGCCTAGAGGATCCTTAAAGAATGAAATTAAATTCTGGGGTAGTACGTACCAAAACCACGGGCTTAGCAGCGCAACACCAAAGGCAGTAAGGAACCCTGCCGGGTCCTAGAGGATCTCGCATGAGGTGCTGTTTGAAATTGCCCTGAGTGTGTGCAGTCTGTCTGCATTGCTGGCAAACAGGCTCCGTTCCGTTCCGGCGCGGATAGACGGAATCACTCGATGGCCATTGCGCTCTTCGGCAAAAGAATAGAAAAAGCGACAGCCGTGCATTTGTTTAGACGGTCTTCTCATATTCTCCCTCCCTGAACCGGCCGCGTTCGGAGCTGTTGTTGATGGGGGGAGGGGGGGAGAGGGTGGCATGCTTTCAACAAAGACGGCATGTAGAACGTTATAGAGATACGCTTTCACGATAGAAGCCGCATTGCCTGACCACATGCCAAGCACGCCACCCCAAAGGTTGAAAGACGAGGCACGTCGTACACACCCCCAAATAAGCGAGCGCGCACCACGCCCACAGACATGCACACTCGGCGCAAGCTGTACATAGTGTGTTTGATGTCTTGGTCACGAAATAAAGTCAAAATTGCCTTTGTTTCGCGTGACTCACGACCGACGGTGTATGCAGTGAGCTAAGGCCTCCAGATGGCCGACCAACTTACAATTTGAATGCCGGCCGGTATTCGTTGAGCTCTGTGGTTGGCGACAGAGTGGCAGCTTTTGCTAATCCTGTCTCTACGCAGCTTTCATTGCGCTGCGCAAATCAACAATTCGTCGCGATTGCCTCAGCGTCTGAGCGAGAAGGCGCGCACCTCTTACCACGATTAACTCCGCTCAATCTCAATGAAGCGTGACCTGTATTTGGTACCTCTGTGTTTGTGCCTTTTCTACCCTCTTTTTTTTTTTGCTTAAAGCTGGATTTTAACCCCTCTCCGTCTTTCGTGTTAGCTGATAGCGCTGAAACAATGATTAGCTGGAAAACACTGGCGCCTGAATCAGTTAGATCTCAGAGATATTGCGTGAAACGATCGAGG
This sequence comes from Dermacentor albipictus, assembly GCF_038994185.2. NCBI lineage: Eukaryota > Metazoa > Arthropoda > Arachnida > Ixodida > Ixodidae > Dermacentor > Dermacentor albipictus. Next base: position 93,238,148 of record NC_091821.1, read on the forward strand.
CAATTGACAGGAGTTTCAATCTGCGACGAGGTGTATGCTGATCCACGTCTGTTACATTTGGCCCCAACAGTCAGTCCTGAATTTGCTTTTCTTTCATGGCACTCAATGAAAGTAGGCATCATTCCTGTAAGACAGCTAACTATCGAAGGAGAGAGAGAGAGAGAATGTGTACTTACCGGACATGACAGCATTAGTCCATGTCAAGTAAATGTGCTTCATGTCTTTCAGTCACGCTTTAGTTTTCCCAGCGCGGAAAATGCGGCGGCACTGCATATATACTGAGTCATGAGGTGAACGATCCTTCGATTGGCTCTCGACTTCGTCGATCCCCTCTCAATGGCTTCACTAAATAAACAATCAGCAACTTCAACTCTTTTTAGGACGTTTAGGTTAGTCAGATGAAGCAGCCTAAACGAGCCTCTCGGCGAATTTATCCTACTCTTATAAGCTCCTCGATATAGAATGAAGGGATGTTGTTGCGCGCTAGTCAAACCAGTATATCTGGTCTGCCTTACGATGCAAGATTATTTCAACTCGATGGGGAAAAAAAGAAGCCACGCCAGTAGTGCACGCAGAAACAGTGCATGGCTTTTGCTGACATTATTACGTTATGTAAAAAGTATTTTACTCAAAGTACGCAGTGTAGGCTAATGACCTAAATATTTACACCGCTTTTGTTTTTTTTTCCAGAAGCCGATGTGGAACCAGAAAGAAACTGCGTTCAATGCACCCGACGAGGTCCGTCGAGCTGAGGGCGATTAGTCGTGAGCCGTGCATCGGCAGCACGACCGGAACTAAAGGAAAAGCGCCCGCAATTAGGAGGGCGTAACTCCTGCAAGTGTACAAGACGCAATTTTCTCGCTGTTTCCGCTTGAGTGGACGTTTTCACGCGTTTGCTGTTGTGTGGCATGTGCAACTATACAAAATAAAACGCACTTCTGTTTGCGGCGTTCTCCACGGTTGCACACTTTCGAGAATGTCAGTTAAGCAAACACGCGCACGTGCGCAAGGAGACAGGCACGACCGCAGTGCAGTGCAGGCAAGGTTTGAAGCAGTCTGTCATGTCATGGAGTACGCTTAGCCAAGTGAAACCACCACAACCAGCTTATACAAGACATGTGTCAGGCCGCGTGGACGAAGCAAGTTACGCATGATATATGTGCGCGCAATAGCAACGGGAACGGCAGGTGTGGACCGTGAATACTGCGCACGTGTTCGGTTCGCGACAAGGCGCTCCAGAAGGGAAAGCTTGTAGTTACGGGTCGTACTTGAACAGCTTTACCTATAAAAGCTACACACTCTGCTACAACGATGCAGTTATGACAGTCGTGACCAATTGTGTAATCAACAGTTGGCTTCAGGTTAAGGCTGTGGCGACTTTTAGTGGAAAGCGCTTGAGAACGTAAGGTATGCCTCAAGGGAAAGACGAGTTCTTAGATGAATGACTAACAGAGCGTAGGAGGTTCACTGAATCGATTTGGCATCTTTTGCCGAGCTAAGGTAAACTCAAGGAGGGTAAAGCAGGTTTTAGTGAACAATCCCGGTGATGAGTACAAGAAATAAAGTGAGTTACCTATGATTTTTTAATCGTTTTTTACCTGATTCAATTTTATCATTGACATGCTGCTTACAAGGGCTCTATACACATGATGCATAATCTACAACAGGGTGAATAAGAATTATGTGCGTTAGCAGATTAGTGTCCCCCGGACCTTCCTATATGGTACGCTTTAAAGGTCTAAATCTTTTAGGCGCATTTCATGTTACATAATCTACATACCGAGACGAAGACATGACAACCCCAAGCTACTTATCTCCAGTGCCTTAGAGGCTCCATGGTAAAGTTTGTAACAGCGCACCCAAGACAAGGGCAACAGAAGGAATAAAACGACGACACGGCGCTTTTTATTCCTTCTGTTGTCCTTGCAATGTCTTGGGTGCGCTGTTACAAACCTTACCATGAATCCCAACCAACTGGCCCAACTTGCCGTTCTGATGCAGTATATTCCTTAGAGGCTACCAACCTGTTCAAGGAATAGTGGTAAAGCGAGGTAGCTATAATGGCAAAATTCATCATTGATAGAATTTCGCAAATGTTATTAGTTACTATCATTATTTTGTATTCCCCATCCGTTTATTTGACAGTCCACAATAAGGGGCATGAGTCATGGGATGAAAGGGTAACAAAACACTAGCCGACGGTCGTGGGCGTTGTACCTGCTGGCCCCATACAGGCGTTCAACGCGCTCGCAAGGGCAAGGGGAAAGGCCCTCAGATAACGCATTTACATAAAGCCTCCAAAGGTGGGCCCAGTCAGCTTACCGGACTACCTCTCAGGATGGTGCAAACACTCGCCGGTAGGGCTGAGCAAGCACCCATTCTGGCTGCGTCAGCCTTTCTTCACGGGTAGTTTGACTCAATTCGGCCCGCATGGCAAGTTGCATGTCGATCCTCGGTAGATCGAGTCGGTCGTTCACAGCCAGTGACGACGCAAAGTACGCTTTGTTCTCAAGCTCTGTTTTCACGCCCTAACAGAGGTTGCCGCTGATACCTATGCCCGCCAGAAGGGCGTAACTGCTGGCGGGTCGTGCTATCTCAGTCCGACTTATGCCACCGATCACATTGGGAGAGCGAGAGAGACATGAAATGTTAATAATAATTAATGCAATATACGATGAGGGAGGAAAGAGAACCAGAAAATGCAGAAACCTAGTGGTAAGGTAGCTGCAGCTCCGAAAAATGTAGCGACAGGGTCTTTTAGTATGATCGACAGCAGTATTGGCAAAATGCGTATAGTTAAACTTATACTATAAATTTATCTCACTTCGTATTTGGGTAAATGAGAGCCCGTCACTCGTCGGCCCACAAGGCTGTGAAGGCACTTTTGTGTTTCTTGAGGGCGATTAGTCTGTGCGAACGTCTTTGATTTAATTAGTGGTGCTCTTCGCACGCGTGCGCGATATCACCCCAAATTTCCTTCCTCTCTCTCTCTCTCTCACACCTTTATATTCTCCTTTTCCCGTCCCCATCGTAGGGTAGCCAAGCAGACGATCTTCTGGTTAACATTCCTGCCTTCTCCCTTTCTTTCCTCTTTCTCCTCCTCTTCTGAAGCATCTTTATTCCCAAAGCAACTATGTCACCATCTGTTATGCATGGAGTTTCACGGCTGTTGTTTCGAGCTGTCTTCCAGGTTCGGCACAGCAGCCTCTGCTATCATATTTCCCCTCAGGGGTGTGGCAAAGATGATGTGTACGTAGTTGAGTGTTGTTTTTCAAACGCTCGTATCCGTCATGCAGCGTGCTGAACCGGCTGCTTCCCGGAGCGTACGGACAGTCAACAGCACCCCAAACAATTTTCGCTGTCTATATAAACATGAAAAAGCTTCTTCAAGGCAAATTTAAAATTACAAAAACCATGACACAACGAAAGAGCGTATTTGGAGCTTTTGTAATAAGTGGACTTTGCAGTAAGCTATTTGCATAAAAGACATTCGAGACAACACGAATTGTCAAGCCTAGCCCCGAAAAAAGCCTAATGAGCTCGCAGAGTTGCCTAGGACATTGCTTGAGGAAAATAACTAGGAAATATATTATTGTGTGCAGGTCGTGTCGTACAGAATATTTACTGTCTGGGGGGAGGAAACTACTACCGGCACCTATCACCAAACAGGGAATAAATAATCATGTAGTACAGAGAGGCAGTGCGTTACGCGCATATCCGTAATATATAGCCGTGCTAAACCTTAGCCGTTCGGGCAAAAATAACTTCGAAATTCGAGATTCATTAACGTTGAGGGCATTTTATCTCTCCTTCGCGTTCAGTTCACCTGATAGGCTGACACGCACTTATGTCAGTTGGTTCATCTATTTCCAGCGGTAACAGAAATACAGAAAGAAGAAAAAGAGCCCTTGTAGCTTAATTGCTCACTGCATTCGATGGAGCATCGCCGCACTGTGTGTTCATGTGCGGGAAAGGAGAGAGGCGGGGGGCATTATATAGAAAAAAGAGCGCCAACTTTTTTTCATTGCGTACTATTGGATTCTTCTACTTTTCCAATAAGATCTGTAGCATATATTTCCGAAAAAATTGATATGCCGTCGGGTGATGCCGTTTCTGTGTAGGGAAGTCGAGAGGATATATGACGTGGTAAAAAAAGTTTCGCTCACAGCAGGCCGCGCTGGTAGGGCTTGAGCGGTCGGGTCTCGTTGACCTGGCATCCGCGCACCACGGTGTGGAAGCCGTACCGGTGCAGCAGCGTGGCCGCCATGTGGCGCAGCTCGGTGCCCGAGCACTTGGACGGGATGCATATGCCCATTTGGATGCCGAAAAACAGGTCCTGGTTCAGCCAGTTCATCGGGTTGTTGGCGCCCTGTGTGAGTAGCGCGCTACGGCTTACTGCTGTGGACGGCCGAGACGGACGGACACCATGGCCCTGTGCTCATTCTTGGGTTTCGTGACAGAAGGCTCTAATGCTGGCTAGAGCCCGCAGTAGCGCTACAGACCAGTGGTACATGTGTCTACAAGGCTCTTATGGCCTGCGAAGATCATAAGAGGCTTGTCGCCCACTGTTCTGTTTCACGTATACCAGAATAATGAGCAATTCTACCATCAGCAACGGAAGATACCAGTGTGCAGCCTGCATTGAGGCATGCACTCTGTATATGCAGCCAAGTGCATGATCTGTGTTTGATGTCCCTTCCATGGACCGCGATGCCTTGAGAAGGAAAATTAGCTCGGGAACTTTTATCTAAATACACGGTAATGGAGAAATCGTTTTTCTCGGCAAACACTGCACCACCTTTAATGAGGTTTGTTGCATTTGAAAGAGAAAGTTGAAATGTAGTAACTGTAGGCAGAGGATTTACAATTTATGGCCTCTGTTTAAGAAAAACGTTCTTGCTAATTGCAAACTCTGAAAACAATTCTAATATCAAGTTTACAACTCTGTAACTGTAACCATGAACTAAGGCAATAAAGCCAATATCACAGTTCTGCAAGTTGGAGCTAATAATACGTAAAGAGGGACAAAAGTGATGTACGATTATTATATACGTACACCGCTCTGAAATATACCACTAATTTGTGCGTAGAACTTTTGCAAAATTTTCGGGGACATTTTAACAATTTGATGTAAACTGTAAAATTATACCTCAAATATATAAATTTCGTTTTTTTAGCTTGCTGATTGTTGGTAAATTTTGTAAGAAATTCAAGGTCTTAAATAAACATCCTTCTCCCTTGAGTTGCTATAATTTAGCATTCTCTCTCAAATGGAACAAATTTGATTCAAATCGTTTCTCACAAATGCATTTGATTTAATTGAATGGGACAATCGCAGTTGGCCGGGAGGTAAAGCTTTCTCTTAATGTCGTTGTAGTATCTATAATTCGTTCTCTTGCGCATAAGGTAAAACTGCGGATGCACTATGTATATTACTAATGCTAAATTTTGCTTTACGGTGCCTGATAGTCCACAGGTAAAACATATGGGGAATGGGAACAGTAACCAGAGAACCAATCGTATGAGTACACTTGCTGTAGTAAACTTCCTCTCTGAATTTTCTTTCTTTCTGTCTTTAAATGGCAGATATAGCGTAAATGCGGGAGGGAGTAGCTAGAAAAATAAGAACACGCTTTTGACACAAAACCACTGCTTTAATGCATAGGCACGGTTTGAACTATGGCGACGAAATAATTTTTTAATAGAGAATGAGAACGTTTGCTAAAGGGGTACGTGCTAACGTGACCACTAAACTAGCGGGCAGGCTGAAAAGCACGCAAGGTTAGCACAGAAACACACAAAACACTCACGTACATCGCGCAGAAGTTACGCACGCTCCAAGCTACACACAAGTGCTTCAAGTACTGTGTTCGTGATAAATCACAAAAATTCGCAATGTTTCTCTCCTCATCTTGTGGTCAATATTCTTGTGAGCGCTGCAAAATTGCACATGAGTTGTAGCGAAGCAAACGGTGGCTTGCTAGTAATGCATTGCGCTTAAGACGCTATACTGTGTGCCGAGATTTAAGGTGACACTTTTTTTTTTGTCGCTCGCGTAAGCTCCGTATAGCTAACAAGCATACGTCACAACTGTCTGCCTTAGTTAAGCAACCAGTCACGGTGGATAAACCTATAAGGAAAGCGGAATTCAGCCTATAGGCGCGTGGTCCGCCTAGAAACATGCTCTTTCTGTCTGGTCGTTGGACAACAAGTTTCTCGCTCGGTTGCAAGCAACAAGTAGCGGTATAGGCGTACCATCATCTCGCCTTGCTCCTGGAACTTGGCGATCATCTTTCGCAGGAACGGGACACCTTTGGGGTTCACGAATAGGCTGCAGTACTGGCCCGTAAAGTCGACGTCGCCGTAGAAATCGCGCACCACCACGTCCAGGCACTCGTCGAAGTTTCCGAGGTCGGCCACGCTCCCTTGAAGCATGCCCGGCGGAGGCTTGCCGTTCGAGTCAGCCACTGCGTCCACGAAAGAAAAGCCTGCAGTTCACGCTCGCAGGGCTGCCCTGGCGCTTGCACAGAGCGGGAAATATAACAAAGTTCCACGGACGCGCTTGTACCAGCACTGCGTCACGTGGTAGCAGTCCTACGTGTGGCCACGGTCGGCGCTATGCACACGGCCGATGACACGGCCGTGTGCATGGCACCGTGTCACTGGCCGCCTTTATTTTCAATTCTACACCCTCGCCGTTAACACACCTTCGGTCGCTGCCTCACCCACCCGCCTTACCCAATCCCCTTTAGAACCCTACATATATATACTATGCCGATGAAAGCATATGTGGCCTTAAAAAAGACAAGTCCACTTGTCGAAACGTTGGCTCCTGCTTTCACAGTGTTCTCGTTTTGCTCGTGGTCTTGAATTTCCATCTCCCGCCTTCCCCGTGTTTTCGCTTCATTTTTTTGAGACGTTCACGCATGGCCTATAATATTGTTACGTGAACGATGTTATCGACCCGCCGCGCTAACTGAGTGGCTATCCATGCCTTCTGCAGCTGAGAAAGAGGTATAGCGGGTTGGATTCCCTGCTGCGGCGGCCGCATTTCGAGGGGGGCGAAATTCAAGGAAAAAAAAAAAAAACGCTCGTGTCTTTAAGTTTAGGTGCACGTTGAAGAACTCCGGGGGGGTTCAAATTAATCCGGAGCCCTCGAATAGGGCGTGTCTCACAGTTCCGGAGTTGCTTTGGGACGTTAAACTCCATGAACCGATTATCTAGTTACCAATATTCTACTATAATTTATGATAATGTTGCGTTTGTGTCACGCTACACATCCATTCCTTTCGTTTGATTGACTGATGGTTGTCGTGACAGTTCCAGATGTTGCCTACTTCGAAGTAGCCTGACGACATGGACATCCTACAGCAGGAGCATCCACCTCTCAATCCCTATGCAACAGTTTGCCATAGTGAGCGCGTCTAGCGCTAAAACAGAAATGCAGTAACACGGATTAAGCTTATAGAGTTAAAGTAGGGGGCACGTGGGTGGTATCATAGCACATAAAAGTGCGAGCATGTGATCTTAATGGGAACACGTGAAACCAGTATCAGGGGACCAAGTGTGCCGTTGACCTTCAGAGTTGAGTCGAGTTTTGTTGCACCGGCTTCCATCCAGAAGTCGGTGCATTTTTTTTTTATCTGCAAAGCAACTTTCAACCGTTTTCTACAGCACCAAAACGAATATTTAGACTACAACGCTTTCAGCAAATTGCAAGACAACCGCTCATTAACAAGCAACGCTGTTGTCGAGCGGGAGAGCAAATTATGAATAAGAAGGAAATTATCCAAGAAATGTTATCTTTTTTGTATTTTTCCCGCGCATCTTTTCTTGGTGAAGAAGTCGTCCAAGGTGATATGCATTACATACACGTTCTTTCCTTCTGCTTTTGTTGCCCCAACTTTTTTTTTTTTGTTTCGTCGACTCACGACCTGGCGCATCGATGAGTGCTGCTTTCTTTCATCCGGTTCCTATATCGTGCCCTCTTCCACTAGGCACGAACAAGTAACTGAGTTTGTTTTTCTCCACTCTTGGCCTGTTCTGTGTATAATTTGAGAAGTACGAGCGAGGACAAAGATCCCAGTGTTACTGCGCGCGCAGCCCTGCACTAAGTAGGCCGCGCGGTGATCACGAAAAGAGCCGCGACTAAAGGAAGGGCACATAGTGATGACCTGAGGCATGCAGCGGTCCACGCATACCTCACAACCCCGGACACCCCCGGGACCTTTCTGTGTACCAGTGCATTTTTTTTTTCTAGAGAACCCGTGCACCGGGTAAGTCGCGCGCTGCCGCAGGTTCTGCAGCAAGCTTTCTTTGTCATCCTGATCGCCTCGCAGGAGTAATGATCAGGAGCGTCGACGCCATACCTCGACGTTGTGTCTGGTTTAGAGGTCGTCGAGATGCGAGTGCCCTCTTTTAGCTGAAAAATGTTCTGACTGTCCTCATTCACTCGCCCTACCGCTTTGCTCACATCTAAGATTTGAAAAAAAAAGTAAAAAGAAAGCTTGATTGATTTCCCGGTGCGCAATGTGAGGCGTCTAAAAGACGGTCCAAACTGAAGAGATAGATGGGGTGTCCATGCGCATATCTTCGCTCGACTTATGTTCGGCTTTATTTCCTTCTTGGCACGATACATTAATCACTACTAATCATTAGTCAGATACGTTGAGCATTTCTTGAAGGATATCTTTTGTACTCTATTGTAGTTGAGCAGGCTTTCAACCAGACAATGGAGGCAACATGGAAATTGTTAATGGAGGACACTTTTGGATGACTGATATATTCTAGATTTTACATATGGAATATAATATAATGCGTAATAGTCCACAAACTTACCATATAAGGCGGCGTGTGAAGGCCGTGTATTTTGTTCTCGGCCAATAAGTTCACACAAAATCTGCCCAAAAGCTACCTTTACCCAAAAGATGTCCTCATTATTGCAAATGAAGGCAATAATCAGGACATTGTGGATGAGAAAAGAAACGGAAAGCAGTGGGAATGCGAATAGGTGGCCGGAAAGAAATAAGAGCTAACGACCCGGCTGCGTTTTGCTTGCCGCACCGGCTTCGGAAATGTCGGAACCGGTCGATCTAGATCTTTCGCTCACACCCCTCAGGCTATTCGTAAAATTTTACAGCCCCGTCAGTTCACGCTACGGGAGGAGAGACTCGACATGCACATGGACCGTAGTACGTAGCACGTATGTATATAGGTCTCGAAAGTGTTTCCTTATTAGCGGACGGCGAAAGGGAGGCAAGTTCGTTTGAACGGCTGGACAAAAAGAGAGCCAGCCACTTCTGTGCTTGGGCCTCTTGTTGTTGATATTGTGATAGGCGTGCGTTTCCTTGACCGCGTGAAGCGAGGACGCAAAACAAGATCTTTTCGACAAAGAGTCTCCCCTTCCCTTCTCCCTATTTCCTGGTTCTTTCCCTTTTTTTTTTACTTTTTCGGACCGTGCACGACCAACGTTCTGCTCGTACGTGCTTTGCTTCGTCTCTAGCTCTCCATTTTGGCGTGTGTATGATAGTGCCTTCTTTTCTTTCATGTGGTCCTGCGTTGTTGTAGAGGCAGATGCCGACGATACGTGCCACCTCGACAAAGGATTTGTATTGTATGCGGCAGGGTGGGCTGATTTTTTGTTTGTGCCGGTCTGCAGTAGGAATATATCGAGCTTGCACGCAATTTCGCCATCCCAGCTAGGCTGACGATATTTCTTCTTTCCTCAAATCCTTCTATTCTGGGCCATATAACAACGCAGCCCTGGCATTAGATCCCAGGAAACGTCATTAAAAAAAATGTTGGCTCATCCTTTCCTCGACGGGGCGCCCATTCTCGAGTTCACCGTAGACATAAAACTTGGCTGAGCAAATAACACCACGGAGTGGAAGGCACTACGATAACGAATTCTCAGAAACGCGTTCACGTTTAAACGAACTGGCCATGTTCACGGCCAGTTACACGGGACTTTACACGGCCCTGTGTGACATTGACAAATAAGTACGCGTTTGTTCTCGAGCGTATTTTTGACATCCGCTGGGTATGCAGTGAAGACAGCTAATATAGTATATAGTGAATAGCTGAGGTGTTCGTGCGGCAGCTGTCTCAAAGCTAGGATTTTTTTTTCGCTGGCTACCTAATAAGGACGTATGCTGTTCTCGTCAGTTAAATGTGTCTTTGCGATTCCCTGCGCATCTACAGAATAGGAGGAGATTGTATAACACGTGCGAGACGAAATGCATTAAATGTAGTGGTGCCCCGTAGCTGCCGCTAATCAGCGTTGCATGCACTCGCATTTATTGCGGCTTCAGCGAAGGAGCACCATGCTCCGTAGGTGTGGGATTACGGCGGAATTTGTATGAGCAGTAAAAATTAAAAAAAGAGCATATAACAAAGTGGCGCCAGCACACACAATCGCGAAGCGACTTGTAGTCGCTTCGCGATTGTGTGTGCTGGCGCTCCTTTGTTATATGTTTTGTTTTTTAATTTGATTTCAGCGCACGTTTGGCATTTAGGACAGTATGTTCACATGAAGCAAACAGGGAAGGGAGAGAAAACATTTATTAAGTGAAAGGCAGAGGGGTCGCCAAGCGCAGCACATGCGGTGCAACAGGGATGCCAATATCTCGAGCAGCAGCTAACGGTGCCGGAAGCGCGCGTTTCGCACGCCTTTCGCGTGACGTTGCAGCGATGCGCGGCGCTTTGTTCGCATCCTCGGAGGAAGTCGCGTCTTCCTGGACACCGACAGCGAACGGTCACCGCAGTGCTAGCGCAGCAGGGATGGTTCCCAGCGGATCGAAAGACTTCTCAGGAGGTATCGGAACGTGCACGAGGAGCGAATGTAGAGGCGGCCGAAGCACTCTCACCCCCTTACCGCCAGCCTATAGGCACATATCAAGCCGAACAGAGAAACGACGGACAAACGGTCACGGGCACCACGGCTGTCATCTCTCCACCCCCCCTTTCTATCATCCTGGTATGGGCACTTCCGACAACCATAGAAAGGCGGTTTCGCCGTGTTACGCTGTCATATAAATGACGTCTTCCGCTTAAGCAATCAACACAGCGTTCGAGTTATAATCTGCATGCACAAAGCGTGACGCTTCAAAAGCACGCTTTTTTTTTCCTGTCCTCGAAAACTGCACTCTCCACCGACCATTAATTCATACCTAAGGTCATCGATTTCAGAGCGATGGTCCACCAATGCTGCGATGTTCGCAGTCCAGTCTTCGTCCAGAACTGTCTACGTTGCGGTTTGAAAGGTTTCGCGCAAGGAATAAATAAGGACAAATAAACAGCACGAATTATTTCGCGAAGATGTAAAATACAGTGGGAACTTGATCTGTCATTTCGCTACGCAACGTGTGTTTCCGCGTTAACACTTGTGCTTGCGCTGCCAGCGCTTCAACTCGAAGGTTTGCATGGCATCCCGGCCTGAATGTCTGTTTAATTATTCAAGTCATGAATTGGTATTTTGCCTTATACTTAATATCCCAACCAAACTGGAATATGCAACAATAATGCAAGGGACCACGTCCACCGCAACAACTAAGGTCGGTGTCCCTTATAACGCTTCTGATCAATGTAACTGGAGTGAGTTAAGAGGTAGATTTACACGCTTAACACTAGGGTCCTTCAGTTTTTGGATAAAGCTCTGTAACCACTGTTTCTTGCGCGCCGCGCAAGTTTTATCGAAGTAGAGCTCAACCTGACTTCTCCTCGAAGGTCCGCCTTTTAGAAAAGGGAAACATTAAATGTAGATGTTACATGGCGAATGAACACTCTCCGCTTTGCGACACGCAGCGCGTTTCCCGCAGGTGGCATACATGGTGGTCATGCGCTAGGAACCGACCGCCGCGCGGACGTTTCTCTGCAGTGCTGCTGGCAAACGTGACGTTGTGAGGCCCAACAGAGGTGTGTTGAAAGGCCCGACGTGTCTAGGATGAACACAGAAATTCTCAACGTGCCAATTATATTGTACGTCAACAAGGGCCTGTAAGATAACGAATTTTAAGCATCACAACCCTTGCGAAGCATGCACGTATCTACTACAATTTGTGCATTTTTGCTTTGTTAAAAAGAATCCAGGCAAAGAATGAATCGTCAAACACATATCTATTTCGTGTTTTTGCGTATGTGGATTCCTTAAAGATGTAGATAACGCCTGCCAACATGGATTTGTATAGATTAGTTTCTAACACAAATGGCGAGCAGCTCTCTTTGTCATTATATATGTTGCTTTGAGTGATTTCACTTGTCTGCGCCCGAAACATTTGAGTCTACCAAAAAGAGACCATTGCCTGTGCTAATCGTTTGTGAATGTTACCAGAAAATCTCCTAGTTTGGGATGCCAGAAAACAAAAGCCCCGATTTCTATCCGGCTTCGCGTTTTAAAACTAGCAATCGAATTTTATACGCCCTAATTCAAAAACAAAAAAGAACAGTAGAAAAAAAAACCATAACGATAACCGCAACTATGAGCGCTATAACGTAAAACTATTCCAAACTTTTCTATTCCGTTTCTGCAATCAGCCCTCTCTGATTGGTGAAAAACTTTTTTGGACCACCCCCGCTTCACCTGCCTGTCACGCGACGTCACGAAAACCGCGGTAACTCCCCATCTGATATGATGTGTACGCACTGATTATGCATGATTTGACAAAAAAAAAGAAAAACGGTTATTTCTGATTTGACCCCTTTTCGCCATTAGCCCTCGGCTATTGGTAAAAATTTTCGGGCTGCACCCACTTCACCTGCCTGTCACGCGACGTCACAAAACCACACAATCTCACCGCGTAAAAGTGACGTGTACGCGATAAAGATGCATTAATATGCCGAACAAAACTGAATTTTCTTCGGAATAGCCCTAGGCTGCCCCGTTCCGAAAGGAATAAAAGATTGCTGCCGCCGATCGCTGAGACGCTGGCTACTCGCACTTGCCGGAGAGCATGGGTGTATTTGCGTATAATAAAACTTCTTGTGTGGCCATGTAACGTTTTCGAGCACTTTCGGCAGGTTTGCCACCTCATTCTGCCAACTCTTCTTTGCTGAGGGTCAGTTTTAGCGTCATTCTTAAGCTTCCGTTGCATGCCGCCGCGATTTTCGACCAGCCATCACAAGCTAAGTAAGGGAAAGCCGACCAATCGCAGACGCCGGCACCACCCTCTTCTTCCGGTTATCGATATTCAGTGCACTGGCTCTGCCCCAGCGGATCGCTCTCCACTTGAATGTTCTCGTCACCTCTTGTCAGCCAATTAGATACGACAAGCCGCTCAGTGTAGGCAATGTTATTCGTTTTTAAAGCAAAGAAAAGTGACCTCCTATGAACGAGGAGAGTGTTTGATTGGTCTTGACAGACAACCCTGTGGGTGACCGGCCGGTGCTTACGTCGGTGGTTACGCAAATTTGACGTCAGGAGATTGGAATAGAAACATATTGGAATAGTTTTACGTTATAGGGCCCTATATCATATGTCATAGTATACATGTTACGAAATCCGGGATATTCGACTTACTAGCCTTCCAGGGGCGCAGTATAGCTGTGCAGCCTGTCTCACCCAGCTGCCAGTCGGGGGCACGCGAGTGCACTGGCGAATAGGCTGTGTTGTTACGAGACCACAATCAGTACCAATGCTTGGGAACATCTGCTAGTCGAAAGTGTAGGCGTCGTCGGACTGGCGACCTTAGTGCCGTATAAAAGGTGAACTAAGGGACATTCGTGGCATCATGTTGTTTTATGTCGTCACAGCAACGCACAAATGGCTGATGCGTCCTCAGCTTCTCCGTCTAAATTTGGAAGCTTCCCGTTCCTTTATTTCCGCAACGATGACAGTGTGTTAGCATACCAGTGAACGTCGCTGAGACGCGAAACAGCTTTCGCTTTCGCTTTAATGGGATGCTGGTGTGATGTATACCGTGTGTTCCAGCTAACGATAGCCGAGCAGTTAAAATAATAAAAAGAATGGAGAAAAAAAAACAGGGTTCAGGATACACTTATAAAACTTAAGGTGTTCGTTCGTCACAGGTCTACTGAACGAACACCGTAGGTCTTATAACCGTACGTTGCACCACGTGTTTTCTTCTTCCATTCTTCTTATAACAGCTTGCCTAACGTTAGCTGGGACACCCTATAAATATACGCAATCATCACTCCCCCTTTCTATCGTAGGCTATAGAGCAATTCCTGCTTAGCAGTTAATAATGTTCCCTGTTTCGCTCGTTTAGAAATACATATTGCAAAAGTATGCCCCTGTTAATCTTTAGCGAAAACTAGATTCATCTCAGTGAGTGACAGAGTTCTTACCGTTGATTTATGCTGTGCTCCGTTCACTCGCCGCAGCGCTCGCGTTGGCGCCGACTCGATGCGAGTTTATACGAGAAACGACGCCTCTGGCACTCAGAACGAGCGCCGCCTGTATGGCTTGCTTTGTGCGAGCTATATCGAGCGAAAGCGAAAACCGTCAGTTTGGCACGCTCTTCAGAAATCCTGCAAATGCAGCTTCGAGGCAGCTGAGCGGATAGCATTTCCTTCCTGCCGGGAGCGTTGGGCTTCTTGCGTGCCCTTATTATGCATACGGCACGGCTGCACGCATTCGCGCAAGCCGCATATCGGTGCCCAAAGAACATCGTATTGCCGCCCTTCTTTTTGTTGGGCCCGTGCACCACTGTGCCGAGGCGCCAACGTGCGGGCGTGCGAACCATGCAAGTGTGTGCAATCGGGAAAGCGAACAGTGAGCGTCTCGCACGCAACTAAGCGGCGTCAACTTTATCTGACTTGAGCGCTTTTTCTTTCTTTTTTGTTATCGCATGAGACCTCTTTCAGCATCAGACTGAATATATATATATATATAAAAGTGGCTGCAAGAGGGAGAAACAGGACTCGGTCACGCTCCTCAGACCTCCCTCAGTCGACGAGCCACGTTATCCCGCGCGGGACGTCGTCGTGTGTCTGCTACTTCTGTTTTCTCTCTCTCTTGTTATTTTCCGCGTTGTCATTCACGGCCTGGCGCTATTCTGTGGCTTTTTTTCTCCCTTGTTTTGTTGCTTCCGCCCATTTCTAAATATCAGGAAAACCCGTTCGCGATCACCCTCCCGCTGTGCATGCCGTATGCGTATATGATATGCCGACGTATTCTGGATATGCGAGCATGTGTATCTCGTTGAACGAGAAGAAAACATAAACAACCTCGGGCGAGGGAGCCGTACTGCATCCTTCCCGCACACACGGCGTGGCTCGTTCAGCGCGTGTTGGCCATCCGTGCGATATCTTCAGCGACTTCCTTTTTCTCCGTCGCAGCCGCCGTCCGTCGCATTTGCTTTGTTGTCGCGCACGCATGGATGGCCGGAGGCGGGAAAGGTTGGGGCTCCGAAGGGGTTTTTATATAGTAACAGCGTGGACACCCGAGCCACCGGGTATACGCGTTTCGCGAGAAGCGATACGTACTGGCGGCGCTTCGTATACGTGCGCGTCCGCTCCGCAGCACAAGCGTGCGGCCTTGTCAGTGGAGCAAAAAAAAAAAGGAACCAGCTGCCAGCCCCGACAGTCAGCCCGCGAGCGGCCATGGAAACGGATGTGCACAGGCGCTTACTGGTTTCATTTGGAAAGCCGGTGGTTATAGTCGCCAACGTCTATACGCCAACTTCCACCTCCTAAGCCCTGCTCCCCTTCCCCCTCATTCGCCGTGCCTTTCCCTTGCCTTACATTGAGCGTGAGGCACACCGCAGGTAATGAACTTCGTCCTTTCGTGACGGTGGTTGAGAGTTAAAACGTCCGATAATGGAAAATGAGGTCGATATAATCTTTTAAACCAATGACGCCTTATGTCATCTCAATCAATGGGCGGACCATTTCCTATGTCAGAACCCACAGATTTCTTGGCGTAATTATCGACCGAGACCTCTGTTGGAGCCCGCACGTGGCCTACATGAAACGGCGCCTGACAGAAATTTCCCAGTTGTTTACATACTTGGCAGGAAAGACGTGGGGGATGTCAGTAGGGGATGTCAGTAGACGCAATGCTCAAACTCTACAGAGCTCTCTTTCTCAGTTTTTTAAGATATAGTCTGCCTGTACTGAACAGCATCTGCAAGACAAATATTCGTGTTCTGCAGGCAGCACAAGCTCAAACACTCAGAGTATGCCTTGGTTTGCCAAGATGCACGTCAACAGAGGCAACTATTGCGATTGCTCGGGACCATCCAATGCAAACTCACATTACGGTGAAAGCCCTGAGAACGCACGTCAGACATTTTGCACGTGCCTCCTATCACCACTTAGCAACGCTACCTTCAGACAGGCACCAAGCATCATTCTCTAAAACCATCGTCAAGTACAAAGACAAACTTCCCTCGGGCTTCACCGCCTCACCAAAACCATCGATACCCCCTTGGTGTCTTATCAGCCCCACAGTCCACCTCAGCGTACCAGGAATCGGGAAACAGTCTGAGCTGTCGTCGCCTGTGCTGAAACAACTGTCTATGCTTCTTCTGCACGAGAGGTACGCGGACAGTATACATATTTATACTGATGGTTCCACAAACATCCAGTGTTCGTCCGGTGCTGTGGTCGTCCCAGCAAGAGCTATTGCCATCAGTTTTAGGACTGACCACCCAACGACATCAACATCTGCGGAACTAGCTGCTCTTCGCGCTGCACTTTACTTCGTCAATCGGGAACCACCTCGACAATGGTCAATCTTCAGTGACTCAAAGGCAGCCCTACAATCTGTGCTATCAGCTCTGCGTCGCGGGCCATTCGAACAGCTCATGTTCGATATTAGATGCCTACTCCATACATCACGTGAGAAAGGGCATCACGTGATGCTTCAGTGGCTGCCAAGTCACTGCGGCGTCATAGGAAATGAAGACGCCGATAAAGCAGCTCGGGCAGCTCTTGAAGACATACAGGAAGAGGTCATACCACTTTCACGGTCCGACGCAGCCAGCAGACTTCGAGTGCTTGCACGGGAGATCACGCTCTCTCTATGGTGCACGCCAAGCAGCCAGACCAACCGGAGCAATCATCAATACGACCTGCCCTCTTTGATGCATCTCTGTATGCCAACTGGACTCCGCGGAGGTGAGGCCACCCTGCTTTATCGCTTATGGCTATAGGGGTGGCCTTCACGAAATCTTACTCATTTCGCATTGGAATGGCCGACAACGCTCTCTGCAATGCCTGTCTTTGCGAGGAGACGCTGGAACACATTCTGTGCGACTGTCCTGAATATAATGTTCAGAGACAGTCCCTGGCGTCCGTTCTAGCGCACCTTAGCAATAGACCATTGTCAGTTGCAACTATTTTCACATATGGCCGACAGAAGACATCGCAGCTGAAGGTGACGAAGGGACTACTTCGGTTTATGAAGGAGACGGGCTTGGACAAGCGGCTGTGACAGTGATGTCACGTACCGCGCAAGAGTGACGGGCTGTAACTAACGATGTGTGTGCCGTGTTATGTGCTCTCTCTATCTCTTCTCCCCACCTTTAATCTCCCCCATCCCGCTCCCATGTGCAGGGTAGCAAACCGGTTAAGCTAAACTGTTCAACCACCCTGCCTTTCCTTCTCCACTTTTTCCTTCCTCCTTACAGCGATTAGCTTAAAAGAAAGACGAAGAGTGAGTATGCTTATAACGTCCCGCAATAGGCGACGGACGCTGATTAATGGGGTTTTAGGTCTCAAAGCTGCAGTTGTGTAACTGGGACGACGCGTAGTGTTAAGCGAGATTTACGCACGAAAGCACCTTAATTGAAATGGTGGAGTCGAGAATGGGAATCGAACCCGCACCACCTCGTGCTCAACCGGAGAGCGCCACAGGCGAGGAGAAACTACGAAGAATAAAGAATGGACTTTATTGTTCACATGGAATTATGCGCTGGAAAATTCCATCGACGATTACGATACTTCCTTGTGTGAAATTTGAGCGCAGCTGTGTACGTGTTTTCATTTCGCAATATATTGGCTCGCGCAGACAATATGTCTCGTGCGGCACGTTGCAAACGGAGCGAAGTGCGCCGCGAAAGCCTCGCTAATCTGGCGATCGCGAGAGCCAGTGCATGGGTGACGCGTGGCTCGATTCACATCAGCCGCCTTCACCAAATCTACCAGACGACGTGCGCTACCCTGGCGCCATCTCGTAGCCATCTTCGCGCACCCTCCTTGTTTACTCGGTTACGTCGTGCTCGTTCGCTCGGTTACGCCGCTGCCGCCGCTCGCCGCAGGAACGGGCGCCTAGAAGAGCTGCGCTCTAAAACGAAAGGGAAATTTATATTTCGGTATTAACACCTGAATCTAGAATGATACCGCTTAGACAGCGCATGCTAGTACTTTTTGGGAAACGGAGGCAAGAATTTACATAGCATGTGAGACCTAGGAAAAGAAAGCTATGAATCGACCTGCCTTAACGCTGGATAAAATGCAATGCGCTCTTGACACTTGATTTCTGATTGATTCATATGCAGTGGGAGCATTTCTGCGTCCACCCTAGACCTGCCGTGCCTTTCATCCTTGTCGTCGTACTGGTTCCGCTCTTGCGACAGTTGCGCTTCGTTGAACGTAACGTAGTTCGGTAAGTATCCTGTCAACGTCACATCTACCGTTTGAAATGCAGAACAACGTCAGCGCTGCGATAATTCGCTTCCTAGCGCATTACCACCGTTGAAATATATGCGTCGTGAGGGATGTGCGATGCAACGCGTCAATATCGTATTCATGTAAACGAAGCTACAAGAACGCAACAAGCTATATCGTTCTCTCAACGTCGGTAGACGCTGATTATACGTTTTCTGTTTGCATGTGCCAGTTTTCACTTGAGTTTTAAGCGAAAACAATGAGCAAAACCAGAACAAGTGTTTTTCCGAACGTGATAGTAGCCCGCAAATGCACGCAAAAGTGCCGCGCGACTTTTGCTCGAGGCACTTGGCGTGTATTCGCGGGTTTCTTTCCCGTTCGGAAGAACACTTTTATGTAGCACGTATTGAGCAACAGAAAGCTGTATTGGCGAGTTTTTCATGTTGGTCTACAATTGTTTCATTGACACTCTTCATCTAACTATAATATTTGAGAAGTTGATTAACTAATTAAGATTAATTATCTAATTAGAAATAATGAAAATTAACTTGAGTATCTGAAAGCGACGGCAAACAACATTGCTTTGGTTTTGTCCAGCTGCGTGGCAATCGCATATTTTAAAGCTCTGGCTAATGTTAGCTGGGACATCCTGCATATTGACCACTTGATCAAAATAGGTGGGCAAAATTAATTATTTTCATAACACGTGTCTTTATCATTATCGTTTACGAAAAGGAAAGCTTCGGGGAGATACAGGGTGTAACACGATTTTCATAAATCTTGTTCGGGGTGAAAAAAAAATCGAGAATTGTCGGTTTTGCCCCAAAAATGAAGGACTCTATAAATAAAGCCACATCTGAACTTTAAGAGGTGCCACAGTGGAGGCATAGTGCGTTAATTTAGACCACTACGGGTTCTTCAATGTTCATCTACACACAAGTACACGATCGTTTTTCCATTCCGCCCCAACCGAAATACGGCCAACACTACAGGTAGTCGAGCCAGCGACCATGTTCACAACCCTGCCCAGAAGTGTTTTATAATAGTTATCAAGCTAAATATGTTATAACATACCTTCATTTCTCGATTGTAAGAAGCTTCCAAACCCCATTATTATACACAAGCGCCCGTACAAACGTGGCACATGAATAGGAGCAGCTCGTTTGTATATGAATGTGGGAAAAGATTCGGCGGAACCCACCTCACGATGACTGTCGACGGCAGTGCGTTTAGCATTGCATCAATATAGCGACACAGCGTATTGCCACCGTCAAAACGAGTTATGTATGAGGCGCGAACTGCAGCGGGACTCCTCTCTCGCACTTTCCTAAGAACACTCGGCGCGATGCTAGCACCGCCGCCGCCGTAAAACCTGCGCCTGGCCTCCGAAATTCATGGCACACCGGCGCGTGCGAACGCTTAGAAACGCGTCATGCGGCAACCATGCTCCTCTCTCGCGTTCTTTTTTTTTTCTGTACACGCTGCGCCATCTAGTGGCGCTGCCGAGAAGTCTGCGCATGGCCTCCGAGACGAGAAGCGTAGCACCTCGGGGCCTGCGAACACTGAAAATTGTTCCCTCGCTTACCGCGCACCCAGTGGCACACACTCTGGAACCCAAGTTGGCGAGAGGTTTACTGAAGAGCGGCACATACTCAGTGCATTCATGGCGCAGCTCGATAAAGCGCCGAGTTGCTGTCCTTGAGGAACCCTCGTGACGTGAGTTTGATTCCCCTCAGCATCAGATAAATTTGAGGGATATTTTTTGTCATTGTAGAGGGGCGCATACCTAGTTGCCCAAGTTGGCATCAAAGAGGTTCATTGAAGGCCACCGCAGCGCTGTTGGCCCATACCCGGTGTTCCAAGTCAGTGTTTCCTTTCAAACAGTTTCATTAAAAGGCGGTGCAATACCCAGTTCCGCATCTACAGTGACCCATGTCGGCGGGAAAGAGGTCCGTTAAAGAGCGGCACGTATGTACACATTGCCACATACTCAGTGGCTGAAGTTGGTTCGATGGTCCGTTTCGAACCCTGCACAACAGCCCTAAGCACAACAGCCCGGTGCTCTAACCATTCGACCATGGACAGCATAGTGACCCAGGTTGCCGGGAAAGTGCTTAGGTACAAATATACATAGACACATAGATAGGTAGGTAGATCGATAGTTAGCCCCTATAAAGCCTGTCAAAAACCCTAAGAATGCTACCGTATTAAAAACGAAATTCCATCCATGTCGCTGTGAAATATTACGAAAAGCGCGGCATCAAAAACAGGCTCGATGGAAGAAAAGGTTACTTTGTCATGGGGTACAGAAAGCAGCAGGAAGATCAACTCACACTGTGACATGAGTAACTCTGCGTGAACTATCGGGACGCGATTGAATGGCTTGATAAATGACTGTAGCGATGGCGAGTAGCAACTTACATAGACAGTTACATTTCATTCGACTGGCATTCTTACAGCGCTAGACGCACTTTCGGTGGCAGTCTATCTGTGTCTGTATATAACTGTGTTCCCGCCAACATGGGTAACTGGGTAGTCCATGGTCTACTGGTTAGAACATCGGGTTGACGTGATGAGGGAACCGGGTTCCAAACAAATTGCGGAGTCAACGTGCGTCACCGGTATGCGGATATGTGAGACTGGGTATGCGCCGCTCATCAGTTGTGTTACTGGGTATGTATATCTACCCGTCCCTCTAACAGTTCCGGCTGGAGCGACAATGCGTCCTTCAGCAGATTTTGGGGACAGATATAACGAAAGTTGGAGCTAAGTCTTGGGTTTGTGCTAAACAGACATGGAATCAAAACTGCAGGACTTCAATTTCACAATTCCAACTTTTACCCTAAATAGAAGAATTAAAATATAATTAGGCACTATTTTTAATTGGCTGCTTAGGCAGTTCGATTAGTCCTGCTGGTAATGTCAGCCTGTTCAGGTAATCCATCTGAACAGTTCGAACTACACTCGCTGTTCCATGCAATAATAAAAGAATGTATGAACTACAACAGAACCGTACATACTAAATACTATTTATAAACAAAGACAGCTTATATCTCGCAGTTTTCTTCGTTCTTAGCTAGGAGCCTAAGAAAGTTCTGTGTCACTTCTCACAATGAATGCGCTCTTACTGTAATTGGCCGTTTGAGTACATGCCGGTCTCCTTGAAAGAGACCACCTGTAATTGCGCTGTAGAACATTGGCGTGCTGAAGCAGTGTTTTTTCACACGTTGCAATGACGATCCGCTCCGAACGCGACATTGCGACATGGCGGCGTGAAATCAACCCTCCAAAACGAGCCTCCTGAGCTTTCTAAATGTAAAAGAGATTTTTGGGGCATTTTTAAAGATATTTCTAAAGCTCTCTTTCTTTTTTTTTTTAATAGGTGCACGCTTGGACAGCGATAACGTATCGGTTCCTTGTTCTACGCGCTGTTTTCTGAGTAAGTGACTATATTAAATGTCAGCAGTCGACTTCAACGGTCGATTTCAACAGTATTAAAGACAGTTTATATACACACAAGGAAAATAATTTTCTTTTTTTGCCTTGTCTTGATATTTATATTTGGACTCACAATTTCCCACATTTCGCGCTGGTGTTTCGATTGCGTGATTGCTTGCGCACGTTACGACGACGGTAGCGGTTCGCTCCAGGCTTTTTCCTAGAATTCCTTTCCACAGTCCAGTTAACGTAGATCCTTTGTCTGGCGAAACACACGCACAAGCACCCCCTAGTTAAGTGTTATACAGTTTACCAAATAACCTAAGGACACTTACATATATCCACTCAATAACGCATTATTCTGCTATTCGCCGCGAAATGTGTCGGCCTTACCATCTGCTCGAAAAGTGCTCCGAGAGAGCCGCTTTCAGGACACCTACTGGTGATGGAGCTCTGTGCACTGGAGATGAACTATCGTGTTGCTATTTTTTGCTGTGGAAACAAACAAGCAAAGAAGACATGGCGGCTCGGCAGTGTGGAAAGACAATCACCAGGGGCTCTTCCATGTGGTCTTCCGACGGCCTAGGACCGGCCTAGCAGTTTACTTCGTTTGCCTCCTTCTTTTAGCTCACGAACAAGACCTGTGCGAGAAGGTCTGCGTTCGACTTCGGCTGACCGGAAAAAATGAACCTCCTCGGGTTAACGATCTCGCTAATGGCTTAGCGAACCACAACTGTGGCCGCATTCGGCTTCACGGTTCGCGGCCCGCTGCGCAGTTTTGAGACCGCAGCAGGGAAAGTGCAGCGCGAACTGCGCTTTCAGAAAGTCGAGTTGGCTCGGCAGCGTCTAAGCGAGAGGTCGCAAATATAGGCAGCTAGTGAGCCGGAAAGGAGACCTCTTCGAGGCAGGTGTGGCAAACACCCGCAAGGAAATGACCCAAGCGCCGTAATGCTTCTCCTCGTGGCTGTCATCACCCGGCCAGCACACCCGCCGCTAACCGTGTGCTGTTCCGAAGAAGACGTTTGAGTCAATGAAGAAATCCCAGCAGTATCTGTGCTGTTACCGATGCCTGTGTCTCTTTTTTCCTTGTAGCGCCATCTGCATAAGGGCAGAGCATGCACGCGCCCGAATCACATTGAGGTCGTGTTGAATGTGGCAATTATGTCGGCGTCCTTTTTTAAATGCGTCAGATTTCTATGCTTACCCAACGAGAAAAGCGTCCGTCCCGTAAGACGACCGCTTTCAAGATAGTTCCCACAGCAGTGAGCAAATTCACCTTCGTGCAGCCTCTCGCTTCAACGCCACCGAATAGAACACAGTGCTCACGGGGCTCTCAGCAGACGCGGCACTCAGCCACTTTCGCAGATCGCTTGCAAGATACGGGCCCACGCGTGTATCTTCAACGCTAAGTAAGCCGCGAGAACACAGGGCGCGAAGCGATCACCAGTCGGCACTCTGTAGGCATCGCAGATCGCTTTGAAGGCGCGGGCAGCGCGGAAGTGCCGCCGGCGGAGTTCGTTTGGTCACGGTACAGAATGGATCGACGCGGATTGATAAGGCACTAAATAGCGATAACGATTATAATGATCGGAACGTCATCGCGCACCTGGCGCCGCCACCCGCAGTACTTTGCTTGCGTCGTCAATACTTCTTGCGGCCCGTCAGCACCAGTTCTTGTTGCCGCAGCGCTGCCGTTTGCACTCGCCGGATGAATTAGTCTAATATGACGCAGAAACTCCTCTGGGAAGCATATACTTCGACAAGCACAGAGCCATGGGCTATGTGGAGAGGAGAAAATGGCGCAATGCTTGCGCATCATCATCATAATAATCATCATCATCATCCTGGTTACGCCCACCGCTGCTGCTGCTGATGATGATGATAATGCGCAAGCATTGCGCCACTTTCTCCTCTAAACATAGCCCATGGATCTGTGCTTGTCTAAGTATATGCTTCCCAGAGGAGTTTCTGCGTCATTTATTTCCCTTCTTTTTTTAAGCATTCGCTGTCCACCTCTAATAATGAATAATCCCAAGAACTCCGCGTTAAAACGTTGAATAACTGGCGCAGAGCCAACCGCGTGATGTGTGAATGCCTCTCCCACCTTACTGAGAGAGGCATTCCTTTTTAAGTGGATTTGTGGATGATGGTGATCGCCACATGAATCCATGACAAACCCAGCACTACTAGGCATTTATAGTGTCCTTTTAAATTAATCACCCTCTAAACGCCCACGCGAGTTATACTGATGCTTTGAAATAAGCCAAAAGTATTTTCAATAACTGTCTGCATGTTTTCTGCCGTATCGAGCAGTGCATGCAGTCGTTTGTCTCTTTTAAGTAATGTGGCCGTCTGCGGCGTATGACAGCTTACGAAAGCTCCACTAAAAACAGCATGGAAATTTGTAAACAGCACACGTGAGCCTAGTCTCTTCCTTGTGCCCGTTTAACGATTCTTACAGATGATCAGCCATTTCGAAACGGACGTTAGGGAATCAAGACAAACGCATCTTAACAAGGCGCATTCGTTCTATTTGGTCATCATGTGGAAAGAAATCGTCGTTAGCTAACAAGAACAGGATATGGTTGACCACGCGGTGGATCAAATCCGCAGTCACTTATGGGAGAACGTAGAGACAGTTTCCTGACTTGCCGTCTTCGTAAATCTCAAAGGAACGCTTTGGGGTCAACACTGAACGCTCTTGATGACCGTATTTTTGCTGTAAGAAAAGTTCTTGGGACATGGAATGACCGTCAAGCGCGAAGAAAAGCTCTAGAAACTTTAATGTTTTTTAACCAAGTGGCAGTGTGCCTCACTACTGACGACTCTTTATAGGGGTGGGCGAATGGTGAATTTTGAGACCGAATCGAATACGAGTCGAATAGTACCAGAAACAAACTGAATCGCATATACAAGAGTTTTCGAATAATTTTCGAATAATGAATAGTTGTTATAGCAGTAATTAGAAAATGTTGTTCACATCCTAATATTCTTAAAGTTAGCAAGTTTCTCTCATTACTACACAGTACGAGGGACGTTCCGAAAGTAATTTCGTCATTTTTTTTAAGAGAAGATGGTACACCATGTGAAACAATCGCCGTAATAATCCACCCCCGTCGCTGGTTCAACGGCGGAAGGAGCGTCAGCAGAGGAATGACGCATGCGCAGAGCCCCGAAGAAAGAGTAGCAGCAGGTCGGGGTGGTCGAGGTGCCCGAGGTTATTCGAGTACAAATCACGATGGCAGACAGAAGTGTGCGGACAACGGGGTTGCCAACGGAAGTGTGCGCTGTTATACGGTATGAATGGGCACCTGTCCCTGCATTGAAAACCGCACTCTCGGGACGTCACTTCCAAAGCAATGCTGAGGTGGAGCAGGCTGTGCGACAATTCCTTGCATATGAAGGCACAGAGTTTTACCAGAGTGGTTTCTTCAAGCAGATTGCACACTACGACAAAGGTCTCGATGTCGATGGTCTTACGGTTCACTTTGTGCGGCAATGAATGGAACAAATGTCAAACGCCTGGGACATGGCGTACCTAATTGCCACGCTCGTCAACATGAAAAGACTTGCCCGTCGGGTATGTGCGACGGCAGTATGCGTGGAATGTGCAAATCCTACTCCCCTCTTTACGACGCTCAACCCGTCTACGCCAAGGAGTAGATACCCTCCCGTACGTGCCCCTCTCTGGGGGTTGCTCCAACGTGTCCTGACAAGCTCCTCCACCAGGGGGCAGCAGAGAATGAGGATGCCCGGATGGTGGAGGGTATCAGAAAGCCAGCGAGCCGCCACGTGCGGTCGCATCATCTGTGCCCTTGCGTGCAGATGCACGCATGCTGACCATTTTTGTATTCGTTTCTCTTGTAGCGCACCGCTCACCCGTAACGATATATTAAACTTCTGTTATTTGTTCTTACATCATCCCGTCTTCCCTGCCGAACCCTCTCCGATGGTCAACCTGGTTCGAGCTCCAAGCCGACGCTGTTGAAGGTTCACATAACCCCGTCCCCTTAACGGTCGCGACTATGTGGGAAAATAGCGCAACGTTATAATTCATGATGCCACAGTGTATTTTTGTTTTGTGACAATAAAGTTTCTGTGCTAAAATAAAGGACGAAACTTTCCTTCGGAGCGTCCCTCATACGTTATGAAGCATTGTTTATGAAAAAGTGTACAGAAATTCTGAGCATTCTCTACGAATGCGCAAGCATGGTTTGGCTCAGCTGTTACTTGGCTTTTGATATTGTTTCACATATTTCAGCGTACCCGCCCTCAAATTTAAGTTGGCCCACCCCTAAATGTCAAGTAGCCCCCCCCCCAAATTTAAGTTGGCCGACCCCCAAATATCACGTTGGCCCACCTCCAAATTTCACTTGGCCCACCCCCACTACAGACTTCCCCATGCATTTTCTATGGAGCCATACGTATCCCTATGAGTAAGGTACGTGTCACCCTTTTCGCGTCAGGAACACGATTTTGCTAACAAAATTAGCACTAATAAATTTGTTTTTTGGTTTCAATTGTTCCTTATCGCTTATAATGCTACCAATCATCTAAGTTGACAGTATTATAACGATGAAAGTTCTTCGAAAGTTACGAACTTTTGTTTAGATACAAAGCATCGCCCTTTTCGCATGACTGACAGATTTTGTTGGGGTACTCGCCAACGAATGCTTATGCATTAAAGAGAGAGAGAGAGAATTTATTTGAAAGAAGGCAGAGAGGTCGGCCTGAACTAACGCGCTCTAGCATGCTGCTATGCACAGGGGGAGGGGGAACGGGGACATAAAGGTGGGATGAGGGATGATGATGACTTAGAGGGATGCACAACGATGAAAGCACGCGTTCAACCTTCTGGTTATAAACATTCAGAAATATCATCCATGAAGCCACTACCGGGTTCTATATCTTGTCTGTAGTGATAAAGGCGCTAAGCCGAAGCTTGCGTGTGGGCCTTCCCTGCGTGAGCAGCACAGGCGCCAAGCAAAAGTTTTACAGCATGTAAAGAGCTCCGATAAGCGGCTCCAGTATGGCGAGCACCTGCAGGACACCCTTAGCGGCCGAATTTTGCAGACCGCCGAGAATCACGCGCATTGACTCTACTAGGTGCGTCAGCGTTTTCTGCACGCTTTCCTTCTCATTGTGTCCATCTCCTTGCTTGCCCGTAGTTTCACCGGATTCAACGACCCTATCATTCTTGGTTTCTTGGCGCAGAGGACCACTAGGGCCCGCTATAACGGCCTTGTGCCTAGAGGGCAGCAAAGGCCATTCCGTGTCTGTATCAGCCGGTGGAGGCGAATATTCGCTGCGTGCTCTCACCGACCATGAATTAGCAGTAGGCGCGGTTACCGACCTCGATGCACGCACAGGCACAGGTGTGGCGCTCTTTCGCGAATGCTGGTCACTTTGGCGAACAGATTGAGCGGTCTCTTTACGTGAAGATTGGTCTCTTGACATTTTTCTAAGAGTACGAGCTTCTTGTTTCATCTTCGGGCATTCCTTCGAAGTCACTGGGTGAGAGCCAGTACAGTTGGGACATTTAAATGAAGACACATCACAGTCGGTGGTATTGTGTTCTCCGCCGCAATACCCGCCGTGGTTGCTCAGTGGCTATGGTGTTGGGCTGCTAAGCACAAGGTCGCGGGAGCGAATCTCGGCCATAGCGGCCGCATTTCGATGGGGGCGAAATGCGAAAACACCGGTGTACTTAGATTTAGGTGCATGTTAAAGAACCCCAGGTGGTCGAAATTTCTGGAGTCCTCCACTACGGCGTGCCTCATAATCAGAAAGTGGTTTTGGCACGTAAAACCCTTCACTTCTACAAACAGTGCTCACGTGTCCTATCTTTAGACATTTCCGGCACTGAAGAGGTCTCGGAACAAATGGTCGTACACGGTGTATCACGTAGCCCCCTTTGAGAGACGCTGGTATTGTCCAAGAAGGAAATATTAACTTGAAACATCGGGAGTTCCCCAAGCGGTCAATCTCAAGGATGCGCACCAATGACGTCAAAAGACTCTTGAGGTCCGCATACTTTATTTCAAGCTCCACTTTCGAAATCACACCAGTCGTTGTGTCCTTCCCTTAGTAAAAAAGGAGCGGACGGGGATTGCACTTAACTGCGGATCGACCTTTAACTTCGCCAGTATTGCGGCATTTTTCACATTCAGGATGTCAGGATGTTCTCTAGAGCGTTGATCTTGATCTCGTTGATTTGCCCAGGGGCCACGCTTTCAAAATATTCGGTCAGAAACTGCCTACTGAAGAGTTCATGCTGTGTGACGCCCAGAGTGGCACGTAAGAAACCATGAATGATTCTTGCTCACTATGATTCGATGAAGTCGTCTTAGTCGACATCAGGCGCATCTTCTTCAGACGGTGGCCCATAGCTACGGTGTACTCGCTGTTAAGAGTACATGACTTCCGGGGTTGAGCTCTCCTAGGAATCGAGTTCGTCCGAGCTTCCAAAGGCACGTCGTCCAAAAATGAGCAATGAAGCAGACGACTGACCTTGTTCAGATGGTCGTGGGAGCGTCGTCTTGCTCATCCTTGATGAAATGACTATGACGAAAACGGCGAAGACGTAAAAAGAAAATGTATAACAGCGAGAAGCTCAGAGCATCTGTTAGGTTTGGTTTGGCGCCTCGGGCATCAAACTTCTTTCTCTTCCTCTTTCCCTTATGGATTAAAACATAAATGGAGCAAACAATTATGTTATTCGCGTGCACATGACTCTTCAGAGAGCATGAATGATCGCTGTATAGCCTTTAAACTATGGCTACCTAAGCGACGTGGCCTACCCCCTACACAAGTTCTCACGTTTTATGTCGGTACAATGCCACGGGGGATGGAGGGGGAGGGGGCGGATTTACCGTACTTTTTCTCCAATGTTATGTTGAAGTGGGCGCAGTTGACGTTTTGAAATATTCGAAATGTATTCGAAAAACATTCGCCATTTACGTATAGTCACCATTTGATTTCAAGACCGAATCGAATAGGACACTATTCGATTCGTTATTCGAAAGTTTCGAATGTTCGCTCACCCCTACTATTTTCTCTGTACGTTTTTCTATATTCTGGGGTTAAGAATAAGGAATAAGGAATAAGCAAGAATAAGTAAATTGTTATATATTAATTTACTTATTCTTGCTTATTCCTTATTCCTTATTCTTGCTTTCCTATAGGCATTAACCAGCTTGTATGGTGTTTAGCAATGACTTGTCATAGCTGACCATTTATGTTATTATAGTGCAAGCGTCTCGAGGAGGCTGCCCCTGTATTTGTCACTGATTCCTATTTTATGTATTCCAGCGTTTTCTTCGAGTCACAGTTCTACTTCAATTGTACATATTTAATTGTGCATTGTACCAAGGTTTCTAATGATTCCACTATATTTGCCGTCCATTCAAATGCGTCGACGCTTAAATGCTCGTCATTGCGTGTGTGCGTGCGTGTGTGCGTGCGCGCGCGCTGTGTGTGTGTGTGCGTGTGTGCGTGCGTGCGTGCGTGCGCCTGTGCGCGTGTTATATTATAATTGTCTAATTTCATTTATTTTGTTCATATGACAACCGAATGTGGAAATACCGACGATGATAGTTCCCAACGTTTCGAATACCATCAAATCAATAATAAAAAAGTTCAGTTCCATTCTACTCTATGAAAGTGACCAGTGAAGCAGTGTATGTGGGCCACTTAATGTCGAACTGTCCTTTTCCGTGCGTCAAACACCATATGCACATAAATGGAAGGCGAGGCGCGACTAGTCGCTCCTCCACGATGTTGAGCCTCGGAAGATGATGTGGCACCGGTCAGTATACATACCCAAGTGTTGTTGCAAAACGCGGCACGACGCCTTTTACTAATGAATGCCGGCACGTAGAACAGACAAGCACCCCACAGCACTCCGAGGGCACACACTGCTTCACCGTAGCCAAGGCGATCGTGCGTCGGTCGACGTCCCGCAGTGCAGTAATGGTTGTGAGGTCATTCGAAAACCACAAGCTGCCACACACAACACAGGCCACACAAAATTGGTTACCCGCAAACTCCCTCTGAAACCTGGCCGTTGCTCCAGTGAAATATTCCAAGTTTGCGGTATCGGGACCACATGGACGGTGCGCATTTCTTTCCGCCTCGCGGTCCCGTTGGGCAGCACGCCTACGGGACCACCACCATGGGAGAGTGGAAGGAAAGGCGATACGCAAGCGCTTGGAACGCCGACAAAGAGAGGGCGGTGCAAACGTAGACATGACCGACACGGTTCAGAGTATAGTATCTGTTCTTATCAGCTTAATATTTGATACGGGTTGTATTTGGGCCTATGATATTAAACTTATTTTTTGCTATTTTTGCAAGGTGGCGGAGTGCTTAAAGCCTGCTTCAACTCCGCCGTGGATCAGCCCGGTACGGCACTATCTTCGGGATCGGCCCATGTATGGGGAGAAATTCTCGAAATTTTTTCCAGAATCTAGACATATGCAGCTTTGTTGTAATAAAAAAAAAGAGAGAGAGAGAGAAAATGAGCCAGTAGAGAATTGGATGCTTTGCTAGAGTCGCTGTTCCGTGCAGTACAGAAATTGACGCCAGGAAAGCATCTGCGACGAACAGGTACGCATTGTAAATGTGAGATGTCCTGACAAGAAAGCTGTGGTGTCCTGCTAGCTGTCGCGCACCAGATTTTTGGTTTGTGGTGGACCCCACGTTTCTTGTATCTATCTATCTATCTATCTATCTATCTATCTATCTATCTATCTATCTATCTATCTATCTATCTATCTATCTATCTATCTATCTATCTATCTATCTATCTATCTATCTATCTATCTATCTATCTATCTATCTATCTATCTATCTATCTATCTATCTATCTATCTATCTATCTATCTATCTATCTATCTATCTATTGCGTGGGCGTACTATACATACGAAAAAATGCTTCTTTTTCGTTCTTTTCTTAAAGTTCTGCAATGTATACTTCACGAATTAAAAAAAAGATATGGACAATTGGTCGCAATATAGGTTTACGTGATGTCAACACCACCGTGATAAGTGGCACAATGCTAACACGTGCTAGGGTCACCCTTGTACTTTTTTTTATGTGCGTGCGCCATTGCACTTGAAGGATTCGGTCAGGAACCTTCGGGGCATGTGGACTCCGCTACATGTGGCTCACATTTCTTGTCTTATCAAAAAATACGTTGACATTTAAGATTAGTTAGCAAGATACAAGCATAGGCTAAATAAAAAAAGGAGTGGGGCGTATTGTGTTATTTCGTTTCGTGAAAAAAGAAGGCTCCACTAAATTACGATGTTTGCTTTTCGAGGAAATTTGATGATCGTCCTCTGAAACACACAATACCAGAGCACCGTCCCGATTGATGATCGGCTCAGAAGGCAGTGAAGGCACTTCTTTTTCTTTTATATTTTATATCATGAAAAACACTTCTACCTTGTATATATTCCTTTGTTTACTGTGTTTGGTATAGATATGTACAGATACCACCGGGGTCAGAAAAAGCTTATTGCAATTGATCAGCTCTGACGACTGAACGAGCCATCTAGAGCGTGAGTGTTGCCAAATTAAGGATCCTAGTACGCTCAGCGTTAATGCGGGTGGCCGGTGATCGACAACGTCGAGCGCACACTTTTGCGCTCTCTTACGAACGAGCGGCTCTATACAGGGAGGTCACGCACGGTGCTCGTACACGTACTTATTTCTGTTAGGTTTTCCGCGTTTTCCGTTTCTGGGGCTCCCAATGCGTGACTACGATGTGTCCATGAAAGTACCGGCAGCCTACGCACCGTGCTAAAAGCAGACGGCACCTGCCGCACTTCGCACTTCACAAAAGGCGAAAGGCGCCTTTGGGTCGAAGGGTGAAGGGTCACTCGAACTGAACACGCTCGCGTTTAACCCAGCGGCCCGGCTTTGTTGAAAGCCACGCGTCGAGATCGCGGTCTCGTTACTGAACAGGGCGTTATTCTGCGTTATAATTGCATTCGAGGAAGGAGACGATGAAATAGATGGGACAATGCGTGACCTTGTTCTGTGCAAAGACTCATTACAAGACCGTGGCGAGTGACCGCGGGTCGTGAAGAAAAACAACGGGCGAACTAAAGAACGTGGCTTAGGGTGGCAATTCACCTTCGCCCGTGGCGAGTTCAGCTTCACAGGCATGCATATGAGGACGTGTACATGGCCGGAGAAGCACGTCGGCGCCACACGCCGCCCCGCGGAAGTTATGAGCACGTCAATGCATGGGACATGTTGGCTGCACAAAGCGTGATTGGAGAGGGCTCGGATGGTTCAAACAAGAGCGCACGCCCTCCCAACAAGCGAGCAGGCGCGCGCTCTAGCCATAAAGCTCGGCGAGCGAGTATTCAGCGAAAGGGGAAGACGTTGTGCCCACCCAAATTGTGACGGAGCTACGCAGAGCGAACGGGTTAAACGCCTTCGTACATGGCCGCGGTGCGCGTTATACCGCCGCGCAAGTCGCGATATAGCTGTTCGCGCTCTTAAAATAGACGCTGCTGGCCGTCCAGCTGCGTGATGCAAAAGAAGCAAAAGGGGGAAGAAAACGAGCGTGACAATTACGAAAATGGACGCCGGCATTTCTCTTCGGCGCGAGCCGGCCCTCAAGGGTTAGTCCTCAATGAGCTCCGCACGTCTCGTCGGCGAGCCGGCAGTCCTTCATGCTGGGAACCAGAACACTGTACGGCACTGCACATTGCGGCTGTGCGCCGCGCCTGGGCTGCTAAATATAGCCGCTACACACTTTTCTCACTGCACTATGCAGGCCGAAATGCATCCGCCCCGAACAGGAATGAAGCCCGCTATCAGTGTCATAGCTGTCGCCCTGATGACGGCCCCATAGCGAGGCATAGTTTCCTTTCAGAGCAACGCAGTGTATGGTTGAGGTTTGCCCCACCCTCAGCACGTTGTGTCGCTCCTTTTAAAGGCAGCTCAAGTGTAGCGAAACGCTCGAAGCTGTCAACAGAACATTTTTGAAGAGACTAGCTGTAACACCGAAGTCTCTGTTTTCGACACTCTTTTGTTTCTCCAGATTTTTTTAATACTTAAAATATCATTGCAAATCACAGAATCAAATGTCGAACTTCATATTGCGCTTCGACCTTTGAGCTTTTTCTTGATTGAAAATACGACGCCATCACTCGTTATTGATAAACAAGCAGTTATCACCATGCAGGCAGGTGCTGTCAAAATCGACGACGTACGCCACGGACAGTTGGTGCAGAAAATTCGTTCGATCGCCACCCACCTTTCATTCGTGCGTACTTTTTGGCATACCAAGGCTCCGATTCCTGCTGCCCTGATCTATTGCGTATTACAAAAGGAGAACTTCGCCATATTTATTTTCTTTGCTTTGCTTTACCGTTTTTCTCGTTTCTTTTTCTTCCCGTCGCCCAAAAATATGTGTACCTCGTGAAGCGCTCCCAAGCGCAGCGCGCGCTCGCGACTGCAGCGTTTCCTGACCTTTTCTTTCTCGCGAGGGAGAAAAAAAGACCGGCGTCCGAGCGGCGAATACCCCCGCGGTACGTATATACGTGCGCCGGATTCTCGAAGGTAACCTCCCTCGCCGGTGTGTCCGCGACTTCCTTCCTGGTGTCGGCTTCCGGTGATCCGCCATCCTCGTATACAATTCGGGCAGCGCGCGCCCCCTTGTTCGCGCGCGCGCGCGCGTGTGTGTTTTTTTCTTTTTCTTTATATTTTCCCTTCTCTGTCACTCCTTCCGCACTTATGGCGGGTAGCGAAAGAGTTGATAGGCGAAGGCGTGACGAGAGTTTCCCCGAAATAAACGCACCGCATAACTGGGTTAACGCCATCGTGCGTTGCTCAGAGCAGGTACCCGCGTGCGTGTGCCTTGTGCTCGCTCCTTCAGTGTGCGCGTGACAGAATATGAGTGCGTGCGTATTTATTCGCCAGTCACCCTCGCGTTTTTCGCTGCAACAAGCCAGACGAACTTGTCAAGCTCTCGTCGAGAGTATTTCAAGCGAAACTCAATACGTACTCGGCATGCGGTAGCGGTATGTGCTCTTGCGCATTTATCATCTACCTTCTTCTATCTAGTGCCCTACACTAAGCTGCAAGCCACGCCGTATACAGAGAAACCGCTTGTCTCGTCAAGGTGCCCGGTATAATTTATCATTACGCGTGACATTAGAAGATGCAGTTCTGCACTAACGCAAGCAGAGACATTGGCGGGGGCTCATCGCCCTGACTGCATATGAAATAAGAGGCCAACAAAAAGGGCTTGTCAAGAACTCAAGAAGTTTCACAAGGCGCTAGAAATCTGCGAGACCATACACACTATGAATAGTAAAACAGCTACTTACGTCAAGGTACACTGGATTCAAGGCCATGCTGCGAACCCTCACAACATTGATTGCTGCCATCCAGTAGGCATACTGCCCTCCTAATTCAGATCTTCCGTCTATTCCCCACCCACTTCAACCCCTTAACTCACTCCGCGCCCGTAAAAATTTTCTCCGGCAGGACACATGCGCTCTTATGTCACCGTGTTTCTGTTGCCTCCCCGTTCACGTTACTAGGGCGTAGGGAGGTTGTGCTTAGGAGGCTTCGAGCCGGGGTGGCCCTTACACCGGCTGTGATCTCAATGTGGAATTGGTCGCATTTACCACTGGGTGCTACGAGTCCATACTGCTCAGTCCCAGTAATGGAGTCACGTGCGTACCACCTAATATGGACATGTGCAGACTTACGATCGGAACGCTCGCCTCTCCTACTGCAAGCCGCCCTCCGCTACAGTGTCACAACTAGCTGCGACCGCTGGATAGTTGATA